>NC_141876.1:493314094-493939094 GCF_056163025.1 Triticum urartu | reverse complement strand
GCTTTAAGTAAGATGACATGATGTAGAGGGATAAACTCATGCAATATGATATAAACCCCATCTTTCTATCCTCGATGGCAACAATACAATACGTGCCTTGCTGCCCCTGCTATCACTGGGAAAGGACACCGCAAGATTGAACCCAAAGCTAAGCACTTCTCCCATTGCAAGAAAGATAAATCTAGTAGGCCAAACCAAACTGATAATTCGAAGAGACTTGCAAAGATAAACCAATCATACATAAAAGAATTCAGAGAAGAATCAAATATTGTTCGTAGATAAACTGGATCATTAACCCACAATTCATCGGATCTCGACAAACACACCGCAAAAGAAGATTACATCGAATAGATCTCCAAGAAGATCGAGGAGAACTTTGTATTGAGATCCAAAGAGAGAGAAGAAGCCATCTGGCTAATAACTATGGACCCGTAGGTCTGAACTAAACTACTCACACATCACCGGAGAGGCCATGGAGTTGATGTAGAGGCCCTCCATGATCAATGCCCCCTCCGGCAGAGCTCCGGAAAAGGCTCCAAGATGGGATCTCTCGGGTACAGAAGGTTGCGGCGGTGGAATTAGGTTTTTGTGGTCCTCCTGGATGTTGGGGGGTACATGGACTTATATAGGAGGAAGAAGTACGTCGGTGGAGCAACGAGGGGCCCACGAGGGTGGAGGGCGCGCCCAGGTGGGGTAGGCGCGCCCCCCTGCGAGAAAATCACGTTCCCAAAGGTTTCATTCCGTTTGGACTCCGTTTGATATTCCTTTTCTTCGAAACCCTAAAATAGGAAAAACAACAATTTGGGACGGGCCTCCGGTTAGTAGGTTAGTCCCAAAAATGATATAAAAGTGTAAAATAAAGCCCATTAACATCCAAAATAGATAATATAATAGCATGGAGCAATCAAAAATTATAGATACGTTGGATACGTATCAGACATCCATTCCCATTTCTTGCATGGGACCTAAGCATGCAACCAAGGACACACATTTGATTTTCAACCAATTTATATGCACTAGAGCTTGTGCATGTAGTTCAAATTTGAATTATGCACATAAAATGCCTAGAAAACCCAGTTAATTTATAAAAATGACCAAACAAACCCCAAAAAATCCAAAATTAAACACAACACTCCTGTTGTTCTATGTTGACACTAGAAATTTTTTGAAAGCAATAAGGGGCAACAAATATCGTTTCGTCCCCAAAGGTGGCACGTTCCCTACCGAAGCCATCACACTTGTTGTGAGAAGCTCTGGTTTGTGGGAAGCTTATACCCAAACCTGCCCCAGATGGGACAATAACTTTACCACGGCACGTTGATGCCGCTCCATGATAGCATGCCAAGTTTAATGAATTTCAGACGAGTTTTGGATTTACTAGCATTTAAATCCAAGTATCTCAATGTTTGCGGCCGAGTGACGGTGGCAGGGTGTTTGACATTCATTCTGATTTCTTGCATGTGACCTAAGCATGCAACCAAGGACACAAATTTGATTATTCAACCAATTTATATGCACTGGAGCATGTGCATGTAGTTCAAATTTGAATTATGCACATAAAATGCCTAGAAAACCCAGTTAATGTATAAAAATGTCCAAACGAACCACGAAAAATTCCAAAATTAAACAGAACACTCATGTTGTTCTATGTTGACACTAGAAAAAATTTCAAAGCAATAAGAGGCAATGGATATCATTTCGTCCCAAAAGTTGGCATGTTCCCTACCGAAACCATCACACTTGTTGTGGGAAGCTCTGGTTTGTGAGAAGCTTATACCCAAACCTGCCCCAAATGGGACAAAAAATTTACCACGACATGTTGATGTCTCTCCATGATAGCATGCCAAGTTTCATGAATTTCAAACGAGTTTTGGATTTATTAGAATTGAAAAACCAGGTATCTCAATGTTTGTGGCCGAGTGACAGTGGCAGGGTGTTTGAAATTCATTCCCATTTCTTGCATGGGACCTAAGCATACATCGAAGGACACATATTTGATTTTTTTAATCAACTTATATACACTGGAGCATGTGCATGTAGTTCAAATTTGAATTATGCAGATAAAATGCCTAGAAAACCCAGTTAATGTATAAAAATGTCCAAACGAACCCCGAAAAATTCCAAAATTAAACACAACACTCCTGTTGTTCTATGTTGACACTAGAAATTTTCTGAAAGCAATAAGAGGCAACAGATATCGTATCGTCCCCAAAGGTGGCACGTTCCCTACCGAAACCATCACGCTTGTTGTGAGAAGCCCTCAATTGTGAGAAGATTACACCAAAACCTACCCCAAATGGGACAAAAATTTTACCACGGCATATTGATGCCACTCCATGATAGAATGCCAAGTTTCATGAATTTCAAACGAGTTTTGGATTTACTAGAATTTAAAAAACCAGGTATCTCAATGTTTGCGGCCGAGTGACGGTGGCAGGGTATTTGAAATTCATTCTCATTTCTTGCATGGGACCTAAGCATATACCGAAGGACACATATTTGATTATTCAACCAATTTATATGCACTCGAGCATGTCCATGTAGTGCAAATTTGAATTATGCACATAAAATGCCTAGAAAACCTAGTTAATGTATAAAAATGTCCAAACGAACCCCAAAAAATCCAAAATTAAACAGAACACTCCTGTTGTTCTATGTTGACACTAGAAAAAAATTCAAAGCAATAAGAGGCAACAGATATCGCTTCGTCCCCAAAAATGGCATGTTCCCTACCGAAACCTCATAATTGTTGTGAGAAGCTCTGATTTGTCAGAAGCTTAGACCCAAACCTGCCCCAAATGGGACAAAAAATTTACCACGACATGTTGATGTCGCTCCATGATAGCATGCCAAGTTTCATGAATTTCAATCGAGTTTTGGATTTATTAGAATTTAAAAACCAAGTATCTCAATGTTTGCGGCCGAGTGACGGTGGCAGGGTGTTTGACATTCATTCTGATTTCTTGCATCTGACCTAAGCATGCAACCAAGGACACAAATTTGATTATTCAACCAATTTATATGCACTAGAGCATGTGCATGTAGTTCAAATTTGAATTATGCACATAAAATGCCTAGAAAACCCAGTTAATGTATAAAAATGTCCAAACGAACCCCGAAAAATTCCAAAATTAAACACAACACTCATGTTGTTCTATGTTGACACTAGAATTTTTTTGAAAACAATAAGAGGCAACAGATATCATTTTGTCCCCAAAGGTGGCACATTCCCTGCCGAAACCATCACGCTTGTTGTGAGAAGCTCTGGTTTGTGAGAAGATTATACCCAAACCTGCCCCAAATGGGACAAAAATTTTACCACAGCATATTGATGCCACTCCATGATAGCATGCCAAGTTTCATGAATTTCAGACGAGTTTTGGATTTACTAGAATTTAAAAACTAGGTATCTCAATGTTTGTGGCCGAGTGACGGTGGCAGGGTGTTTGAAATTCATTCCCATTTCTTGCATGGGACCTAAGCATATAATGAAGGACACATATTTTATTTTCCAACCAATTTATATGCACTGGAGCATGTGCATGTAGTTCAAATTTGAATTATGCACATAAAATGCCTAGAACACCTAGTTAATGTATAAAAATGTCCAAAGCAACCCCCAAAAATTCCAAAATTAAACACAACATTATGTTGTTCTATGTTGACACTAGAAAATTTGTCAAAGCAATAAGGGGCAACGGATATCGTTTCGTCCCCAAAGGTGGCACGTTCCCTACCGAAACCATCACGCTTGTTGTGAGAAGCTCTGGTTTGTGAGAAGCTTATACCCAAACCTGCCCCAAATGGGACAAAAAATTTACCATGGCATATTGATGCCGCTCCATGATAGCATGCCAAGTTTGATGAATTTCAGATGAATTTTGGATTTACTAGAATTTAAAAACCAGGTATCTCAATGTTTGCGGCCAGTGAGGGTGGCAGGGTGTTTGAAATTCATTCCCATTTCTTGCATGGGACTTAAGCATACACCGAAGGACACGGATTTGACTTTTCAACCAATTTATATGCACTAGAGCATGTGCATGTAGTTCAAATTTGAATTATGCACATAAAATGCCTAGAACACCTAGTTAATGTATAAAAATGTCCAAACGATCCCCGAAAAATTCCAAAATTAAACACAACATTCCTGTTGTTCTATGTTGACACTAGAATTTTTTTGAAAGCAATAAGGTGCAACGGATATCGTTTCGTCCCCAAAGGTGGCACGTTCCCTACCGAAACCATCACGCTTGTTCTGAGAAGCTCTGGTTTGTGAGAAGCTTATACCCAAACCTACCCCAAATGGGACAAAAAATTTAGCATGGCATATTGATGTCGCTCCATGATAGCATGCCAAGTTTCATGAATTTCAGATGATTTTTGGATTTACTAGAATTTAAAAACCAGGTATCTCAATGTTTGCGGCCGAGTGACGGTGGCAGGGTGTTTGAAATTCATTCCCATTTCTTGCATGGGACCTAAGCATGCACTGAAGGACACATATTTGATTTTTCAACCAATTTATATGCACTGGAGCATGTGACAATACTAGTGCAATTGCCTTGGCAAAGGAATCCAGATTTCACAAGAGAACCAAGCACATCAAGAGACACTTCAATTGCATCCGCGATCAAGTCAAGGAGGGAGACATAGAGATTTGCAAGATACATACGGATCTGAATGTTGCAGACCCATTGACTAAGCCTCTCTCACGAGCAAAACATGATCAGCACCAAGACTCCATGGGTGTTAGAATCATTACAATGTAATCTTGATTATTGACTCTAGTGCAAGTGGGACACTGAAGGAAATACGCCCTAGAGGCAATAATAAAGTTTTTTATTTATATTTCCTTATATCATGATAAATGTTTATTATTCATGCTAGAATTGTATTAATCGGAAACTTAGTATATGTGTGAATACATAGACAAACAAAGTGTTAATAGTATACCTCTACTTGACTAGCTCGTTAATCAAAGATGGTTAAGTTTCCTATCCATAGACATGAGTTGTCATTTGATGAATGGGATCACATCATTAGATAATGATGTGATTGACTTGACCCATCTGTTATCTTAGCACTATGATCATTTAGTTTATTGCTATTGCTTTCTCCATAACTTATACATGTTCCTATTACTATGAGATTATGCAACTCCCGAATACCGGAGGAACACTTAGTGTGCTATCAAACGTCACAACGTGACTGGGTGATTATAAAGATTCTCTACAGGTGTCTCCGATGGTGTTTGTTGAGTTGGCATAGATCGAGATTAGGATTTGCCACTCTGATTATCGAAGAGGTATCTCTGGGCCCTCTCGGTAATGCACATCACTATAAGCCTCGCAAGCAAAGTAACTAATGAGTTAGTTGCGGGATGTCGCATTACGGAACGAGTAAAGAGACTTGCCGGTAACGAGATTGAACTAGGTATGATGATACCGACGATCGAATCTCGGGCAAGTAACATACCGATGACAAAGGGAACAACGTATGTTGCTATGCGGTTTAACCGATAAAGATCTTCGTAGAATATGTAGGAACCAATATGAGCATCCAGGTTCCACTATTGGTTATTGACCGGAGATGAGTCTCAGTCATGTCTACATAGTTCTCGAACCCGTAGGGTCCGCACGCTCAACGGTCGATGACGGTCGGTATTATGAGTTTATGTGTTTTGATGTACCGAAGGTAGTTCAGAGTCCCGGATGTGATCACAGACATGACGAGGAGTCTCGAAATGGTCGAGACAAGAAGATTGATATATTGGAAGGTTATGTTTGGACATCGGAAAGGTTTTGTATGAGTTCGGGCATATACGGGAGAACGGGGGGGGGGGGTCTAAATGGGCCTACATGGGCTTTAGTGGGAGAGAGAGAAGGCGGCCTAGAGGTGGGGGCACGCCCCCCTGATGTCTACTACACAACCTTCTTGTAGACGTTGTTGGGCCTCCAAGTGTAGAGGTTTGTAGGACAGTAGCAAATTTCCCTCAAGTGGATGACCTAAGGTTTATCAATCCGTGGGAGGCGTAGGATGAAAATGGTATCTCTCAAATAACCCTGCAACCAAATAACAAAGAGTCTCTTGTGTGCCCAACACACCCAATACAATGGTAAATTGTATAGGTGCACTAGTTTGGTGAAGAGATGGTGATACAAGGGCAATATGGATAGTAGATATAGGTTTTTGTAATCTGGAAATATAAAAACAGCAAGGTAACTAATGATAAAAGTGAGCACAAACGGTATTGCAATGCTAGGGAACAAGGCCTAGAGTTCATACTTTTACTAGTGCAAGTTCTCTCAACAATAATAACATAATTAGATCATATAACAATCCCTCAACATGCAACAAAGAGTCACTCCAAAGTCACTAATAGAACAAACGAAGAGATTATGGTAGGGTACGAAACCACCTCAAAGTTATTCTTTCTGATCGATCCATTCAAGAGTCCGTAGTAAAATAACATGAAGCTATTCTTTCCGTTCGATCTATCCTAGAGTTCGTACTAGAATAACACCTTAAGACACAAATCAACCAAAACCCTAATGTCACCTAGATACTCCAATGTCACCTCAAGTACCCATGGGTATGATTATACGATATGCATCACACAATCTCAGATTCATCTATTCAACCAACACAAAGAACTTCAAAGAGTGCCCCAAAGTTTCTACCAGAGAGTCAAGACGAAAACATGTGCCAACCCCTATGCATAAGTTCACGAGGTCACGAAACCCGCAAGTTGATCACCAAAACATACATTAAATAGATCACGTGAATATCCCATTGTCACCACAGATAAACACATGCAAGACATACATCAAGTTTTCTCAAATCCTTAAAGACTCAATCCGATAAGATAACTTCAAAGGGAAAACTCAATCCATTACAAGAGAGTAGAGGGGGAGAAACATCATAAGATCCAACTATAATAGCAAAGCTCGCGATACATCAAGATCGTGCCAAATCAAGAACACAAGAGAGAGAGAGAGAGATCAAACACATAGCTACTAGTACATACCCTCAGCCCCGAGGGTGAACTACTCCCTCCTCGTCATGGAGAGCGTCGAGATGATGAAGATGGCCACCGGAGAGGGATTCCCCCCTCTGGCAGGGTGCCAGAACGGGTCTAGATTGGTTTTCGGTGGTTACAGAGGCTTGCGGCGGCGAAACTCCCGATCTAGGTTATTTTCTAGAGGTTTCTGTCTTTATAGGAATTTATGGTGTCGGGAACAAGTCAGGGGGGTTCCCGAGTCGTCCACGAGATAGGGCGGCACGCCCCCCACCCTCGTGGACGGCCCGGGACTCTTCTAGCCCAACTCTTTTACTCCATGGGCTTCTTTTGGTCCATAAAAAATCATCAAAAATTGGCACGTCAATTGGACTCCGTTTGGTATTCCTTTTTTGTAAAACTCAAAAACAAGGAAAAAAGAAAATCTGGCATTGGGCTCTAGGTTAATAGGTTAGTCCCAAAAATCATATAAAATACCATATAAATGCATATAAAACATCCTAGATGGATAATATAATAGCATGGAACAATCAAAAATCATAGATACGTTGGAGACGTATCAAGCATCCCCAAGCTTAATTCCTGCTCGTCCTCGAGTAGGTAAATGATAAAAATAGAATTTTTGATGTGGAATTCTACCTAACATATTTATCAATGTAATCTTCTCTATTGTGGCAAGAATATTCAGATCCATAAGATTCAAGACAAAAGTTTAATATTGACATAAAAACAATAATACTTCAAGCATACTAACCAAGTCATTATGTCCTCTCAAAATAACACAGCCAAAGAAAGCTCATCCCCACAAAATCATATAGTTTGGCCATGCTTCATTTTCGTCACACAAAATGCTCCCATCATGCACAACCCCGATGACAAGCCAAGCAATTGTTTCATACTTTAGTATTCTCAACCTTTTTCAACTTTCACGCAATACATGAGCGTGAGCCATGGACACAGCACTATGGGTGGAATAGAATATGATGATGGAGGTTGTGTGGAGAAGAAAAAAAGGAGAAAGTCTTACATTGACGCGGCTAATCAACGGGCTATGGAGATGCCCATAAATTGATGTCAATGCAAGGAGTAGGGATTGCCATGCAACGGATGCACTAGAGCTATAAATGTATGAAATCTCAACAAAAGAAACTAAGTGGGTGTGCATCCAACTTGCTTGCTCACGAAGACCTAGGGCATTTTGAGGAAGCCCATTGTTGGAATATACAAGCCAAGTTCTAATGAAAATTCCCACTAGTATATCAAAGTGACAAAATAAGAGGCTCTCTATCATGAATACCATGGTGCTACTTTGAAGCACAAGTGTGGTAAAAGGATAGTAGCATTGCCCCTTCTCGCTTTTTCTCTCATATTTTTGTTTTTTTTTTGCCTTCCCTTTTTTATTTTTTTGGCCTTTCTCTTTTTTTCCTCACACGGGACAATGCTCTAATAATGATGATCATCACACTTCTATTTATTTACAACTCAAAAATTACAAATCGATACTAGAACAAAATATGACTCTATATGAATGCCTCCGGCAGTGTACCAGGATGTGCAATGATTCAAGAGTGATATGTATAAAAAATTATGAGCGGTGGCTTTTTCACAAATATGATGTCAACTACATGAACATGCAAAGCAATGTGACAATGATGAAGCGTGTCATAATAAACAGAACGGTGGAAAGTTGCATGGCAATATATTTCGGAATGGCTATGGAAATGCCATAATAGGTAGGTATGGTGGCTATTTTGAGGAAGATATAAGGAGGCTTATGTGTGATAGAGTGTATCATATCACGGGGTTTGGATGCACCAGCGAAGTTTGCACCAACTCTCGAGGTGAGAAAGGGCAATGCATGGTACCGAAGAGGCTAGCAATGATGGAAGGGTGAGAGTGTGTATAATCCATGGGCTCAACATTAGTCATAAAGAACTCACACTTATTGCAATAATCTACAAGTCATCAAAACCAAGCACCACGCGCATGCTCGTAGGGGGATAGATTGGTAGGAAAATACCATCACTCATCCCCGACCGCCACTCATAAGGAGGACAATCAAAGAAACACCTCATGCTTCAAATTTGTTACACAACGGTTACCATGCGTGCATGCTATGGGACTTGCAAACCTCAACACAAGCATTTCTCAAATTCACAACTACTCAACTAGCATGACTCAAATATCACCATCCTCATGTCTCAAAACAATCATCAAGCATCAAACTTCTCATAGTATTCAACGCACTCTATATGAAAGTTTTTATTATACCCATCTTGGATGCCTATCATATTAGGACTAATTTCATAACCAAAGGAAACTACCATGCTGTTTAGAGACTCTCAAGATGATATAAGTGAAGCATGAGAGTTCAACAATTTCTTCAAAATAAAACTACCGCCATGCTCTAAAAAGATACAAGTGAAGCACTAGAGCAAACGACAAACTACTCCGAAAGATATAAGTGAAGATCAATGAGTAGTTGAATAATTATGTAACTATGTGAAGACTCTCTAAAATTTAATAATTTCAGATCTTGGGATATTATTCAAACAGCAAGCAAAACAAAATAAAATAAAATGGCGCCCCAAGAAAAACACATATCATGTGGTGAATAAAAATATAGCTCCAAGTAAATTTACCGATGAACGAAGACGAAAGAGGGGATGCCTTCCGGGGCATCCCCAAGCTTAGGATTTTGGTTATCCTTGAATTTTACCTTGGGGTGCCTTGGGAATCTCCAATCTTAGGCTCTTGCCACTCCTTATTCCATAGTCCATCGAATCTTTACCCAAAACTTGAAAACTTCACAACACAAAACTCACCAAAAAAACTCGTAAGGTCCCTTAGTATAAGAAAATAAATCACCACTTTTGGTACTGTTGAGAACTCATTCTAAATTCATATTGGTGTAATATCTATTGTATTCCAACTTCTCTATGGTTCATACCCTCCGATACTACTCATAGATTCACCAAAATAAGCAAACAACACAATGAAAACAGAATTTGTCAAAAACAGAACAGTTTGTAGCAATCTGTAGGTTTCGAATACTTCTGTAACTCCAAAAATTCTGAAAAAATAGGACAACCATGAAAATTTGTGTAATGATCTACTGCAGTTGGAATTGGTATTTTATCGCTCTTTGGTAAAAAATGAAAATTATTTTCGTGAGCGCATACTTTCTGTTTTTATCAGCAAGATCAAACAACAATCACCCAAGAAGATCCTAAAGGCTTTACTTGGCACAAACACTAATTAAAACATAAAAAAACACAATCATAAATAGAAGCTAGATGAATTATTTATTACTAAACAGGAACAAAAAGCAAAGTACAAAAATAAAATCGGGTTGCCTCCCAACAAACGCTATCGTTTAATGCCCCTAGCTAGGCATGATGATTTCAATGATGCTCACATAAAAGATAAGAATTGAAACATAAAAAGAGCACCATGAAGAATATGACTAGCACATTTAAGTCTAACCCACTTCCTATGCATAGAGATTTTGTGAGCAAACAACTTGTGGGAACAAGAATCAACTTGCATAGGAAGGTAAAACAAGGATAACTTCAAGATTTTAAGCACATAGAGAGGAAACTTGATATTAATGCAATTTCTACAAGCATATATTCCTCCCTCATAATAATTTTCAGTAGCATCATGAATGAATTCAACAATATAACCATCACATAAAGCATAGAAATTTTACTACTCTCCACATAAGCAAAATTCTTCTCATTCGGAATAGTGGGAGTATCATAAGAAACTCGAATACTATAAATTGTTTCCACATTAAAAGAGTAATTTTCAGAAAAAGGGTAATCATAATTATGACAAGTTTTATAAATATAATCATCACTACTTTTTATAGCATAAGTGTGATCACAATAATCATCATAAGTAACAACTTTGTTCTCATCATAATCAATTGAAACCTCTTCCAGGATAGTGGAATCATTACTAAATAAATTCATGACATGAGCTCTCCATATCCACTTTCATAATTGTCACAATAAGATCCAACACCCTCCAAAATAGTGGGATCATTACTTCCTAAAGTTGACACTCTTCCAAACCCACTTTCATCAATATAACCATCATAAATAGGAGGCATGCTATCATCATAGTAAATTTGCATATCAAAACTTGGGAGGTTAAATATATCATCTTCATGAAACATAGCATCCCCAAGCTTGGGACAAACATTAATTGCAACAAATAAATTCTCAAACATGTCATTCTCATCATACATAGCATCCCCAAACTTGGGCCTTTTTATATCATAAGCATAATCACTCTCGTCATTAATAGTATGGATAGCACCAATAGTATAGAAATTATCATCATCACAATGAGTAATAGGAGCAACATCATTTGGGAGGGATACCTTTTTACCTTTGCTTCTCTGTCTTTTATTTTTCTTCTTCACATTATGTGTGGGTTTAATCCTCTTTTTGGAGCTCCTTATTAATGAGATTTGTTGAATAGAAGGCTCCTCCTCGTTACCTGATTCATCATAAGAAATAATAGGAGGATATTGGGAAGTCTCTTCCCTTTCATTAGTATTCTCTTGATATTCTATTTGTTTTCTTGTCTTTATGTAATTGGCAATATAAGGATTTTCAATGGAATTCACCGCACAATACATATAAATTTCCTCTAGATCAAAATCAAGAACTTTATCAAGGACAAATTCTGGAAGATCCTTAGTTATACATTTCATTTCTTCATAGCCCACAAGCAAACTAAGTTAATTATGATGTGCAAGGGAAATCAAATCATCACAATTTTTGGACACGATTCGATCATGAAACAATTTGCATTGGAGATTTAAATGATCACGTTTATTGCAAAGTTCACAAGGATGGCAAAGAAATTTTAAATTTTCAGCACAAGCATTTAGCCTCTCCTACAACCATTTAGTTTCTAAATACTTATGCCTCTTGCAAAATCTATCTTCCCTATTTGTTGTGTTCTTGCAATCTCTATGCACTCCACAAAAATTTTGACATGTTTATAAGAGACATTTTCATCATGACTAGTGCAATTATCATTAGTACTATGGATATTCAAAGAGTTCGTACTAACAACATTGCAATCATGCTCATCATTCAAAGATTTAGTGCCAAACATTTTAATGCATTCTTGTTCTAGCATTTTGGCACAATTATCGGAATCCTTATTTTCACGAAAGATATTTAAAAGATGAAGCATATGAGGCACCCTCAATTCCATTTTTTGTAGTTATCTTTTATAGACTAAACTAGTGATAAAACAAGAAACTAAAAGATTCAATTGCAAGATCTAAAGATATACCTCCAAGCGCTAACCTCCCCGGCAACGTCGCTAGAAAAGAGCTTGATGTCTACTACACAACCTTCTTCTTGTAGATGTTGTTGGGCCTCCAAGTGTAGAGGTTTGTATGACAGTAACAAATTTCCCTCAAGTGGATGACCTATGGTTTACCAATCCGTGGGAGGCGTAGGATGAAAATGGTATCTCTCAAACAACCCTGCAACCAAATAACAAAGAGTCTATTGTGTCGCCAACACATCCAATACAATGGTAAATTTTATAGGTGCACTAGTTCGGCAAAGAGATGGTGATACAAGTGCAATATGGATGGTAGATATAGGTTTTTGTAATATGAAAATATAAAAACAGCAAGGTAACTAATGATAAAAGTGAGCACAAACGGTATTGCAATGCTAGGAAACAAGGCCTAGGGTTCATACTTCTACTAGTGCAAGTTCTCTCAACAATAATAACATAATTATATCATATAACAATCCCTCAACATGCAACAAAGAGTCACTCCAAAGTCACTAAGAGCTGAGAACAAATGAAGAGATTATTGTAGGGTACGAAACCACCTCAAAGTTATCCTTTCTGATCGATCTATTCAAGATTCTGTAGTAAAATAACATGAAGCTATTCTTTCCGTTCGATCTATCCTAGAGTTCGTACTAGAATAACACCTTAAGACACAAATCAACCAAAACCCTAATGTCACCTAGATACTCCAATGTCACCTCAAGTATCCGTGGGTATGATTATACGATATGCATCACACAATCTCAGATTCATCTATTCAACCAAAACATACGTCAAGTAGATTCATCTATTCAACCAACACAAAGAACTTCAAAGAGTGCCCCAAAGTTTCTACCGGAGAGTCAAGATGAAAACATGTGCCAACCCCTATGCATAAGTTCACGAGGTCACGGAACCCGCAAGTTGATCACCAAAACATACGTCAAGTAGATCACGTGAATATCCCACTGTCACCACAGATAAGCACATGCAAGACACACATCAAGTGTTCTCAAATCCTTAAAGACTCAATCTGATAAAATAACTTCAAAGGGAAAACTCAATCCATTACAAGAGAGTAGAGGAGGAGAAAAATAATAAGATCCAACTATAATAGCAAAGCTCGCGATACATCAAGATTGTGCCAAATCAAGAACACGAGAGAGAGAGAGAGAGATCAAACACATAGCTACTGGTACATATCCTCAGCCCCGAGGGTGAACTACTCCCTCCTCGTCATGGAGAGCATCGGGATGATGAAGATGGCCACCGGAGAGGGATTCCCCCCTACGGCAGGGTGTCGGAACGGGTCTATATTGGTTTTTGGTGGCTATAGAGGCTTGCGGCGGCGGAACTCCTGATCTAGGTTATTTTCTAGAGGTTTCTATATTTATTAGAATTTTTGGCGTCGGGAACAAGTCAGGGGGGTCCCCGAGTCGTCCACGAGATAGGGTGGCGTGCCTGGGGGGTAGGGCGCGCCCCCACCCTCGTGGATGGCCCGGGACTCTTCTCGCCCAACTCTTTTACTTCGGGGGCTTCTTTTGGTCCATAAAAAATCATCAAAAGTTGGCATGTCAATTGGACTCCGGTTGGTATTCCTTTTCTGTAAAACTCAAAAATAAGGAAAAAACAGAAACTGGCACTGGGCTCTAGGTTAATAGGTTAGTCCCAAAAATCATATAAAATACCATATAAATGCATATAAAACATCCTGGATGGATAATATAATAGCATGGAACAATAAAATTATAGATACGTTGGAGATGTATCACCCCCCCAAGCCAAATCCAAACTGGGAGGGGGCTCGCCCCCCCTTTCCTTCCTCTCCTCTTCCCCTTCCTCCCCCCTCCTATTAGGACTAGGAAAAGCGGGAAGCCTACTCCTAGTAGGAGTTGGAATCCCCCGTTGGGGCGCACCATGAGGGCCGGCCGGCCCCCTCCTCCCCTCCTTTATATACAGGGGAGGGGGCACCCCATAGACACACAAGTTGACAATTGTTTTAGCCGTGTGCGGTGCCCCCCTCCACAGATACACACCTCGGACATATCGTCATAGTGCTTAGGCGAAGCCCTGCGCCGGTAACTTCATCATCACTGTCGACATGCCATCATGATGACGAAACTCTCCCTCGGCCTCAACTAGATCAAGAGTACGAGGGACGTCACTGAGCTGAACGTGTGCAGATCGCGGAGGTGTCGTGCATTCGGTACTTGATCGGTTGGATCGCGAAGACGTTCGACTACATCAACCGCGTTTTTTAACGCTTCCGCTTTTGGTCTACGAGGGTACGTAGACACACTCTCCCCTCTCGTAGCTATGGATCCCTAGATAGATCTTGCGTGATCATAGGATTTTTTTTGAAATACTATGTTCCCCAACAGAATCTTTGACCGGTCAACCCCCTCGGACCGATCACCGATGATGGATTATCGTCGCCAAAGTGTCTTATGCGACAGATTGGGCTATCATAGGTGACATCCTTGGTCGTCACTGTAAATGGCCGTCGGTAACATTGTTTGGTTCGTCACCTAGAATGCGATCTTGCTTGACGTAAAAGGTGGTATCGTCAATTTTTTTCCTTGGTGGTGCTTCAGTGACGATGGGGGTGACGGACAGAAATGTCATCGGGGTATTTTCTGCGACGAAAAAGGGTTATATGTGACACAAGTTGAACGTCGCAAGATAGAGCAAATTTTGTAGTGAGTCTAAACTATAACTAGAACTAGAGACAACTAGAGAGGGGTTGGTGAAAGAACATGCGGTGCCCCCATGTTTGGTTTTGGAAATTGATGACAATCTCTATGGACTAATGGTTGCCTTGAGTTATATTTGAAGGTTTTGTCCATAGGCTTTTCTTGGAGTACATGTGTTGGTTTCAAGAAAAGTTTGTGTCGACCAAGGTGCTATTCAAGGAATTATCCAAAGATTGGTCATTTGAGAGTTGAGCTTATTGCAAGCATGTCTTGAAGAAGAAGATTGTGTGATCATTCATGTTTACCTTCAAGACATCATCCAAACGAAGAGAGTTGGAAAGATTCAAGGTTGATCAAGACTAAGTCAAGAGTGAATCAAGTTGATCAACTCACAAAGCATAGAAGATGTACCGAGAGGGATCAAGTGATCCCATGGTTTGGTAAGCATTGTCCATTGTGCTTTGTGTACTAACCCATGGTCTATGTGAGAGTTCTACGTGGGGTTAGGTACATGTTCATGGGCTTGTGTCAAGAGGAAGATATCTCTCAACCCATGGAGAGGATGACATCAAGTGGTGATCGTCATCAAGATTGCCGTGTGCAAGTTCAAGTGGATCATCGCGAAGAGATCAAGTGCTTGAAGCTTGCCAGCCATTGTGGTGACAATGGACTTGTGAAGATGTGCCGAAGAGTGGCTCACCCATAGTGGTCTATGGGGGAGCAATCATCTAGTCTTCATCGTGCCAACACAATCAAGAAAGGTGGTCCAACTTGAGGAAGTCAAGATCGTCATCATCTAGCTCAAGTGGACCATGTGCAAGGCAAAGTTTTGCCCTTGATAGGTTTTCTATTTTACCGGTCTCGTGATGGTAGTTGGGAGACCGGGTTATAGGATCGATTGCCATACTATCAAGGGGGGCTCTCGATGAGTAGCTTGATCGTATCGTTCGTAGAGAGCTCAAACCATTGCATCCTTGCATAATCTTTCTTGGTTCTTGTTTGGTTCTCTTTGTGAGTCTTAGATCTTATGGTCATCTTGATGACAAGCTTGAGTTCATCGAAAACGGAGTTCTCATGCTTCTTCTATGATGTTTTTGATGTTGGAGGTTTTGCCGGTTCTTCTCGGTTGGAGGTTTCTCTCCTCTATTTGTTGGCATTCCTCCCCTGCCTCTTCTTACTATAACCAGTCGCTGTTTTGATGCTACTCGTCGTCTTGTTTTCAACAAGCTTGAGTTTGCTCAATTCGGAGCTCATATGCAGAAGTTATGGCAGTTCTGATTTTCTTGAGTGTGGTTTTTGTCAGGGTCCCAACGGTAGTACCGTGGTACCCAGCGGTAGTACCGCTGAGGAGTCACAAGCGACAGTACCGCTCCGCAGCGGTAGTACCGCGGGCCACAGCGGTAGTACCGCTCCTCGGAGCGGTAGTACCGCTTGATGGTCTCAGCAGTAGTACCGTTGTGGCTCCGTGCTCCTACCGCCTCGACTTGAGTGCGCTTTTTCTTGTGTCGGGTTTTGCGGCACTTGCTGCGGTAGTAGTGGCGGTAGTACCGCTTATTAGCGGTAGTACCGCCCTGCCTCCATGGTAGTATCGCTCTGGGTCCCAGCCCCAGCCCCTTTTCTTCTGGCGTGGCAGTACCGCTGAAGGGGAGCGGTAGTACCGCTTATGAGCGGTAGTACCGCCCTGCCTCCGCGGTAGTACCGCTCTCTGCGGGGCTGAGTGGGGGATAACGGTTGGATTTTCCCCCTCCTATAAAAGGGGGTCTTCTTCCCTTTGAACCTTATCCTTTGATCTCGTGTTCTTCCCCCATTGTTGACCTTCTTCGAGCTTGCTAAACTCTCAATCCCTCCATGGATTCTTGCTAGTTTTTGACGGAAAAGAGAGAAGAGATCTAGATCCACATTTCCACCAATCACTTTCTCCTCTATGTGAGGGGAACCCATTGGATCTAGATCTTGGAGTTCTTGGTGTTCTCCTTCTTGTTCTTCCTCTCATTTTCCTCCCTAGCATTAGTTGCTTCGGTGGGATTTGAGAGAGAAGGACTTGGGCACTCCGTGTGCCCTTGCCATTGCATTTGGTGCATCGGTTTGAGTTCTCCACGTGATACGTGGAAGTTACAAGTTGAGAAGCTTATTACTCTTGGGTGCTTGGTACCCTTGAGCTTGTTCCTCTTGGGTGCTTGGGCTCCCTAGACGGTTGTTGGTGTTCGGAGCTCAATCATTGTGGTGCAAAGCTCCGGGCAAGCGTCGGGGTCTCCAATTAGGTTGTGGAGATCGCCCCGAGCAATTTGACGGGTACCGGTGACCACCCCCAAGGGTTGCAAAAGTGTACGGGTTCGGTGACCGCCCCCAAGGGTTGCCATTTGTACGGGTTCGGTGACCGCCCTCAAGGGTCCCTTAGTGGAATCACGGCATCTTGCATTGTGCGAGAGCGTGAGGAGATTACGGTGGCCCTAGTGGCTTCTTGGGGAGCATTGTGCCTCCACACCGCTCCAAACGGAGATTAGCATCCGCAAGGGTGTGAACTTCGGGATACATCGTCGTCTCCTCGTGCCTCGGTTATCTCTTACCCGAGCCCTTTACTTATGCACTTTACTTTGTGATAGCCATATTGTTTCTTGTCATATATCTTGCTATCACATAGTTGCTTATCTTTCTTAGCATAAGTTGTTGGTGCACATAGGTGAGCCTAGTTGTTTTAGGCTTTGTGCTTGGCAAATTAACCGCTAGGTTTATTCCGCATTTGTTCAAGCCTAAACCGTAATTATTTTAAAACGCCTATTCACCCCCCCCCTCTAGGCGACATCCACGATCTTTCAGTTGGTGTCCGAGGCAAGTGGACTTGCGTGTCTAGAGGGGCTCCCTCTCTCATGTATACATAAGTGTGTGGGGGGGAGGGGAGGCCGACTTGGAGGAGGATCCTCCCTCCCTTTGTGTGGCAGCTAAGGAGGGGGATTTCTCCTCCAACTCCCCTTCCCCCTTAGCTTGTCCAAAAAAGCTATTAGGGGGTGCCTTCACTATTCGGCCCAATAGGGCCCAATAGCTTTTCCTATTAGGCCTTTATTATTTCCTAGCCCATAGCCCCTAATAAATTATAGGGGCCTCTTAATCAATATTAGAACCCTCTATTATTTATATACTAGGTCCCCGAAAACATTTTCCGCCTATATATCTTTTCCTGATATTACCCGAAACACTTTCGATAACCCCGAAAGGCTTCTGGTTCCTCTCAAAACTATTTCTTTTATTCCTGAAACTATTTCGATAATATTTTCTCATATTCCTCACTCCACAAGAACTCAACATATCATAATTCCCTTAAGCACATGACCTAGTAGGTTCGGTGGAATATAGCCATGAATAGAACTTCCTTTCGTTGAACGATCAAGAGCGGAACCGTGGACATCCATGGTGACCCCTATATCCACATGAATGATATTCGAGTGAACCTTCGGTTATCATATGATATTCCCTTTGCTTCACAATACGTTAAAAAACCCGATGTGAGATATATCAGTATCCTCTTGAGTCATTCTCATGCTCATTATACCAGTCTCCTCGTTACTAGTTTTGTTCTTATTTCTCGTTGTCATGTTCTGGCATCCTTGTGAGCAAGTCACATGTGTCTAGCCAGACGATGATGGATGTCGTCACACTGAGAGGGACCTAAGAATATCTTTCCATCATCGAATGAGAAAATCCCAATGTTGGCTATCTTGCCCCTTGTCACACTTTTTGGTAAACCCATAAGTTGTCGTTATGATCACCGTGTTAAAGATGATGTTGGAGCAACCCCAAATCATATCATCCGGCTTGAAGTGACTCTATACTCTCATGGTCTAAGGAACTAAGCATACGTTAACACTCTGTCTTATAGACTTTAGACTTGCTATGATAACATGTAACATCCCAAAATTCTAAATTTTGGAATGTTATATTAAATAAATAATTATGATTCTTTGTTTGATTCTTGTGTGATAGATTGTGTGAAAATTTAGTGAGAAATTGAAACTTTTAAAGTTGAATGAGAGGGAATAAAAGGACTTACCCAAAACTTCCATTCTTGCTTTGATCTCCATGAATTTAAATTCATTGAGAAATATAAAACCCTGGACTGAAGATGACACAACCTCTTCCATACAAGAAATGAAAAGGGCTTTTGAAAATATTTGAATTCCATTTGAAAATATTTCAAATTCAGAAACTTTATGCAACTCAATGAGTTTCATGAGAGAAGATAAAATGACTTCTTCAAATTATAAGAAAGGGAGTTGGAAATTTAAAAGGACCATTTTTAAAGTCCCTTTGAAGTTATCTTGACCCACTTTCAATTTTTAGTTCTTTGAATTTCCAAATTTCAAATTCTCTGGAAATATTCAAAATGAGAGAAGGAATATGACACTTCAAAATTAAAGGTATTTGAAACTATTTGGTCAAAAAACAGAAACTAGTTATACAAGATTTGAAAATTTAAATTCAAATCCATTTTGAAGTTATTGCAAAAATATTTCTAAAAGTATTTCATTTGTCCTTGCAAAATAGTTCATATTTTTCCTTGCAAAATAGTTCATATTTTTCCTGGCAAAATTCTAAGAATTTATATATATATATATATTGCCTATGTAAATTTTTATTTTATATCTATTTGTTTTACTTTCTATATCTCTTTATTTAAAATATGAAAAAACCTACCGTTTTGGTTTTAAAAACAAATCGGCTGAAGCCATTGTCCTAGGCCTAGCCCACCTCTCTCTCTCTCTCCCTCCTGCGGGCCAGCGCCAACTGCTGGCCTAGCTAAGAAGCCCACGACTTGTTCCAGCGCCTAAGCATCGGTCGCCCGCTCCCTCACTCGCCGCACACCGATGCCGACAAAGCGGACCCCATCGGGCCGACCCGCAACCCCGCGTCGCCCCTTCCTTCTTCCTGTCTTCTTTCCGTTCTCGCCAGACTCCGCCACCACAAAAAATTGCACCGTGATTTCCTTCCCTCCTAGCGTCAACCCCTCCTCAACGCCTTATCTACTATAAATCCCGAGACCCCCCTTCTTTTGCCCCTAAAACCCTCGCCTGAATCCACCTCTATCGCACTCTCTTGCCGTTACAATCTCCGCCGGAGCCGAACCCTTCTGCCGTCAAAATCATCACCGTGAGCACCCTCGTGGCCCCCTCCTCTGTACTTCAGCATAGCTCGCCAGTGCGCTTGTTTTTGACATGCTCATGTCGTCTCCTTTGCCCCGCAGCGTCGTCCCTGACCTCGTCGAGCTCTCGCCGGAGCCACGGCTCGCCCGAGCTTCAGCCATGCCGCTCCCATCGCCGCCCGTCATCCCTGACCATCGCCGACGCCACCACCAGACGTCCCTCGCTTCACCGTACCCCTCGACACCATCACCACTACCAACGACCACCGGAGCATCACCACCACCGACACCCGAACCACCTCGCCGGCGACCACCCTTGCTGTAAGCCGCCGTCGCTCTCCGTTGTTCGGTCTGGACTGGAGGGTTTAGATTAGATCGCGCCTATTTTTTTATTTTGAATTGGTATGTTTTAGTTAGCGGTCGTCCGCCATTTAGAGAAAGCAACGAACACCCCCATAGTTGTCTGTCTAGATATGACCTTCAGGGTAGATTTGTTTTTTATTTTAATCTCTGAAACGTTTTCGCTAGTAGTCGGCCATTCACCCTTAGCACTCGCTCGCGCACATCCCTAGCCAGTCAACAACCACCATGTAGCACTTGCCCAACTTGTAGTATTTTTCCTTTTTTCTGTTTTATTTCTATTTACATATTTAGTTTCAATTTTAGATTTCTTATATCTTTTAGATTTTTAATCCTTTTTGAGTTATTCTTTTGCATTAGCTTAAGAAAATTATGTAGTTTCTGTAGGATCCATTAGTTTTCATATTTGAATTGTTTAAATTTCAATTTGATGAAATTTGTTCAAATCACTAAATTGTTGATATCTTTTAAATAAAAATAGGTTTTTAATTATTTATTTTTGCTCCTGTTTTCTAGTAGTTTTAACTAATGAATCAATAAAATATTTTTTAATATATTTTAGATCTACTTAAATTAGAATTTAAAAACAGAACACTATATGCATGTTTTAGTGATAAAAAAATATAGTTTCCTTTTTATTTTCAAGTAAGTATTTTTGTCACTTAGTTTATGTAACATCCCAAATTTTCAATTTGGAATGTTATACACTAGATCATCATTGCATATCATATTTATTGCATTTTGGTTGATCCTAGAATTTTTTCGCAACTCAAGGACCCTCGGAGAGAGTTGGCGATTTCGTTATTTTCATATTTGAGTTGTCTCAAATTTTGAAAATAGGATCATTTGATTTTATTTATTTTATCTTCAATAATTTCTATTACAACAATATGAGAGAGGGAATAAAATGACTTTCCCAAAATAAAGAAATAATGAGGATTTAATAAAAAAATAAAATAAGATTTTATTTGGTTTTATTTGCTATTTTATTTGAATTTAGGAAAAATGCGCGTTTTTCAAAATTGCATTTAGGCCCCAAATAAATGTTCGTCCTGTGCATCTTGATTTTAGAAGCCGGGGAAAATTTATTTCGGGATTTTTGGAGTCCGTTTAGTATTTCTTTTATTTGTTTTTCTGCGCGTTATTATTTAAAAAAAAAGGCGAACCGACTCCGGGCCGTACCCGAGCTGGACTCCGCCCGGGGCAGCCCTAATAAGCCGCCGCCCGGGGCCCGAGCCAGCCCACCCGGGCTGAAACCCTAGCACCTGCCCGCGCCGCCGCCCTCGCCGCTGCGCCACCGCATCGCCGGAGCCGCCCCGCCCGCTCGCCGGACGCGCCGCCCGAGGTAGCCGCCGTCGCCGGCGGTTTTCTTTAGAAAACTGCCCGGTTTTTATTAAAAGTCGTGGTTTATTTTTTTAGATCCGTTTTTTTATTAGAACGGTTTTTTTTGGTTTATTCTATTTAGCGAGCGTTCGCTCGTTCGTTTGTTTTAACGAATGTGTTCATCGTTTAGATCCAGTTAATGAACGTTCGTTCGTTAAACTGTTCATCGTTTTTCTTTTTCTCGGATTAAATCCGCGATTTTTCTGATCGCAATTTCTGATCCGATTTTCGTTTTAGTATAACTTCTCGCTCGTTTATCGGAATCAGGCAATTCAAGCGCCTGGAGTTTCGTCTCGAAACCCTATTTCCATTTAACCAACTTAAACAAGTTTTTGCTTCTGTAAAAATTGCCTTAGATCCAGAATAGTAAACGAAGCATGTTTCTTTTGCCGTTTGTCTTTCGTTGCTTCGTTCAATTTGATTCTTTTTGCCAACCGGAGTTCTTAAGATGAACTTTCTGGTTAGATCTCTTATTTGAGTTTTACCTGTGCATTAGTTAAGTACTTATTGTATGCTTGTTTGTTTGCGATAGAGTACCCGGAGTGCGCCGCTTGTTACTTCGAATCACTAGGTTTCCCGGATCATCAGCAAGGCAAGTAACACTTTGATCATACCTTCTACTACCCAATTTTATTGCATTAGATCAATCCCTACACATTGCATGATTAGGATCTAATTAAATTGTGGGTTTGGGAAGTAGTTGAGGTAGTACCTATTACCTGTTTATTATCAAACCTTTGGGAGTTACTTCTACGTTTGCTTATTATTGCTATGCTATACTAGTAGACGTGGATTAGGTGAGTGATATCCATGACAGATATGAGATTTTTAAATCAATGGTTTATCTAAGGTGGCAACTTAAATACACATCTGGGTGGATTGAGGTACCTGGGTATTCCAGGATTGCCTGTTTTCTTTTGGACCGCCACCCAGGCTCAAAGGGATCATGAGATTTTTCATGCTAGAAACTTCCGTGTGCAGCCACAAGCTATTATGGGCTCTAGCATAGTTGACTAAGTCGTGCGAACTCTTACAGTGGTAGACTAGCAGATGTAGGGGATGTAGGTGGTACGGTCTACCCATCGTAAGGTGCTAGCGCTTCTGAAAGACTATGTCTCGGTCATCCGTTTGTCAAACACCGTGAAGTGCGAGAAACCAAACGGAGGCGATCGAGTCTTGTGGGGAAAAGTGCGCAAACCTCTGCAGAGTGTATAAACTAATCATGATTAGCCGTGTCCCCGGTTATGGATGTCTTGAGTATCTAGTACCTAGATTATCATGTGAATCTCAACATGTTACTATAAAATTTAATTTGACGGGTTTGTTTAATGATGTTACTTAATTGGGATTGAGGATGTTGTCAACCATTCTCAATGTTTAACAACCACCATAATAGTTAAATAAATTTATTTCCTTGCAGTAGGGAAAAATTGGCTTTACGCAAAACTGTAACCATAGAGCTTTCCACCAGCCAAATATGCATATAGTATAGCTGTTTCATTCCATTACTCTCTATGTGTTACATTGCCAGCATATTCCATGTGCTGACCCGTTTTCGGGCTGCAACGTTAATGTTGCAGACTTTTCAGACGATGATTAAGGAGATTTAGGTTGTGGTTCTATACTCAGTGATGTCGTTGGAGTTGATGGACTCACTTGTCTTCCAAGCCTTCCGCTGTTATCATTATTAGATGGCCTTAAGCCATATTTATTGTAATAAGATCTCTATTGAGACACTCGATGTAATAAGTGTGTGATTGCTACTCTGTTATAAATCCTTCAAGTACTGTGTGGTGTCAGCATTACTGATCCAGGGATGACACCTGAGCACAGAGATTGGACCGTTTGAGGTCTGGTCGCTACAAGATGGTATCAGAGCACACGCTGACTGTAGGACACGACCACTAAGCTAAAGACCTAGATCACTACTCACTCTCTTCTCTTCTGACCTCTCATCTTTTCTACTCTTTAGGATGGCGGATGCAAGGAACAAGTTCACGCAACCGGATGAAGATACACCCTTTGGACATCACTTGAAGGAAGTCACTAGATACCTGAACATAGGAGTACCAAGCTTCACCGGAACCTACAACGCCACTTTACCTGAAGAAGAGCGCTGGATGATTCAAGTTCAAGTTCCAAGAAGGACGTTCATGCCAGTCACTGAGCCCATCGAGTTTTCTTTTGATGCACCAACTTGGAGTCTAGGAAAGAGCATGGTAGCTCACATCACCATGGGACGCATTGGAGAAGCCTACCGCAATAATCTCAAGGATACTATCTACCAGATTTGTGGGCGCCGAGATGAGCACTGGGAGATGATCAGCACCAGAAAGGATAGATCAATTGCAGCTTTTATCCAGGAGTTAAACCAGCACATTCGACATCAGGAGAACCAGATGTGCGCCTACATGATAGACCTGAAGAAGGCAAAGACAAGAATCAAGGAACTGGAGGAAGAACTCAAGGCTACACGTAAAGATTATGAAGAGGAAATCGAAGTATTAGTGGGGAAGAATGACGATCTGATCAAGAAGCTTGGAATATTTATGGGAGGCCCTACACCAGTAGAAGAAGACAAAGAACCCAAGGAGATTCGCCCGAAAGACTACATCATCATCGATGACACCGACTCGGATCCAGATGATAGCGATGATGACTATGTTGATGAAGCTGGAGCAGATATCATGGAGTCTGCAACCGAAGAATATTTATAGTAGACCACCTCATTAGTAGTAGTAGTCCACCATGTAAATATAGTAGTCCGAGCACTTTTGCGATAGTTAGATCGATTGTATGCCCTTGTTTGATTGAATGAAGTGAATTGTTTGCTTTTGCCTCATGTGCATATGGGTAGTGTTTTCTATTTAGACCCCCTCTATTCTTAAATCTCATGTTTTCTAAACCCTCAGATGCCTCCGAGACATGACCCCGGATTTACCTTTCCACCGG
Source organism: Triticum urartu (assembly GCF_056163025.1). Lineage (NCBI taxonomy): Eukaryota > Viridiplantae > Streptophyta > Magnoliopsida > Poales > Poaceae > Triticum > Triticum urartu. The sequence continues at coordinate 493,914,235 of NC_141876.1, read as the reverse complement.
AGCTCACCTAGTTGATCCAGCAGCAGAACACATTGATGCAGTTGCTAGTCCAGAATCAGAATCAGGGGAACAACAACAACAACAACAACAACAACCCACCACCACCACCTGTTGATCACTTAGCCCGTTTTCTTAGGCTGAATCCGCCGGTGTTTTCTAGTAGCACTGAGCCGATAGTAGCAGATGATTGGCTCCGCAAGACAGCTAGAGAGTTGACCACAGCAGGATGCACGGATGCGGAGAAGGTGAAGTTTGCCGCACATCAGCTTGAAGGACCCGCAGCATCATGGTGGGAGAATTTCACAACCACTTTCCCTGTTGATACTGTCACATGGGACCAGTTTCAGCAGGCTTTTCGAACTGCCCATGTTTCAGCAGGAGCTATGGCCATGAAGAAGCGAGAGTTTCGCAACTTGCGCCAAGGAGGACGGACAGTTGGCCAGTATGTGGAGGACTTTAGTAAATTAGCACGTTATGCCCCAGATGACGTTGCTACGGATGCAGCTAAGCAGGAGAAGTTTCTGGAAGGACTGAATGATGAGTTGAGCATGCAGTTGATGGTAGCAACCTTCAACAACTACCAGGAGTTGGTAGATCATGCTCTTATGATTGAAGGGAAGCAGCAGCAAATTGAAAATCGCAAGAGGAAGTATGCACAAGGAAAGTACAACTCAGGAGCTCAGCAGAAGCCACGATTTACCCCTAGACCGGGAGGACATTTTCAGCATAACCATGGAGGAGGAAGCTCGCACAATCACAATGGCCCCAGGAATGGTAATGGGAATGGAGGAAGCAACGGCCAGAACCGCACCAACCCATCAACCCCAGCCAAGAAAGACCTGAGCCAAGTCACTTGCTTTAAGTGCCAGAAGACCGGACATTATGCTAATGAATGTCCTGAATCACAGAATGGAAATGGCAATGGAAGCTCTGGGAAGAAGCCGAACCCTTTCAACAGGGGACAGGTGAACCACGTTAATGTGGAGGAGGTTGAAGAGCAGCCGGATGCAGTAATCGGTAAGTTTTTGGTTAAGTCATTTACTGCACTCGTTCTTTTCGATACTGGTGCATCGCATTCATACATAACCAGGGGATTTGTGGATAAGTATAAACTGCCAACCCAAGCCCTTAGGTCACCCATGTTAGTAACCTCGCCTGGAGCAGAATATATGGCTAGTCTATGGTGTGATCGGTTACCATTAAGGATTGGTAACTATGTTTTTCCCTCCGACCTAATAGTATTGGAATCCCAAGGATTGGTTGTGATATTAGGCATGGATTGGTTATCAAAGTATGAAGGGAATATTGAATGTGCTAGTAAGTCAATTTTGCTTACCACCCCAGAAGGGAGAAGGATCAACTATGTATCCCGACATGTGCCAAAGAGGACTCAAGTAAATTGCTTAATAGGAGTTGTGCAGGAGGAAGTACCAGTAGTGAAGGATTTCCCCGAAGTATTTCCAGAAGAGTTGCCAGGCATGCCACCGGATAGAGATATTGAATTTTTGATTGAGCTATTGCCAGGAACATGGCCAATATCAAAGAGACCATATAGGATGCCTGCAAAGGATTTGGTGGAAATTAAGAAGCAAATTAAGGAGTTACTGGATAAAGGATATATTCGCCCAAGTTCTTCACCTTGGGGATCGCCAGTACTTCTAGTGGAAAAGAAGGATGGATCATTAAGGATGGTTGTCAAATATCGAGGATTGAATGAAGTAACCATCAAGAACAAGTACCCACTACCGATGATCAATTATCTGTTTGATCGATTGCAAGGAGCTAAGGTATTTTCCAAGATCGATCTGCGATCAGGATACCACCAGTTGAAGATTCGGGAATAGGATATACCCAAGACGGCTTTTACCACCAGGTATGGGCTGTACGAGTATACCGTTATGTCATTTGATCTGACTAACGCACCTGCATATTTTATGAACATGATGAACAAGGTGTTTATGGAGTTCTTGGATAAGTTCGTCGTAGTGTTCATTGATGATATCCTGGTTTACTCAAAGAATGAAGAGGAGCGTAAGGAACATTTGCGTTTGGTTCTTGGAAAGCTCAGGGAACATCAACTATATGCCAAGTTTAGCAAATGTGAGTTTTGGTTGAAGGAAGTTGGATTTCTCGGACACGTTATATCCGGAGAAGGTATAGCAGTAGATCCCACTAAAGTTGATACCGTGACCAAGTGGGAAGCACCAACCACAGTGGGAGAGATCCGGAGTTTTCTTCGACTCGGAGGATACTACCGGAGGTTTATTGAGAATTTCTCAAAGATTGCGAAGCCTATGACTGAGTTGTTGAAGAAGGATACCAAGTTCATATGGACACAGGAATGTGAGGCTAGTTTTCAGGAGTTGAAGAAACGTTTGGTTACTTCACCAGTGTTGATTTTGCCAGACTAGACCAAGGATTATGAGGTGTATTGCGACGCTTCACGTCGAGGACTTGGAGCAGTGCTTATGCAGGAAGGGAGAGTTGTTTCATATGCCTCACGACAGCTTAAGCCTCATGAGTTGAATTATGCTACGCATGATTTGGAGTTAGCAGCCGTAGTGCACGCACTGAAGACTTGGAGACATTTTCTGATTGGAAACCATTGCAAAGTGTATACGGATCATAAGAGTTTGAAGTATATTTTCACACAGAAGGAGTTGAATCTCAGACAAAGGAGATGGTTGGAGCTCATCAAGGATTATGAATGAAATTGCATTATCACCCTGGAAAGGCTAACGTAGTAGCTGACGCATTAAGCCGTAAGAGCCACGTCAACACCCTAATGACAGGAGAATTACCAAGGGAGTTAGCCGAAAATCTTCGAGAGTTATGTTTAGAAATAGTCCCGAGAGGCTATGTAGCAGCATTGGAGATTCAGTCTACAATGATGGATAAAATCAGAGAAGCCCAAAGGACTGACAAGGAGATTGCTTCTATTAAGGAGAAAATTAGCAAAGGAAAAGCTAAGGGATTTCGCGAGGATGAGCACGATACCTTATGGTTTGAAGACCATGTCTATGTACCAAATGATCCGGAGATTAGAAAGCTAATTCTGCAAGAGGCCCATGATTCACCATATTCGATTCACCCAGGAAATACCAAGATGTATTTGGATTTGAAGGATATTTTATGGTGGACCGGAATGAAGAAGGATATTGTGGAGTACGTAGCAGTTTGTGATGTATGTCAGAGAGTGAAGGCAGAGCATCAGAAGCCAGCAGGATTGCTACAACCATTGCCGATACCCGAATGGAAGTGGGATAAGCTAGGCATGGATTTTATTACAGGATTGCCCAGAACACGTTAAGGATATGACTCGATATGGGTTGTAGTCGATCGTTTGACAAAGGTAGCTCATTTCATTCCAGTGAAGACTACCTATACCAGTGCAAAGTTGGCAAAGATATACATGACCAGGATCGTATGTCTGCATGGAGTTCCAAGGAGCATTGTATCGGATAGAGGAACCCAGTTTACTTTAAAGTTCTGGAATCAGTTGCATGAGACTTTGGGAACCAGACTAGAGTTTAGCACAGCTTTCCACCCGCAGACAGATGGGCAGACTGAGAGAGTCAACCAGATCTTAGAGGATATGCTAAGAGCTTGTGCGCTAGATTACGGATCTAGTTGGGATGAGAATTTGCCATATGCAGAGTTCTCTTACAACAACAGCTATCAATCCAGTTTGAAGATGGCCCCTTTCGAAGCCCTGTACGGAAGGAGGTGCAGGACCCCATTGTCCTGGGATGAAGTTGGAGATCGCCAGTTGTTTGGACCGGATCTGATAAAGGAATCTGAACAGAAAGTGAAATTAATTCACGACAGGCTAAAGGTAGCTCAATCCAGGCAGAAGAGTTATGCAGATTCTAAACGCAAGGAGACAGGTTACGAAGTCGGAGACCGAGTCTATCTTCGAGTATCACCACTTCGAGGAGTTAAGCGCTTTGGAGTTAAGGGAAAACTAGCGCCACATTTTGTAGGCCCATACAAAGTTTTGGAACGTATGGGAGAAGTAGCCTACAAGTTGGAATTACCCGAAGGACTGTCAGGAGTTCACGACGTGTTTCATGTATCCCAGTTGAAGAAGTGCCACACAGAGATGGCTGACATACCGCTGAGAGATACGGTACCACTGGAAGCAATTCAGTTGGACAGTGATTTGACCTATGAGGAGAAACCAGTTAAGATTCTAGAGTATGCCAGTCGAGTCACCCGTAGCAAGGTTATCAAGTTTTGCAAGGTTCAATGGAGCCACCACACGGAGGATGAAGCCACCTAGGAACGAGAGGAAGATTTGCTGAAGGACCACCCTCACCTATTTTCTAGCCAACCCGAATCTCGAGGGCGAGATTCATCTTAAGGGGGGTAGGTTTGTAACATCCCAAATTTTCAATTTGGAATGTTATACACTAGATCATCATTGCATATCATATTTATTGCATTTTGGTTGATCCTAGAATTTTTTCGCAACTCAAGGACCCTCGGAGAGAGTTGGGTGTTTCATTATTTTCATATTTGAGTTGTCTCAAATTTTGAAAATAGGATCATTTGATTTTATTTATTTTATCTTCAATAATTTCTATTACAACAATATGAGAGAGGGAATAAAATGACTTTCCCAAAATAAAGAAATATTGAGGATTTAATAAAAAAATCAAACAAGATTTTATTTGGTTTTATTTGCTATTTTATTTGAATTTAGGAAAAATGTGCGTTTTTCAAAATTGTATTTAGGCCCCAAATAAATGTGCATCCTGTGCGGCTTGATTTTAGAAGCCGGGGAAAATTTATTTTGGGATTTTTGGAGTCCGTTTAGTATTTCTTTTATTTGTTTTTCTGCGCATTATTATTTAAAAAACGCGAACCGACTCCGGGCCATACCCGAGCGGGACTCCGCCCGGGGCAGCCCTTATAAGCCGCCGCCTGGGGCCCGAACCAGCCCACCCGGGCCGAAACCCTAGCGCCCGCCCGCGCCGCCGCCCTCGCCGCTGCGCCGCCGCCTCGCCGGAGCCGCCCCGCCCGCTCGCCGGACACGCCGCCCGAGGTAGCCGCCGTCGCCGGCGGTTTTCTTTAGAAAACCGCCCGGTTTTTTTTAAAAGCCGCGGTTTATTTTTTTTAGATCCGTTTTTTTATTAGAATGTTTTTTTCGGTTTATTCTATTTAGCGAGCGTTCGCTCGTTCGTTCGTTTTAACGAACGTGTTCGTCGTTTAGATCCAGTTAACGAACGTTCGTTCGTTAAACTGTTCGTCGTTTTTCTTTTTCTCGGATTAAATCCGCGATTTTTCTGATCGCGATTTCTGATCCGATTTTCGTTTTAGTATAACTTCTCGCTCATTTATCGGAATCAAGCGATTCAAGCGCCTGGAGTTTCGTCTCGAAACCCTCTTTCTGTTTAACCAACTTAAACAAGTTTTTGCTTTTGTAAAAATTGCCTTAGATCCAGAATAGTAAATGAAGCCTGTTTCTTTTACCGTTTGTCTTGCGTTGCTTCGTTCGATTTGATTCTTTTTGCCAACCGGAGTTCTTAAGATGAACTTTCTGGTTAGATCTCTTATTTGAGTTTTACCTGTGCATTAGTTGAGTACTTATTGTATGCTTGTTTGTTTGCGATAGAGTACCCAGAGTGCGCCGCTTATTACTTCGAATCACTAGGTTTCCCGGATCATCAGCAAGGCAAGTAACACTTTGATCATACCTTCTACTACCCAATTTTATTGCATTAGATCAATCCCTACACATTGCATGATTAGGATCTAATTAAATTGTGGGTTTGGGAAGTAGTTGAGGTAGTACCTATTACCTGTTTATTATCAAACCTTTGGGAGTTACTTCTACATTTGCTTATTATTGCTATGCTATGCTAGTAGACGTGGATTGGGTGAATGATATCCATGACAGATGTGAGATTTTTAAATCAATGGTTTATCTAAGGTGGCAACTTAAATACACATCTGGGTGGATTGAGGTACCTGGGTATTCCAGGATTGCCTGTTTTCTTTTGGACCGCCACCCAGGCTCAAAGGGATCATGAGATTTTTCATGCTAGAAACTTCCGTGTGCAGCCACAAGCTATTATGGGCTCTAGCATAGTTGACTAAGTCGTGCGAACTCTTACAGTGGTAGACTAGCAGATGTAGGGGATGTAGGTGGTACGGTCTACCCATCGTAAGGTGCTAGCGCTTCTGAAAGACTATGTCTCGGTCATCCGTTTGTCAAACACCGTGAAGTGCGAGAAACCAAACGGAGGCGATCGAGTCTTGTGGGGAAAAGTGCGCAAACCTCTGCAGAGTGTATAAACTAATCATGATTAGCCGTGTCCCCGGTTATGGACGTCTTGAGTATCTAGTACCTAGATTATCATGTGAATCTCAACATGTTACTATAAAATTTAATTTGACGGGTTTGTTTAATGATGTTACTTAATTGGGATTGAGGATGCTGTCAACCATTCTCAATGTTTAACAACCACCATAATAGTTAAATAAATTTATTCCTTTGCAGTAGGGAAAAATTGGCTTTACGCAAAACTGTAACCATAGATCTTTCCACCAGCCAAATATGCATATAGTATAGCTGTTTCATTCCATTACTCTCTATGTGTTACATTGCCAGCATATTCCATGTGCTGACCCGTTTTCGGGCTGCAACGTTAATGTTGCAGACTTTTCAGATGATGATTAAGGAGTTTTAGGTCGTGGTTCTATACTCAGTGATGTCGTTGGAGTTGATGGACTCACTTGTCTTCCAAGCCTTCCGCTGTTATCATTATTAGATGGCCTTAAGCCATATTTATTGTGATAAGATCTCTATTGAGACACTCGATGTAATAAGTGTGTGATTGCTACTCTGTTATAAATCCTTCAAGTACTGTGTGGTGTCAGCATTACTGATCCAGGGATGACACCAGAACACAGAGATTAGACCGTTTGAGGTCTGGTCGCTACAAGATGGTATCAGAGCACACGCTGACTGTAGGACACGACCACTAAGCTAAAGACCTAGATCACTACTCACTCTCTTCTCTTCTGACCTCTCATCTTTTCTACTCTTTAGGATGGCGGATGCAAGGAACAAGTTCACGCAACTGGATGAAGATACACCCTTTGGACGTCACTTGAAGGAAGTCACTAGATACCTGAACATAGGAGTAGCAAGCTTCACCGGAACCTACAACGCCACTTTACCTGAAGAAGAGCGCTAGATGATTCAAGTTGAAGTTCCAAGAAGGACGTTCATGCCAGTCACTGAGCCCATAGAGTTTTCTTTTGATGCACCAACTTGGAGTCTAGGAAAGAGCATGGTAGCTCACATCGCCATGGGACGCATTGGAGAAGCCTACCGCAATAATCTCAAGGATACTATCTACCAGATTTGTGGGCGCTGAGATGAGCACTGGGAGATGATCAGCACCAGAAAGGATAGATCAATTGCAGCTTTTATCCAGGAGTTAAACCAGCACATTCGACATCAGGAGAACCAGATGTGCGCCGACATGATAGACCTGAAGAAGGCAAAGACAAGAATCAAGGAACTGGAGGAAGAACTCAAGGCTACACGTGAAGATTATGAAGAGGAAATCAAAGTATTAGTGGGGAAGAATGACGATCTGATCAAGAAGCTTGGAATATTTATGGGAGGCCCTACACCAGTAGAAGAAGATGAAGAACCCAGGGAGATTCGCCCAGAAGACTACATCATCATCGATGACACCGACTCGGATCCAGATGATAGCGATGATGACTATGTTGATGAAGCTGGAGCAGATATCATGGAGTCTGCAACCGAAGAATATTTCTAGTAGACCACCTCATCAGTAGTAGTAGTCCACCATGTAAATATAGTAGTCCGAGCACTTTTGCGATAGTTAGATCGATTGTATGCCCTTGTTTGATTGAATGAAGTGAATTGTTTGCTTTTGCCTCATGTGCATATGGGTAGTGTTTTCTCTTTAGACCCCCTCTATTCTTAAATCTCATCTTTTCTAAATCCTCAGATGCCTCCGAGACGTGACCCCGAATTTACCTTTCCATCGGAGCTCACCCAGTTGATCCAGCAGCAGAACACATTGATGCAGTTGCTAGTCCAGAATCAGAATAAGGGGAACAACAACAATAACCCACCACCACCACCACCACCTGTTGATCACTTAGCCCGTTTTTTCTTAGGCTGAATCCGCTGGTGTTTTCCAGTAGCACCGAGCCGATAGTAGCAGATGATTGGCTCCGCAAGACAGCTAGAGAGTTTAGTAGCATCTCCTAAAGTGATTTCCATAAAAGTGCCTCCCGCGGCCGAATCTAAAAGATTTCTAGAAGCAAAATTCAATCCAGCATAAAAAATTTGTATAATCATCCACAAATTCAAACCATGAGTAGGGCAATTACGTATCATTAATTTCATTCTCTCGCAAGCTTGTGCAACATGTTCATGATCAAGTTGTTTAAAATTGATAATATCGTTTCTAAGAGAGATGATCTTAGCGGGAGGAAAATACTTAGAGATAAAAGCATCTTTGCACTTGTTCCATGAATCAATACTATTCTTAGGCAAAGACGAAAACCAAGCTTTAGCACGATCTCTAAGCGAAAAAGGAAATAGCTTCAATTTAACAACATCATTATTGACATCTTTTTTCTTTTGCATATCACATAAATCAATGAAGCTATTCAGATGAGTAGCGGCATCTTCACTAGGAAGGCCAGCGAATTGATCTTTCATAACAAGATTCAACAAAAGCAGTATTAATTTCACAAGATTCAGCTTCGGTAACAGGAGCAATCGGAGTGCTAAGAAAATCATTATTATTGGTATTGGTGAAGTCACAGAATTTAGTAGTACCTTGAGCCATCGCGACAAACAAGCAATCTAACACACGAGCAAACAAAAAGCAAGCGGGCAAAAAAGGCAAGTAGAGAGGGAGGATAGAGAGAGAGAGAGAGAGAGCGAATAAAATGGCAAGGGTGAATTGGGGGGAGAGGAAAACGAGAGGCAAATGGCAAATAATGTAATGCGAGAGATAGGGATTGTGATGGGTACTTGGTATGTTGACTTTTTGCGTAGACTTCCCGGCAATGGCGCCAGAAATCCTTCTTGCTATGTCTTGAGCTTGCGTTGGTTTTCCCCGAAGAGGAAGGGATGATGCAGCAGAGTAGCGTAAGTATTTCCCTCAGTTTTTGAGAACCAAGGTATCAATCCAGTAGGAGCCCACGCTCAAGTCCCTCGTACCTGCACAAAGCGATAGCTACTCGCAACCAACGCGATTAGGGGTTGTCAATCCCTTCACGGTCACTTACGAGAGAGAGATCTGATAGATATAATATTTTTGGTATTTTTGGTATAAAGATGCAAATTAAAAAGTAAAAGCAAAGCAAGATTAAAGTGATGGAGATTGATATGATGAGAATAGACCCGGGGGCCATAGGTTTCACTAGTGGCTTCTCTCAAGAGCATAAGTATTCTACGGTGGGTGAACAAATTACTGTTGAGCAATTGACAGAATTGAGTATAGTTATGAGAATATCTAAGCATGATCATGTATATAGGCATCACGTCCGTGACAAGTAGATCGAAACGATTCTGCATCTACTACTATTACTCCACTCATCGACCGCTATCCAGCATGCATCTAGAGTATTAAGTTAAAAACAGAGTAACGCCTTAAGCAAGATGACATGATGTAGAGAGATAAATTCATGCAATATGAAATAAACCCCATCTTGTTATCCTCGATGGCAATGATACAATACATGCCTTGCTGCCCCTTCTGTCACTGGGTAAGGACACCGCAAGATCGAACCCAAAGCTAAGCACTTCTCCCATGGCAAGAACTACCAATCTAGTTGGCCAAACCAAACAGTTAATTCGAAGAGACTTGCAAAGATAACCAATCATACATAAAAGAATTCAGAAAAGATTCAAATATTATTCATAGATAGACTTGATCATAAACCTAGAATTCATCATTCTCAACAAACACACCGCAAAAAGAAGATTACATCGAATAGATCTCCACAAGAGAGGGGGAGAACTTTGTATTGAGATTCAAAGAGAGAGAAGAAGCCATCTAGCTACTAACTATGGACCCGACGGTCTGAGGTAAACTACTCACACTTCATCGGAGGGGCTATGATGATGTAGAAGCCCCCCGTGATGATGGCCCTCTTCCGGCGGAGCTCCAGAACAGGCCCCAAGATGGGATCTCGTGGACACAGAAAGTTGCGGCGGTGGAATTAGGTTTTTGGCTCCTGTTTTGATTGTTTGGGGGTACGTGTGTATATATAGGAGGAAGAAGTACGCCGGAGGAGCAACGAGGGGCCCACGAGGCAGGGGGGCGCGCCCTAGGGGGGCGCCCCCACCCTCATGACCGCCTCCTTTGTTCCTTGGAGCAGGGTCCAAGTCTCCTGGATCACGTTCAGTGAGAAAATCACGTTCCCGAAGATTTTATTCTGTTTGGACTCCATTTGATATTCCGTTTATCCGAAACACTGAAATAGGCAAAAAGTAGCAATTCTGGGCTGGGCCTCCGGTTAATAGGTTAGTCCCAAAAATAATATGAAAGTGGAAAATAAAGCCCAATATAGTCCAAAACAGTAGATAATATAGCATGGAGCAATTAAAAATTATAGATACGTTGGAGACGTATCAAACCCACACCCCTGTTACTAAGCCCTGAGAACGTTATTTATTTTAATGCTACGCTATAGTAGACGGGATTGGTATGAGTATTCGGGGGTGGTGTGAGAAGGAGGACTCTAAATCAATGATGGCAACTTCAAGATGGCAACTACAAGGCCTGCATTTTCAAGACATCAAGACTTCAAGACTCGACACAAGATTTCAATACACACTACTGGGTGGAATTGGTTGTTAGGCACCCTGGAGTACCAAGTGGAAGCTTACCTGTGCAACCACAAGTCATTGTGGGCTTTGGCTTGGTTAATCTTAGTTGTGACTTTGGCTTGACAGTGCTAGCAGATGTAGACGAACGGTAGGATTGGATGGGCACTGTCAGTGGTCAGGGAAAACTCTCTGAGATTCCATGTTTTGTTCATCCTGTTCTCAAACACCATATAGTGCGAGAACGTAAAAGGAGGGACAGAATCTTGCGGGTAAAGTGCACAAAACATTGTAGAGTAAAACCTAATCGATTAGACATGTCCTCGATTATGGACAACTTGAGCCTCTGGACTTGGATCTATCTCAGAACTCTCAACACCAGACTGATAATTAATTGTGTGCAACTTATAATTATGTGCTATGAGACCTCGGTTGGTGAAACCATGTCATATTAGATAACTCTGTAGTGAAGGTTCCTTGACAATATTTTGTTATAGGAAAAAAACCCAGCTTTTCTACAAAAACTTAGACATAGAGCCACAAAACCATATTCCACGTAGAATTGTCTTTTCATTGTTTTCTATTGTGATCTTGCCGGTACATTCAATGTACTGACCTACATGGTTGCAACTTATCATGTTACAAATATTTCTACGACGAGTAAGAGTTGCAGATATAGGGTTACGGTCTACACTCAACTTGCAGTTGGCGTTGATGGGACTCCACACCCCTATTGATTTGTTTCTGATGTGATAAATATAAGGTATACTCTGGATCTACGGATTTATTTTACATCTGATATTATGGTATTTCATCGAATTACTCTATGTGCGAGCATACTGATCCAGGGATGGCACAGAAAGCATAGAGACAGGACCGTATTGGGTCAGATCGCTACATAACATCTCTAAGTATAACAAACAAGTTGGGGCAATTCAATATGATCGTTCTTCTAACATCATACTCTCAAAGTTGTTAGCATTCTTGTTACACTTAATGTATGCCTATGATCAGGGAAAACATAATCATCAGGCAATACTTGAGCTAGTCCTAGAGGCGAGACTAGGAATTAGGTTTTACCATCTATAACTCTACACGTGCTTATGGGTTTTCCTTTGAATCACATATCCAAGAACCACATCAATTATACATAGAGTATAAACATGGAAATAAATAATACAATTATTATTGCCTATAGGGCATATTTCCAACAGGTAGCGAGTATTACCATGATCCAACCATGCACCACAGTTCAACAGGGCATCAGGAAGACACGTCGAGTCGTCGTTGATGAAGCCGACCAAACAAATGAGTAGACGTTCCTCGGGATCATCTCAATGCCAGAAATCAATGAAGAAATCACCCGCACCATGGATCAAAATATGTGCATCCCCACGGTGAGCACAAACTGTCGTGGGGATAAATCTGACAATAAGAGAGCTAGGGGAATGAAGTTTGATCTAACGAGATGCGAGTAGGTGACACAAGTTGTATACAGGTTTAGACCCCTCTACAATGGAGGTAAAATCCCTTGTCCTATCTCACAAAGAGGTGTTCTTGCATATGATTTTGCGAATACAAGGGTTCGAACCTATATCTGGAGATCAAGTGTAGGCTTATATAGAGTGTGTTGCACTCCTGGATTGTTGTTACCTATATTATAGGTGTGTAATAATGCCTGCCTGTCGATGTCAAAACTGGCGGATCTCGGGTAGGGGGTCCCGAACTGTGCGTCTAAGGCTGATGGTAACAGGAGGCGGGGGACACAATGTTTACCCAGGTTCGGGCCCTCTCGATGGAGGTAATACCCTACTTCCTGCTTGATTGATCTTGATGATATGAGTATTACAAGAGTTGATCTACCACAAGATCGTAGAGGCTAAACCCTAGAAGCTAGCCTATGATTATGATTGTTGTTCCGTCCTATGGACTAAACCCTCCGGTTTATATAGACACCGGAGGAGGCTAGGGTTACAAGAGTCGGTTACAAGGGAGGAGATCTACATATCTGAATTGCCAAGCTTGCCTTCCACGCAAAGGAGAGTCCCACCCGGACACGGGACGAAGTCTTCAATCTTGTATCTTCATAGTCCAACAGTCCGGCCAAAGTATATAGTCCGTCTGTCCGAGGACCCCCTAATCCAGGACTCCCTCAGTAGCCCCTGAACCAGGCTTCGATGACGATGAGTCCGGTGCGCAGATTGTCTTCGGCATTGCAAGGCGGGTTCCTTCTCCGAATACTCCATAGAAGATTTTGAACACAAGGATTGTGTCCGGCTCTTTAAAACAAATTCCACATACCACCGTAGGGAGTATAATATTCCACAAATTTAATCTACTGACAACCTTTCATAACATGACATCCTGTCGTGGTCCGGTCATTACGAACCGTTTTTCCCAGCCTGCCATTGCACGTGTTGCGAGGCGGTTTTATTGGCACGTCTTGTCGAAGCAGAGATCGTGTTCCCCTTATCACGGGATTCTCATCAATACGGGTGTGGGTACCCCAATCATGCTTGTTAGTATGACTCCTCGATTTTAGGCAAGTTCCAAACGGCCACGCAGAGGATGCTTGGTATTCACCCTTTTTATAAAGGGGCCAAGGCCTATCCTTTTCTTCTTGCGCTCAATACTTCCCTTCCCCCACCTCGAGTTCCAACACCCAAGGCTCAGGCTAAGCGCTTTGGACCCTCAACCATGTCCGGATCCAACCTTCAAGGTCGTTGGATGGCCTCCTCTGTCACAGAGGAGGACATCAAGAAGCTAAGGGAAGCCCGGTATCTGACCGCCGAAATCTTGCACAGGCTGCCTGCTCAAGGGCAGGTCATCCCCACTCCCGAACCCAACGAGAGTGTCGTATTTGTTTCCCACTTCCTCCGAGGGCTAGGCTTTAGTCTGGATCCCTTTGTTAGAGGGCTTATGTTCTATTACGAGCTTGATTTCCACGATCTAACTCCAGATTCCATCCTTCACATCTCGTCGTTTATTGTCGTGTGTGAGGCCTTCCTCCGCATCATCCCACACTTTGGCTTATGGCTCAAGACCTTCAATGTGAAGCCGAAGACGATCGATGGGCGACATGCAGAATGCGGAGGTGCCATAATAAGCAAAGGCGCTGATGTTCTATGGCCAAAGGGTTCCTTCCCGGAGGTGTCCAACTTATGGCAGCGGGAGTGGTTTTACATCACAGCTCCCTGAAGTACGAAGTGGGCAGCTGCCCCCGCCTTCCGCTCGGGCCCTCCGCCGCAACTGGCGTCATGGGTCAACAAGGGGCTGGACTGGGGACCAGTTAATGACGTGTTGACATTGCAAAGTCGCATCCGAGATCTCCTTAAGAGGGATGTCAGTCTTGTCAAGGTAATGCAGGTTATGCTAGTTCGTCGGGTCCTGCCATGCCAACATCGATCTCTCCGTATGTGGGAGTTCAACCCGGAAGGACCGCAAACTATTCAGCAATTCTTCGGTGTGACGCTCGAAGAGATGTATAGATTGTTCTTCGGATCACAAATAAAGTGTCCGGACACCATCGAGGATGGGGGTCTCAACTGCAACCGTCTAGATACCCACGTAAGTAATTCTGCGACCGAACATGTTGTCTTTTTATTTGTCACAACATCATTCTGAAAAAATCGCTCTCGGCCAGGACTGGATAAGAAAGGCGAAGATGATCAGGTGTTCGGCACCCCTTCCCGAAGGCTCACTAGATCCTGTACTATCTAGGATGCCTGAGAACGCACCTTATCAAGTGCCATCAGGGGAAGATAAAGGGGGAAATAAAGAAGCCGAAAGCAGGCTTCACGCATTACTCATCCAAACCGGGGGAATTAGTGTCTCCGCGAAGGAGGATAATTGGGGAGAAGAATCTAGAATCCCCTCTCCCCAAGGAAGGAAAAGGACCGCCTCTAAAGACTTGGAAACAAAGGTTTCCAAATGAGGGAAGAAACCTTCGCCAGGGGGCCCTGCCCCGGAGGGCGTCCTTACCGCACAGTGCCCGCAAGGGGGCCAGCCCTCCACTGAGCTGTAAGTGAACAAGAGTACTTTTGGTAAATATATCCTGCTTTATCTCTGAGGACAATAACCGAGACATATATCTTGCAGTCCGGCTCGAAGCCCTTCTCGGCAGAGTTCGTCTTCAGGGGATCTTCTTCCGGAGATGATGGAGAGCGAAATGCCTCCCCCTGTCTCCCCGCCTCCTGGGGCGGACGACCCTGAGGTGGCATCACGGAGGATTTCTCCTGATCCGCCAAGGCCAAAAGGTGACCCTGCGGCCACCCGAAGTCAAGAGTATTCGGCTCCTAAGGAGAGCAACAGAAACAGTCTGGGATTGTCCGGTGCACAACCGGACGCACTGATGGGTCTTTTGGAGCAAGCGGCTATCTCAGAGGCGCATCATACTTTAATGGGTATGGTGGCTGAGAGGATTTCATCTGCCAAAACTGGGTTGCATGAGGCTTTTACGAGCTTGCTAAGAGGCTTTGAGGTATGCAAAGTAATATATAAATTTTTTGATGGTACCGCACACGCTAGGTGTGCTCTATATAGATAGTAGCCCCTGAGACTCTGGTTGCTGTCCAGAGGCGACAAACAGAGGATCATAGTCCCAAGTAATGATCGCGCTGCTTTCATGTGCAGGCGGCTAAGGGTCCGGTGGCTGGCCAGAGTTTGCCGGACTGAGGCGGCAACTTGACGCGGCAGATGCCGACATTGCGCTTGTGAACAAACGGCTTGACGAGGCACAGTGTATGTATTTTTGGGTGGTCAACAAATACTAAGAGGAGCATGATGCTAGTATCTATAATATGTTGTGACTACAAATGGAGCTGCCGCCGTGGAGACCCTTCAGGCGGAACTTGCCCGATCCAAGGCACAAGCCAGGAGAAGTGATGCGGCCGCCCTAAAGGCGGCCGAAGACTTAAGAGCCGAACAGGCTGCTCATCGCCAGAGCGAAGATAAAATAGCCAAGATGGCTGTTGAGCTGAAAGATGCCGCCGGCTGATATGAGCTTCTTGAAAAGGAAAGCCAAGCGAAAGCGGCTGACCTGAAGAAAGCCATGGAAGCAGCCAAGGAAACCCGCTCTGAAATCAGACCGGCGAAGGAAGAGCTTCGTCAGGCCGGAGATATCACGGCTGGGAAGCCCTTTTTGTTGTGGACGAAGTTCGGAGATCCGAAGTATGCCCCTCTAGATCAATTATGGAGTGCTGCAGACGTGTATTCGGACTTGGCAATGAGTGCTGCTGATGCGACTGAGTTTTTCAAAGATCAGAAAGATCATGAAGTGGAAAGTTTGTTCTGGTCGCAGTTCAGTGCTCCAACGCGTCTGCTGCTGTTAAATGAACAAATGGCCGAGTGGGCCGAGCTCCATAGGTTGTCCGGACTTGCCATGAGGTCTGTCGTGGATCATCTTTGGCCGAAGGGACCAAGGCCGAATAGTTATTTTGGTTTAGTGCAACGATTCCTTGGTGTTGTGCCGCATATTGATGCTGTAAAGAGGTCGGCGTGCATAGAGGGTGCGCGGATGGCCCTTGCCCGTGTTAAGACATACTGGGCAGGGATGGAGGCCACCGCTATTGCAACCTGGGATCCGGCCGTAGGCCAGGTCCAGGCTGAGCACTATTTGAAGAAGTCCTAGAAGGCGCTCGTTTAATAGAGGCTCAATGCTCGAAGAGTATCATGTTCGAGTGACATGTATCCCAATTGTAAAAACAATGCTATTTGGATAATAAAGTCTGTGTTTATACTTTTGCCCGAAAGTATTATGATGCCTCCTGTGCGGCTGTTTATGTATGTATATAACCTGAAAGTTTGCAGTCGTCGACTTCAGCCCCCACGCACATAATGCGGGGGTGTTCGGAAAAGCACGTATTCACACTTGACCCAACGTCTTGGTCCATTAAGGAGGTGACAGCACGGCGAACAAGGCAATCAGACTATATAGCTTTAACACTTTCACTTAGCCATAGGAGTTTGACGGTGGGGCTACTATATAGCCCCTGGTACTTCCGCGCTCATCTGAACACGGTGCGCGTACATACATGACCGGGAAACCGGTCCGTCATTAATGCGGAGGAATTGCGAAGATTCCGCTGAGTCATTGAGTGGTTGACCAGTCTCGCGCTTTATCATGACAATCAGTTTTCGGCTTTGTCTACTGAGGTGCGCATCCAGATGAACCAGGGCACAATCGCAGTAGTTCTCCCGGTGCCACCTTAGCCGATAGAGCGGAAAGTAAGGTAGCAAAACACGGGAGCCGGGCAAACCCAACTAGTGACCAAAGACATGATTTGGAGTTGATGCATATAAGGCCAAACTCGCGACGCCGAACACTCCCTAAGGTATTCGGACTTTACAACATATACTGGGTCGAGTAACACCCTCGATTATGAGCCCTTAATTTCCAAGTACTTGCATTAGTCTGACGTGATGAAATTTCAATAACGCCAGCATCCCTTTCGGTTGTGTTGAGTATCCGGAGGGAGTGAAGCAACAAGAGATAGTAAAAAAGGTTTACACAGGGTCTTAATCTAAAAAGAAGCCTTTGAGTGGGGACTTGCTGCACGTCTGCGCCTGTTTCTCCGTTGTGCCGTATTCTGGAAGGGTGTAGCACGATGATCATATGTAAAAGAGAAAAACGTAGGTGAAATTATTCGTGCGAAAAATTGGTTATTCTTAATGAACCATTAAAATGCAATCTAAATAGGGTCAAGCCAAACTGTAACCCATTTTACATGCGGGAAACCCCTAGCACCACCTACGGGGGTGTATCCATCGACCCAATCTCAGGTTTATCTGAGCTGTTACAGCTAGTGGTGCACCGGACTCGACTAACCGTGTCCACGGTCTTGACGACCGATCATTTCGTCTGGTTGGAGAGGTTGTTCAGTGATTGGCTGCTAGAGCCGCCACGCAAGGTTGTTAGAATCGCGATTCTGTTATACGATTCTACGACTTTACGATCCAAACTTACCCATCTGATTCTATGATTTTAGTTCATAAAATCTACGTTTCGACGATCCTGGTAGTGAAAATTCTACGATTTATGATTCTACCATCAGAGCTCCGATCCGATTCAAAATCGCGATTCTGACAACCTTACCGCCACGTATTCCTCCTCACACGAGGAATGCTCTGTGTTTCTGCTAACTATGATGCCGCCACGTGGATCGGGCATCTTAAGCTTAAGATAAGTGTAATGCAGCACTGCATTAAAATGAGTGAAGGTCGTTCTCCAGAGTAGTGTGTGATGGACGTTTCAGAATGGAGCGATGTCGAAGGTTAATTCTTCACTTCAGAAGTTGTCGGGAGAACCGAATACAACCTCTAGTACTAGAGAGCCCGTGCAGCGGGCCTCTAGGCCTGGTATTACTCCTTTAAAGGTAGTATTGCTTTGGCTGATTCTTGTCGGGTCTATCCCCATTTTGCGGACGGTGTCCTGATATATCAGATTAAGACTACTACCGCCATCCATAAGGACTCGGGTGAGATGGTATCCGTCAATTATTGGGTCTAGCACCAAGGCAGCCGGTCCTCCGTGTCGGATACTAGTCGGGTGATCCCTGCAATCAAAAGTGATCGGGTAGGCCGACCAAGGGTTGAACTTGGGGGTGACGGGCTCCACGGCGTATACGTCTCGGGGTGCGCGCTAGCGCCTCCTCTTCGGTATGTGAGTTGCGTAAATCATGTTCACTGTTTTGACCTCTGGTGGGAATTTTTTCTGTCCCCCAGTGTTCGTCTGGCGAGGCTCATCCTCGTCTTTGCTTGGTGTCTCCCTCCCCTTGTGTTCGGCGTTTAGCTTGCCGGCCTGCTTGAAGACCCAACATTCTCTGTTGGTGTGATTTGCAGGTTTGTCGGAGGTGCCATGAATCTAACATAATCTGTCTAGAATCTTGTTTAGGTTGGACGGTCCATCTCTGCTGCCTTTAAATGGCTTTTTTCGTTGACCGGGTCGAGAGCCCCTGAATCCGGCGTTTACTGCCGTGTTATCTGGGCTGTCTTCGTTGTTTCGATGCTTGCTTTTATTGCGTCGCGGTTTCCCGTTGCCATCCCTGACTTCGGATGTGCCTGGGTTGCTGGTGCCGCTACGGGCTAGCCAACTGTCTTCGCCCGCGCAAAAGCGGGTCATAAGGCTTGTTAGGGCTGTTATTGTCCTTGGTTTTTCCTGGCCGAGGTGTCTGGCGAGCCATTCATCCCGGACACTGTGCTTGAAAGCCGCTAAGGCTTCGGCATCCGGGCAGTCGACGATTTGATTCTTTTTTGTGAGAAATATGTTCCAAAGCTTTCGGACTGACTCTCCGGGCTGTTGAATTATGTGACTTAAATCGTCCGCATCCGAAGGTCGGGCATAGGTCCCTTGAAAATTGGCCCTAGAAGCATCCTTAAGCTCTTCCCAGCTTCCAACTGAGTTTTTTGGGAGGCTTTTCAGCCAGTGCCGAGCTGGTCCTTTCAACTTGAGGGGAAGGTATTTGATGGCGTGGAGATCATCTCCGCGAGCCATGTGGATGTGAAGGATAAAGTCCTCAATCCAGACCCCGCGGTCTGTCGTTCCGCCGTATGCCTCTATGTTCACGGGTTTGAATCCCTCTGGAAATTCATGGTCCAGCACCTCATCGGTGAAACATAGCGGGTGCGCGGCACCCTTGTATTTTGATGTGTCATGGCATTCTTCGGACGGTTGTAGTGTTTGGTTTTGATTCCGAGTTGTTATTCGGTCAATATAGTCGTTTGGGCGGCCATGATTCTGTGCCAGAGCGTGCTTCCTAGATTCGTAGATGGACCTGGCCATACCGGCTTTTTTGTGCAGGTCTTCACGTAAATCGTGTGCTGACTTGTGTGCGACGTCGTTAGCTGCCCTGTCGCGGCCACGGGGTGGTCGATCCGGCTGATCGGCCGTTTTATATTTCGGCTGAATGGGCTCTAAAGCCTCGTCGTCGAATTTAGGCAGCAACTGCGCTTTGGATAGCTCTTTGTGGGGCGACTGCCGCCCTACTTTTCTTCAGTGTCAAGCGCTTTGTTCCATCTGCTGTTGAGCGTATTCTGCGCAGCCTTAAGCCTTTGCTTCTGCTTCTTCAGGCTCCTTGCGGTGGCGATAGGCCTTCTATGGAGGTTCTCTTGTTCCGAGTGCCTTTCCAGGATGATGTGTGCATCATCGTCCGGACTATTCTCCTCTCAGGAGACAGGTTGATGAGCTTTACCCTCGGCGTCGCTGTGATCGGACAGCGGCTCTGTACTATGTTCGCCGTCCGCTGGCTCATCCTGCTCCATCGCTGGTTCCATGTGGTCGTCGTTTCCTTTGGAGTCGACCGGGGTATTATTCTTTCTTGCGATGTTATCGTTGTTTTTGCCGAGGCAGGATTTGGAGCGGTGCTTATGTCATCGCTTTGGTTGCTTCTCGAGGGGACTATCCTTCACTGCATCCTCCCGTTCCTCGTTGTTGTTTTCTTTGGGTGTATCCACCATGTATATATCGTGTGATGAAGTAGCTGTCCAGCGCCCTGTGGGCGGTGGTTCCTGTTTCTCTCCTGCATCGTCGTCCATACCGTCGATGTCTTCAGAGTCAAAGTCAAGCATGTCGGTTAAGTCGTCGACAGTGGCTATTAAGTGGGTGGTGGGTGGGGGACGAATTCCTTCATTGTCCGCTTCCCACTCGAGCAGGACATAGTTCGGTCGAGGGTCTCCTGACAAGGAGAGAGACCTCAATGAATCTAGCACATCGCCCAAGGGCGAGTGCTGAAAAATATCCGCGGAGGTAAACTCCATGATCGGTGCCCAATCAGATTGGATAGGCACGGACGCAGGCGGTTCGGGGCCCGTGGTCGGGGACGAATCCAAGGGTCCGGTAACACAGGTCTCATAGGGGGTGAAGTCAGTATTCGACTCTATCGCCGCTGAGTGTGCAGCCTCCGTGGCGGGGTCCATCCACCCGTCCTCGGATGGCACGATCTGCTCCGAATTGAGGGCCGGAGTACACTACAAAAAAATACACTTCCGTGATGATACGTGTTTGTCACCGTAGGTCGCGTTTTTTGTCATGCATGTACATCCATGACGATTTTATGACAGAATCAAGATAGTCATACCTGTGTTGTCGTAGAAGTGTTCTGTGACATTACCAAAATTATCATCACGGAAGTGTCCACTTCCATGACGATAAATCACGCGTCATAGAAGTGCTTTCGTCAAGGGTGACCGATACGTGGCATCCACCGTAACGGAACACTATTAAGCTATTGGGTCGGGTTTTGGATCCGATGACCCGTTAACAGCCCCGACCAATGGGGATTTTCCATGTATAAAATCATCATTGGCTAGAGGAGACACGTGTCAGGTCGCGTTGGCACAGGTGTCACTCATCCAATGGGCGAGACGCGCCTATGATATGTTGACACATGGACCGGCCCATCAAGTTTAAATGGGCCGGCCCAACTGAAGGCCCACAAGATTTTGCGGACCATAATGGGCCGGCCCAGCTAAAGGCCCACGAGATTTTGCGGACCATAATGGGCTGGCCCAGCTAAAGGCCCATAAGATTTTGCGGGCCATAATGGGCCGGCCCAGGTAAAGGCCCACAAGATTTTTGTGTGCCATAATGGGCCGGCCCAGCTAAAGGCCCATGAGATTTCGTCGACATTAATGGGCCGGCCCAGCTGTAGGCCCACAAAATTTTGAGGACCCTAGTAGGCCGCCCCATTAACTGGCTGCCATGTTTTGGGCCAAATGCCAGCCCATAATTACAGCCCAGATCAGGTCCGGCCCTTTAAGAGGCTTTGGGCTCAATTATGGCCCATATCAGATTCGGCCCGTCTACTGGACACTATGCTTTTGGGCCCACTTGCTAAAGGCCCACTTAGTAATTCAGCCTGATATTAGTTTTGGCCTGTTAAGGGCCCGTTTAACATTTGGTCCCTATATTAATTTCGGCTTGTTAAAAGCCCGTCATATAGTTGGGCCTAACTACTGCCCGGCTTGCATCCGGCCTGCTCGCAGCCGATATCTGATTGGGCCAAACAAGGACCGAGACAATTTTGGCATGTTAAAAGCCCGTGATTTGATTCACACAATCATGGGTCAGGGTTCATTTCAGACTTCTGCCGGCCCGTGAGCTGTTCGGCACGTTTCAGGCCCAACCTACATCGTGATTGCATGACAGCCTGATTATGTACCGTAATTTTACGGTTTGGCCGGTTTACTGTGAAGACAAGATATATATACAGTAAAATAACTGCAGCATCGTGAATAAGAAAAAACCTAGACTATACAGTAAAGAAATTACGGCATATTACATCCAGTGGGCATCAAAGTTCGCCACTATGCTAATAAAGCACAAGCAGACAGCAGATTACATACATTGGGCATCAAAGATCGCCACCAGTGCAAATAAACACACCGACAAAATAATATACAAAACCGACAGCACTTCAATAGAGTTCAAGAAAGGTTAGCCCTGCTGGGGAGCTGCAGCGCAAGCAGCTGAGCAAGATGATGAGACTGCGCTTGTTCAACACTTATATCTTCCTCACCCTGAAAGATAAACAAGCAGACATATGATAGGTTTTGCACATAAAAGTATCAGTGCTGACAATTCATCACATTTCTTACCGACGAATAAAGTGACACAGTTTAAAATTACATTAACACAATATGGTATTGTTCAGGTCAAGACATGGCAGGAAATGACATTGTGAAGGAGTTGGCATCTTCACGACACCACTGGATTACAGATCAAGAACTCATAAGTATCAATGGTTAGTGTGCTGTCAATTTATACCATTTCAGATTGGCAAATAAAGAGACGGTTTAAATAATAGTAGAATGATATGACATTGTTCATAGTTAAGACATTGCAGAATATGACATTGTGCTGTAGTGGGAAGGTTCACCACACCACTGGATTACGGATGAAGAACAGAAGCATACATGCAGTGTAAAAGAAGATCACTTGCTCTGTATAGTTTAATTTACATGGTATGAAGAAGGAACTTGGTTGTACAACTAAAAACTGAAATTGAGAAAGGACAAACTTTTGTTTATGAACTACATAATAAACTTTAAACAAGCAATTTGATGCAAACACCAAAAATAAATAGCTGTTGCAGTCATGCCTAACCAAATATATACAACAAAGTTTGAAGGCTTGAGATGGACAAACTTACATTATTGGTGAAGACAGGCTCTATAAAGGCCTTGCCCATGCTGACGGGGGGGGGGGCAATTCAAGAAGTTTACCACAGAATCTTCTTCAAAAGCATTACCTTTATTCTACATTTTGTTAAGAGTAAATATAGATGTGATAATATACGAAAAAATGGAGAATATTTAAGATAAGATGAAGAGTGATGCTACATAACCAAGTAGCTATAAATGTAAGTGCATTGATACAGGCAAAAGGTGCAGCCAAGAGCAATGCACAGCTAAACTTCTTCAGTACCAACCTTATGGTAAGAGTAAATATAGATCTGATGTGTAGAAAATGGAGGGCAAAGGAAAATAAGTTGCAGAGTGATGGTACATGAACAACTACCTGTCATTATAAGTACACTGATAAAGGACATCATGTACTTACAAGAACAATGCAGAGCTAAAAAAACATTGGTTTTGGATATATTCTACACTAATGTAACCATTCATACAGATCAGATAATTTGGAGCAAACAATTGATAAGCAAGCTATCATGCATACTGCTGTCACATAATAAACCAGGTGTGTATGCAAGTACAGTGATACAGGACAACATGTACTAACAAGAGCAAAGCAGCGGGCAGCATATTTGCGATATCCTGTCATTCTTGTCAAACCGGAATTCTTCTTCGAGCAGATTTCCTGCAAAAAAGATCCGTAAGGCACATGCGGAAAAGTAGAAGTTCAAATTGTCATGTGATTTCATAGACAGTACCTCATCCTGGGAACGAGACCAGTGCATAACAAGGTTTTTCCATTCAATGTCTTCTAAATTTAGCACATGAGACTTCACCAGAAATTCGTTTATAGACTTGCCATCAAACTATGATTTCCTCAGGTAACACCGATACTGTTGCAATGCTTCCTTGAAAAGCACAAGCAAGCTTTGCTCGTCATGACTATCCAGATTGACCCTCGCCTAATTACAACAATGTAATGTAAATCATTGATGTGTTCAATCAGTAGAAAACAGGAAAATAATAACCATGAATAATAGCACTTACACGTAAGTTGGACAGGAAGATGCGAAAATGGTGTTTGTCTTCACAATAATCTTCCCATGATGGGAATATATGCACGTAGTCCCTAACAACATTGAAAGCATTGTCTTTTAAACTGGGAATAAATGGAATGGGATTCCAATCTGCAGGAATTGGCCGTCTCTGTAGTTGGGATAGGTCTTCGGCCGGTGGACTTGCTGTACTTTTTGCTGGAGTGGGATTTTTCTGTGGTATAGCTGGTGCTATGGCAAATGAAATCGGCATACCTTTAGCTGGAGTGCAGGTCCTGTGTGGTGGGGCTAGTGGTGTGGCCAGTGAAGTATGGGTACAGTCTGCTGGAGTCGGTCCTACGTTTTGTGTCACTGGTTGTACAACCAATATAAGTGGGGCGATGTCTGATTTCTCCGGCAGCACCACATTTTTCAAGGACTTTGCTGGTGCTCCTTCAGGCTCGGCAATCACCCTCTTCCTTTTTGATGTTTGATGCACAAGAACAACATTTGAGTGGAAAAACATGGTATGATGACAGATGGAATATGTATTGATAATGGATGGGCATGGCATCTCGACATATATGATGAGTAAACTAAGCAGATGGTGGTGCAACAAAGTAGAAGAAATGCAAGACAACATATGCAAGATACCCGCAATCAATAAAACATTGCCAAATTAGAACAGGCACCTTGATGGGTGAACAGGACAGGCCATCTGCCTTTGACTCCTTGAGGTTAGAATAGTCATTAGGATCATATTCTGAACAAGAATCAACAGGTGGGGAGCGTATGAGTTTCATTGCATCCAGAATGGCACTCAATGCCTTGGTGCCAATTTTGTAAGTCATTGCAGTGTTTAGCTTCAAGAGTGGACTGCTGCTAGTGTGACACAAAGCAGCTACACAGATCATAGTGTAGATATAACGGGAAAACCTTAAGCATCAGAGTAAAATCAGCAAAGTGGAACTTGCTGGAATATATGTGCTAGTATTGCCGGTACGGCTAGAAAGGCTTCGGATACCAGCTCTCTTCAAGTGAAGGTGCGGTACTGTTAATATCATTGTAACTCTCAAAGGCGACACAGCTCCCCGCACTTCCTTGCTATTCTTATAGGATTCAAGTGGGCAGGCCACTACAAATCCTATTCCTATGTTTCCAAGATCCTACGAATCAAAGAGGCTCAAAGTGTCCATCACAACCGACCGTATAGACCTCTACACTGCAAATGTCCCTGCTCATCTTCAGTACAAGGAACATACTATACTACTATCATACTCCCTCCATTCCAAAATATAAGTCTTGGTAGAGATTTCCACTATGGATCACATACAGATGTATCCAGATACATTTTAGAGTGTAGATTCACTCATTTTGCTCCATATGTAGTCCATGGTGGAATCTATACAAAGACTTGTATTTAGGAACAGAGAGAGTACATATTAAAGAAGAACGGAAGAGGAACATGGTAAAGAAGAGCAAGCAGATTTTGGATAATAAAATGTTGGTTGCGCAGTGCCCACACATGATGAACCAGAGCGCATTAAGAATGCAACTCCCAGCTGTCTCTCGACCATTTTAGACGGTTGGATGAAGATCCTACATCTCCTAACCCTTCTTCTTCCTCGTCTCTGATTCTTCCCATACAGAACACCGCACGGACCGCCGGCCGGACCACCGGCCCCCACCGCCTGTGTTCCTCCGCCACCCCCACCCCCACCCTGCCCCAACCCCTACTCGCGTCGAGTTTTCTTTGTTTCGCGAGGCCCCACAACCACCCGAGCCCCTTCGATCGCACCGGCAAACTCCGGCGAGCTCTGAAAAATCGACTGACCCAATTTTGAAATTTAGTCTACTGTGATTTAACTAGTGTGGAATATAAAAGGGGAAAACCATAAGAATTGGGAGTATGGTGTTGAGCATGCCATGGCGGATCTGAAGGTGCAAACCGGACAAAGGCAACTTTGCAACCAAGACAAGAAATCAGAGTAAAGCAGTGGCGATCTATTTTCTTACTGCGATAAATAAGTTGAACATATACGAAAGAGTACCGCCTCTGGTGCGGCGCCGTATATGCATCTGCTGAGAATTTGAAGGTGCTGCAGTAGCAATGGATGTCGGCGGCGTGGAAGTAGATCTAGGAGGGTATACGGTGGTGGCGGGGCGCGGTGGACGAGACGATCGTAGGAGCGGCGCCGGCAAGGTGGACGACGGTGGGGATGAAGCGAGAGGACGGGATGCAAGGATCCCGGTCCGAAGCCATGGATGAGAGAGGTCGATCACTTGTAATGGACGGCGGCGTCGGGGTATCAGCTCCGGCATGGTGGAGGAGGACGGCGGTGGATGGGGTGGCGGACGGTGGCGGATGGAGGAGGGTGGGGTGGAGAGGGTGTTTTGGCGCCCATGGAGTACAAATGGGGAAAAGGGAGGTAGAGAGGAAGGGGGGACCATGTATTCAGGGCGCGCTTGTCTCAAATGCGAGGAAATTTACAAACTTAGCCCCTGTTTCAAATTTCCACTACATCACAGCAACATTAGTCGGTTGAGGATAGGACAGTAATCTCGCATACACCAAATATTTGCCGACTAGAGTTTGTTTTTGGCGCCCACCGTGTATGAATATGAATCAGGGAGGGAGTCGATTTCGGACGAGGACACACTGTGTTTTGGCACCCACCGTGTATGAATCCGGGTGAGAGGCGGTTATGTCACGTTTGGGTGAAATTACAAACCTACCCCTATCGAAACCTATAGAAATCCAGCAGATAGGCTTTGCGTGGCAGGGATAGGCAGTAGTGATTTCCATCTAGCAGATTTTAGTTTCGGGCGGTTACTGCGACTTTCCCCGCTTCATTCAAATTTTGCAGAGTGCACGTTTACCGTGCCAACTCAATTTGAATCCTGTTTGTATTCTATTTTTTCGGGCAGGATCCATTTTCAATTGGAATTACATTCTATATACATCATTTTTTATATATACTTTCAAAAGCACAACAAAGAATTCTGCTCCTTTATATGTATAATATGATTTACAAATACAACGATCTCGAAATCTTAAGGTTGAATTCGAAAATTTTTAACCAAATTATGTTCTACTAAAATGTATGGATCAGTAATATCTACATATTAAATAACATAGATGTGCGTGAATTCATATGAGTATGCATGTTTGATAGATCAATTTTGGTTCGAGTATGGATTACATGTATCATCATCTCGAATTCAAATATTTGAATCCCTTTTTTATTCACTCCTTTCACGCCCATCTCTCTCGCATGCATGCTCCTTCAGGTAGCTATCACTCTCTTTTCTCCAACTCACCCGCACGCTCACTTCATGTTTCTCCTATCCTCGCAAACATGGTCTCTCAACGTCTCCCTTGAGAAGTGTCACACTCTCCCTATCATTATACATTACACGGTTTTCATTATCTCTCACGTCTCTACTGTTTTCTGGTATCACTCGGTACCTAAGCTTTCTTTTTCACCGCCACACACACAGTCTCCACTAGTCTTTCACTTTGTCTTTCTCTCTATGGGATTCTCTCACACACCCTATATGTCTCTACATATGACTCATGCCACTAAAACTACTCTCTCTCTCCTGTAGACACAACATTTGTTGCGGTCTCCTTTTCGTCTCCATCCCAGACTGACATTATTCATTTGTTTACCGATCAGACAACCCCGACTACCGTCTCCTCTCTCTCTCACAGCCACACACACAACTCCTGCTTCCACTCCCCTTCCCAACTACCGTCTCTCTCTCTCACACACACAAAACTCTCACTTTCGCACCCTGACTCGTATTTCTCTCACAAACATTTATCGACTAGCTAGCCTCTAGATAGGTTTATACACTCACACACTCGTGCTTCCACCATCGCATACATGTCTCTCTCCCGCTCCTTGTATCTATGTAGATTTTTCTTCCCTTCTTGAGACATGCCCTCTCGATCGTGCACACACACACTATCGCCTCATTTTAAGCTGATACCTATCGCACACACACTCCTTGTGTCTTTGTCACACATGCACTCCGTCCTCCTCCACTCTCCCTCTCTCTCACACACACATGGGCTTTTTGAAACAACTAGCAAGATGCCCATGTGTTGCACGGAACATCAAGATGCATTTGTATGAGTAGTTTATCTTGTGGGGGAAAAGGATGAATGAGGGAAGGCCTTATTTGCAAATGTGGAGAGGGGTGTGGGTATCTTTTTGCAAAATTGCCATAGTTTCCTTCCTATCCGTCAGATATAAAATCGTTCTAAAAACTACTCACATGATCATACGCCAAGAAGGTGGCGCGTTATAAGTAGTAAGTAGTTTTTAGAACGATTGGTATGGAGCGAAAATGGAATTCATAGTACTACGTACCTCCTTGGCGTATGGTTGTATGTTTTTTTTTGCGATGGAGGTTGTATGGGTTTATATTGCGAGATGTTGAACCTGGTAGTTCTAGGGCAAATACTATGGTTTAGATTTAAATGCTGGTTTTCAGTAATGAAAATCGGAAGGGGAAACCCTTCTTTGATTAAAAAACCACTACCTCCATTCTGGTTTACTAGTCCTCATCGTACTTTGGGTCAAAGTTTGTCCACGGATTTTACTTGTAAAATGTGAATGGAAAACGAGATGCATGCATGAACACTAGTTACTCTAACCCCCCTCTCTTCTTTAATTCGTTGCCACATCAGCATGTTTGCTATTCCCGTGTGCATGATACCAACTAAGATACCACCATTATGGCCAGCCTTAATCATCGCATGCAACAATTTAGTGCACCTTGAAATATGAACATGTGTGGGGCGCGTATGTTTTTAATGACTTGAGACTATACCTAGCCCGGCATGCAAGATGACTTATTATGCACCGTTCCCCATACCTGCAGGAAGCTCATTCGTCTCCAAATCTTTTCCTCTCCATGTGTGGAAACAATATGCCTGCCAAACTCTCCTTCTCCCTCCGGCGGTCCCACCACTCCACCCCGTGTGAAAAAATATGCATGCATGACTCTCCTCCCCCCACACTCGTCCAATTCGTTATGAGCAGCAATATTTCCACCCCTTCGCTCCCCCGTAATTTACTCCAACAAATATGCCCACGTAGTTGTTACTTAACTGCAGGTGCCTTGGGTCACTGACATATGGGCCCAACAGGGGTCTGGCCCACATGTCAGTGATGCAACTGGACCTGCAGTTAAGTCAGTGTAGCTCAGTCCATATCTTACGTAGGTGTGCCATTGCTCGCTATAAATATTGCGCCTCCCACGACATCGCTATCTCCTCCCCCTCACGTTCACGTTCATCGCTATCTCCTCCCCCTCCCTCTCATGTCGACCACCATGGCATCGCCCCTCCCAAGCCCTAGGAGCCCCTCGCTGCACCGCGCGGACGGTCACGCATCGTCGTTCCGTTCCTCGCCGCCACTAGCCGAGGATGACGCGTCGGTGTTCCGCTCCTCGCCACTACGCGACGCGTCGCTGTTCCGTTCCTCGCCGCCACTAGTCGAGGAGGACGCGTCGGTGTTCCACTCCTCGCTGTGACGCGTCGTTGTTTCGTTCCTCGCCGCCACTAGTTGAGGAGGACGCGTCGGTGTTCCGCTCCTCACCACGATGCGTCGAGGTGGACGCGTCGGCGTTCCCAATCTCGCCAGCACGCGTGCCAGAGGACGCGTCGGCTCCCCGCTACGAGGAGAACGCCGCGCCGCCCGCCGAGCCCCCCAGCCTTGGGGAGCTTTGGAAAGAAATGGATGTCGCCTTGTGGGAGGCTTTGCCTCCAGCAGAGCGCGCCAAAATAGAGGCGGAGAAGAAGGCCGAGGAAAAGAAGCGCACCGCGGAACAAGCTGCCTGGGAGGCCTATGTCGCGTCCGAGAGAGTCAGGCGATTGGCTCTTTGGCAGAAGGCTCGTGCGAGGGCCGTGAGGGTGGCGGAGGACGCCCGTGCCGACGCCCTGAGTGCAGTCGGGCCCAAGCGCCTCATCTACGCTTGGCGGTACGTGGACCGGGTGCACGCTTCCAGCGAGGAGTACCTATTGGCGCCGGATCACCACACCGGTGAGATCGCGCTCGCCCGCCGGCAAGCCACCAATCAGCACCTCGCGAGTTGCGAGGCTGAGCAAGAGGCGTTGTGTCGGCGCGCTGGGAAACGGCCGTGCACCAAGGCACTCGTGGCGCGCCGCAAGCACTCCTGCGAGCGCCGTGGCTTTTAGGAGGAGTATAATTTTTGTTTCGTAAGGCGATCTCATTAGTTTTGGGACGCAAATGATAAATCCCGAACATTCAGGAATTTTTAGCGTCCTTAATTAAGTATGTAAAAGGGAAAGTTTGAAAACCTTGTGTATTCTTACGCATTTTGCCAGTACGTGCATATAGCACAAACTTTACTATATACTATCGCACTACATGTCTCTCTCGATATATGCTTGCAGACTGTGCTACTCCCTTTGTCAAGGTCAATAAGTCATCTTTGGTTGTGCACCGTGACCAAGAAGGAGGGAAGACTTATACACCTAGCCGGAGGGAATACTACTATTACTTATGTACGTGCAAATGCACGTTTTAACATTACAATGCAGTTTTTGTAAAAGTAGAAAAATAGCACTAGTCAAGCTTGTGAAACGATTCAATGCAAAACAAATGCAAAAATGCTCGTTTGATTGTTTACTTTTAGCTTCCTTCTCTGTGGTTATTTCTCTGTCGTACTTTGTACGGAGTATCTCACTGATTGGAAAGGCATGCAAATTCCCAAACCGCTTCCTACACCCTGTATCGAATTTTTTGCCTAACAAGTTGTGCCGTGCAATTGGAATTCCAACTTGAGTACTACTACTAGTAGGAGTACCGGGGGCCAGTTCTTTTAGGCTTCTAGATTAGTAATCCCATAACTACTACCCCCGTCCTGGTTTATTGGTCCTCATTGTAATCTGTGTCAAATTTTGATCATAAATTTAACTAATGAAATGTTAGTGCATGTCACATGCACTACTCCATCCGTCTAGGTGAGTAAGTCATATTAGAGCAAGGTTAATAGTAAAGCCTGCTGCCGGCTCTATAGTAGAGCCATGTCACCTGTAGCCTGTATTTGAAAAAGTTCATACAATAGAATGGTTGTAGTGTTGGCTATACATTTAATGCATGCATGTTGTGCTATGCAAAGGAAAGTGACAGGATTGGCTGGGGGGAGCTGAACGCCGGCCATAGCGCTCGCATGGGCTGCATGCAGGCTCCTTTTCCTCGTTGCTTGTGCTATCGCCCGGCGACTCGCGAAGCGCCCGCTTGGTCCTTTCTTCTCACTTCTCTCTCCTCCAGCTATGATTTTGCTGTTGTGGAAGATGATATAGCCTGCTGACTAGTCTCTATTGTACTTGCTCTTAGGCTGTGCACCGTGACCAAGGAGAAGGAGAAAACGAGAAACGTTAATGTTTATTTGCTAATTAATAGTATTGCATGCAATGAACTAACCACTGCATGTCGTGTTTGATATCTCAAGTCATTAAAAGCATGCACACTCTTTATCTCTTATTGGTTGATATGTCAAGAAACAAGAAACGAGGTAGAAGTTAATGCACCGCGCCTAAGTGTTTTGGGATTATTTGGTTTTCGTAAGATGACTTACACACCTAGACGGAGGGATTACAATGGTGAGGAATAAACCAGTTAAATCTTTGGTCAAAATTTAGCACAAATTACAATGGTGAGGAATAAACCAGGACGGAGTAGTAGTTTAGAAGCCCAAATAAATGAGTGAGGCGCCTTATTGTTACTCTCCACTGTGACTAGTCTTGTGGGAAAAGCTGGGGAAGCTGCCAAAAGAACTGGCCCTAGGAGTAGTAGCTAGGGATCGAGTGTGCGAGATGAACCGGAGAAAGTAAATGCAGAGAGATGAAATGCAAAAAAGACGGAGGGATGTGATGGTTGCTTGTCCGTTTATTTTATCAGGCCACTTATTACTGGGAGTGGTTGGGTTTTGTGATATGACGGCTTTATTGCCGCGCCACGAGCGGGGTGAGAGGTGAGACTCCCGTGCAGCGCCGCCCTCTACACTTGTACTACATCGGTTGTGGTTTATTAGTCCCCCATTGAATTTGACTGAAGATTTAACTGACAAAATGTTAGTGCATGTCAACAAAAACTATATCGTTGGATTCGTATTTGAACATAGTTTTGAATGATATAATTTTAGGTGACATGCATCAGCATTTATCGTATTATATATAATGTTAGTTCAATTTTTGGTCGTACTAATCTATAGTAGTAAGGTGCCCGTGCGTTGCACTGAAGAGTGAAATGCATTGATCGGGGAGTTGTTTATTTTGACAAAGGATGTGGGGGTCATCTCATGTGTAACGGGTATCTAGAGCTCACAAACATCCGGGTGAAATAGATAAAAGGTATCTTTTGCAAACAAAAGCGTTCAACTGCTCAACCTGCATCCAAAACTTGTGAAGAAATAACACTTATTGTGCTTTGCAAGAAATGATCTTTTCTATACTACTATATAGTGTACGAGTCCTGGATTGCACCTAGAGCATCAATCCTAGCCACTCATCTCCTAAATCTAACGGCTGATATTGGAGGGATTCACAATGAACAGTGCCTGCAGCTGAATCTACTTGGTTCTGGAACCATAACAGTGCCTGGAGCTGAATCTACTTGGTTCTGGAACCATCGCTGCACCGTGGCATACCTTCCTAAAAAGAAGACCTATGCCTCCTCTACTATGCTGCAATTGTCAGGTTGTGACGAGTAAAAAAAAGAGTTGGTTGTGAGCCGATGTGAGATGGTCCGGAGGAGAAACTAAAGTTGAAGTAAACAATTTGTGGGTTTCACCACGTACTTTTTTTTATATTCTTCGAAAATTTCTGGATGACCGCAGGCAGTAGTTGCATTTTGTACTACCAATTAGTAAATTTCTAAACTCTATTTCGTGTGCATCAACAATATTATTTTTTGCTCGGAATTTATTTTTCGAAGTATTTTTTTGGTGGAATCACACCATACTGTTAAGACGTGCATTGCACGTGCATACACACTAGTAAGAATTAGTTTTTGAGTATCGATTGTTATACATGTTGGCTACAGATGACATGGCACTTTCTTATAGTCAACAGTTGGCTATACTATTAAGTAATATTAACCATGCCCTTATACACCTAGACGGAGGGATTAAATTAGGATGACTTGCAAGCGGGCAGAGGAGATGTAAGAAATGGTTCATCGTAAGTCTTTCACGAGTACTGTAGTAAAAATTCATACATGAAAGATTCTAGACTAAACCATAAACGGATACACTTTTATTCATGCGCGATACTCCAATAGAGCAAGATCCTACATGGAAGTCTCCACATGCTTAGACAGCGGATTACATTGAACGAAGACTAATGATCAACATTTAACTTGATAATGCGTATGTCCAGGTGAACCTCCTTGGAGTCCCCGTGCACCGCGTCGGCGGGTAAAGGATGCCATGGGTTTTCCAAGTCCACATTGGTGGGATAGTCCCAGCTCCCGAGAGTCCAAGTCCGTTCGATGAGGCCAGTGTCGCCGCCCACGCGACCCGGAGGGGTAGTAACACTGACCACACACCCGTACATCGGCCTCGTGTCAGTGTCAACGTCAGCGGAGTCGCCCCTGACGCACATTACAGAGATGGGGCGGTGGCCTGCGCGGGCCTCGCCGGTGCCCACGATCAAGAGGAAGACGCTGTCGTCCTCCTCCGATACTAGCAGGCGGCGGTGATCCTCCAGCGACTCCGGCATGGTGAACAGTCTGTCGTCTCGTACTTGATGTTCTCCGCCAAGGGCCAGCAGTGACCGCTGCATGCATCCGTGAGGTGATGCACCATGTCCGCCGGCGAGCCACAAAACGGCATTGGGCGCTCATAGCAGTGGACGAAGGGCTCCTTGGAGGCATCGACCAGGCCGTCCATGAAACGGGAGTGGCTATAGGGGACGTTGCGCCAGTTGAATATATGAGACAGTTACTACGAGATTTAATCCGAATAAGCACAAAATAAATCATGACGCCTATAACAGAGATGAAACTAATCATGTGGACTAGCATAGTAGTAGGATATAGAGTAGAAACATGAATTCTACCATGATTTCGAACAGGAGGGACAGAAACACATACGGTGCAACGGGAGCACAAACCGTTGGCGTTGAGGTTGTCGCCCATGTCCAAACACCACGTAGACACGGGCCCTGTTTGGATACTCTAACTCAGTTAGAGGTTAGAGTTAGATTCTAACCTTGAACTAGCTCTGAACTAACTCTAACCAAAAAGATGTTTGGATGGTAGAGTTAGATGGAGCACAGATACGGCGAGGCGCCTTCATGGGCGGTGCGAGAGGGAGGGAGGAAGAGGACGAGAAGCTCGAGGAAGTGGGGTGGGATCTGCCACGGGAAGAGCGAGAGAAAATGTGTTTTTTAGTGGTCCCGAGAAGAACTAACTCAAATAAGCACCTCTTGGGTGGGTTAGTTTTTTGGGGTGGGTTAGATGGATCTAACCCAAACTAACCCTCCTGTTTGGATATTTTTGGGTTAGTTGAGTCCAAACTAACTCTAACCCATGGATCTAAACAGGGTCACGGTCTTTGAGCACGGTTCGTAGTCGTTCCATGCTTGGGCATTGAAGTTTGTAACTATTTTAGATTAGAATATACTACTCCTCCGGTGCTAGTAGTAGAGCAGAGTCCTACTCTACTACTCTACTCAAGCAAGTTAGGGCATAACACTGTAGGGAGTACCAGTACTGTGATCACTCAAGCAAGTTGTCTGGCATCGACATGACCCTACGCTGCTGGTATGTGTCTCGTAAGTCAAGTGGCGTGCTGTAGTCATCATCACCTGTCCACTTCTCGCAGCACATATTCGCTTCTCCATCTTTGTCCGCACATAATCTCGTCCAATCTTCCATCCCCGCTAAGGCGCCTCCCCCCCTCGTCCGAAACCCAAGCACTAACAATGGTAGAACCGAGCAGCGTCCGCCGAAAGAGTGGCTGGAATTCGCTCCCCACAGAGGTAATCAAGCTCATTGTTTCGCGTGTGGACAATATCAGTACCATGCAAGGATCATGATGGCAGTGCGGTTTTGTTCATCAGGCAAAACTGTGTGTACACAGTGTACCCTGCGTCTCTGCATGCACCATACCCTGATATGTGCCGCCACGCTCTGCAGCCCAAAGTAGGAGAGAGGGTCGCAAGTATCAGACTTCGACCTGCTGGCTGGAGTTTCCCCCCGTCAGGCACCCATCTCGTTCAAGCCGTCAACCAATCTCCACAGCTTAATAAATAGTAACGTCCAACTGAGCCAGTTAGTTAAATGTGTACACTTGGTGTAGTAGGATCTTTATTTAGTTTGATGCATACAGTTGTTCTTTTTTGGTAGCCCTTTTGTAATGATGGCTGATGTTTGTTTTGGAAAAGAGAGCTGCGTTTTCACTCTTCTGACCTGCTTACTGCTTCTGTTGCACCCCCAGCCCTGGTTGCTGCTGCTGCTGCTGTTTTCAATAAATGTGTTGTTAGAACGACAAACACAATGTTTTGGAAGTCGTTGCACGGTTCGATCCTTTAGTGCCCCGTACCGTACGTAGCGCATACTATTTTTCGTACGGAACACATTTTCCACTTGTTGATAACATGCAGCCCACTGATGAAGGCCCAATAGAGAAGCCCATAATTAACTGGAAGGGAGGCTCTCACATGAATCCAGCCCAGGTACATGCTCATGGTCCCCTAAACATAAATAAGTAAATAAATAAATAAAGCTAAATGCTCATGCACCAGTTCTTTGGGAAAATAGGTAGCCCAGTATTTCTTTTTGAAGAATACCCAAGCTAGGCCTATTTGTTTTCTCCGAATTACTGGGCTACAAATCTTTCAAGATGAGGAGGGATGCATTCCGGCCTGGCTTAAGAGTATGGTCAAGTTAAAAGTAATATCAAAAGGAGTTGAAAATTCCAAAAAAATTATAGCAAATGGGATATAAGTTTCTTTTTTTGTTTTTGTTCTTCACTGATATCTTATACGTATTTCATTGGATTTAACATGACATAGTACTAATTTATTTTTAAATTTGTTTTAGTATGGCTATTAATTTTTGGATTAAGAATATTTCGTTCCCCACAAAATTTGCGAATTTTCAAAATTTCCCACATATTTAGTTAATTTTTTGACCCTGGTACTGACCAAAAAATGGCAGCAATTCTAAAAATGGAAAACAGGCTGCAATAAATTCCATATGAATTAGAAAATGAGTAAAAATTATAAAAATAATAGCAAATGGACTGTACACGCCACAGATTTCGAGGCTGACTTATTTACGCAAGGCTTTGTCAGTGAACACACAATTCTAGCAGTAGTGACTGTTGGATGTCCATCCAACGGCCGACATGCTTCTTCAATATCTGATCTTCCTGTTCCAGCCGCCTAAACTAGCGTCGACGGGACTGCCTGCTCCCTCCTCTTGTGGCCCACTGTGATGCCGCGTAGGCTTCCCCGGCCCACCCTACTCCCTCCGCTGGTCTGGTCGCACGCAATCAACTGCCTCCTTACTACGTGAAAAAAATGATTCCTCCCACTGACATCTGGGGTGCACCGGTTGGGAGGCTGACCTGTGAGCCTACTAAGTTGAGCGTACGCAGGGCTTGTCAACTTAGTCAACAAACGATTCTAGTAGCAGTAACATTGGATTTGAATCGAACGGTCCTACTTCTTCTTCAATCACTGCTCTTCTTGCACCAGCCGCCCAAACCAGTGCCGGGGAGACCGCCTGCTCCTGCCTCCAGTGGCCGGCTGTGCTGCCGTTGAGGCCTCATCGCCCCCTACTACTCCCATCGCTAGCCAGGCCCTGCGGCGACGGCAGCCTCACACCGCAGCCGAACCAATGAACCCTCATACTCCTCTCCGTGTGGGCATCCACTGCCTCGTCTTCCCCGGCTCCGCGTCGTCCCCTTCCTAGGCCTCGCCGTCATCCACCGCCTTGGTGCTCTCGGCGCGGCGTGGTCAGCGTGGTCAATGACATTCCATCGGAAGAGTACTGTACGTGGAGAGGCTGACAGCTGGGTCCACGACCACAGCCCAGTTTTTTTGTGATTTGCCAAGTAAGTCGCTTTGTTAGGCCTGTTGGGCTGCAAATCTTTCAAGACGAGGAGAGCTTTCATTCGGCTAGCCGAGAAAATGGCCCATCAGTAATGAGAAATGGGCTGTACATTTTTAAAACACATCAAACCGACAATTAGTTTCAAATATATTTTTTTCATTTTGAGATTTTAAATTACATTAATTTTTATGCGTGGAGAATTTGTTGGATTTTATATTGATATACATTTATTTTTAAAATCAGTTTAAATGTGAGTCGAAATTTCGGGATTAAAAACAGTTCGGACTGCACCGAAATATGCAAAATTTTGTATAATTTTTTAACCGTGGCCACAATATGGGCTGTAATGCTAACAAAAAGAATATGGGCTCAAAAAAATCTTAATAATTAGCAAATGAGCTGTAAATTATTAGAAATAATGGTAGATGGGTTGTATGCTGTTTTCCACATATTTGAGGCTTTCCTAAAAAAGGTTGACGCACAAGCAGTGACTGTTGGATGACCATCCAATGACCGTCGTGCTTCTTCAATCTCTGCTCTTCCTGCTCCAGCCGCTCAAACAAGCGCCGGCGGGATTGCCTGCTCCCTCCTCTCTGTGGCCGGCTCTGCTGCCGCGCAGGCCTCACCGCCCCACCGTACTCTTATCGATGGCTTAGCCATCCCTCTACTCACCCACACCTGCTGTTATTCTCCGGCGATGGCAGACGAACCAGTAAACCCTCGTACAGTCGTTGTCGGTGTCAAAACCGGCGGATCTCGGGTAGGGGGTCCCGAACTGTGCGTCTAGGCCGGATGGTAATAGGAGGCAGGGGACACGAAGTTTTACATAGGTTCGGGCCCTCTCGATGGAGGTAAAACCCTATGTCCTGCTTGATTACCATTGATGATATGGGTAGTACAAGAGTTGATCTACCACAAGATCAGAGAGGCTAAACCCTAGAAGCTAGCCTATGGTATGATTGTTGATGTGTATGTTGTCCTACGGACTAAAACCCTTCGGTTTATATAGACACCGGATAGGGTTAGGGTTACATAGAGTCGGTTACAATGGTAGGAGATCTGAACATCCGTATCACCAAGCTTGCCTTCCACGCCAAGCAAAGTCCCTTCCGGACACGGGACGGAGTCTTCAATCTTGTATCTTCATAGTCCAGGAGTCCGGGTTGAAGGTATAGTTCGGCTATCCAAACACCCCCTAATCCAGGACTCCCTCAGTAGCCCCTGAACCAGGCTTCAATGACGACGAGTCTGGCGCGCAAATTGTCTTCGGCATTGCAAGGCGAGTTCCTCCTCCAAATACTTCATAGAAGATCTTGAACACAAAGATAGTGTCCGGCTCTGCAGAATAAGTTTTCACATATTGCCATAGAGAGAATAATAATATTAACACGAATCTAATCTGCTGACGTATTCCGTGGTGCGACACGCCACGGCCAAGCCTTTATCCAAATCGTTTCATTATCCCACCTCAGCGTGTTATGCGAGGCGGTTTCCTTGGCACGTCTTGTCAAAGCAGAGATCGTGTCCCCTCATTTCGGGATTATCATCAATATGGGTGTGGGTAACCCAACCGCGCCTTTGATTACGGCGCTTGGAGATAAGCAAGTTTTACCAGGCTGGTGGGGACACATAATCGCGTCCACCCATATAAGGGGATAAGGATCCACCTTTTCACCCACGCCTTCTTCCTCCTCTGCCTATCCATTCTTGCGCACTCGAGCTCCAGCGCCCAAGTCCGCACTACCACCTCAACCCTCTCCAGTCATGTCCGGAGCGGGAGGCAAGTGGATGGTCTCCTCCGTCACGGAGGGACACATCAAAAAGCTGAGGAAGGCCGGATATCTGGCCAGCGACATCGCGCACCGGCTCCCCGAAAAGGGGCAGCTCATCCCCATTCCTAGGCCCCACGGGAGGGTGGTATTTCTCCCCCATTTCCTCCACGGACTTGGCTTCCCTCTGCATCCACTTGTCCGGGGGCTCATGTTCTACTACGGCCTGGATTTCCAAGATCTGGCCCCGAACTTCGTCCTCAACATCTTGGCATTTATCGTCGTGTGCGAGGCTTTCCTCCGCATCCGCCCCCATTTCGGCTTATGGCTAAAGACCTTCAACGTCAAGCTGAAGGTGGTGCGCGGCAACCAGGCGGAGTGCGGCGGCGCCATGGTTGGCAAGATGTCCAACATTCTGTGGCTCGAGGGCTCCTTTGTGGAGACCCTGAAGGGGTGGCAATCAGGGTGGTTTTACATCACCGAGCCGCGCGACGTCGAATGGGTCGCACCCCCTGAGTTCTGATCCGGCCCCCCCACGCGGCTCACCTCCTGGAAGGAGACAGGCCTGTCTTGGGGTAAAAAAAAGGAGAGCTGACCGGACTCCAAACATGCATCCAAACCCTGGTGGACAAGAAGCTCAAGCTTGTCAACGTAGTCCAGGTTATGCTCGTCCGTCTGGTCCTCCCGTGCCAACGACGGGCCTTCAATCTTTGGGAATTCGACCCGGCACAGCATCAAACTCTTAACAGGCTCTTCAACACGACGTACGAAGATGCCTGGAGGGTGCTTTTCAAGGGCGCCGAGGCTCCCGTATCCGCTGCCGAGGATCGCGGATTCAGTACTCAGCATCACGCTCATGCGGTAAGCTGTTTTTGTCCTTTTGCAGGGTATCGGTTTTTCATAGTTTGACTCTATGCGGGATCTGAGTTCCCTTATCCCGGATAGGATTGGGTGGTGACGTCCGGACACATCAACTGTCCGGCTCCTCTGCCCGAAGGCCCAGCGGACGCTCACTTGGCGAAGCTGCTGGTTCCGGCGCCCTATGTGGTACCGGAGAAGAAGGCCACGAAAAGGGCCACGGGGACTCGAAAGAGTGCCCGACGCCAGGAGGTGTCGGATTCATCATCCGACGGTCCCGAAGCACCTTCCTCTCGTGAAGACGAGGAGGAAGAAGAAGAGACCTCTCCCCTTCCAGCGGGAGGAGAGAAGAAAAGGAAGGCCACCCTCTGTGAGGAGGCCGGAGGGTCCAAGAAGGGGAAAACCCTTCCTCCGGACTGCTCCACCGACGCCGCCGACAACGAAGAGGAGTGGCAGCCCAGGGCCAAGCCCCTGGCGAAATCGTAAGTATCCGGATACCGGAGTGACTCATAGTATTTGTTTATTGCATAGCTTTCCCTTATGTCGAACGTGTTTATGCAGCCCACCCAAAGACCGACTCGACGCATCGTCGAGCGGCTCACTGGGCTCGTCGGAGGTGAACTCGCTCCCGACGGCTTCCTCCCCATGCCCTACGGGCGACACCGAAGTGTTGTCCCAACAGGTTCCAAGCAGGGAGGAGGTGGTCCTGGAGGCGCCGCAAGGTGACCTCCCGGACTCCGGGAGTAAAGGGGAGGAACCCCCCAGGGCTCCAAGTCCGGCTTAAGGCCGGACACAGCTCCAGAATCTTCAAGGGTTCCAGAGTCCGGCGGGCGATCTCCTTCCAAGAGGAGCAAGCCTACCGTGCCGGTGTCCTCCGTCCAACCGGAGGCGCCGGACAATATGTTGGAGGCGCTCCAAGGTGCCTCCATCGACGAGGGGCACCGCACTATTATGAGTGCGGTGATCCAGAAGGTTCAGTCCGCCAAAAGCGGACTGACTGAAGCTTGTACAAGCCTTTTAACAGGCTTTGAGGTAAGTAAAGAATGTTCAAATAATGTTACCGCATAGATAGTAGCCCCTGATGCTCTGTTGGGCGTTCGGGAAGAAAAGCCGAATAGAGGATCAAAGAATTCGCAGGAGTCTAACAAAAGGAGTCAATATGCGTATGCAGGCTTCTCTGCTAGCGTCCGCCGCACTAACTGCGGAAGTGGATGTGCTGAAGCAGAGTCTCGAGAAGTCCGAGCAAGAGCTCGGGCGTGCCAAGAAGCAGCTCGAGGAGAAGGAAGGTAAGAAATACCCTGTTTGAATATGTATATAAAAAAGGTGCAATTGCAAAAAATGACAGGATTGACATGGCTATTGTAGGGGCCACGTCTGAGGTGGGCAAGCGCTGCTCGAGGCCAAGAAGAGTGCGGCCATGGAGCGCACCGAGCGGGAGAGGTATGAGGCTAAGGTTGGCAAGGTGCGGCAAGAGCTCCAGGTTCTCATGAAGAAACATGAGAGTTTGGAGCTTGACTCAAAGACGCGAGCATCCGAGCTCGCGGCAGCTATAGAAAATGCCAAGTCTGCCAAGGCCGAGTCCCAGAAGACCCTCCAGGAGTTGGATGAGGTGAAGAAGATTGCGGCAGGTAAGGCATTCTTGATGCAAAGCAAACACATAAACGTGAGTTACCTGTTACTTACCCGAATCCGGAGCTCTCCAGGAGCGTTCGCAGATCTTCCCCGGAGTGTATTTGATGCTGCCGCATTCTATCGAGCCGAGGAGGGCAGCTCGACGGAGAAGGTGTTCTGGTCTCAGTACACTGAGGCCGGACACCCCGTGCCCCTAAGCGACCAGCTGAAGCAACTGGTCGAGCTCCACAAGGCGGCCGAACAGGCCATGAAGGGCCTCCTAGTTCGGCTGTGGCCTGGAGAGGCTCTGCCTTGGAGCTATTTCGGGCTGGTGCGGCGGCTGGTGGAGGCCTGTCCGAGGCTTGAAGACATCAAGCGCTCCGTCTGCATTGAAGGTGCCCGTAGGGCCCTTGCCCGTGCTAAGGTGCACTGGGGCAAGCTGGATGCGGAGAAGCTTGTGAGGGACGGGCCACCGCCGGGGAAAGAGCATCGCAAGCCCGAGAATTATTATAAGGATGTTCTAAAGGGTGCCCGCCTTGTTGCGGATGAATGTACCAAGGATGTATTTTTTGAGTAAAACCCGCTCGTGTTATCCTATGCGCTGAAAACTTGTTCATATGCGCTAAGCAATGCTGCTTGAATTTAAAATATTACCTTCTATGCGGCTGTTTATCAATACTGAGAGATGGCGAATCGTCGGCTTCTGCCCCCATGCCGCTAGTGCTGGGGTGTTCGGGGATAAACCTGGGCGCTCTTTTTCCCATATTTGGGTCCTTCGAGGGAGGCGCTCAGCCCAACGAACGAGGCAATCGGACTATAATGCGTGAACACTCTCACCTAGCCATAGAATTCTATAATTTTAAATTTCGGCGAAGCCCCTGGTATTCGGAAGACCGATTTTGGGGCGCTATCCACGCCTTGGCCGGACAGAGCCGACTCCTTGCCCGAAGCGGCATAAGTCTTTAGGGACTCGAAAAAACCTCTCGAACAGCGACCAGCTCTCACTTCATCATGACAGTCAGTTTTAGCTTTCTCCACTGAGGTGCTCGGCCCAGCTCAACTGGGGCACAATCGCAGTGGTTCTCCTAGTGCTACCTTAGCCGATATAGCGGAACGTAAGGCACCAAAACATAGGAGCCAGGCAAACCCAACTATTGACCCAAGACATGATTCGGAGCCGATGCATATAATGCTATAAGTTCGGGGTGCCGCACTTGTTAAAGTGTTCGGACTTCTCACACCATGTTGAGGGGTACTGAAGCCCCTGGCGTATTTTGGCCGTACCAAAGTGTACGGGTGCGACATGTCATTAAGGAACATATATATATATATATATATATATTAAAAAAAGGGTAATGCAAAAAATAGACAAAAGCTATGCATTGTTCATAAAAATAGCTGCGATCAAGGCAGAACGATACAAGTGATGCGATAAACGAAAAGTTGGACTATTTAACATGTCTGCTCCAGGGGCAAGTTGCGGAATAGTATGCGAAACAGGTATACTGCTCGTGATAGAGACCACCTGTGATTTCCGTAATGCGGCATGACTTGTCTGCTTCCCTGGTTCTTGCATCGTTTGTGCGGCATTTGAACTGCCGGACAGGCCGTCCGAAGAGTAGAGTCCTGAAAGTAAGAGAAAAGTAAAAAAACGGCAGCCCCTGGTGCAGTTTAAGCCGTGTTTTGGGCGTGCCGTGATGGTGCCCCTTCCCCTATGCCCATGGTATTTCCAGAGCGTAGTTATGGACGCGAGGTACTGGCGTCACCTTTTTGCGAGGGTTGGGGTTGGGGCCGTATTGCTACGCCTGCTCGGAACGTGCCAGGCGGTCTTGTTGTAGGTTAATCCGGGCGTGCTTGACGGTGTCCGGTCGTTGAATGGCCGGACTGGAGAACTGCCTGGAGAGGCTGCTTTGTACTTCCGCTGCGAGGGCCGCCGTGTGCTCCTCCGTTCGGAGGGAGCGTTCGGTGTTTTCATTGACCGTAATTACTCCTCGAGGGCCTGGCATCTTGAGCTTAAGGTATGCGTAGTGCGGGACCGCATTGAACTTGGCAAATGCGGTTCGCCCGAGCAGTGCATGATAACCACTGCGGAACGGGACTATGTCGAAGATTAACTCCTTGCTTCGGAAATTATCCGGAGATCCGAAGAC
Source organism: Triticum urartu (assembly GCF_056163025.1). Classification (NCBI taxonomy): domain Eukaryota; kingdom Viridiplantae; phylum Streptophyta; class Magnoliopsida; order Poales; family Poaceae; genus Triticum; species Triticum urartu. The sequence goes on along the minus strand of NC_141876.1, from coordinate 493,870,744 downwards.
CACTTCAAGTGTGACTGAGCCTGTGCAGCTGGCCTCTACACCTGGTATTACGCCTTTAAAGGTCGTTTTGGTGGGCTTAATCCTCGAGGGATCTATGCCCATTTTCCGCACTGTATCCTGGTAAAGCAGGTTCAGGCTACTGCCGCCGTCCATAAGGACTCTAGTGAGATGAAATCCGTCAATAATTGGGTCGAGAACCAATGCGGCGAATCCGCCATGACGGATGCTAGTGGGATGGTCTCTTCGATCAAAGGTGATCGGGTAGGAGGACCATGGGTTGAACTTTGGGGCGACTGGCTCTACCGCGTATACGTCCCTTAACGCGCGCTTCCGCTCCCTCTTGGGGACGTGGGTGGCGTATATCATGTTCATCGAACGCACTTGTGGGGGAAAGCCCTTCTGTCCATTGTTGTTCGGCGACCGGGGCTCCTCGTCATCATCGCTATGCGACCCCTTGTCTTCATTGTTGGCGCTTAATCTGCCTGCCTGCTTGAACACCCAACAGTCCCTGTTGGTGTGATTGGCCTGCTTTTCGGGGGTGCCATGTATTTGGCACAAGCGGTCGAGTATTCGGTCCAAGCTGGACGGGCCCCTGGGATTCCTTTTGAATGATTTTTTTCGCTGACCGGATTTAGAGCCTCTGAATCTGGCATTAACTGCCGTATCCTTGGCATTGTCGCCGTTGATGCGGCGCTTCTGTTGGTTGCGACGCGACCTGCCACTAATGTCCCTGGTGTCCGAGCGACCAGGGTTCTTGGTCATATTGTTGCTACGAGCAAGCCAGCTGTCTTCTCCCACGCAAAAGCGGGTCATGAGTGCCGTGAGTGCTGCCATAGATTTCGGCTTCTCCTGTCCTAGGTGCCGGGTAAGCCACTCGTCACGGATATTATGCTTGAAGGCTGCTAAGGCCTCTGCGTCCGGACAGTCGAGTATTTGATTTTTCTTTGTTAGGAACCGTGTCCAGAATTGCCTGGCCGATTCGTCTGGCTGCTGAATTACGTGGCTTAGGTCGTCAGCGTCTAGGGGTCGCACATAGGTGCCCTAGAAATTGTCGAGGAATGCGGCTTCTAGGTCCTCCCAACAGCTGATTGACCCTGTTGGCAGGCTGTTAAGCCACTGCCGGGCTGGTCCTTTAAGCTTGAGTGGGAGGTATTTGATGGCGTGAAAATCATCGCCGCGGGCCAAGTGGATATGAAGGAGATAATCCTCGATCCATACCGCGGGGTCTGTTGAGCCATCATATGATTCGATGTTTACGGGTTTGAAACCCTCGGGGATTTGATGATCCATTATTTCGTCTGTGAAGCACAACGGGTGTGCGGCACCTCTGTACTGGGCGATATCATGACGTAGCTCCAATGAGCTTTGTCTACTGTGTTCGGCCCTGCCGAATTTGTGGCCGGCGTGACAGTTGTCGTCTCGAGCCGTGGGGTGCCTACGCGATCCGTAGATCGATCTTGTTTGCCTTGTCTTGTCCTCCAACATGTCTCGTAAGTCCGACGCATATTCCCGTGCCTTGGTACGGGGTGCGACTTGGGTGGAGGGCCATGAGGCCTCTCTATCGCGGCCACGAGGTGTCCTGTCGGCCGCATCGAGTGCTTCCTCCTCTAATCGGGGTAGTAACCTGCGCTTCGGGTAGCACTTGGAGGGGCGTTCGGGTTTATGCTCTTCGGCCGCGAGGACTTCAGTCCATCTATCGACTAGCCGATCTTGATCAGCTTTAAGCTGTTGTTGTTTTTTCTTGAGGCTTCTTGCCGTGGCCATAAGCCTGCGTTGAAAACGCTCTTGTTCGACGGGATCCTCTGGCACGGCGAATTCGTCGTCGTCGAGGCTTGCCTCGTCTTCGGAGGAAGGCATATGATTATCGTCCTCGACCTCTCTGTCAGCCGCTCTCCCATGGGGGCTGGTTTCTCCATCCTCCTGTGCTAAATCTTGCTCGGGTGGATGTTCTTTGGCGCTTTCCGGGGTATTATTATCTCCCGTGCTGGAATCGCCATTTTTGTGTTGGCGGGATTTTGAGCGGCGCCGCTGACGCCGGCGCTTTTGCTGTTTTTTGGAGGGGTCATCCTCCGCTGTTCTATCGCCCTCTCCCTCTTTTGGGGTGTCCACCATGTATATGTCATATGACGAGGTGGCTTTCCAGGGCCTAGTAGGCTGGTTCTTCATCATCTCCTTCATCAGCGTCCATACCGTCGATGTCTTCGGAGTCGAAGTCGAGCATGTCGGTTAAGTTGTCGACAGTGGCTACAAAGTGGGTGGTGGGTGGGTTTTGAATTTCTTCATCGTCCGTACCCCATCCTTGCTGACCGTAGTCCGGCCAGGGCTCTCCCGACAAAGAGAGAGACTTCAGTGATTTCAGGATATCGCCGAAAGGCGAGTGCTGAAAGACGTCCGCGACCGTGAACTCCATGATCGGCGCCCAATCGGATTCGCTCGGCAGGGGCGCGGAGGGTTCGGAGTCCGGAGAAGAATCCGGCTCCATGGAGTCACGAGTCTTGCAGAGTACGGGGCTGGTGTTCGGCTCAACCGTCGTTGGGATCGCAGCCCCCGAGGCGGCGTCCAACCGCCCATCCTCGATCGGTGTGGTCGGCTCCGAACCAGGGGCCGGAGCCGATGCAGGTGCGGCCTCCAGGGCACTGTTCGGCGGTAGAGCTAGATCATGCTCGTCGTGACAGTGCGGCGCGCTCAGCAGTGGTTCGAATCCGTCGAAAATCAAGTCCCCGCGGATGTCGGCCGTGTAGTTTAAACTTCCGAATCTGACCTGATGACCAGGGGCGTAGCTTTCGATCTGCTCTAGATGGCCAAGTGAATCGGCCCACAGTGCGAAGCCGCCAAAGACGAAGATCTGTCCGGGGAGGAAGGTCTCACCCTGGACTGCATCGCCATTGATGATCGTAGGAGCCATTGGGCCTGACGGCGATGGCACAGAGGAACTCTCAATGAAAGCACCAATGTCGGTGTCAAAACCGGCGGATCTCGGGTAGGGGGTCCCGAACTGTGCGTCTAGGCCGGATGGTAACGGGAGGCAGGGGACACGAAGTTTTACCCAAGTTCGGGCCCTCTCGATGGAGGTAAAACCCTATGTCCTGCTTGATTAATATTGATGATATGGGTAGTACAAGAGTTGATCTACCACGAGATCAGAGAGGCTAAACCCTAGAAGCTAGCCTATGGTATGATTGTTGATGTGTATGTTGTCCTACGGACTAAAACCCTCCGGTTTATATAGACACCAGATAGGGTTAGGGTTACATAGAGTCGGTTACAATGGTAGGAGATCTGAACATCCGTATCGCCAAGCTTGCCTTCCACGCAAAGTAAAGTCCCTTCCGGACACGGGACGGAGTCTTCAAACTTGTATCTTCATAGTCCAGGAGTCCGGGTTGAAGGTATAGTTCGGCTATCCGAACACCCCCTAATCCAGGACTCCCTCAGTCGTACTCCCCTCTGCGTGGGAAACAACTGCCGAGTCTTCCCTGCCTCCGTGTCGTTCCCTTCCTAGGCCTCGCCGTCGTCCACCGCCCTGGTGCTCTCGTCATGGCCTGGTCAACATGGTCAACGACCGACATGCATCTGAAGTGGACTATACGTGGAGAGGCCGACATCTGGGTCCACGGCCGCAAGCAAGGAAATGCCTCCTTATTACACGCAAAATAATGATTCCTCCACCTGACATCAGGGACCCACCGAAAGGGCCTCTGTATTTCGCGAAAAAAACGTTACCGTCGCTGACAGCTCGGACCCACTAGCTATATCTTCGCACATAAGGAAGTGCCTCCTTATTACGCATAAAAAAATGAATACTCCCCCTGTTAGCTGGGACCCAGTATAGTGGCAGGCTGACTTGTGGTCCTACTAAGTTGACGGGGACGGAGGGCTTTGTCAACTTAGTCAATATGCACGATTCTAGCTCCAGTGACCGTATGATGTCCATCCAACAACCGTAGTGCTTCTTCAACCTCTGGTCTTCTTGCTCCAGCCGCCCAAACCAGCGCCAGTCGTGCTTCGTGCTCGTGCCTCCCGTGACCGGCTGCGATGCGGCGGAGGCCTCACCGCTCCCTACTACTCCCACCGCTGGCCAGGCATCCCTCTACTCACCCACACCCCCTGTTATTCTGCGGCGACAGCAACCTCACACCGCAGCGAACCAGTGAACCTTCGTACTCCTCTACGCGTGGGCATCCACTGCTGCGTCTTCCCCGGCTCCGCGTCGTCCCCTTCCTAGGCCTCGCCGTTGTCCACCACCCTGGTGCTCTCGGCGCGGCGTGGTCAACGTGGTCAAGGAACGGCTTCCATCGGACGTGCACTGTACGTGGAGAGGCTGACAGCTGGGTCCACGGCCACAGCAAGGAAGTGCCTCCTTATTACGTGCAAAATAATTATTCCTCCACCTGACAGCGGGGACCCACCGGACGGGCCACCGTATTTCGTGAAAAAACGTTCCCCCCTGACTGCTGGGACCCACCAGCTACATCTTCGCATGCAAGGAAGTGCGTCCGGGAAAAAAAAACAATTCGCCCCCTGACTGCTGAGACCCACCAGCTACATCTTTGCATGCAAGGAAGTGCGTCCGGGCAAAAAAAATGATTCGCCCCCCTGACTGCTGGGACCCACCAGCTACATCTTCGCACGCAAGGAAGTGCGTCCGGGCAAAAAAACGATTCGCCCCCCTGACTACTGGGACCCGCCAGCTACATCTTCGCACGCAAGGAAGTGCCTGACAGTCGGGACCCACCTGGTCGAAGCGTACGTAGCGTTGTCATTCTGGTCGCGAACGTGTACGTACATATATACTTGTAGAGGCACGCACGTGTCATCGTAGAGGCGCGTACGTGTCGTAGTAGAGGCGCGCACGTAGCATGTACATGTACGTACAGAGGCCGGGGTGCAAGAAAGAAAATACGACTACGTATGTGTACATACGGGCGGGGTCTCGAACACCTACTCGCGCATACGTACGGCCAGGGCTTGTGTACATGGCTGGGTCGGAATGGAGAAACAGCATCGTCGTCGTGTTCATGGGGAGGCAACGGAATGCGTCGTGTTCATGGGGAGGCAACGGAATGCGTCGTGTTCATTGGGAGGCAACGAAACGCGTGGGAGCCAACCGGCTGGGTCGGAACGGAATGCGTGGTCGTGTTCATCGGGAGGGCTTGGACGGAACAGGCGATGGAAACGAGGCCTGGCGTACCGCAGAACAGAGGAAACAGTCCTCCTACGTTCGGAACGGCGTCCTGTTGATCGGGAGGGGTCTGGCGTACCGCAAAACAGAGGAAACGGACCTCCTACGGTCGAAACGGGGGTCCTGTTGATCGGGAGGGGTGTGGCGTACAGCAAAATGGATGAAACGGACCTCCTACGGTCGAAACGGGGGTCCTGTTCATCAGGAGGGGTGTGGCGTACCGCAAAACGGACGAAACGGACTTGTGTTGGAGTGCTACGGTCGAAACGGGGGTCCTGTTCATCGGAGGGGTGTGGCGTACCGCAAAACGGGACTCCACGGGATACTGTTCATCTCCACCGTCGACCTCCTCCAGCCTCCACGGGCTACCGTCGACCTTCTCCAGCCTCCACGGGCTCCTGTTTATCCAGCCTCCACCGCGCGCTACTCCACCGGCTACTGTTCAACCACCCCTCCACGGGCACCCCTCCACCGTATACTGTTCATCCAGCCCTCCACACCACGGGGTCCTATTCAACCACCCCTCCACGGGCACCCCTCCACCGTCTACTGTTCATCCAGCCCTCCACCACACCACGGGGTCCTATTCATCCAGAGGCAACGCCACCGCTCACTGTTCATCCAAACCCCCCCGCAACACTCACTGTTCATTCCAGAGGCAACATCGATCGGCTTCAGTTAGCAGCAATAGTGAAGGAATCGCTCGATGGGGTTCAGTTAACAACCATCAATCGATCGCTCGGGTTCAGTAACGCGTAGTCTGCAGTGCAATCGCTCGGATTCAGTTAGAACCCAACGCCTCGCTCGGGTTCAGTTAGAGCCAACGCCTTGCACACACGCGCGTACGTGTACGAGAGAAACGCGCATCGCTCGGCCCCGACCTCCCACCGTAATCGGGAACTCTCCGAAATTTTCCTCGCCCTCGCTTCTACCACGTTTTTTTCCGTCATGGACGACCCAAAGAATGTCATGCAGCTGCGTCTCCGGCCCGCCCAGGACGAAAAGCCCATTTTCTGTCATGATTTTTTGTCATAGAAGTAGGCCCCACCACATCTATGATGATACCGGGTTTTGTCACAATTATCGTCATAGAAGTGTCATATGTATGACAGAATTTTTTTTCGTTCGGCCCAAAATGTCACGGATGTGTCTTTTTTTGTAGTGGTAACTGCAGGTGTGATCTCCCGAACACCGTCCGATGGCAGAGCTAAGTCATGCCCGTCGTGACTGTGCGGCGCGCCTGACACGAGCTCGAATCCGTCGAAGATCAAGTCTCCGCGGATATCGGTAGTGTAGTTCAATCTTCCAAATCTGACCTGATGGCTAGGGGCACAACTATTGATCTGCTCTAGATGGCCAAGCGAGTTGGCCCGTAGTACGAAGCCGCAGAATACGAAGATCTGTCCGGGGAGAAAAACTTCACCCTGGATCGCATCGTTGCCGATGATCGAAGGAGCCATCAAGCCTTTACATGACGGCACAGTGGAACTCTCAACGAAAACACCAATGTCGGTGTCAAAACCGGCGGATCTCGGGTAGGGGGTCCCGAACTGTGCGTCTAAGGCTGATGGTAACAGGAGGCGGGGACACAATGTTTACCCAGGTTCGGGCCCTCTCGATGGAGGTAATACCCTACTTCCTGCTTGATTGATCTTGATGATATGAGTATTACAAGAGTTGGTCTACCACGAGATCGTAGAGGCTAAACCCTAGAACCTAGCCTATGATTATGATTGTTGTTTCGTCCTACGGACTAAACCCTCCGATTTATATAGACATCGGAGGGGGCTAGGGTTACACAGAGTCGGTTACAAGGGAGGAGATCTACATATCCGAATTGCCAAGCTTGCCTTCCACGCAAAGGAGAGTCTCACCCGGACACGGGACGAAGTCTTCAATCTTGTATCTTCATAGTCCAACAGTCCGACCAAAGTATATAGTCCGGCTGTCCGAGGACCCCCTAATCCAGGACTCCCTCACTGCCCACTACAAGAAGTAATGTACACACTTAGAGAATGGTAAAAAGTATAGCCAGCTGCTGGCTATAAGCCAGTGCCATGTCATCTACAACCCATCTTATAGCCAACATGTATAATAGTAGATCAAAAGAGTATACTACTTTTTTATTATGTGGCCCACCTTTCATTCTCACAAAGTGCCTAGGAGCACGTGCTAGAGCTGACTCTTCACGAAGAGCCCGCTTACCTTTTCTCTCCTCTTCTCTTTCCTCCAATTAAGCAGAAGTATACTAGTTTATTTATTCCTTATAGCCCGCTGACTCAGCTCTATTGTACTTACTCTTAATTGTATATGATAAAAATAATAACGCCAGACATCAATGCTTGATGTCTTCATTGATGCTCCTAGCCGTTGGCCTCCTAGGTAGCCCAAGCGAAGTTTATTCAAGTGAGGCGTGCTTTGTGAACCGGGTGACCTAATTCCTCCCGCGGGTGCCTCATGCCGGCTGACAAAAACCTCCTTTGTTGCTGACATTATCTTGGGTCATTAAGACATGAGCCTCCATTGACCTTCATTGGCTTTTATGTCTCTGTGGGCTTACCAGGTGGAGGATAACCTCGTTAGCAGGAGTCTTCAGTGAGGAATCAACTTGTGATTACCCTCAAAAAAGATTGTCAAGGTTTGGATACCACCTCCAGGTCTACCACTAGTGGAGTGGTTGAAGAATCATCTTTGTGGTGATATTTCAAGGAGAAGAGGGTGAACCTTCGTGGTGTCGGTGTTTCTTCATGGTAACGCCCACCCCTCCAATGGTGCTTAGTACCTAGGAAGTGAATATCGGACATATCCTCGTCTCTAGTGTCTTCGCTTATCTCTAACCATAAGCACCCATTTACATTCCACATGCATAAACTTGCTAATAATCAAAGTGAAATTTATATTGTCCCTGTTCACCCCCTCTAGGTCCATCTCAGTCCTTTCAGTCGTCCATCCCGCCCACTACATGGCGAGCGCGCCACCGGCCCTAACCCCACATTCCGCACTTGTCTTGAGCCCCATTACCTGACCGATCCATTCGTCAGATGATCTCCTCTACTATCTTGACACTGGGAGCCGATCCACTGCCTCCCGAGCTCCACCATTCCTCCTGAGCTCTATTCTCCTCGATTCGTCGTAGAACGAGCTTCGTTGTCGCCCCGACACTGCGCACCAATCCACGGCCTCCCATGCTCTCATACCCCCTCCCAAGCTCCCCCCGACATTCCGAGTGGGTCACGCCACCGCTTCTCTCGCTTGTTACTCATGTGCTCCCGAGCTTCGCAACCCCTTCTGAGCTCCCACGCCACCTCCTCTCCTTCTCGGGCAAGGCGATTTGGGGAAGACGAAGAAGGAGAAAAAAAGAAAGAAGAAAACACCAGAGCCAATGGCAGATTGGTCCCATGTGTCAATGAGCACATGTACACAAAATAAAACCAGAGCAGGGACTTTGGTGCAGAACCGTGTTCCAAACAACAATATTTTCATCGGCGTTTCTTCTCCTGCGGTAAACCCCCAAACCCCAACAGGCAACAGTCGAGCTCGAGGCACCGGTGGTTCGGGGCGAAGACCCAAGTACAGTAGAGCATCGCCGGCCGCCGGCGACCATGAACGGCTCGGGATTTGATATGAGGCTCGGCATCGAGAGCGCTCTTCGACGCGCGCTTCCGTACGGCGGTCTTCCCGGCAATGACTCGCCGCAGACGGCCTTCTTCGACGCGGCCACCGAGGGCGACCTCCGCCGCCTCAGAGGTGAGCAATCTCCCGTCGCACCCACATCTCAAGGGTCTCGCCGCGCACGGCCGCGCGGCGCCGGCTCCCCCTGATGCGGCGTCGCATTTGCTAGGGTTTTGGCGGGAATGGGGTCTGCGCATGCGCGTGCTTGTTTCGGTATGTAATGAGCGATATGCCTGTGTCTGACCCGCGGATTTTTGGTGCTGGCGTTGAAGAGTTGGCGAGCGGCAAGGACGCGGAGGAGAAGGCGTGGCTTGCGGATGTGTCCATCCAAGGTGTTGGGCCGTTTCAGGCCGCCGCGCGCCTGGGAAAAGTTGATGTGTGCAGGTGCTTGGTGGAGGAGCTCGGCTTTGACATCAATGCTGGAAGCAAAATTGGTATGTGCACCTTTTCTGCGTTAAGATTGATTCAGTTTCTGTTCTGATTAGCTCAATTTTGCAATGTTACCCATCTTCAAATCTTTCCATTTATGTGTATCACATTAAATTCATCTCGATTTCACATGCCTTTACGGATGTCGATGATTGCACAAGTTTACTTTTCTCTGATTTTGCTGCTAGGTGTAATGCGTTGGCTGCTGCTGCATTGGATGGAAAAATGGATGTTGTTAGGTACCTTCTTGACAACGGGGCAGATCCAAATAAGAAAGACGACGCAGGCTCTGTTCCTCTTCACTGTGCTGCAAAATTTGGTATCATCTCTGTTTATACTTAGCTTTTCATCTGTAGATTTTACATTTATTAATTTGTTGCGATGTAAAGATGAAAGATAAATTTTCCATTGTTACTGGGCAGTCTGGAACTCTTCATTTAGGCCACTTGGTCATTTGTGGCTCTTATTTTTGTTCCGCTTGGATGTTGAATTCTTGCACATCTACCAAAGTGTAGTTTCAATGTTTGTACAAGTTCGTAAGAGAAAACAGATTAATTTGATTGTTTTTTTACTAGTTCTTGCTGGTCTTGGGATGTCAAAATCTGTTAAGTGTTAGCTTACTAAATATCTTTTTGACCCACGGTTGAGATGGCGTTCAGTTCTGGTAATTACCTCTGCTACTTTAAGTATTTTGTATTCCAAATAACCATCACAGTTTATGCATGCTCGGCCTCTTGCTAAGTCATGAAATGGTAGTGATCAAAATCCTTAAGGATATGTTCTGTTGTCCAGAAATGTTTTTCTTTTCTTTTCATGGTTACATTTTATTGTCTCTCTTTGTGCCTTTTATCTAGGGCATCACGAAGCAGCAAGACTATTGCTATCTAGAGGAGCTAGTGTTGATATAGCTTATTTTCATGGGACACCACTACATATTGCTGCTTACTATGGGAAGGCCAGTGTCATGAAAGTCTTATTGGAGCACCATGCAGATGTAATAATTTAATTCCACAACTTTTTTGTTACAATTTACAAATGCTTTTTGTGTGATCTTCAGTTTGGTTATAGCACCATGCAGATGTCATAGCAGATACATACAAATGCCAAATGCCAAATTGTCTTATAGCTTTAGGAACCTCCATCAATATGGAGAATGAGGATAACTCTTGGTGCAATAGAAAGTGAACATAGGGGAGTGGATGTACTACCCAGCTACTTGCATTCAAGTCCTCACGGACGTGAATTTGGACTCATATTCGTTAATTTTTTTTTTGTCATGGGGGCCTCCTCTGCCCCTTTGCTTTTAAAAAATATCTTGGTGTACCATGTGCAGTTTCTTATTTGGCTTGCCACTCAATGTAAGTGTTATCTTGTATGTTACTATGCCATAGATGGTTGAAACTTGAGAAGAAAAAACCGTCTTTGCACCAGGGACTTGTCCATTTATATAAAAAGAAATTACTGCAAATTGTCAGCCTATAATAGTTCTGTAATCCTCCTAAAAAAAGGAGATTCATCAGTGTGGAAACATGTTCCATATCTGTACGTTGTTATTTTCCTCTATATATTTTTTACATCTTTTGTTCCAGAATTTAATACGTGGCGTATTCTGTAGTATGTTACGGTTATTTTTTCTCACTCAAGCTGATCTTTTCTTGTAGCCGAACAAGGTTTCAGAAGTTTTAGGTACACCATTGATTGCAGCTCTAAGTGCTACTTCTGAAGGACTACCAGAGTCTATTTCGTTGAAGTGTGTGAAACTGCTTGTCGAGGTCTTTCTATAGAGAAAATAATATAGGTGTCTTATGCGAATATCTATTTGCATGAAAAGTTAAAAAACTGCAGTGACCACAACTTTTAGTTTTATATAATCCATATCTACAGGCAGGTGCAGATGTAAATTCTACTAATCCCGATACTGCCTTGGTAGTGGCAACTACTTACGGGTTAACTGACTGCATGAAGTACTTGCTAAAGGCTGGTGCAGACCCTAATATCCCAAATAGTCATGTGAGTTTTATTTTATTTTCGCTTTGCATTCTTCTACTTGCTCGTATCCCATAGTGCTTACAATTTCCTTAAATGAATTTATCTAGGGAACTGGGCACAGTCCAGCAACTAGCATGAACCCATCTTCCTATTTATGTTCTAAATACAGAACTCTGCCTTTGCAATTTGATCATCATGTGCATGAAATCAAATGTACGATAATCCTCTCAGATTATAATCTAACAACTTGGGGCAACTTTTGCACATTTCCACTAATTAATGTAAGATTGCAAAAAATTTGCACATTTGCCATTTATTTAAAATTGTGCCTTGTGAGCTCTCGACTCTTGAAATTTTAATCTGATTTACTTCAGGAAATTGTTTTATGCTTGGTAGAGCATAAGGGTACTAATATGAGGAACTAGAAGTTCATATGCACTTGCTCCAAATAATTTTCAATGAATGTGTGATTTGGCCGCACGCTGACACTTCTAGAAGCAGTACCTCAATTGACATTTTTAAGTGTGTGGGTCATGTTCCATTATACTTCATTGCATTATATAAATTTTTTGTGTAATGAATACTGGCAAGATTCTTGACTAGGTCCACATTAGTTTTTCTTCTTCTTTTAGTAGCTACATTTTCTCCAAGTAACCCTTCTAGTAGCTATATAATAACCTCCTCTGTTGTTAAATCATGTGGCTCATGTTTCATCCATCTGTTACTTGACAGTGTGGTGCCATGCCAATACAACTCGCAGCAAGCTGTGGAAGAAGAAAGCATGTGGAGTTACTATTTCCTTTAACTTCTCCCATTCGAACTATATCAAACTGGACTGTTGACGGAATTCTTGCTAATGCCAAATGAAAACACTCCAAGCCCAGGGTATGAATTGCATTCTATGTACTTGATAATTCTGTATCACGCTCCAAGCCCAGGGGATGAATTGAATTCTATGTACTTGATAATTCTGTATTACGCTCCAAGCCCAGGGTATGAATTGATTCCTATGTACTACCTCTGTAAACTAATATAAGACCTTTTAGATCCCTTTTTATATTAGTTTACAGAGGGAGTACTTGACAATTCTGTATTTCATTAAGATATTCAAAGCCTAAGGCTTGCATTCCTAACTGTCCCTATGTTTCAGCAACGTGAAGTGATTAGCTCTATTATTTTTTTCAGTGGGGCCAGCTTGAATTTCTTGATAACCGTGTTTTGCTCTAGGGCATATTCTTTAAGATAGTTCGCAAAGTAGCATTCGTATTAGTGCTATGCTCACATTTTTTCACTTTTAAATTATTTTATTATGTAGATCACAAACCAAAGATCAATTCAGAGACACATTTCAGTGAATTTGACATTTGTTGTCAGTATGAAAACTGCTTTAATGAGAAGGAATGTCTGTGACTTTTACTTTATTGTCCCAGTAGAAGAAATAAGTTAATGTTGGGTTTAAGTGTTCTTTCTTTTTGTTTTATGGTCTCCAAGGATTTAAAATGACTGAAAGGATAATTGATCTAAGTATGACAAGGGAAAAAAATGTATTTTAAACACCCAAAGGGAACCGAGCGAGTAAACCATGTGCAAGTAAACATATAAAGAAGGAACGTCTCATGATGTGAAATGCCAATGAAGTCAAGCAAGGGAAATGGTTGCTTAAAATTCCATCTTGACACTTTGGTTCATATTAGTTCATTATAATCTTGGTATGTACCCAAATATGTTGTTACTTGAGTGACTTTCAATTTTGAGTCTCAACGTCTGGTGGATGCTGATCTTATCAACAGAAGGTCTTTATGTATATTTTTATGCCAGAACTGCATTATATGTTATGATGTGTTGCGTTTTGCCACTGCCTAGTGCTCATCTTGCCTAAGCACACCTAGGTGCAGTAAGTGCACTCCTAGCACAATTGAGCGGTAGGCGTTTTTGTTGTCGCATAGCGCGTAGGCACGTTGCCCCCCCCCCCCCCCCCCCCCCCCCCCCCGACTGATTCGAGCTAGAAACCCTGGTGTTTGGTTAATTGTAAATGTTATTGCGTAACTGCTTGTGGACCATGGCATGGTAGTCCTTACTTGTTTGCTCTGAATAAATGTAGCGCTTGCAGTGCCTAGCCTCCTATTAGGCACTTTATGTATACTAGGCTAAAGTGTTGGTTTGCACCATATATTTTTTAATGAAAGGAAACTGTTATTTATTTATCAGCTTTGTTGCAACCTAAGATTACAAAAAAAATGTGCAGAGTAAGTTTTTCTTTTTCTTTTGGAGATAAGGCCTTTCAACTGAGTTTTTTTATAGAGCCAAACAGCTGGATTACCAGCGTACATAGTTGGTCCAAATATCACCAATATTATGCCCCACAGCATTACATCCAAACAGGGGCAAAGAACAGAAACAAGAAAGCGCATCCTCAAGGAGTGAAGGTGATCTAAAGCACCAACAGGACCTAGTGACTAGAAACTAGACTTATTTGTTTGTTTGACCTTTTTTATTTTTATATGAATGTCTCATCAAATTACTTTAACCTTTCTCGACATGAAAACTTATCTTTCATCTCTGTAGGTTTTGGACATTTTACGTCTATATTCTAATCGGTGTTTAATTTTCTCCATGATTTAGGATGAGGAAGATGATGACAATACCAAAGTCCAGCTGAAATTATGCGGTGAGGAAGCTGTTAAGAGAAAGGACTATCGTGCCGCGTCAATGTTCTACACCGAGGTTAGTACTAATGTGAGGAATCATGTAATGCTACTCTAATGCTTGATCAACACTAGCAATAATGTGAGCAACTGTATTGGTGATGTCAGGCATATTCTACCTTTCTGTGTAGTATGTTTCTTTAGTCTATCATTTATCTTTTGATTTTCTTTCTATTTAGATAGGGAGCAAAACAACAAAAAATGTTTATTTGGATGCAAATTTTGCAAGATTCATATGCATGGAACAATTAAAGGGAAACCTTTTGCTGTTGCGATACAGAATTTGAGCTTCTGTTTGTGTTGTACTATATTTCTGCATTTTAACACTGTAGACAGACTATCCATGGATTAACACAGTTCTTAGGTAATAATGTACTTAACTAGATGATACCCCGCGCGTTGCTGCGGGAATTTGAAGTATCATATAGAAGAGGATTATGAAGTTAAAAATAATAAATAAAGAAAAGAAATATAAATATGTTTATTTGAACCATTGATGGTATGATATAAATATGCATCACCTTTTTGCAGAGAAATATAAATACATTGCTAACATGAAAACTTGAAACTTGAAGTTTGATGGGAATTACACTAAACATACCGAAGCCCGGTCAGAATACCAATATTTCACAAAAAATAAAGAGTAATCTAGGACGAATCCAAAAGCCCGAAGCCTAGCTCGAGGCCCCACAAAAACTACTAACATGAATAATGCTTGTTCAGTTATCCATAATAGGAATTCTCAAAAAGAAAAGTTATCCGTACGTAATAGGATTAGGGATACTAACACGGGGATGTATGAGTAAAAACCTCCATTTGGTGAAAAATCTGAAAAGTTGTACTACGTTGGAGCGTTAGATTATTAGTGGTGGGCTCACATAGAAGGGGACGTTCAAAGAAGCCGTCTAAACAGGACTTCTCCCAGCTGGCAGGTTTCTTCTCCATGTCGAACTCAAGCTCCAATCAGATTTTCCATGGTGGAGAGCAGGAGAGAGAGGTGGAGGAAGCCAGCAAGATCAGCATGCTCAAGTGCGAGGATTAAATGGACAGGAAAGGCAGCAGCGGAATGACCACCGCTGATGCTCTGGCCTGCTTGCTGCGCTACCTAAATGGTACGTCCCTGGCCGTCGCGAGTTGCGCCACCACTGACCACTGACCCAAGGATAGAGCGCGCACAACATCCCTGGAGGTGTAACTCCCTTTCGTCCTCACCTTTTTCTTTCAAGCTGCAGGCGTGGTTCCTAGCAAATACGGAGTACATTCATACATCTGAATTTGTACATGACTGCCAGCAAGATTTCATTCCCTAGAAAATGAAAAAAGAACATGCATATACAATACACATCAGGCACGCACAGCACATATGCATCTCTTTCATAAAAATAAGCACACATGCATGCCTTCAGGGGAACAACGACATAGAGCGTGGAGATCTGGACAACTAAACAGCCCGAGAGACCTCATCTTCCTGCTCTCGGCGTCCATATGGCTCCATCAGCGTTGCCAATGTACATCCGGCCGGCGCCCTCGCCCTTCTCAGCCACTCTGATTCACAATCAAAGCTTCCACCGAAACTAACTAAAAAAGGTTCAGATCAGAGGAGATAAAAGGAAAAAGATCGCCCAACCTCTGGCGGATGAGATGTTTTAGGATGATGCCGACCGTGGCCCGCATGGTTCGCTGAGAGCCTGGGTCGACGTTGAAGCGTATAGCTTGGGCCAACAAAGCCCCCACTGGCAGCAGTCAAGAGACTCCACACCGGCGTTTAGTACGCAGGTCTCTGGTGGCGTCAGCCTACAAAGGCTTGGCCGGTGATGGCGCAGTATGGAGAGTGGCACAAATAAATAGGTGGGCAGAAGAAGCAGGAAGATCAAGCTGAAGATTTATTGATGGAAGGGAGACAAGCGGACCATCCAACGAAGAAGCAGTAAGACGAAGGGGCGGCAGAGATTCATTGGATGGTTCGTCGCATGCAAAGATTAATTTGTTGATAAGCAGTGATGCATGTAAGAGAGAGAATTAGTAAGGAGGAGCAGAATTATCTCTGTCGCCCCTTCGTTTTATCTCAGCCATGAAACAAAATGATGATGTGGCGTCATGCATGGGTAAAATTGCTGATTTGTCTAGTTGATGAGGTGGATAGCTTGCATGTCAAGAGAAATAGGATAGTGGGGATGAACTATTTAAGTATTATAGATTAGGAGATTTTATAAAGTGCCTCATCTTAGTTTGCCCTTTGCCTGGAATGATATTCTCCAAGTGTTTGGCAATATCCCAAATGACGCATGGTGCTTTGGCCCTGATAAAATGCTCTAGCAAGAATATGAGCTAAATGGGCTCTCAAAACTGATGCCAAAAGGTCAAACCGCCCCTACACTGCTCCACTGTATGGCTTCTCCAGCTCTCCAAATTTCTCCGCACAAGCTGCTCGGGTGTCTCTGTGTCTGGCACGGTCTGCTGTGCCTCTGCTGCTTACAGCTGTACTTGAGTGGCATGGGGGATGCTCAACCTCTTCACAGGTTCCTCCTCTCACTGCCACCACCCCGAGCTCGTCGCTCATCTCCCAGTATGCTGTCCCTCTGTGCTCAAGGGCTCCTCTGACGCATGCCACCAGGGCCCTGCGTTCTGTGCCCAGGTGTGCTTGTTTTGTTCCCTCTCTCCGACAGCATTGTGCTCAAGAGTCTCACTCAAGGTTCAAGTCTGACGTCTTTGTGGCCGAGGCTTACAGATCACCATTGGGAACATCCACTCTGAGATGCACTCGCTGCTGCTTGTGACCTACTCCCTCTGTTCCAAAATAGATGACCCAACTTTGTACTAACTTTAGTACAAAGTTGGGTCATCTATTTTGGAATGGAGGGAGTATGTCAGGGGCGGCACTCGAAGCAACTCAGGTTGAGGTCTGGTGCTGGCTTGCATCAGAGTGGAGGAAGATGATAGGATAAGGAGGAAGAGAAGGTCATCTGGGTCTTCTCCTGTGGCCTGAGGAGTGGAAATAATTAAAGAAGATAACGAAACATTTAATCAAATGAGTACTTTCTACTCAAGTACTTGGTCCTTTGTGGGCAAAGGGCAAACTAAGACGTGGGATTTTATCATAGTTGGTTCCACTATACTACTGCAGGGTTTCTCTAGCCAATTTCGACATGTACTGTGATATTTGTGCTGTTTGGAAACCTTCGTCAACCATTAACTGTTGGTAACTATTGAAAATTTAAGTCACCTTCAGCAGCCCTCTAGAAGAAGCCCACAATGGTTTGAGAAACCCTGGTTCTCAGGTTTCAGTTTATAACCATCATCAAGTGTCGCCAGACTTGTATGTATTGCTGGTAGACATAGAACATGCGTTGTCTTGCTAGCCGAGTAAATTAGGCTGTTGTCTCGCATACATTGTCAACCCTTCAGAATAGATATATGCAATTTTACTTGTTTGTTGATTGATAGTAATATGGCTCTCCCTACTTAAATTGTCTGTTATGGTGCAGGCAATTGAGTTGGACCCGACTGATGCAACACTGTATTCGAATAGGAGCCTGTGCCACATGCAAATGACTGAAGTAGATATGGCTTTGCTTGATGCTAATACTTGCATTGAATTGCGCCCTGAATGGTTGAAAGGCTACTACAGGAAGGGAGTTGCTCTCATGTTTCTCAAGGTCAAATAAATAACTTAAGATTATACTCTTTCACTTTGCATTTCTTCATATGGCACCTTCCATATGTAATCTGCCTTCAATTATCGCTAGGAGTATAAAGAAGCATGTGATGTTTTCATGGCTGGACTGAAGCTGGACCCTGGAAATGCCGAGATGGAGAAATCATTACGGTAACGTATCTTATTTTCATATAATATCTTTGATGAGTTCTTAAATGGAAAATGTTTGTGCCCATGACTTGTAACTTGTAAATTTATTTATTTTACCTAAATCTATGTGGCGAAGATGGAGACAATCTTGTTTCATGCTTATTCACTCACATTTACAAACAAGTTTAAACCAGGCACTAAAATTTTCACATTTGCAGGGAGGCTGTCGAGGCCATGAAAAAGGACCACTTCGCTAGAAAAAGCTTCAAACCATCTGATTAGAGAAACATGTCGGCTCTGGAGGTCGTGCAACCCGTTTTAGATGCCATAGTAGAGGCATATTGCAAGTGTTAGAGGTAGAATTCTCAGTGCGTAGCCTTGTTATGACTCTGGTTTGTCAATGGGCACTGTTTAGCATGATATATTGATATTAGTCTGGTTGTCAGGTTTGTGATGGCATTGGTTAGCCTTATGGATGTGGTTCGTCAAATGGCCAGCACTTAAAGCATCTCCAATAGATGATGTAGATGCAAAAATAACTAACTCTTCATCTCTAAGGCCCCCAAACCCCTCTCCAACAGATAATGTAGATACAATTTTTTTTTTTAAATCTTCACCTCTAGGAGATGTAAAATACAACACGTGGAGATGCAACCACCTACTGGAGATGTCAAATCGGCGGCCGTGCGTCAACAACCTAATTGCTTTCATTTTGCTTCCCTCTTGCTCTTTCTGCCTGTTGCACAGCCGTCGCCATCCTCATTCGCCCGTTGCATTGTCGTCGCTTGCCCGCACCAGATCCGGCCGTGTGCCACCCCTCCTTCGCTCCCCTCTCCGCCTCGAATCACCGTTGCTCCGCCGCTCCGATTTGCACCGCCGCCACCTAGATTTGCCACCCTGCCGTCCCTTTGATGCCCTTCCTCTCTTAGCCTCAAATCGCCGCTCCTCGGCTGCCGTCCCCATTCACAGCCTTCGTTGCTTCGACGCCGCCGCCCCAAATCGCTCTGTGCCATCGCCTCGATTCGGTCGCCGCCCGGCCACCACCACCTCGCCATCGCTGATGCCGCCGAAGAAGCTCCCGAAGAGTAAGGCGGGTTTTTTTGGCGTGCGGGCGAAGTCGTCCGGTCACTTCGGCGTCGAGTTCTCCGCCGCTGGCCGCCGCTTCTGTCTCGACACCTATACCACCGCCGACAAGGTCGCGCGTGCCTACAACGTGACAGTGTGGCGTGCTGAGAGGCCGAAGACGGACCTCAACTTCCCGGAGTTTGAGACCCGGGCAGATGCGGAGTTCCTCGTGTCGTAGGGTATTCAGACGGAGGAGAGGCCGAAGAAGAAGACAAAGAAGAGGCCGGCCATTATAGCTGGTCCCGACGATAGTGACGAGGTGGCGATGGCGAGGTTCGCGCGGGAGCATCCAGAGTATGTTCGGGCCGAGCAAGAGTACTTCTGGAAGCGCGATGGTGAGTAGAAGTAGGAGGTTAATCATAAGTAGGAGGTTTGTTCAAGTAAGAATAACACCTAAGCACCGGTCCACCCACATATCAAATTATCAAAGTAGCGAACACGAATCGAACCAACATGATGAAAGTGACTAGATGAAATTCTCGTGTACCCTCAAGAATGCTTTGCTTATTATAAGAAACCGTTTTGGCCTGTCCTTTGCCTCAAAAGGATTGGGCTACCTTGCTGCACTGTTGTTACTATTATCGTTACTTGCTCGTTACAAATTACCTTACTATCAAACTACTTTGTTACTTATAATTTCAGCGCTTGCAGACATTACCTTGCTGAAAACCACTTGTCATTTCCTTCTGCTCCTTGTTGGGTTTGACACTCTTACTTATCAAAAAGGCTACAATTGATCCCATATACTTGTGGGTCATCAATGCTCTTTTCTGGCGCCATTGCCGGGGAGTGAAGCGCTCTTGGTAAGTGGAAATTGGTAAGGAAAAATTATTACTACGTGCTGAAATCTATTGTCTCCTGTAACTATGGAGAACAATCCTTTGAGGGTTTTGTTCAGGGTATCTTCACCTCGACCGGAACCACAATTAGTTACCCCTCAACCTACTGCACCTACTGAAAATATTGAATATGAAATTCCTTCGGGTATGATAGAACAACTGCTAGCTAATCCTTATGTAGGAGATGGAACCGAGCATCCTGATATGCACTTGATATATGTGGAAGAAATTTATGGATTATTTAAACTTGCTGGTTTAACCGGAGATGAAACTAAGAAGAAGGTTTTCCCTTTATCTTTGAAAGGAAAATCATTGGCATGGTATAGGCTATGCGATGATATTGGATCTTGGAATTGGAATCGATTGAAATTGAAGTTTCACCAAAAAAATTATCCTATGCATCTAGTTCATCGTGATCGGAATTATATATATAATTTTTGGCATCTTGAAGGAGAAAGTATCGCTCTAGTTTGGGGGAGGCTTAAGTCAATGTTATATTCATGCCCCAATCATGAGCTCTCAAGAGAAATTATTATTTAGAATTTTTATGCTTGGCTTTCTCATGATGATTGATCCATACTCGGTACTTCTTGTACTGGTTCCTTTATGGAGAAGACTATTGAATTCCGGTGGGATCTTTTGGAAAGAATTAAACGCAACTCTGAAGATTGAAGGTAAAGAGTCAGGTATTAACCTTAAGTTTGATTGTGTTAAATCTTTTATGAATACCGATGCTTTTCAAAAGTTTATCACTCAATATGGACTTAACTCTGAGATAGTAGCCTACTTTTGTGAATCCTTTGCTACTCATGTTGATCTCCCTAAGGAGAAGTGGTTCAAATATCACCCACCTATTAAATAAGAAATTAAATAACCGGTAATAGCTAATTAAAGATGAAACTATTATTTATAATGTTGATACAGTTGTTCCTACCGCTTATATTAAAAAATCACCTTTCCCTGTTACGATGAAGGAACATGCTAAAGTTTCAACCATGGTCAACAAAAGTTATATTAGAACACCCAAACCAACTGAACAAATCAAGGTAGAACCTAGTGTTGCTATGGTTAAGGATCTCCTGGTTAAAAATATAGATGGGCATGTTATTTACTTCTGTGATGAAGTTGCTAGAATTGCCAAACCCGATAAGAAGGATAAACATAGACCGATTGTTGGCATGCCCGTTGTCTCAGTTAAGATAGGAGATCACTATTATCATGGTTTATGCGACATAGGTGCTAGCGTGAGTGCTATTCCTTTTACTTTATATCAAGAAATTATGAATGACATAGCACCCGCTGAGATAGAAGACATAGATGTTACTATTAAACTTGCTAATAGAGACACCATCACACCACTTGGGATTGTTAGAGATGTTGAAGTCTTGTGTGGGAAAATAAAATACCCTACTGATTTTCTTGTTCTTGATTCCCCACAAGATGACTTTTGTCCCATTATTTTTGGCAGACCTTTTTTGAACACCGTTAATGCTAAAATAGTTTGTGAGAAACAAACTGTTGGTGTTAGTTTTGGTGATGAGTCTCATGAGTTTAATTTTTCCAAGTTTAATAGAAAGCATCATAAAAAAGAATTGCCTAGTAAGGATGAAATTATTGGTCTTGCTTCTATTGTTGTGCCTCCTACTGATCTTTTAGAACAATATTTGCTAGACCATGAAAATGATACGCATATGCATGACTAAAATGAAATAGATAAGATTTTCTTTGAACAACATCCTCTGCTTAAACACAATTTGCCTGTTAAAACTCTAGGAGGTCCTCCTCCGCCTAGGTGATCCTATGTTTGAATTAAAACAATTGCCATACACTTTGAAATATGCTTATCTTGATGAGAAAAAGGTATATCCTGTTATTATTAGTCCTAACCTTTCAGAACATGAGGAAGAAACACTACTGGAATTAGGAACTTTGCCGTCAGCCGTTTCTTTGCCGTTAGCTAGATGATGGCAAAGAGGGTCTTTGCCATCATCTTGAAGAAACCTGACGGCAAAGAAGCAGCTGACGACAAAGAAAGCGTTTGCCGTCAGCTAGCGGACGGCAAAGAGGTAGGGTGGGCCGATAGTGAGGGGCAGCTAACGGCCACTTTCTTTGTCGTCCGCTAGTTGACGGCAAAGAGCCTAGCTAACGGACGTTAGAACTCTTTGCCGTCAACAAGCGGACGGCAAAGAGCCTAGCCCTATATGTATCAAAACGCCCTCACGCCCTGCCCCTCTCTCTCCCTCTCCCCTCATCCCAACCCCGCATAGCCGCCCCGCCCCGCTCGCCGCGCCGCCCCGGCCGCCCCATCCCGTGGCACCGCTCCACCCCACCCCGCCCTGCCCCGGCCGCCTCGACAGGCCGCGCCGGCCCGCCCCGACGCGCTGCCTCGCTGCCCCGCCGCACCAAGTCGCCGCCCCGGCCGCTCCAAGGTGAGACATTTTCATTATTTTTTTCCTGTTTTTTTAGATTTAGTTTAATTAGGTTCAGTATAATTTAGTTTAGGTTTTGTTTAGTTTAGTTAGTTCACTTTAGGTTTAGTTTAGGTCAAGTTTCTGGTTTAGTTTAGGTTTAGTTTAGTTAGTTTAGTTTAGGTTTAGTTTAGTTAGTTTAGTTTAGGTTTAGTTTACTTTAGGTTAAGTTTCTGGTTTATTTTGAACATGTGAAATTTGTTGTTATTCTTTTAGTTGAAGCATTTATTCCCGCTTCGACATCGACGATGCCTACCCAGCATCCTCGTCGTCGACTCAGCGGAGGAGGCCTGCTTGATTAGAGGGGCCATGTCCGAGACTGGGCTCCGCCGGGCTACTACTAGGAGGTTCTACCTTCCGGGGGCGCATGTTGGTGAGGAGTCAGCCCGTCGTTGACCCGAACCTTGTTTGGTGGCAGTTGCGTGGGCCAGTGATGGTGCCGAGGCTTTCGGACACCGCGGAGGTGGTACGTCACCGTGTCAGCGAGGAGGACAAGCACGTCCGTCGCTACATGGTTGCGTTGGAGGGCAGGTTGGACAATACCTGGCAGGTTCTTCAGGGATCTCATTGGAGCTATGATCCTGTGATGGTTCCTTCTCTTTGGGTGTCCACCGCCCGCGCCGATACCCGTCGTTCTCTACGGTTCTAGTTGTATTAGCGATGATGTAGTTTGAAATATGTAGCGACAATGATCCTGCTATATGTATGATACTATTTGAGATGTATTAGTGATAATATTCGATGATGTACGGATGCAAGAGATGATGTAGTTTTGCTTATTGAATGCATGCTAATTTAGTTTACCCGGGGACGAGCAGGTTAGGGGGTTCCTCGGTGTCGATGGCACCCTAAATAGCAAGTATCGTCAGTGCGAGATACATGTGGCCGTCGGTGTCGAATACTACATCAACGTCCCACAAGTGACACAGGGGTCCTGCGTCCTGCAACAACAGTTCTCGGAGATGACGATTGCGAATTTGTCTGGCAGCCTCAGAGATGACGATTGAAAGCTAACTGTTGAAACTTGAAACACCCAAACTGACTCAAGTCAGTTTGGTTGTTTGAAATTTCAAAACTTGGCTTTAATCCTCATCGCAGAGGCTGCCAGACAAATTTGCCAAGGTGTTCGACCGTCATCGGCCACCAGAACTATTGTTGCGGGACGCCGGGCACCAGCATCACTTATGGGACGTGGATCTAGTGTTCAGCGCCGAGCACATCATGTATCTTGCACCGATGGTAGTTTCCATTTAGGGTTCTATCGACGCCGAGGAACCCCTAACCCGCTCGTCCTGTTGTAAATATTTAGTTAGGTTGACGTTAAAAACAATATTGCTATGAAACTCATCTTTCGATTTAAATGTGTAGTTTTTTCGTCGCTGCGAGGGTCTAGTGTTCGACGAGCTCCGCCCCTGCGTTCGTGGGTTAGCACAAATGACATCTCCTCCCTCCTTGATTTGCTCTGTTCCGGTCTTCGTGCCGATGAAACTTGCTAGCTATAGGTGTCTTCAATCATTAGTATGTGTGACCACTATGTGTCTCCCATTCGAAAGGGTTACATCTATAAATATGCATGCATTTGCATATTTATAACCGCGATTCTTTCGAATTGTCCAACGTTATCCATGGACAGCCCGAGTATGTGTAGATTGGGTTCGTTTTCCCCTATGCTCTGCTCCAGATCCGATGCAGAATTTCGTCAGTGCCTCCCTGTTGTTCTCCGGTACACATCCTCTCTGCTTATTGCCGAGACGTGTATCAGGAGAACAACGGGGAGGTGCTGCCGAAATTTTGCGTCGGATCCGAAGCAGAACATGGGAAAACGAACCCAATCTACACATACTCAGGTGGGATTAGGACCTATCTTTACCTATTAGCGTCTAGGTTGCATGGACGTAATAAAATTGACAAACTCCATTAACTGATGAATATATACATGCTGATTTATATATGTATATATATTTCTTATGTGTCCATTAGCTAGGCAGGATGACTGATCGTGCGTGGATGTACACCGGTCACATTAGTCAGAAAGACATGACCACTGAAGGGTTAACAAAAATCAAGGGGTTTTTGAGAGCCACATTTGCAAATGGCTAGAGGACAACATGGTGCCCCTGCACCAGGTGCAACAATTGGCACAAGAGGACAGAGGATGAAATGGGCAAACACCTGCAGAAGTGGGGTTTTACGCCAGATTATACGGTGTGGACATTTCATGGCGAGTCTGCCCAACGTGCCAGAGCTGAGGTGCTTCGTTGTCGCACCGACGAGCATGGTACCGAGATGCAAGACATGGTGCAAGACTTTGATGATGCTCGGAACTCGGACGATAAGATGGAGGAATCTACAAAGGCCTTCAATGAGATGTTGGAGTCTTCAAAACGTCCTCTCCACGAGCACATCGAGCTTTGTCGGCTGGATGCCATCTCACAAATAATGGCTCTGAAGGCTCAATTCAACTTGGGAAGAGAATGCTATGACACAATTATGACAATATTTGGACGTTTTCTACCAAAAGGCCATGTACTACCTGCAAACCTGTACCAGTCAGACAAAATTCTCCGTGCTCTTAAGATGCCCTATGAGAAGATACATGCCTGTGAGAAAGGATGTGTCTTATTTAGGCTCCAGTATGCGGACTTGAACTATTGTCCCATTTGCAAGTCATCCAGGTATGTCGTGGTAGACAACGGTATGGGTGAGAAGACGCAAACCAAAATCCCCATTAATGTTCTTTGGTATATGCCAATCGTACCAAGACTTCAACGTCTTTTCATGGTCGAAGAGACGGCAAGACAGATGACATGGCACAAAACGGGCAAAAGAACCCAACTAGATGCAGATGGGAAGCTGATGATGGTGCACACATCGTACGGTGAAGCATGGAAGAGCTTTGATGCATTACATGATGACAAAGCGGCAGATCCGATGCATCCTCGAGTCGGCATCAACACGAATGGGTTCAGTGTGTTTGGTCTGACGGTAGCCCAATACAGTTGTTGGCCCGTATTTGTCTTTCCACTCAATCTCCCCCGGACAGATTATGCAAAAAAAGAACATTTTCCTGACGTTGATAATTCCAGGTCCCAACTATCCGGGGAAGAATATGAATGTGTACATGCATCTGCTGAAGGGTGAATTGCAAGAAGCCTGGGATAATGGGTTCAAGACATACGACACCTTTAGCAAACGAAACTTCATAATGCGTGTCTGGTACATGTACTCGACGCATGACTTGCCGGCGTATGCGCTATTCGTTGGCTGGTGTGTGCATGGAAGGTTCCTGTGCCCCACATGCAAGGGAGCTCTTGAGTTTCGTTGGCTTCAGGCCGGCCGCAAGTTTTCTTGCTTCGACATGCATAGACATTTCCTGGATCCTGGCCATAAGTTCAGGAAAGACAAGAAGAACTTCATCAGAGGTAGAGTTGTCAAAAACTCTGCACCACCTGCATTGACAGGCCAAGAGACACTAGATCAGTTAAACGCTCTCGAGCCAGATCCAGAGCGTCCAGGGTATTTCAAGGGGTATAATTCGAAACACGACTGGACTCACAAGACATGCTTGTGGGATCTGCCTTACTTCAAATACCTCCTTTGCCCACACAACATCGATGTGATGCACACTGAGAAGAATATCGCCGAGGCACTTTTTGGTACATTGTTCGGCATAGATGGGAAGACAAAGGATAATACTAAGGCTACGGTCGATCTAAAGGCGGTATGTGATAGGCCGTTACAAAACATGAAAGAATTGAAAGGAAAGCAGAACTGGAGGAAGCCAAAGGCATGGTTCAATCTTGGAAGGCCAACTATGAGGGACATTATCTCGTGGGTGCAACAACAGTTGATGTTCCCCGATGGGTATGCAGTGAATCTAAAGAGGGGAGCGAGTCTTGATAAATTGAAGATATTTGGTCTTAAGAGTCATGATTGGCACATATGGATTGAGCGGGTAATGCCGGTGATGTTGCATGCGTTCATCCCTAAGGATGAATGGCTAGCACTGGCAGAACTGAGCTATTTCTTCCATGTTCTCTGTGCGAAAGAACTATCGCCTATCCCTAAGGTCCGTTAACTTGAAAAATACGACATCAATGGGTATCGCTTTCGTACCTATGGCAAAGAGCTATCTATGGCCGACCAAAAGTCTACAAATTGTTGTGTCTCTGCTATCGGCGAAGGAGATACCGAGTATTATGGAAGACTTGAAGCAATTTATGAACTTCAATTCTATGGTGCAAACCCACCAAACGTCGTAGTCTTCAAATGTTATTGGTTCCAACCGAAGGAGACTAGAAGGATGAACATATAGGGCTAGTGGAAATCAATCAAAGGACCCATTTGGATGTTCCCGGTGTCTATATTATGGCTCAATAGGCAACCCAAGTTTTCTATCTACCGTGGGCCTGTCAAAGCGATCCTAACCTCAAAGGTTGGTATGTCGTTTATGAAGTGCCGCCACGTGTTAGACCACCTCCCCCCAATGAAGATGATTATGCACCTCACATTAACCCAGACACATATGAAGGAGAATTCTTCCAAGAAATGCGTCTTTCCATAAAAATGTTTCAAGAACCGCTCTACTTCACCCCAGAACATTGAAGTAGACAACGACAATGAACCCGACTTCACCCCTCAGCCGGAACAACAAGAGCCTAAACTAGAAGAGGTTACTCTATGGATGACCTGTCAATGCTTGATAGATTACGTAGAGGTGGCCTTCCACATGATGATGATGCATTTATTAATGATGATGATCAGCACATCATTATTGATAGTGATGATGATGCATTTATTGACCCCAAAGCATTTATTGAACCAGATTATGACTAGGTATTCAATTTTTATGTTGTACTTGATTTATATAGTTACTTGTATATGTTTCTTACTTTGTATGATTATTTCTTATACATAGTGCCATGGCCTTGGTGTCCGTCCCCGTCGGCCCTCACCCGCTTTATGATTCAGATGTGGTAAATGCTCTTTCATAACTATTTGTTGCATTTCCCATTTATGACAATTATGTCCATCAAGTTGACATAGAGATATTTTAATCTAGGAGGTATGTGAACCGGAATTTGAAACCGACCCTCTTGTCGAGAAGTTAAATTTAGTTGAAAAGAAAATGAGTATTTGAAAGAAAAAATTAAAAGAATTGAAGAAGAGAAGATGACATTGGAGTTGTATGTTGCCGATGTCGTCGATGATCACAAGATGAAGATGAATGCAATGCGCTTGAAGATGGATGCAATGCGCCTGAAGCTTAAGAAGATTAGAAAATATGCCACTGATAATGAGGCTTGGTATCATTATGACGTTGGATCAATCTTTACCTTAGTTGCGATCTTCATCGCATTTGTTGTGATGAGGGTAAGTTTTCTCTAGTGTTTTGCTTAACAAATGCATACTTAGCTTACTTTCCTCCTAAATGGCATAACTACCGAAGTTAGACAAAAAATGAGCTATACTTAGCTTCCCCCCCCCCCAAAAGTCATGATAATCTTTGTTAGCTCCAAAATGATATAAACTTACCTTACTTTCCTCGAAAATGACATAATAACCTTAGTAAGCTCCAAATGACCTATTTACCTAGCTTAGCTCTAAAATGACCTACACTTAGCATTTTTACCTAGTTTACCAATAAAATGGCATTTTACCTACCTTAGTTAGAAGAAGAAGATAAAATAGAGGAGAGGAGAAAAAGAAAGAGAAGAAAAAAATCTTCTTCTTGTTCTTGTTCTTGTTCTTCTTCTTCTTCTTCTTCCTTTTCTTCCTCTTATTCTTCTTCATCTTTTTCTAGATAGTCTTCTTCTTCTAACTTGCTTCTTTACCAATTTGCAGATTTGCTTTAGATGAGGAAGTTTGCGTTGATGAAGTCTACTCTTCTCTTTTATGCTTCCTTCTTGTTTTGATTTTGTACGATGAACAATGTCAAACTTGCTACCTATATATGTATGTATGGATGAAACCATTGTATGCTTGTTGTTGGATATGTTGGCTATGTATATGTGTTGGATGATCATATCGATATGGCAGGGATATGATTTGGTATATGTGTTGGTATGCTTGTCGAAAGTATTTTCATATGTATGTATATATGTATATGTGAAATTCTGTCAAATTGAATGATTTCAAGAAAAAACAGGGGCTATATAGACTCTTTACCGTCTACCGGCGGACGGCAAAGAGCTTTGCCATCAGCTAGTGGACGACAAACATGCCACGTGTCAGCTACCTGTGCAACCTGGGGCAGTAGGCTGCCTATTTTGTTGATTTGTCGTCCGCCAGCGTATGGCAAAGAATGTTTAATATTTGCCGTCAGCCAGCTGACGACAAAGCTACCAAATAGGCCGCCCCCAGGTGCTGCCACGTGGCATGCTTGGCTGTCCACTGCCGACGGCAATGATTCAATGTCATTTGTCGTCCGCTGGCTGACGACAAAGATACAAAGGTATTTGTCGTCCGCCAGCCGATGGCAATGCACCCCGTTGATACATCTCCATCGTATCTACTTTTCCAAACACTTTTGCCCTTATTTTGGACTCTAACTTGCATGATTTGAATGGAACTAACCCGGACTGACGCTGTTTTTAGCTGAATTACCATGGTGTTATTTATGTGCAGAAACAAAAGTTCTCGGAATGAGCTGAAACTTTACGGAACATCTTTTCGGAAATAATAAAAAATCCTTGCAAAAGATGAAGACCAGGGGGGCCACACCCTAGCCACGAGGGTGGGGGGCGCGCCCCCTACCTCGTGCCCCCCCTGGAGCTCCTCCGACCTCAACTCCAACTCTGTATATTTGCTTTCGGGGAGAAAAAAATAAAGGAGAAGGATTCATCGTGTTTTACGATACGGAGCCGCCGCCAAGCCCTAAAACCTCTCGGGAGGGCTGATCTGGAGTCCGTTCGGGGCTCCAGAGAGGTGAATCCGTCGCCATCGTCATCATCAACCATCCTCCATCACCAATTTCATGATGCTCACTGCTGTGCGTGAGTAATTCCATCATAGGCTTGCTGGACGGTGATGGGTTGGATGAGATTTATTATGTAATCGAGTTAGTTTTGTTAGGGTTTGATCCCTAGTATCCACTATGTTCTGAGATTGATGTTGCTATGACTTTGCTATGCTTAATGCTTGTCACTAGGCCCGAGTGCCATGATTTCAGATCTGAACCTATTATGTTTTCATCAATATATGAGAGTTCTTGATCCTATCTTGCAAGTCTATAGTCACCTATTATGTGTTATGATCCGTTAACCCCGAAGTGACAATAATCGGGATACTTACCGGTGATGACCGTAGTTTGAGGAGTTCATGTATTCACTATGTGTTAATGCTTTGGTCCGGTACTCTATTAAAAGGAGACCTTAATATCCCTTAGTTTCCGCTAGGACCCCGCTGCCACGGGAGGGTAGGACAAAAGATATCATGCAAGTTCTTTTCCATAAGCACGTATGACTATATTCAGAATACATGCCTACATTACATTGATGAATTGGAGCTAGTTCTGTGTCACCCTAGGTTATGATTGTTACATGATGAACCGCATCCGGCATAATTCACTATGACTGATCCATTGCCTACGAGCTTTCCATATATTGTTCTCCCCTTATTTACCTTTCCGTTGCTATTGCTATCATCACTACAAAATACCAAAAACACTACTTTTGTTACCATTACCTTTTGCTACCGTTACCACTACTATCATATTACTTTGCTACTAAATACTTTGCTGCAGATATTAAGTTTCCAAGTGTGGTTGAATTGACAACTTAGCTGCTAATACTTGAGAATATTCTTTGGTTCCCCTTGTGTCGAATCAATAAATTTGGGTTGAATACTCTACGCTCGAAAACTGTTGCGATCCCCTATACTTGTGGGTTATCAAGACTATTTTCTGGCGCCGTTGCCGGGGAGCATAGCTCTATTCTTTGAGTCACTTGGGATTTATATCTCCTTATCATTATGAAGAACTTGAGAGATCCAAAAACTAAGATTTATCCCTCAACTACGAGGGGAGGTAAGGAACTGCCATCTAGCTCTGCACTTGATTCACCTTCTGTTTTGAGTAAGCTTGCGACACCTAAACCTGCTTCTGCTATTCGTTCTGATATGTCGCATGTTATTGATGATGCCACTTCTGCTATGCATGATACTTATGATGAAACTACTTCTATGCTTGATACTACTGTGCCGCTTGGTGAATTTCTTGATGAACAACTTGCTAGGGTTAGAGAGAGTGAAAATATTGAATCTGATAATATTGATGAAAGTGTTGATGAAGACTCTCCCTCTAATGAATATGAATCACCTGTTATTCCTGAGGGTTATGTTTTTGAAAAAGAAGCTGCTTTAGCTATTTTAGCTTGCAAAGATAGATACGAACTCAAGAGGTTATTAGCTAAATGGAAGCAGCAATCTCTTAATGCTAGAATGAAACTTGACCCTGCTTTTGCTACTTCACCTATATGTGTTACCGATAAGGATTATGAATTCTCGGTTGATCCTGATATAATTGAATCTGATCCTTTTCATGGCTATGAATTTGAAACTGTTATGGCACATCTTTCTAAATTAAATGATATTGCCACCCTGTTCACTAAAATGAGAGAACTCACTACTTTTATATCCTTAAAATATTTCCGTTCTCATTAAAGGGTGATGCTAAGATATGGTTTAATTCTCTGGATCCTGGTTGTGTGCGTAGTCCCCAGGATATGATTTATTACTTCTCTGCTAAATATTTCCCTGCTCATAAGAAACAAGCTGCTTTGAGGGATATATATAATTTTGTGCAAATTGAAGAAGAGAGTCTCCCACAAGCTTGGGGGAGCCTTCTCCAATTACTTAATGCTTTGCCTGATCATCCTCTTAAGAAAAATGAAATACTTGATATCTTTTATAATGGACTAATCGATGCTTCCAGAGATTACCCGGATAGTTGTGCTGGTTCTGTTTTCAGGGAAAGAACACCGGATGAAGCTGAAGTTCTATTGAATAATATGTTGACAAATGAAAATAATTGGACACTTCCTGAGCCTATTCCTAAACCAACTCCGAAGAAGAGAGGTGTTCTATTTCTCAGTCTTGAAGATATGCAAGAGGCAAAGAAATCTATGAAAGAAAAAGGTATTAAAGCCGAAGATGTTAAGAATTTGCCTCCTATTGAAGAAATACACGGTGTTAATTTACCGCCAGTTGA
Organism: Triticum urartu; assembly: GCF_056163025.1. NCBI lineage: Eukaryota > Viridiplantae > Streptophyta > Magnoliopsida > Poales > Poaceae > Triticum > Triticum urartu. The sequence goes on along the minus strand of NC_141876.1, from coordinate 493,839,322 downwards.
AGAAACTCATGGTCTTGATAACCCGACACAGGTAGTAAAGGTAAATTCTCTTTATAGATATGATAAAGCTAAAATCCCATTTACTAAGTTTGCTAGCCCATGCTTAGATGAGTTTGATAAATTTATGGTTAAGCAAGAAGACTTCAATGCTTATTTTGGTCGACAATTGAAATATAATTCAAATATGCTTGAACACTTGGGTGATTATATGGCTAATGTCAAAGGTGAACTTAAACTTATTAGTAAACATGCTTCTATGGTTACCACTCAAGTAGAACAAGTACTTAAAGCTCAAAATGATTTGCTCAATGAATTGAATAGTAAGAATAATGATTATGCTGTTAGAGTGGCCACCAGAACTCATAGAATGACTCAGGAACCTCTGTAACCTGAAGGCCATCCTAAGAGAATTGAGCAAGATTCTCAGAGAAATACTATAGATGAACCTAGTCCTTCTAAAAGGAAGAAGAAGAAAACTGATAGGACTTTGCATGCTTCTAGTGAACCTATTGCTCAACCACCTGAGAATCCAAATGATATTTCTATTTCTGATGCTGAAACACAATCTGGTAATGAACCTCAAACTAGTGATAATGTTAATGATAATGTTCATGATGATGCTCAACCTAGTAATGATAATGATATAAAAATTGAACCTACTGTTGATCTTGATAACCCACAATCAAAGAATCAATGTTATGATAAGAAAGACTTTGTTTCTAGGAAACATGGTAAAGAAAGAGAACCACGGGTTCAGAAACCCATGCCTTTTCCTCCCAAACCATCCAAGAAAAAGGATGATGAGGATTTTGAGCGCTTTGCTGATTAGACCTATCTTTTTGCGTATGTGATTAACTGATATGCTTAAAATGAATCCTTATGCTAAGTATATGAAAGAAATTGTTACAAATAAGAGAAAGATACCGGAAGCTGAATTTTCCACCATGATTGCTAATTATAATTTTAAAGGTGGAATACCTAAGAAACTTGGAGATCTAGGAGTACCCACTATACCATGCTCCATTAAAAGAAACTATGTTAAAACTGCTTTATGTGATCTTGGAGCCGATGTTAGTGTTATGCCTCTCTCTTTATATCGTAGACTTGATTTGATAAGTTGACACCTACTGAAATATCTTTGCAAATGGCTGATAAATCAACTGCTATACCTGTCGGTATTTGTGAGGATGTGCCTGTTGTAGTTGCAAATGTTACTATTTTAACGGACTTTGTTATTCTTGATATTCCCGAGGACGATAGTATGTCTATTATTCTTGGAAGATCCTTTTTGAATACTGCAGGGGCTGTTATTGATTGCACTAAAGGCAATGTCACTTTTCATGTTAATGGTAATGAGCATACGGTACACTTTCCGGGGAAACAACCTCAAGTTCATAGTATCAACTCTATTGGGTCGATTATATTTGGAGGTTTTGAATTTCCTCTTCCTACTGTCAAGAAGAAATATGATATTCTTATTATTGGGGATGTGCATATCCCCGTTGAGGTAACATAGTGTTATTCGAAATTTCTCCAGTTCCATGTTATTCGGAATGAGTTCGTTAACAAGACTTGATCAACCTTGTTAGTGGATTCCTTTTGATGAGCATGAGATGGATGAAACTAGAAGGCACAACTCTCTGTACCTTCCTTTTACTTTCTGTTATTTATATTAAATAAAATAAAAATAGTATTTCTCTGTCTATTATCTAAACTATCCGTGCAATATAAAAATACCCCGAAAATAAAAGTTCTCCAAATGCCCTGAAATTTAAATATGATTTTTTCTGGAATATTTGAGAATATTTGGCACCAAGAACACAACACGGGGGGCATCCACCTGGCCACGAGGGTGGAGGGCGCGCCCTACCCCCTGCCTCATGGGCCCACGGTGGCCCTCCTCCACTTATTCCTACACCCACACACTCCTTCTTCCTCCCACAAACACGAATATCCAGCTCAAACCCGAGTCCAAGCTCATTTTGCTGCCATTTTCGATCTCCTTGCTCAAAGCACCTCTCACAAAACTGCTTGTGGAGATTGTTCCTTGGTATGTGACTCCTCCATTGGTCCAATTAGTTTTTGTTCTAGTGCTTTATTCATTGCAAATTTGTGCTGCCTAGGTGACCCTGTTCTTGAGTTTGCATGTCAAATTTATATGGTCAAAAGTAGTTTTGATGCATGATATAGGCTCTAGGCACTTGTAGGAGTAGTTGCTATCAATTTTATTGAGTTTGGTTCACTTTTATTTTGAAGTTACTATTTCAGAATTTTTCAGAATATAATGAAGAGATTTTTGAGGGGCTCATCCAGCTGAAGCTCGAAGGAAAAGCAAAATGAAAAAGCAGAGAAGCCCAAGTATAATCTGCCTCGCACCGCAGAGGTTCGGCCGTGTGAATGGCCTTCCGATGATTTCTTGAGAGCAGCCGGGATTTATGATGATTTTTACGAATTGGCTGAGAATGCAGGCCTCACCGCCTTCCTCCACGACCAACGCGACCAGTATCTCTTACTCACTAATATCTTTGTGCAAAACTTTCATTTCCATTCTAGGAGCTCACCACCTACGGTGGAGTTTTATTTATATGATGAACATAAGGAGATGTCACTTTATGATTTTTGTCGAGTTTGTTTGGTCCCTTTCAAGGGCACGACAGAGGAACCACATCGTGGTGATGTGGATGGGTTTATTGATACCATCACTGTAGGGGAAACGAGGAAGGTTTCCGATGCACGAATCACTAGCATACATTTTCCTGTTTTATGCTACTTTGCAATATTTGCTAGTCGTTGCTTAATTGGTCGTGGAAACTGTGGGAACCTTAGTGTTCCTGATATTATTATTTTGTTCCATGGTTTATTCAGTGATAACTTTGTTAGTATGGGCGATATTATTGCTAAACGGTTAAGTCTGAACCGTACAAAGGGCCCCATCTTTGGAGGCATCTATGCTTCACGCCTAGCTGCACATTTTAACATACCTATTAGGCATTATGAGAAGGAAGAAAAATTGCTGCCTCATGTTTACTTAGATTATAAGAGTATGGTAGCACACAATTTTATTGTTAAGAATAGGGAAGGGGAGCTTAAATACAAATTGTTTTTTCATAAACATCATCCTGAGACTATTACCCTGCCTGCTCCTTCCTTGTTTGATTTATCTTCAGGCCAGTACCTTGTTCCGTTAGAGGCTATTCACGCCTACCGGAACCCTACATCAACCACAGAGCCAGAGTTGGAACCACAAGTTGATCCTCCATGACAGTCTAATTACCATTGGGATCCGGAGATGATTGCCAACCAGTGGCAATCAGAGTCTTCTTCATTGCAGTACGACCCAACTATTACTATGGATATCCGCCAGGCCAGCCATGGCCATAGACCAACTTAGTCCAAAAGCCTAAGCTTGGGGGAGTACGTATTTCTCACCGACATTACATTCATGTTCACACACTCATGCTAGTTGTCGGTGCTCATACTTTTTCATTGTATCATCCATGCTAGTTTATTTTCCTTTTTATGCTTTCTTCTTGTGTGTTTAATACACCTTAAGAAAAACCAAAAAAATTAGTTGTAGCTTTTAATTAGTTTACTTTCCATGCTTGTAGTAGTAATTAAAAAGAAAACCCAAAAAGATTTCCTGTTCTTCTTTTGCTTGTTGGGAGCTTTCCTGTGTAAATAGTTTTATTTCTTTTCTTTTCTTTGGGGGTCGATAGGAGAAGACCATAATTAAATTTTTGAAGTGGCTCTTATATGCATTATTGTTGACATGACAAAGAGCCCATATCACCTTGTCTTCTCCTGTTTATTCAATGCTTGCAGATTCCAGCTTAGTCCAATGCACGTGCACTCTTAATATTATTCACATCATTCGGTCGTGCAAGTGAAAGGCAATTATGACGATATATGATGGACTGACTGAGATGAGAAAAGCTGGTGTGAACTCAGCCTCTATTGTTTTTGTAAATATGATTAGTTCATCGTTCCTGATCCAGCCTATTATGAATAAACATGTTTGCAATGACAACTAGAGATCATAGTTTCTTGTGCCATGCTTGATTAGCTAGGAGCTTATAATGGTTTACCTTGCGTGCCAACATGCTATTAAAATGGTTGTGATGTGGTATGATAGGGTGGTATCCTCCTCTGAATGATTTAAGTGACTTGACTTGGCGCATGTTCACGCATGTAGTTGAAACAAAATCAACATAGCCTTCACGATATTTATGTTCATGGTGGATTATATCCTACTCATGCTTGCATTCGGTGTTGATTAATTTTAATGTATGTTCATGACTGTTGTTGCTCTCTAGCTGGTCGCTTCCCAGTCTTCTGCTAGCCTTCACCTATACTAAGCGGGAATACTGCTTGTGCATCCACTCCATAAACCCCAAAGTTGTTCCATATGAGTCCACCATACCTACCTATATATGGTATCTACCTGCCGTTCCAAGTAAATTTGTATGTGCCAAACTCTAAACCTTCAAATAAATATCCTGTTTTGTATGCTCGAATAGCTCATGTATCAACTAGGGCTGTCCGTATCTTTCATGTTAGGCGGGTTATTCTCAAGAGGAGTGGACTCCGCTCCTCACTCACGAGAAAATGGCTGGTCACCGGGATGCCCAGTCCCATGCTTTATGCAAACTAAATCAAAATAATTGCAAACAAAACCCCCCTGGGACTCTTGTTAGTTGGAGGCACTCGTTGTTTTGAGCAAGCCATGGATTGATGCTTGTTGGTGGAGGGGGAGTATAAACTTTACCATTCTGTTTGGGAACCACCTATAATGTATGTAGCATGGAAGATATCGCCAACTCTTGGTTGTTATGTTGACAATGAAAGTATACCGCTCAAAATATTATTCACCTCTATTTCAAAACCAAGCTCTGGCACCTCTACAAATCCCTGCTTCCCTCTGTGAAGGGCCTATCTATTTACTTTTTATGTTGAGTCATCATCCTCTTATTAAAAAGCACCGGTTGGAGAGCACCACTGTCATTTGCATTCATTACTGTTAGTTTACATTGAGTATGACTTGACTGGATCTCTTTTACCATGAATTACAATGTCTAGTCAGTCCTTGATCTTTAAAGGTGCTCTGCATTTATGTTTTGCGGTCTCAGAAAGGGCTAGCGAGATACCATCTTGTTATATCATATTATGATTGTTTTGAGAAAGTGTTGTCATCCGAGATTTATTATTATTGCTCGCTAGTTGATTATGCCATTGATATGAGTAAACATGAGACCTATGCGTTATTGTCAATATGGTTAGTTCATAATCTTTGCTGAAAACTTGAATGCTGGCTTTACATATTTACAACAACAAGAGCAAACAGAGTTTGTAAAAGTTTTTTCTTTATCACTTTCAGTTTGTCAACTGAATTGCTTGAGGACAAGCAAAGGTTTAAGCTTGGGGGAGTTGATACGTCTCCGTCGTATCTACTTTTCCAAACACTTTTGCCCTTATTTTGGATTCTAACTTGCATTATTTGAATGGAACTAACCCGGACTGACGTTGTTTTCAGCAGAATTACCATGGTGTTATTTATGTGCAGAAACAAAAGTTCTCGGAATGAGCTGAAACTTCACGGAACATCTTTTCGAAAATAATAAACAAATCCTTGCAAAAGATGAACACCAGGGGGCCCACACCCTAGCCACGAGGGTGGGGGCGCGCCTGCCCCCTAGGACGCGCGCCCTACCTCGTGGGCCCCTTGGAGCTCCTCTGACCTCAACTCCAACTCTATATATTTGCTTTTGGGGAGAAAAAAATAAAGGACAAGGATTCATCACGTTTTATGATACGGAGCCGCCGCCAAGCCCTAAAACCTCTTGGGAGGGTTGATCTGGAGTCCGTTCGGTGCTCCAGAGAGGGGAATCAGTCGCCATCGTCATCATCAACCATCCTCCATCACCAATTTCATGATGCTCACCGCTGTGCGTGTGTAATTCCATCGTAGGCTTGCTGGACGGTGATGGGTTGGATGAGATTTATCATGTAATCGAGTTAGTTTTGTTAGGGTTTGATCCCTAGTATCCACTATGTTCTGAGATTGATGTTGCTATGACTTTGCTATGCTTAATGCTTGTCACTAGGGCCTGAGTGCCATGATTTGAGATCTGAACCTATTATGTTTTCATCAATATATGAGAGTTCTTGATCCTATCTTGCAAGTCTATAGTCACCTATTATGTGTTATGATCCGTTAACCCCGAAGTGACAATAATCGGGATACTTACCGGTGATGACCGTAGTTTGAGGAGTTCATGTATTCACTATGTGTTAATGCTTTGGTCTGGTACTCTATTAAAAGGAGGCCTTAATATCCCTTAGTTTCCGCTAGGACCCCGCTGCCACGGGAGGGTAGGACAAAATATGTCATGCACGTTCTTTTCCATAAGCATGTATGACTATATTCGAAATACATGCCTACATTACATTGATGAATTGGAGCTAGTTCTGTGTCACCCTAGGTTATGACTGTTACATGATGAACCACATCCGGCATAATTCTCTATCACCGATCCATTGCCTACGAGCTTTCCATATATTGTTCTCCGCTTATTTACTTTTCCGTTGCTATTGCTATCATCACTACAAAATACCAAAAACAGTACTTTTGTTACTGTTACCTTTTGCTACCGTTACCACTACTATCATATTACTTTGCTACTAAATACTTTGTTGCAGATATTAAGTTTCCAGGTGTGGTTGAATTGACAACTCAGCTGCTAATACTTGAGAATATTCTTTGGCTCCCCTTGTGTCGAATCAATAAATTCGGGTTGAATACTCTACCCTCGAAAACTGTTGCGATCCCCTATACTTGTGGGTTATCAGCCGTTAACCCCTTAACGGGCCCAAGCTGACACGTGTGCCATCCAGGCTCTTTGCCGTCAGCTGGCAGACGGCAAAGACCTTTGTATCTTTGTCATCCGCCAGAAGATGGCAAAGAAGCCTTTGCCATAGCCTGTTCAGTCGGACGTGTTGCCATCAGCTGGCTGACGGCAAAGGTCTTTGTCGTCCGCTATGTGTTCCTTTGCCGTCCGCCATGGCTGACCGCAAAGTTCCTGATTCCTGTAGTGAAAGATTATTGAAAGTTCTAAGGAAGCACCGAGCTGCTATTGGATATACTCTTGATGATTTAAAGGGCATTAGTCCCACTCTATGTCAGCACATGATTAATATGGAACCTAATGCTAAACCCGTTGTTGATCACCAATGTTGGTTAGATCCGAAGATGAAAGAAGTGGTAAGAACGGAAATATTAAAACTTCTGGAAGCAGGTATAATCTATCCTATAGCTGATAGTAGATGGGTAAGTGTTGTTCATTGTGTCCCTAAGAAAGGAGTTATTACTATTGTTCCTAATGATAAGAATGAACTTATTCCATAGAGAATTGTTACAGGCTATAGAATGGTAATTGATTTTAGAAAATTAAACAAAGCAACTAGAAAAGATCATTACCCTCTGTTTTTTATTGATCAAATGCTAGAAATATTATCTAAGCACACACATTTTTGCTTCCTTGGTGGATATTCTGGTTTTTCACAAATACATGTTTCTCAACCTGATCACGAAAAGACCACTTTTACTTGTCCTTTTGGAACTTATGCTTATAGATGTATGCCTTTTGGTTTATGCAATGCACCTACTACCTTTCAAAGATGTATGACTGCTATATTCTCAGACTTTTGTGAAAAGATTGTTGAGGTTTTCATGGATGACATTTCTGTTTATGGGAAGTCTTTTGATGATTTTTAAGAAATATTGATCGAGTTTTGCAGAGATGTGAGCAAACAAATATTCTCTTGAATTGGGAGAAGTGCCACTTTATGGTTAATGAAGGTATTGCTTTGGGCCATAATTTTTTTGAAAGAGGTATTGAGGTGGACAAAGCTAAGGCTGATGCAATTGAGAAAATGCCATGTCCTAAAGATATCAAAGGTATTCGAAGTTTCCTTGGTCATGCTGGTTTCTATAGGAGATTTATCAAAAACTTTTCTAAAATTTCTAGGCCTCTTACAAATCCTTTTCAAAAGGATATTCCTTTTGTCTTTGATGATGATTGTTTAGAAGCCTTCGAAACACTCAAGAAAGCCTTAATTTCTGCACCTATTGTTCAGCCACCTGATTGGAACTTACCTTTTGAAATTATGTGTGATACTAGTGATTATGCTATTGGTGTTGTTCTAGGACAAATAGTTGATAAGAAACTGAATGTTATTCATTATGCTAGTAAAACTCTAGACATTGCACAAAGAAATTATGGTACTACTGAAAAAGAATTCTTAGTAGTGGTGTTTGCTTGTGATAAATTTAGATCTTACATCGTTGACTCTAAGGTTATTGTTCACATTGATCATGCTGCAATAAAGTATCTTATGGAAAAGAAAGATGCCAAACCTAGACTTATTCGATGGGTTCTCTTGCTACAAGAATTTGATTTGCATATCACTGATAGAAACGGAGCAAAGAACCCCGTGGCTGATAACTTGTCTAGGCTTGAAAATGTGCTTGATGACCCACTACCTATTTGTTGGGGATACGACTACCAGGTATGACCCGCCCAGGAGGGGCCGGGTCAACCACAATGGCGGTTTACTTAAATGAAGCCCGAAGAGTATGCAAGGTGACAGTTTATGATAAGGCTTATAGTAGGCCCAAGCCCAGAGGCAGCTTAAGGCCCGTAAGTATAAACCGCCATGTATGAATAGACTTGTAATGCAAGGCATGTAAGAGATGTCACCGAGCCGGACACGTTGTATGAGCCGGCCGAGAATCTGTAGGCCGCAGCCCGTAGGGCGTCAACCTGTGTATATAAGGGGACGACCCGGTGGCGGTTTAGGGCAAGAAACAACGGATCGAGAGCCAAGCTAGCGGATTCGCTCCTTGGTCATCAAAACCTAGCAATACCACAACAACTGGACTAGGCTTTACCTTCACCGCAAGGGGCCGAACCAGTATAAACCTCTCGTGTCCTTTGTCCCGATTAACCCCTTTAAGCTTCCTAGTTGCGATGGCTCCACGACTAAGTCCTTTCACTAGGACATCTGCCATGACAATTCCACGACAGTTGGCGCCCACCGTGGGGCTAGCGCATGGTGGATTTGAGTTCTTGAAGGGCAGCTTCAAAGGGCTCAAGGGATACACTGTGGGCCGGATGACCAAGAGTCGTCGCGACAAGCTCTACATCGACGACGCAGGCTGGGGCCCTGACGCTGGCTCAATTGAGTACGGGTACCGGGTCCCCTTCATCGGAATACACGTCTTCATTGGTCGGATCGGCGAGCCGGGCCCTGAGCCGGACATCTGCACCGACCTCATCGAGACGGCTCAGCGTGCGAGACCCGCCCAGACTCAGCCCTCCGTGAGGCATGCCTTCGTGGGTTGCATCCATGGAGGGGAGTTTTCTGAAGGATCTGTGGATGGCGGTGAGACGACCGTCTACTCTGACGGTGAGTCGTCCATAGGCGAGACGGATTCATTGTATCAACTACAAGATGGCGGGCTTGGGGGCTGTTCCGATGGTAGTGGTATTCTGGACCCCTTTGAGCCGCCGAACAGAGTGGGGACCTTCATGACTGGTACGCAGCCCGCTCAAAACTCTATGGCTACGTTAGTGATAACCACCGGGTCGGCAGCGGACGGGCAGGAGACCCCGCGCGCCCACCGGCTCAGGTGCTGATGGATCTCATGGATAGGATGACGGCCCTGTTGACCGCCGTGGTCGAACCAGCGGATAAGGCTCAGCATGATGCGGAGGTGGCACGGTTACATGGGGAGGTAGCACAAGCCAAGGAAAACTTAGCGGCGGAGGACGTCAGGATGGCTGCAGAGCGGGTGGCTTTGGATGCTCGGGCTCAGCAGCTTCAATCAAAGGCTTTTCGGCACACGATGGATCTGAACGCATCAAACGAGGTCATGAGGAGAAGGCACCAGAAGACTCAATCACGTCTACCTCTGACTTACGATCCTAGGAACCTCTTCCACACACCCGGTGCCGGTCCCAATAACCCACCGGAGGCAAACCGGATTACAACACCCGGGGCTAGGGCGCCGGTTCAGCCACGGACTGTGGAACCCCCTCGTGTGAATACTGCTCCGCCTCATTATGCACCGACACCACCGGGTCATTTTTCTAACCCTTTGGAGAATTTGATCGCTGCATCGGCATGTTTGGTGGCTCTCCCGATGGAAGGCGACTCTCCGACGATGATCGAAACACAAAGGGTCAGAGAACTTCTTCAGATGGCTCTGGCATAGCAGGAGGCATACTCTTATAGTCGAGACAGGATTCACTCAACCCCTCGCCCAAGCCGGAGCCCAAGCTCTAGCAGACATATGGATTCAACGGCCGTGTCAAGCAACGCCCAGCGCCGTAACCAGCCGCGCAGGCATGACCCGGCGCCTGATGGATCTCTTAACTTGGTCGACCAGGATAGGATCCGCCAATAGGCTGAGCGGGTGGTTCAACAGGTAGCTGAGTAGGCGGCTCATCAAGCTTTTCCGGTTTATCCGACGACCTCTGTTGAAGCGGGTGTGGCCACAAGGACAGGAGGTGTCCCTTGCTTGGTGTCGGCTCTGCGTAATGAGCGTTTGCCAAAGGATTTCAAGGGGCCTTAGAAGGTGCCTAATTACACAGCCAACTTACAGCCTGGGGCATGGATTGAAAGTTATGAGATGGCCATGGAATTGCTGGAGGTCAGTGACGCAACAATGGCTAAGTACTTCACTATGATGCTGGATGGAACGGCCCGCACTTGGTTAAAGGGACTGCCCCCTAATTCCATTGGTTCCTGGGCCGAGTTAAAGGCCCGGTTTATTCAGAACTTCAAATATACATGCAAGCAGTAGATGTCGATTGTGGACTTGACTAATTGCAGGCAGGAAGAAGGTGAGTCCACGACCCATTGGGTGCGTCGGGTGAAGGAAATAATACATTCGTCTGATAAAATGGATGCCGGCTCCGCGGTCTTAATGTTGGAGAAAAAATGTCGTTTTGAACCTCTGAAACAGAAGCTAGGGCGGCTCAAGCACGATTGTAATGACATGGGCCAGCTGATGGCAGCTCTAGTCAAATATGCCGATTTAGATAGTACCAAGGATCCTGCGTCTGATGAAGAGAAGACAGGGAAGGGAAGGAAGAACGGCAACACTAAGGGTCTTCAGCATAACCCGACAAATCAAGGAGGTAATAATAAACGTAAGGCTGACGACAGCTCAGAGTTTGTGGTGAATGCGCAAGGCAACAATCAATGACGTAAGGGGAGGCCACCTGCTCGGTCAGGCGGGTCAGGTTCCACCCTCGAGCAGTCGCTAAATGAACCATGTCCAAGACACGGCACCCGGGAGAAGCCGACCACCAATCTATGGAAAGACTGTACGATCATGAAGGCTTTCCAGAATTCTAACATGTTCGACGGTAATCATGGACCTGGCGGCGGCTCAGGCGGTGGCGGTTTTCATGGCTCGGGCGGCAACTCAGGCGGTGGCGGTTTTCATGGCCCGAGCGGCAATTCAGGCGGTGGCGGTTTTCATGGCCAGGGCCCTCAAGGTAATCAAGGTGGTTATAATCAGCAATCTGGCCAAGGAGGTCAGCAGCAGCAACAATCCGGGTTTCAGAGTAACCCAAAGCAGCTAAGTAGTGGGCAGTATCATGTGTTCACCACCAGTTTATGCAAAAGGGACCAGAAACTTCATAAGAGAGCGGTCAACGCTGTTGAGCCGGCGGTTCCTCGTTATTTGAGATGGTCTGAGCAGCCTATTCTTTGGAGTAGGGAAGATGACCTTCCCCGGGTTGACAACCCGGGTCATCTGGCTTTGGTGGTGGCGCCTCAGGTTGGTGGATATAAATTCACTAAAGTACTCATGGACGGAGGTAGTAGCATCAACATCCTCTATTATGAGACGTTCCGTCGCATGGGATTGACCGACAAAAGTCTTAAGACGTCCAATATTGTTTTTCATGGAGTGGTGCCTGGTAAGTCGGCATACCCAGTGGGTAAGATTGAGCTGGAGGTAGCTTTTGGAGATGAGCATGATTTGTAACACCCCCGATGTAACTTGCCATATTTGTACTCCGACTCTTGCCATTTTTGGCTCTAAGTTATGAGATTCCTTCGTGGTTGGGTTCTTGTCTTCGTTTTGCATTTTGATCATGTCATGCATTTCATATCATGTCATCATGTGCATCGCATTTGCATACGTGTTCGTCTCATGCTTCCGAGCATTTTCCCCGTTGTCCGTTTTGCATTCCGGCACCCCTATGTCATCCCGCGCCCCCTTTTGTCTCTTTTCACGCGTGGGGGTTAAAATTTCTCGGAATGGACCGAGATTTACCAAGCGTCCTTGGTACACCACCGGTAGACCGTCTGTCAAGTTTCGTGCCATTTGGAGTTCGTTTGATACTCCAACGGTTAACCGGGGAACCGTAAAGGCCTCGTGTGTGTTGCAGCCCAACACCCCTCCAAAGTGGTCCAATAGCCCATCCAAACCTATCCCATGTCCTCCGCCGTTGGATCATGATCGCGTGGCCGAAAACTACACCTCATTTGTACACTCCTACCTCCTCCTACCTATAAAAAGGCCTCCTCTTCCGAAATTTCGGGCGAAACCCTAGCCCCGCTCCTCCTCGCCGCCGGACGCGTCCGGACCGCGCCGGACACGTCCGCGCTGCCACCCCCCTCCACTCATAGGCCGCCACATGGCGCCCAGACCTTCCACCGCCGCCGGCCCGCCTGGCCCGAGGTTGGCCCTCCTGCTCCGCCGACCGGGCCTGCGCCCTCGCACCTCCATCTCCGACCCCGCCGCCTGCCGCCTAGCGCGCGCCGCCGCCCGCCGTTGCGCCGACCGGGCCACCGCCGCCGCGCCGACCTCCGCTCCGCCCCGCTCCCTCCATCTCCGGCCGGATCTCGTCGCCCCGAGCTCGCCGGCGTCTTCCTCCACTACTCCGGCCGCCATCCCCGTCTTCTCCGGCGACCTCCCCGATGAACCTGGAACCGCGCGTCTCAGATCCGGATCTGGAAAACCCTAGGGTTGACCTCGTTTCATCACTAAGTCATTTTATTTCTGCATTTTGAAGCCCTGTTCAACATGTCATAACTCCTCATCCTTAGATCCATTTTGCATGCATGATATATCAAAATGTTCATCATGATGTACTCTTCATTTTGTTCCATTGTGCCATGCTTGTTTGAGTCCATCTTGATGCCCAAATAGTCAAAGCAAGAGTGCTATAAAATGTTAGGTGCTGATTTTTAGCAAATTATGAGCATTTGTCATTTTGCTACGATTGTTGTGTGCTGCATATGGGCATGAGCTCTACATGTGTTTTGGGCTATGCCATGCCATCTTTACAGGGGTGCATGCCATGTATTTTTGTGATCTTTGGGTGACTAGCACAAGCATGCAAAGTAGCTCTCGTAATATTGCTGATTTCAGAGACTTAGAATTTCACTAAGTCTTTGCTCTGCTGTTATTTTTATGCCATGTATTCATGTTGCTACAGAGAGATCCATGCTTCTTTTGAGTAGTTCAGTAAGGATGATTTTGACATATGGTTATGCTCTATCCATCCATGCCCCTGTTTTCATTTATGGAGTACCCTAGCATGACTTAATCTTGCTCTACTTTTGCTATAAATGTTCCTGGCAGATTGTTTACGTGTTAATCAATTTTGCCAAGGTTGTTGTAGTTGATGCATGCATGCTATGAGATTGTTCTTGCCATGGTTAGCTTCTTGAACATGTCTTCTTGCTGGTAGTATGTTTATCTTGTCATGCAATGCCTTGTGTTGAGTGCATCGATCTCGCAAAGATGCCTTCATAACTCTGTTTTTGCCATGCTCAGTTTTCTGCCAAGTCTGAATCTGTTAACGAAACTTGCTATGTTTACATGGGTGCCATCATATCTTCTGATCCTTTTTGGCTTATGGTCAGTAAGGGACTTTTGTTCTATGATTTGAGTAGATTCATGCCATGCCTTGTATTTCTATGATATGTTCCTATAGCATTTTGCTTGCTTGCTCTAAACATTGCTTCCTGACATGTTAATATTTTCACTAAGTCTATGATGCTGATATCTTTTGCACTTCTGCCATGCTTGTTTGAACCTGCTCTTGTGTGATTTAGCCGTAGCTCAGTGTTCATCTTTTGTCAAGCATCTTGAGTAGATCACTGCCATGTGCTTTGTTGCTATGTTGGAGTGTAGTATCTTAGTTTCTTGTTGCATTGTAGATGGCATCGTGCTGTTAATTGCAGAATTGTGCCATTCTTGTTTTGCTTGTCATTTGCAATCCGTGCATCCGATTCCGGTGATCTTTATATCGATTTCGACCGAAATCAACTCATCTTTCTAGTGACACACTTGGTTTGCCAAGTTGAGGCCTGGTTCAATATTTTCCTTCCGGAGCATGCTTATGCATTGCATATAACATCCCGCATATCATGCCATGTTTTGCATCATGTTGCTTGCGCATTGCACCGTGGTTGATTGTTGTTTCCTTTGCTTGTGTTCTTGCTTTTGGTAGAGCCGGGAGACAATTACGTGATCGAGGAACCCGTTGAGTATGCTTACGAGGATCAAGCTTTCGTCAACTCGGAGAACTTTGCAAGCAAGATGACCATACCCTCGAAATCACTTCTATCTTTGCTTGCTAGTTGTTCGCTCTATTGCTATGCCGCGATACCTACCACTTGCTATATCATGCCTCCCATATTGCCATGACAAGCCTCTAACCCACCTTTCCTAGCAAACCGTTGTTTGGCTATGTTACCGCTTTGCTCAGCCCCTCTTATAGCGTTGCTAGTTGCAGGTGAAGATGGAGTTTGTTCCTTGTTGGAACATGTTTATTATTGGGATATCATTATTATATCTTGTTTAGTTTAATGCACCTATATACTTGGTAAAGGGTGGAAGGCTCGGCCTTATGCCTGGTGTTTTGTTCCACTCTTGCCGCCCTAGTTTCCGTCATACCGGTGTTATGTTCCTTGATTTCGTGTTCCTTACGCGGTTGGGTTATAATGGGAACCCCTTGACAGTTCGCCTTGAATAAAACTCCTCTAGCAAGGCCCAACCTTGGTTTTACCATTTTCCACCTAAGCCTTTTTCCCTTGGGTTTCACGGACTCAAGGGTCATCTTTATTTTAACCCCCGGGGCCAGTGCTTCTCTAAGTGTTGGTCCAACCTGAGCGATGTCCGGCGCCCCCTGGGCAACCAGGGTCTATGCCAACTCGACGTCTGGCTCATCTGGTCTGCCCTGAGAATGAGATATGTGCAGCTCCTATCAGGATTCTTGTTTTACCATTGTCAAAATATCCTGTAACCGGGATTCCGAGTCTGATCGGGTCATCCTGGGAGAAGGAATATCCTTCGTTGATCGTGAGAACTTGTGATGGGCTAAGTTGGGACACCCCTGCAGGGTTTTGAACTTCCGAAAGCCGTGCCCGCGGTTATGGGCAGATGGGAATTTGTTAATATCCGGTTGTAGAAAACTTGACACTTAACTTAATTAAAATGAATCAACCGTGTGTGTAGCCGTGATGGTCTCTTTTCGGCGGAGTCCGGGAAGAGAACACGGTCTCGTGTTATGCTTGAACGTAAGTAGTTTCAGGATCACTTCTTGATCTTTATAGCTTCTTGACCATGCTTTGCTTCTCTTCTCGCTCTCATTTGCGTAAGTTAGCCACCATACATGCTAGTTCTTGCTGCAGCTCCACCTCCCTACCTTTTCCTACCCATAAGCTTAAATAGTCTTGATCGTGAGGGTGTGAGATTGTTGAGTCCCCGTGAATCACAGATTACTTCCAAAACTAGATGCAGGTGCCGATGATGCTAGTGCAGGGGAGGCGACCGAACTCAAGTGGGAGTTCAACGAGGATTCAGGACGTTACTATGTTTCCTTTTCGGACGATCAGTAGAGGAGCCCAGTTGGGGCGATCGGGGATCTATGCATTTGGGGTTGTCTTTATTTATGTTGGTTCCGTAGTCGGACCTTGATTGTATTCTGGATGATGTAATGCTATATTTATGTATTGTGTGAAGTGGTGATTGTAACCCAACTCTTTATCCCTTTCTTATTCACTACATGGGATGTGTAAAGATTACCCCTCTTGCGACATGTCTACTATGCAGTTATGCCTCGAAGTCGTGCTCTGACGCGTGGGAGATATAGCCGCATCGTGGGTGTTACATGATTCCAGGGCTGAGAAATTAACCTTTGAGGTGGTCAAAATCAAGAGCTCGTATCACGCCCTGTTTGGACAACCGGCTTATGCAAAATTCATGGCACGGCCGTGTTATGTTTATCTATAGCTCAAGATGCCAGGTTATAAAGGTACTATCACAGTACATGGAAGTCGGAAGATAGCCTTAGAGTGTGAGGAAGGCGATGCTGCTTACGCGGAATCTGTTTGCGCAACAGAGGAGTTAAAGTTCTACAAAGACAACATTGACCCAGCAGACATGAAATATTTCAAGAAGCCAACTACGGAACATGAGCCGGCACTGAAGTTTAAGTCAGCTGACGATACTAAAATGATTGATTTTGTGCCTGGCGACTCATCCAAACAATTCACTATCAGTGCTAATTTGGATCCCAAATTGGAAGGCGCGCTCATCGAGTTCACCCATGAGAACTGGGACATCTTTGCATGGAAGCCTTCTGACATGCCGGGTGTATCGAGAGAACTCGCTGAGCACACTCTCAATATTGATCCAAAGTTTAAGCCGGTCAGGCAGTTTCTTCGGCGGTTCAACGAGGAAAGGCGCGAGGCTATTGGAGAAGAGGTGGCCCGGCTTTTGGCAGTCGGGTTCATTATTGAAGTCTTTCATCCAGAGTGGTTGGCTAACCCGGTGCTCGTGCTTAAAAAGAACGGTACCTGGTGTATGTGTGTGGATTACACGGACTTAAACAAAGCTTGTCCGGCTGATCCTTTTGCTCTCCCTCATATTGATCAAATCATTGATGCTACGGCAGGTTGTGAGCTTTTGAGCTTTTTGGATGCTTATTCTGGTTACTATTAGATCAAGATGGCGGTTAAGGACCAGGAGAAGACAACTTTCATTACTCCATTTGGGGCCTTTTGCTATGTGTCCATGCCTTTTGGGCTTAAGAGTGCCCAGGCGACTTATCAGCGGTGTGTGCAGAACTGTCTTCACAACCAGATTGGGCATAATGTTCATGCTTATGTGGACGATATAGTGGTGAAATACAGAGAGAAGGAAACCTTGGTAGATGATCTGAAGGAAACTTTTGATAACCTCCGGGTCTACAAGATGATGCTTAACCCAGCCAAGTGCATTTTTGGAGTACCGGCGGGCAAGCTTTTGGGTTTTTTGGTGTCTAACAGAGGCATTGAGGCTAACCCAGAGAAAATAAAGGCGATTACGTCTTTGGCTAAGCCGGTGTGCGTCAATGACGTTCAGCGGCTGGCGGGTCGTGTTGCAGCTTTAATCCATTTCATAAGTCGGTTAGGTGAGAAGGTTATGCCGTTATATCAAATGATGAAGAAGACGGATGATTTTGTCTGGAGTGATGCTGCTAACTCTGCTTTTGAAGATCTGAAAAGACAGCTCGCTGAGCTGCCGGTTCTTGCTGCTCCCGTTGATAAGGAGCCACTGTTGTTATATGTGATTGCTAACACACATGCTGTCAGTGTGGCCATTGTTGTAGAGCGCAAAGAGGCTGGCAAGGAATATCCGGTTCGATGACCGGTTTACTACGTCAGTGAGGTGCTCATTGAGTCCAAACAGAGATATCCACATTGGCAGAAACTCGTTTATGGGGTGTTCATGGCGAGCCGGAAGCTTAAGCATTACTTTCAGGGTCATCCTATCACTGTGGTTAGCTCGGCTCCTTTAGGAGATATTATTCAAAATAGAGAAGCCACAGGACGAGTCGCCAAGTGGGCCATTGAACTTGGGTCTCATGGTTTAAAGTATGTGCCACGTACTGCCATCAAATCTCAAGCAGTGGTGGATTTCATTAATGATTGGACGGAGTTGCAAATACCTGAAGAGAAGCCAGACAACACATATTGGACGATTCATTTTGATGGGTCCAGGCAATTGGAGGGCTTGGGGGCTGGAGTTGTTTTAACTTCCCCTCGAGGTGACAAGTTTTGTTATGTGTTGCGGTTGATGTTTCCTCGTACTAACAACGCAACAGAGTATGAGGCCTTATGTTGGAGATATGCCCTAGAGGCGATCATGCATGATGATATTTCCTATGTGTTTATGAATAAAGATAGTCCTTGGACATTATCAATGATGTGTATCAGCAAGTACGTGACTTGTTTGTGGGACTATGCATTGTATGATGACTGTCCTAAAAGGTCCCTAGTAGAAAGGGCTGTGTGGACGCGCAGCCAACTAGACTAGCATATGACACGGTCGATGGCTTGGTCTCACTAGCCATGGAGCATTGGATGCTAACCGGATAATATGGACTTGGAAGGATCTAGTCGGATTCGACGTAGTTGGATCCGAGTCGAGATAAGGTCCGAGTTGGATAGACCCAACTATGAGACGCAGCGATATGTCGTCTGTGAGTCTCTAGTACAACATATGTTCTATGTCCTAAGACCTGAGCTGATGCATGTACTCGGGATGGTGACAGACTTGCTTTGGGCCAACCAAACGCTACTCCGTGACTGGGTAGTTACAAAGGTAGGTTTCAGGCTTGTGCAGACCCATGCTGCGAGACATGGTCGAGCAAGATGGGATTTGCCCCTTCGACTAGGAGAGATATACTCTGGGCCCCTCGTGTGATCCGACCAGGATAAGCATGGCCATGCGACAAGTATTATGAGATAATCCGGATAGTGGTCGGCATCACTAGAACGAGAAAGAGGTTGGGCTAGCACAAGGATGACAGACTCGCCTTGAGCTCGACAACATATATCGTGTGGCAAAAGGAATGGAAGTATGATGTACAGGTTCGCTAACCAGCTTCATAGTCTGCTTGGTGTTCGGCATGCCTTGCTAGAGGCCACTACCAATCGTGCAGTTCAGAGTTGATCCGAACTGCGACCAAGCTGACTTGAACCTAAGGGGTCGCGCGCTTAAGTGAAGGAACCTACGAGGTCGGATCCGAGGACACTAGTCGGATCTGATCCGAACTGTATTCGGATTGTGGCCGAGTAGACTTATGGGCTTTAGGGTCCATGCGAGACCCAAGTGTTGAGCCCGCGACGGACGCCTATATATATAGTGGAGGTGCCGCACACTCACACGGTTGATCGCTTCGGCGCTGTCACTAGGGTTTGCATGTGTTGCGAATAGACACCTCCACTCGCTGCCGGTTGTGTGATCGGACCTAGCAGTCCGCCGCACGATGTTCCTCCTGCACGTGCGGATACCGTTAGAGGCGGTGCACTTGCGCCGCTCCGGCGAACCTGTATGTGGGAACCGACCACAGGTTGTACGAGGGAGATCGGACGAGGAGGAGACGATCCACGCGGACATGCTGCCCCAACTGTTCTTCCGCTGCACGACACTGCGCGTCAAGTGGTAACGAACTGTGATCCATCTCCGTAGCATGTTCTTGGTTGTTCTGCGCGTAGGAAATTTTAATTTGCAGTCGACGCACCCTACCGTAGATCCCCACAATGGTATCAGAGCCTCTGTTATAGGATTTGGATTCAGATCGTATGCATATTAGATATGTGGAGGCAATAGATGAGATCTGTTGTCATTGATAAGATTGGCTGTGTGCACGGTTGATGAAATCAACTGCACATGGGGATCGATGTGGCTATGTTTTTTGTTGATTGGGATCGATGAGGTCGTGACATGATCTACCCCTACCGGTCGGTTATCCGCCATCGGGGTTAATAGTGAAACGTAAATCCGAATCGGATTCACGATGATCACTCAAACCGGTAGAATGCGATTCTATGCATAACTTTATTTTGCAGGGTTTGATGTGAATAGTATGGCTCATGTGTATGTGATGCATGTGTGTAAATTATACATGACCTGCGTGTCATGTTTGTCAGCCGACAGGAGCCAAAGTGCTGTCATTATATTGTATAACGACCTGCGTGTCGACTTGTGACTCTGTAAAATTCATTACTAGATGTAGTAGTTGGATAATAGAGATCAGGTTGGTGGCTTGGCGTCCCAGCGTGACAAACAAGATGGAGTTCCTAGATGGTCATCGGAGTCGGAGCCAACCTGGAAGAACATCCATGAAGGAGCCATACTATTTCACAATATGTGTTTATTTGCGATTGTTATGCTTCCTTGTTTTTCTATGCATGTTAGAATGGTAGAAAGATCCCTCATGAATATCAAGCGAATTGCCATCCCCGATGTTGCACCTTCGCACGTCAAGTACGTCTAGTAGTGGGCTCATAAAATTGGGGTGCTGCTAGGTGTCCTTGAACTGAAGGGTTCGTGTCGGACACGGACATGCACTGCATTAGGTTGACTTGACAAGGCTATCAAAACGGTTTTGGACCTTGTGGCAAAAGAGGTCGGGAGCTGGGGTATGAGATACCTACCCGACCGACAGGAGTCATATAGAGATACGATTAGCAAGGAGTTGCTTACCGGATAGGCATGTTGTCTAGCAGTGATGCTAAAGCTCACTAGTCGCATGTGCTAGTCGGATCCTGAATCACTGAGAGTTTGCGGAGGGATGCTGACTTCAGTGGGAGTATTTCTGTTTAAGGCTAGAATTACTCAACATAAACACATTGCTTAGTGATTGCATATTTTTCTGTTGTAGATCAATGGCACCACCTGCTCAACCCAACTTTGCATTGAAATTAATTCTGGAAAAGGATAAACTGAATGGAACAAACTTTACTACCTGGTATAGAAATTTGAGAATTGTTCTCAAGCATGATAAAAAGGAACATGTTCTAGAGGATCCGCTTCCAGAGGAACCTGCCGATAATGCTAGTACCACAACCAAGAATGCCTACCAGTAACTCGTTGATGAATCAAACGAGATCAGCTGCCTCATGTTGGCTTGTATGGATCCTGATTTGCAGCAGCATTTCGAAGACGTTGGGGCTTTCGATATGATCGAGAGTCTCAAGAGCATGTTTCAGGTGCAGGCTAGGACCAAAAGGTTCAACGTCTGGCGATCCTTGATGGATTGTAAGCTGAAGGAAGGTGATCCACTGAGCCCGCATGTGATCAAGATGATCGGATATGTGCAAGCTTTGGATCGGTTGGGCTTCCCACTCTTGGATGAGCTGGCTACTGATGCAGTTTTGGGTTCTCTTCCGCCCAGCTATGGGACGTTCATCTCGAACTATCATATGCATGGCATGGATAAGAAGCTCACTGAATTGCATGGGATGCTCAAAGTGGCAGAGCAGGATATTAAGAAAGGCATGCGTCAAGTGTTGATGGTGCAGAAATCGGCTAAGTTCAAGAAGAGTTGGTCTAAGAAGAAGGCTAAGGCAAAGGGCACAGAGATGGTAACCTCCACCGCTGCGCCGAAGTCTGGACCGGACTCAAAGACCATTTACTATCATTGCAAGGAAACTGGTCACTGGAAGAGGAACTGTAGCAAGTGGCTTGCAGAGCATGGCAAGAAGGTCAGGAATGCTGCTTCAGGCAAAGGTACACTTGTTGCATATGTTATAGACGTTTACCTTGCTGACATACCTAGTAGCTCTTGGGTATTTGATACCGAATCGGTTGTTCATATTTGCAACTCGATGCAGGGGCTGGTAAGAACTAGGCGTGTGGCACAAGGGGAGATTGACATCAGGGTCGACAACAAAGCAAGAGTTGTTGCGTTGGGGGTTGGCACGATGCAGCTCCAGCTTCCTTCTGAATTTATTTTGGAATTGAATAATTGTTATTACATTCCTGCACTTAGTCGGAACATTATTTCTGCCTCATTCTTAATGAGTCAGGGTTATGAATTCAATTTAAAGGACAACGGTTGTTCGATTTATTTGAATGGTATGTTCCACGGCTATGCACCCATTGTTGATGGGTTATTTATATTGAATCTAGAACAGGAACCGGTCTATAACGTGAATGTCAAGAGGCATAAGCCCAATGAGATAAATCCGACATACTTCTGGCATTGCCGGCTTGGACACATTAGTCTGAAACGCATGAAGAAGCTCCATGATGATGGACTCCTAACTTCCACCGACTTTGGGTCGTTCGAGACATGCGAATCATGCTTGCTTGGCAAGATGACTAAGTCTCCTTTCGCAAAGAGTTGTGAGAGGGCATCCGAGCTGTTGGAACTGATACATAGTGATGTGTGTGGACCAATGAGCACAACTGCCAGTGGTGGCTATCAGTACTTCATGACTTTTACCGACGACTTGAGTAGATACGGATATATCTATTTGATGAGGCACAAGTCAGAGACTTTTGAAAAGTTCAAAGAGTTTCAAAATGAGGTGGAGAATCAGCTCGGCAAGACTATAAAACTTCTACGATCTGATCGTGGAGGTGAGTACATGAGCCAGGAGTTTGATGATCATCTGAAAAGCAGAGGTATAGTACCTCAGCTCACACCTCCGGGTACGCCACAGAGAAATGGTGTATCAGAACGGAGGAATCGCACATTGTTGGACATGGTTCGATCTATGATGAGCAAGTCGGATTTACCCTTGTCATTCTAGGGATACGCTCTAGAAACTGCAGGTTTCACACTTAACAGGGTACCATCAAAATCCGTAGACAAGACACCACATGAGATGTGGACCAGGAAGAGTCCTAGTTTGTCTTTTCTAAAGATTTGGGGTTGTGAAGCATTTGTCAAGAAACTTATGTCAGACAAGCTTACACCCAAGTCAGATAAATGCATATTCATGGGATATCCGAGGGAAACCTTGGGATATAACTTCTACAACAGGGAAGAGAACAAAGTGTTTGTTGCTCGGAACAGGGTTTTCCTTGAGAAAGAGTTTCTCAGTCGGGAGGCCAGTGGGAGGATGGTCTGACTCAAAGAAATTTGAGGACCACTCGGGGACGGCTCGGCTGGTGATGAGATCATACCGGAGTCAGTCAGGGAACCTGTAGTGGAAGCGACACCGGAACCACGGAGATCGGAAAGATTGCGCAGAGTGCGTGATGTATTGTTGCTAGAAAGCGACGAGCCGGCCGCATATGCGGAAGCGATGGTGTGCCCAGATTCCGAGGCATGGCTGGAGGCCATGAGATCCGAGTTAAAGTCCATGGATGAGAATCAAGTTTGGGACTTGGTTGATCTGCCGCCTTGCGTAACGGCCATTGGTTGCAAATGGGTCTTTAAGAAGAAAACCGATGTGGATGGAAATGTTCAGATCCACAAAGCTCGGCTTGTCGCTAAGGGTTATGGACAAGTTCAAGGAATTGACTACGACGAGACTTACTCGCTGGTAGCGATGCTGAAATCGGTGAGGATCGTACTAGCTATAGCTGCATATTTCGATTACGAGATATGGCAGATGGATGTCAAGACGGCTTTCCTTCGGAGAAATTTAACCGAGGACGTGTATATGATACATCCCGAGGGTTTTGTCGATCCGACTAGCACTAGTAAGGTATGCAAGCTCAAGAGGTCCATTTATGGGTTGAGGCAAGCATCTCGGAGCTGGAACATTCATTTTGATGAGGTCGTCACTGGTTTTGGCTTCATCAAAAGCGAAGAGGACTCTTGTTTATACAAGAAGTTAAGTGGGAGCTCGATAGTGTTTTTGATCTTGTATGTGGATGACATACTACTGATCGGAAATGATATTTCGATGCTGAACTCGGTCAAGGAGTCATTGAATGGCAAGTTTTCGATGAAGGTCCTTGGTGAGGCAATGTACACTTTAGGCATTAATATCTATAGAGATAGATCAAGGAGGCTGCTCGGCTTAAGCTAGAGCACGTACATAGATAAAGTGTTGAAGCGGTTCAACATGAGTGAGGTAAAGAAAGGGTTCTTGCCACTCTCACATGGTATAAGGCTAAGCGAGACTCATAGTCCTTCGACATTTGATGAGCGAAGCAGGATGAGTAGGATTCCATATGCCTCGGCAATCGGATCCATCATGTATGCCATGATATGTACGCGGCCCGATGTTTCTTTTGCAATAAGCCTAACAAGTAGATACCAGGCCAACCCAGGTGAGAGTCACTGGGCAGCGGTAAAGACTATTTTGAAGTACCTGAAAAGGACTAAAGAGATGTTCCTAGTTTATGGAGTTGAAGAAGAGCTCGTCGTAAGGGGTTGCGCCGATGCTAGTTTCCAAACCGACAGAGATGATTGTCGATCACAGTCCGGATTCGTGTACGTCATGAACGGAGGAGCAGTGAGCTGGATGAGTTCCAAGCAATATACGGTGGCCGATTCTACTACAGAAGCCGAATACATTGCGGCTTGTGAAGCTGCAAAGGAAGGTGTTTGGATCCAGAACTTTCTGGATGATCTTGGTATTTTCCCAGCCTCGGTAAAACCGTTGGACCTTTATTGTGATAATTCTGGTTCCATCGCACAAGCCAAGGAGCCGAGGAATCACCACAAGGTCAGACACATAGATCTGAAATATCACCTGATACGAACGATCGTAAAGAGTGGTGATGTAGAGTTATGCAAAATTCACATGGATGCAAATGTTGCGGATCCGTTGACTAAGTCGCTTCCACAACCCAAGCATGAGGGACACGTTAGAGCTACGGGCATTCGATGTCTATTTGATTGACTCTAGTGCAAGTGGGAGACTGTTGGAGATATGCCCTAGAGGCAATCATGTATGATGATATTTCCTATGTGTTTATGAATAAAGATAGTCCTTGGACATTATCAATGATGTGTATTAGCAAGTACGTGACTTGTTTGTGGGACTATGCATTGTATGATGACTGTCCTAAAGGTCCCTAGTCGAAAGGGCTGTGTGGACGCGCAGCCAACTAGACTAGCATATGACACGGTCGATGGCTTGGTCTCACTAGCCATGGAGCATTGGATGCTAACCGGATAATATGGACTTGGAAGGATCTAGTCGGATTCGACGTAGTCGGATCCGAGTCGAGATAAGGTCCGAGTCGGACAGACCCAACTATGAGACGCAGCGATATGTCATCTGTGAATCTCTAGTACAAAATATGTTCTATGTCCTAAGACCTGAGCTGATGCATGTACTCGGGATGGTGACAGACTTGCTTTGGGCCGACCAAACGCTACTCCGTGACTGGGTAGTTACAAAGGTAGGTTTCAGGCTTGTCCAGACCCATGCTGCGAGACATGGTCGAGCAAGATGGGATTTGCCCCTCCGACCAGGAGAGATATACTCTGGGCCCCTCGTGTGATCCGACTAGGATAAGCATGGCCATGCGACAAGGATTATGAGATAATCCGGATAGTGGTCGGCATCACTGGAACGAGAAAGAGGTTGGGCTAGCACAAGGATGACAGACTCGCCTTGAGCTCGACAACACATATCGTGTGGCAAAAGGAATGGAAGTATGATGTACAGGTTCGCTAACCAGCTTCATAGTCTGCTTGGTGTTCGGCATGCCTTGCTAGAGGCCACTACCAATCGTGCAGTTCAGAGTTGATTCGAACTGCGACCAAGCTGACTTGAACCTAAGGGGTCGCGCGCTTAAGTGAAGGAACCTGCGAGGTCGGATCCGAGGACACTGGTCGGATCTGATCCGAACTGTATTCGGATTGTGGCCGAGTAGACTTATGGGCTTTAGGGTCCGTGCGAGGCCCAAGTGTTGAGCCCGCGACGGACGCCTGTATATATAGTGGAGGTGCCGCACACTCACGCGGTTCATTGCTTCGGCGCTATCACTAGGGTTTGCATGTGTTGCGAATAGACACCTCCACTCGCTGCCGGTTGTGTGATCGGACCTAGAAGTCCGCCGCACGACGTTCCTCCTCCACGCGCGAATACCTTTAGAGGCGGTGCACTTGCGCCGCTTCGGCGAACCTGTACGTGGGAACCGACCACCGGTTGTACGAGGGAGATCGGACGAGGAGGAGACGATCCACATGGACGCGCTGCCCCAACTCTTCTTCCACTGCACGGCACTGCGCGTCTAGTGGTAACGAACTGTGATCCATCTCCCGTAGCATGTTCTTTGTTGTTCTACGTGTAGGAAATTTTAATTTGCAGTCGACGCACCCTACCGTAGATCCCAACACCTTACTCCATGGTCTTCGAATGGCTAAAGAAATGAGTTTAAGCTGGGTACGGTGCCTTGGCGACTCAGATTTGGTGGCTCAGCAAGTATCAGGCAAGTGGGATTCCAAGGATCCTCTCATGGCGGCTTATCGCCGTGAGGTTGATGTTGTTGCTGTACACTTCAAGGGTTATCAAGTGGAGCACATTGACCGCAGAAAGAATGAAGCAGCCGATGCTTTAAGCCAGTTGGGATCTGAGCGTAAGCCGGTGCCGCCTAACACTTTTTTTAGATGTTCTGCATAACCCTTCTGTCAAGTTGCCTATAGAGGAAGACTTGGCTATTCCAGACCCGGAAGCACAATTGGTGGTGGCTCTTCATGTCATTCCAGATTGGACAGTGCCGTATTTGGCTTATATGACCCGGGGCGAGTTGCCGGAGGATGAGACCTTGGCTAGATAGATAACCTGACGGTTTAAGTCAATGACAATTTCCAATGGTGAGTTGTATCATCGCAGTGTCACTGGAGCATTTCAACGTTGTGTCTCTCTTGAAGAAGGTCAAGAAATTCTTCGTGAGATCCATGAAGGAGATTGTGGCCATCATGTTGGTTCAAAGTCTCTTGTGGCCAAAGCTTTCCGTCATGGTTTTTACTGGCTAACGGCTCACGCCGATGCGGAGGATCTGGTCAGTAGGTGCAATGGGTGTTAAAAATTCGCACGACGGGTGCACGTGCCGGCTCAGGAATTGCGGATGATTCCAATTACTTGGTCGTTGGCAGTCTGGGGACTTGAAATGGTTGGACCTTTCAAAAGATCCAAAGATAAAAAGACGCACCTTTTGGTGGCAGTGGACAAGTTCACAAAATGGGTTGAGGCAGAGCCGGTCAGTAAGTGTGATGCGGCCACGGTGGTTCAATTCATGAAGAAAGTGATCTTTCGTTTTGGTTTTCTACACAACACTATTACTGACAATGGCACCAACCTGTCCCAAGGAGCTATGGAAGAATTCTGTCAAATGAGAACATATCCGGCTTGATGTTTCATTAGTGGCTCACCCCCAATCCAATGGTCAAGCTGAAAGAGCCAACCAGGAAATCCTGAAAGGTCTAAAACCCCGGCTTATGGTCCCTTTACAATGGATGCCGGGTTGTTGGGTGGAAGAGTTACCCTCTGTGATATGGATCATCAATACTACCCCTAACAGATCTACGGGTTATACGCCTTTCTTCATGGTTTATGGAGCAGAGGCAGTCCTGCCCAGTCCGTCATGACTCGCCCTGAGTGGCGGCTTATGTTGAAGCTGATAAAGAACAAGCCCGTCGGGATGCGCTTGACTTATTGGATGAAGAGCATGACTTAGCGGCAGCCCGCTCAGCAATTTACCAACATGACCTGCGTCGTTACCACAGTCGCCGGGTTAAGTCAAGAACCTTTCAAGAAGGTGACCTGGTGCTCCGGCTCATCCAGGATCAGTCTGATGCGCACAAGCTATCCCCACCTTGGTAAGGACCCTTTGTGGTCAGCAAGAACTTGAATAACGGGTCATACTACCTTATCGATGTTCGAGAGCACAAAGACTCACGTAAGTCGGAGGAGGAGACCCATCGGCCGTGGAATATTGCTCATCTTCGGCCTTACTACACTTGAGCCACCGGCTCTCATAATGTACATACTTTGACATTGTATATATTATGATAAGTAATAAAGCAGGACCTCTGTCCTTTTCATCTTTAATGATCACATGTCTTTGTTATAAAACGAACAATTGGGGGCTGATCGTACTCGAATCTAGCTTAACCCTCTTGGTCCGGCTCATGACCATATTCGAATCTAGCCTTTAAAAATCATGATCACTTGGGGGCTTCCTGTTCAAACATAGGTCGTATACGAACCAAAGAGAACATAGATGTCGTTACCCTCTTGATCGGCGCAAAGCCAAACTCACTAGGGGGCTTCTTGATCGTATCCGAATCATAGCTTAACCCCTTTTCGGTCCGACTTGGATCGTATTCGAATCAGGGTCGTTAAAAACCTCTCAAGGTCATTTGGGGGCTTCCTGTTCAAACATAGGTCGTATTCGAACCAAAGAGAACATAGTTGTCGGTACCCTCTTGATCGGCGCAACTCCACAACCACTAGGGGCTACATGATCGTATTCGAATCCTAGCTCAACCCCTTTGGTCCGGTTTACTGATCGTATTCGAATCAGAAACCTCCAAATTTTTCTTGATATTTAACTTACATTGTTTCAAATGCAATCTTTTGTTTTTTCGGTTTTTTGTTGTTGTCTAAATCTCACTGTAAGTATGGTTTCAATTTAAACCGGCTTGTTTTTTGACAATGAATTGCCAAGTGTATAACAGTCATCATACATGCGGAAGTATTGGCTTTTAAATATTGGGTTATCACCCTTACTGTTCGGGTTACATAAGCTGGCAGTCCAGATTCAAGATCATAGGTATGATATTGTCTTTAAAATTCATAACAGACTTATTTGTGTTTTCTTCAATCAAAGACTTTCCAGCCTTATTCATCCTTACATCTAGCCTTGATTATACATTTATGTTAATTTCCATATGTATGTACCGGGTGTTTTGACCCGTCCAGCGACAAACCGCCAGGACAGTTTTTCATCTTTTACATACAGGAACAAATTCAAACGCTACAAATATGATAAAGGATGTAAAGCATATATTGACATAACGGATAAAAGTGTCGTACGCAGTATGATATGCACGATGGCATAGGCAGAACATGAAGTTTTAAGCTAGCCTATTACAAGGAGTCTGGATCCCAAAAGGTTAATACTGTTTTCCAACTAAGCAGATGCCGATTCATTAAATCTTGGCCGGATTATTTGGATGGTTACGAATCCTCCCTCGCCGATTCATATTCCTCCACCATTTGGAAACCGGGCTTGGACCAATCAAAGCCATGAAGAGCAACGAACTCAGCTTCATCATCAATTAGACCAGACGGGTCAATTTCTGGGGCAAAGGTGTGTTGGCAAACTGACGGGATTAGATCTGTCACTTTATATGAAGGAGTCGCCATCTTTTTATTCTTAGCATCAAAACCCGGCTGATACTTATCAACATTGGTCTCATCACCAAGGATGGTAGCATGAGGTCGAATTCCCTTCACGCAAGCAGCAAAATCTTTCTGATCAAACGGAGTCCCATCGTCCTTAAAACTGGGATACCCCTTGGCTACATCCGCCGGGTCTAGCTCCGGCACCCAGGCTTTGGAGCGGCTTAGAGCAGTTAGGGCTCCGGCTCTTGCACAGGACCGTTTGACTTCTTGGAATCTGGCGGGTAAGATAGATAACTTCTTCAAGACATCACTCAAGAGGTTTGGTCATTGGTTGGCTGGGAGATAATTGCAAGAGCCCGTTGAGCTCCAGTATACAGTTGCTCCACCAGGGTGTAAACCACCTTGAGCTTTATCAGACTGTTTTGGCTCAGATTGCTGCTCCGTGGACCTACGAGGTATTCCAAAAGGTTAAGCAGGCGGCTTACATTATGATGGAAAAAATAGAGTTTAAGTAAATAATATGAGAACTCACCAAAGATTGTAGAGACCATCTGAGACACACGGCTTTTTAAACCGATGAGTTCCGAAGTAACCTCTTTGAGAGCCGCCTCGGCCGTTTCAGCATGCTGTATCAGCAAGGTTTTTTCATCGGCCCAAGATTTTTTCTCTACATCAAAACTGGTCTTCAGTTTCTCTACTTCCGATAGGCTCAACTTGAGTTTGGATTTGGTATTCTTTATCTCAGTCTCTTGAGCCTTCGCATCGGCTAGTTGAGAATCTAAGTCAGTTATGGCGGTCTGTAGACATGCACAGGTGTGTCAAAGTTTATTCCAATAGAGGTCATAATGGTTAAAGTCCCAAGTACTTTGCAAAGCAACACAACTCGGCACTTGGGGGCTAATGTCTGCCAAAGCAATTTTTTAAATGCAGAAATGACTCTTCTAAAAAGTCCCAAGTGTTTTACAAGTAACAACGCTTGGCACTTGGGGGCTAATGCATGATATTCAGAAGGTTTTTTCCTCTTAAGCCGGATAAGAATACTAGTTTGGACTGGGTCAAGCAAATTATGAAGTTAAGTACCGGCTCATTCCTGATGAATTAAGCTGGCCCTTGGGGACTACAGGTGATATTATACTCATCAACCTATATCACAAGTCTATAGATCATTCAAGTTTATCATAATCAGGAGACTTGGGGCGCATGGCAGAGTAGATAAACTAATGAAAGCCGGAGAACATACCTCATATTTCAGTTGCAGCTGTTTGACCATCTCAATTTCAGAGTCACGACTGGAATGCACATGACTAAGGTAGCCAGATAGCACATCACTAATACTCAAGTGAGCATAGTGAGAGATGTCAAACCACACTTTTTGCTTTTCCAAAGCCTCTTGCTTGACGGAGTATCTGGATAGCACAGTTGGATTGCCCGGTTCAACAAATCTACTACCAGTGATTAAAACGTCATTGTCGTAAGTCGCCGGCGGGTTAGCTGAGCTTGACGGTTCAACAGTAGATGGGTTGAGAATAGTTTTGTCAACAGACAGTTCAGGAGCTCGAAATGAGCCTCGCAGCCCAGGAATAACTCGCATAGGGCAACATAGCCGGCAATGTGTAAAATGGAAGCAGGGGTGAAATTATGCAGTTGGAGGCCGTAAAACTCCAGGAGCCCGCGGAGGAACGGATGAATCGGAAATCTGAGTCCCCTCAATAAGTAAGGGACAAGGAATACCCGCTCCCCCATAGAGGGGCTGGGGAAGCTCTCCGCTTGCTCCTCGCCATTGTAGGTGGCGAGCCCGGCTCAAACGAGCACCATATACGCCGGAGGGAGAAATCCCTTATTCTGCAGTTCAACTAATCGACTGTGTGGGACTGAACACCTCTCCCAATCACCGGGCTTAGGGCTACGGGGGTGGGAGGAGGAGCTGCTGAGGTCGGCCATGCTGGAGTAGATCTTTCCGTAGCGCAATGCGATGGATTCTCGCTGGGGGAGGATGGTATGGATTGGATCTAAGGATCCCCATCCCTTTAATAGACAATTTATTTATCTGGCTAGGCGGGCGAATGTAAAAATGCCCTGGCGCCTCGCATTCATTCGACGCATGGAAGATAACCCTTATTGGGCGCAGAAGCCAAGAGGTTCAACATTTATGGGACCGGACACTGCTTAGCCAACGTTCGAAATTTGGAGAAGAACCCGCCTTGCAATGCCAAAGACAACACTGCGCGCCGGACTCATCGTCATTGAAGCCTGGTTCGGGGGCTACTGAGGGAGTCCTGGATTAGGGGGTATCTGGACAGCCGGATTATATCCTTTGGCCGGACTGTTGGACTATGAAGATACAAGATGGAAGACTTCGTCCCGTGTCCGGATGGGACTCTACTTGGCGTGGAAGGCAAGCTAGGCAATACGGATATGGATATCTCCTCCTTTGTAACCGACCTTGTGTAACCCTAGCCCCCTCTGGTGTCTATATAAACTGGAGGGTTTTAGTCCGTAGGACAACATACAATCATACCATAGGCTAGCTTCTAGGGTTTAGCCTCTCCGATCTCGTGGTAGATCAACTCTTGTACTACACATATTATCAAGAATAATCAAGCAGGACGTAGGGTTTTACCTCCAACAAGAGGGCCCGAACCTGGGTAAAACATCGTGTCCCCTACCTCATGTTACCATCCGCCTTAGATGCACAGTTCGGGACCCCTTACCCGAGATCCGCCGGTTTTGACACCGACAATAGGTAATATTGGTAGACGTCAAGAAATGCCTATGAATTATTCACTTTCTGTCGAACCATTTGATGTTTGGCGATTTGATTACATGGGACCTTTTCCTTCTTCTAGTGGGTACACTCATATTTTAGTTGCTATTGATTATGTTACTAAGTGGGTAGAAGCTATTCCAACTAGTAGTGCTGATCACAACACCTTTATTAAAATGCTTAAGGAAGTTATTTTCCTAGGGTTTGGAGTCCCTAGATATTTAATGACCAATGATGGTTCACACTTTATTCATGGTGCTTTCCGTAAAATGCTTGCTAAGTATGATGTTAACCATAGAATTGCATCACCCTATCATCCTCAATCTAGTGGTCAAGTTGAACTTAGCAATAGAGAAATAAAATTAATTTTGCAAAAAATGTCAATAGGTCCTGGAAGAATTGGTCTAAAAAATTAGGTGATGCACTTTGGGCATATAGAACAACATATAAAAATCATATGGGTATGTCTCCTTATAAAATGATTTATGGAAAAGCTTATCATTTGCCTCTTGAGTTAGAACATAAAGCATATTGGGAAATTAAAGAACTCAACTATGATTTCAAACTTGCTGGTGAGAAGAGGTTATTTGATATTAGCTCATTAGATGAATGGAGAACCCAAGCTTATGAAAATGCCAAGTTATTTAAAGAAAAAGTTAAACGATGGCATGATAAAAGAATCCAAAAGTGTGAGTTCAAAGTTGGAGAATATGTTCTTTTGTACAACTCTCATTTCAGATTCTTTGCAGGAAAACTCCTCTCCAAATGGGAAGGACCCTATGTTATCAAGGAGGTTTATCGATCTGGAGCTATCAAAATAAAAAGGCCAACTCCACCGCGTGACCCCATCTTGTCTGGGTGTGTCCAATTGGGGTAGAACGGACGAATAGCACGACCCAATGTGCGGCCCCAAATGGATAAATGTACGGATTTAATCCGTTTTCGACCCATCCCCGGCCCAAACTTGCGCCGAGTTTGGGCTGAAACGGACATCACGCGGACGGGTTAGCCGCACGCCCTTGTCCCCCCGTGGCCCACCTGTCGGGGACACTAGCAGTCCCTTCGCTTCCAACGCTTCCACCCCCTCTCCCGGCCCCGCCACCGACGTCACCGCTATTCTCTGGCCGCCTCCTTACTACGCAGCCCCCGGCCGTCCATACCAAACCACGTCTCGACATGGCCGCCACCACGCCCATGCTTTTGTCGTAGTTTTGGCCATCAATTGGAGGAGGTTTGGCCATTGCCGTTGCAGCCGACGGCAGAGGGGACACGACCATCGGCGACGTACCACGGCGGCCGTGGTAGCTTCCGACGAGTGCTCCAGAGCAGCCAGTAGCCGGTCGCCAACCACCCCTGCTGCATCGAGGTGATCATCGCGGCCTCTTTGCCACCACGCCCACAAGGTGTTCTATACTTTGCCCACAAAGGTATGGACAATGGAGATGAGTTTTTCTTCCACCACTTCATTTGTTCATCGGACGATTCATCGTCGGATGGAAGATCTTGTGGTGGCTGCACTGGTCGTTCACGACCACATTCAACAGCAGCTTCCTTGGTACAGGGGGTCACTCCCTGGCCGTGCTCCCAACTTGAACCGCAACATGGAGAGAGGCCATGCCCTGCTCTATGCCGATTACTTTGCGAACACGCCGCTCTTCAAGCCGAATAAATTCCATCACCGTTTTCGAATGGCAAGGCATGTGTTCAGTCGTATCCGAGAGGGAGTGGTTGCTCATGACCCATACTTTGAGTGCAAGACGGATGCCCTTGGTAAGCTTGGATTCTCCTCTTACCAAAAATGCACCGCGGCCATCCGCATGCTTGCATATGGAATTCCAGGCGATCTGGTGGATGAGTATGTGCATATGAGTGAGACAACATGTCTGATGTCAATGTACAAGTTCTGCCAGGCTGTGATCGAGGTGTTTGGCCCAGAGTACTTGAGGCAGCCAACTGCCGCTGATACGGAGAGATTGTTGGCGACCAACGCAGCTAGAGGCTTTCCAGGCATGCTTGGCAGCATAGATTGTATGCACTGGGAGCGGAAGAACTATTCATTTTCTTGGCAGGGCCAGTACAAGTGGCATGTCAAAGCGTGCATTATCATATTAGAAGCGGTGGCTTCACAGGATCTTTCGATATGGCATTCTTTCTTCGGTATGGCAGGTTCTCACAATGATATCAACGTGCTGCAGCATTCTCCAGTCTTCGCAAGGCTTGCAGGAGGCCACTCCCCACCTGTCATCTTTGAGATCAACGGCCACCAGTACAACAAGGGATACTATCCAGCTGATGGTATATATCTTCAGTAGTCAACCTTTGTGAAGACAATCTCGAACCCCCAAGGTGAGAAGAGAAAGAGGTTTGCCCAAATGCAAGAGAGTGCTAGAAAATATGTGGAACGTGCTTTTTGTGTGCTTCAATCTCGGTGGGGTACCGTTCGAAACCCTACATTGTCATGGGATGAAAGGAAGCTTTGGGAGGTGATGACTGCTTGTGTGACTGCTTGCGTGATGAGAGTATCTTCGACCAAGGATTTGATTATCAAGGTGAAAATGTTGAGCCCCTGCACCAAGAACCGACCACATTTGAATAGTTTGTCCAATTCCATCGTGAGCTGCGTGATTGGCACACTCATTTGGATCTTCAAAATGACTTGGTTGAGCACGTGTGGGATCACATTGGCAACCAATAGATGTATTGGTTCATTTTATGTTCATTCAAGATAATTTCGATTTGGTTGTAAAACTATTTTATTAGAGACAATTTCGATTGGGTTGTAAAACTATTTTTATTTTTAGACAATTAATATTTGGACGTGCAAACTAGTTTTGATATGAAAATATGGGCATTTTTGGCCCTTGCAGACAGGATGGGGCAAACGGATGCGGCTGCGCGCTGGGCGCACGGCCACCGCATCCCAGGACAGGCCCGGACACGGCCCCATCGCCCAACCCAAAGGGACAAAATCCGGCCAAACCGGACGTCCGTTTGGGGTCGCACGGTGGAGTTGGCCTAATGCGAAGGTACTAACCTGAAGGTTGTTAATGGGAAATGAATAAAACAGTATATCTCAGGTACCCCCATTAATGTTGAAAGCAATATTATCCAAACTATGACACCATAAGAACACATAAAAGAAACTTTCCGGAACACTCCAGAATCGTGAAAAAGAGGAGGTACGTGATACGGTAAGTAAACGGACTCCAAAAAATCTGTAAACATATTTTCCGTCTATTTTGGAATATAACAAAAATTAGGAAAATAAGAAACAATCAGGAAGGTCACCCTGGTGGGTGATACGTCTCCAATGTATCTATAATTTATGAAGTATTCATGCTGTTATATTATCATTCTTGAGTGTTTTACAATCATTTTATAGCAGCTTTATATCATTTTTGGGGACTAACCTATTGACCCAGTGCCCAGTGCGAGTTGCTGTTTTTTGCTTGTTTTTTACATTGCAGGAAATCAATATCAAACGGAGTCCAAACACCGCGAAACTTTTTGGAGATTTTTTATGGACCAGAACACCCAAGATGGGCCAGAGCAGCACCTGGGGGGTGCCCCAAGGGGGGCACGCCTGGGCCCCCAGGTGGGTTGTGCCCATCCCGGTGGCCTCCCGCACCCCTCTTTATCCTATATATTCCCCAAAATTCCAGAAACCCTCAGGGTTACCCTAGATCAAAAGTTCCACCGCCGCAAAGCTTTGTAGCCACCGAAAACCAATCTAGACCCCATTCCAGCACCCTGCCGGAGGGGCGAATCATCTCCGGTGGCCATCTTCATCATCCCGGCGGCCACCATGATGAGGAGGGAGTAGTCCACCCTCGGGGCTGGGGGTTTGTACCAGTAGCTATTGTTTAATCTCTCTCTCTCTCTCTCTCGTGTTCTTGAGATGTCACGATCTTGATGTATCGCGGGCTTTGTTAATGTAGTTGGATCATATGGTGTTTTCCCCCCTCTATCTTGTTGTGATGAATTGAGTTTTCCCTTTGAGATTTCGTCGTTATCGGATTGAATACTTTTATGGATTTGAGAACACTTGATATATGTCTTGCAATTGAATACTCATGGTGACAATGGGGTATCGTATTGATTCACTTGATATATGTTTTTGCACTCAACTCGCAGATTCCCGAGGTGACATTGGGGTAATCTATGCATAGCGGTTGATGCATGTTCTTGTCTCTGTTTCTCCAGTAGAAATATTGGGGCACTCTTTGAAGTTCTTTGTGTTGAATTGAGTATTATGAATATGAATTTGCTTTGGTGTTATTTTAGTACGAACTCTAGGATAGATCGAACGGAAAGAATAGCTTTGTGTTATTTTAGTGCGAACTCTTGAATAGATCAAACGAAAAGTTTAGCTTTGAGGTGGTTTCGTACCCTACAAACAATTTATTCTTATATTCACCGCTAGATAGGAACTTTGGAGTGATTATTCATCGCACTTTGAGGGGTGGTTATATGATCCAATTATATTAGCATTGTTGAGAGATTGCACTAGTGAAAGTACAGACCCTAGG
Source organism: Triticum urartu (assembly GCF_056163025.1). Taxonomy (NCBI): domain Eukaryota; kingdom Viridiplantae; phylum Streptophyta; class Magnoliopsida; order Poales; family Poaceae; genus Triticum; species Triticum urartu. The sequence goes on along the minus strand of NC_141876.1, from coordinate 493,802,902 downwards.
CCTTGTTTTCAAGCATTGCAATACCATTTGTGCTCCGTTTTATTGATTGCTACCTTGCTATTTTTATTTATTAAGATTATAAAAATATATTTCTACCATCAATATTACACTTTTATCACCATCTCTTCGGCGAACTAGTGCAACTATACAATTTGCCATTGTATTGGGTGTGTTGGTGATACGTCCATTTTGCATCATGCTTTTATATTGATATTTATTGCATTATGGGTTGTTATTACACATTATGTCACAATACTTACGCCTATTCTCTCTTATTTTACAAGGATTACATGAAGAGGGAGAATGCCGGCAACTGGAATTCTGGGCTGGAAAATGAGCAAATATTATAGACCTATTCTACACAACTCCAAAAGTCCTGAAACTTCACAAAAGTCATTTTTGGAATTAATAGAAAATACTGAGCGAAGAAAGTACCAGAGGGGGCCCACACCCTGGCCATGAGGGTGGGGCTGCGCCCTACCCTCCTGGGCGCGCCCCCTGCCTCGTGGGCCCCCTGGTGGCCCTCCGATGCCCATCTTTGGCTATATAGAGTCTTTCATCGAGGAAAAAATCATAAGCAAGCTTTCGGGAAGAAACTCCTCTGCCACGAGGCGGAACCAATCTAGGGCTCCGGCAGAGCTGTTCTGTCGGGGAAACTTCCCTCCGGGAGGGGGAAATCATCACCATCGTCATCACCAACGATCCTCTCATCGGGAGGGGTCAATCTCCGTCAACATCTTCACCAGCACCATCTCATCTCAAACCCTAGTTCATCTCTTGTATCCAATCTTTGTATCCAAACCTCAGATTGGTACATGTGGGTTGCTAGTAGTGTTGATTACTCCTTGTAGTTGATGCTAGTTGGTTTACTTGGTGGAAGATCATATGTTCAGATCCATTATGCATATTAATACCCCTCTGTTGGGGATATGGTTACTGGAGGTAAACCGGCTAGGAGTGGCCGGGTTAGCTCCATGAAGATAGAAGCCCATGAAGATATGAAGATGGTGGCTCTTTACAAAGACCCAAGGCCCAAAGACGGGTTAAAGCCTGTAGATGTGAACCGACTTTATCATATAAACTTGTATTGTAAGTTAGAGGAATAGAGACCGAACCGGACACCTCTATGACCCGGCCTCAGGACTTTGTAAACCGGTGGGTGTCAACCTATGTATATAAAGGGATGACCCGGCCGCGGTTTGAGGACAATAGGCAACAACTCGAGAGCCAGGCAAAGCGGATTCGCTCCCTGGTCATCGAAACCCTAGCAATACCAATCACAACTAGACGTAGGCTTTACCTTCATCGAAGGGGCCGAACTAGTATAAAACCCCTCGTGTCCCCTTGTCCGGTTTAACCCCTTTAAGCTAACCCATAGTGATGGCTCCACGACTAAGTCCTTTCACGAGGACATCTGCCATGACAAACCCACGACAGTTGGCGCCCACGGTGGGGCTATCACATGATGGTTTTGAGTTCTTGAAGGGCAGCTTTGATGGACTCAAGGGATACGCTGTGGGCTGGATAACGAAGAGTCGTCGCGGGAAGCTCTACATCAACGACGCAGGATGGAGCCCCGAGGCCGGTTCAATCGAATATGGGTACCGGGTCCCCTTTGGTGGGATTCACGTCTTCTTCGACAAGATCGGCGAACCGGGCCCTGAGCCGGACACCTGCGCCGACATCATCGAGACGACTCAGCGTGCAAGCTCTTCCCCGGTTCAGCCCGCAGCAAGGTATGTTTTTGTAGGTGTCATCCATGGAGTATAATACGAGGAAGGACCGGCATCTGATGCAGAAACCGTTGTCTGCTCTGATGACGAGTCTTCAACTGGAGAAACCAAATCGCTATATCAGTTGCAGGACGGCCGGATTAGCAGAGGTTCCGATGGCAACAATATTCCGGACCCCCTTGATCTGCCAAACCGGGTCGCTATCTTTATGGCCGGTACACAATCAGCACCCCACTCATCAACCGCCGCGGCAATGCTCTCTGGTTTGGCAACAGCAATGCCGGCGGGAGCAGGGGGCTCTGCGCCACCTCCGGCTCAAGTTCTGTCTGACTTGTTCGACACTTTGGCAACATTGATGGCCGCAGAGGTGGATGCAGCGGCCCGGGATCAGAACAATGCGGAGATCGCAAAGGTGAAAGATCAGATAACTCAGGCTAAAGCGGACCTAGTGCTTCCTCTTGAGCACTGTGTTGGTTTTCCCCGAAGAGGAAGGGATGATGCAGCAAAGTAGCATAAGTATTTCCCTCAGTTTTTGAGAACCATGGTATCAATCCAGTAGGAGGCTACGCGCGAGTCCCTCATACCTGCACAAAACAAATAAATCCTCGCAAGCAACGCAAATAGGGGTTGTCAATCCCTATAAGGCCACTTACGAGAGTGAGATCTGATAGATATGATAAGATAATATTTTTGGTATTTTTATCATAAAACATGCAAAGTAAAATAAAGGCAAAGTAAATAGCAAAGGAAATAACTAAGTAGTAGGAGATTAATATGATAAATATAGACCCGGGGGCCATAGGTTTCACTAGTGGCTTCTCTCAAGAGCATAGGTATTTTATAGTGGGTGAACAAATTACTGTTGAGCAATTGACAGAATTGAGCATAGTTATGAGAATATCTAGGTATGATCATGTATATAGGTATCACGTCCAAGACAAGTAGACCGACTCCTGTCTGCATCTACTACTATTACTCCACACATCGACCGCTATCCAGCATGCATCTAGAGTATTAAGTTCATAAGAACAGAGTAACGCCTTAAGCAAGATGACATGATGTAGAGGGATAAATTCATGCAATATGATAAAAAACATCTTGTTATCCTCGATGGCAACAATACAATACGTGCCTTGCTGCCCCTACTGTCACTGGGAAAGGACATCGCAAGATTGAACCCAAAGCTAAGCACTTCTCCCATTGCAAGAAAGATCAATCTAGTAGGCCAAACCAAACTGATAATTCGAAGAGACTTGCAAAGATAACCAATCATACATAAAAGAATTCAGAGAAGATTCAAATATTGTTCATAGATAAACTTGATAATAAACCCACAATTCATCGGTCTCAACAAACACACCGCAAAAGAAGATTACATCGAATAGATCTCCACAAGAGAGGGGGAGAAATTTGTATTGAGATCCAAAAAGAGAGAAGAAGCCATCTAGCTAATAACTATGGACCCGAAGGTCTGAGGTAAACTACTCACACTTCATCGGAGAGGCTATGGTGTTGATCTCCGTGATCAATGCCCCCTCCGGCGGAGCTCTGGAACAGGCCCTAAGATGGGATCTCATGGATACAGAAAGTTATGGCGGTGGAATTAGGGTTTTGGCTCCGTCTCTGATCGTTTGGGGGTAAGTAGGTATATATAGGAGGAATAAGTACGTCAGTGGAGCAATAGGGGGCCCACGAGGGTGGAGGGCGCGCCTCGGGCGGGGGGTAGGCACGCCCCCTACCTCGTGGCCTCCCTGTTGGTTTCTTGACGTAGTGTCCAAGTCTCCTGGATCATGTTCGGTGAGAAAATCACGTTCCCGAAGGTTTCATTCTGTTTGGACTCCGTTTGATATTCTTTTCTTGCGAAACCCTAAAACAGGCAAAAAACAGCAATTCTGGGTTGGGCCTCCGGTTAATAGGTTAGTCCCAAAAATAATATAAAAGTGCATAGTAAAGCCCAGTAATGTCCAAAACAGTAGATAATATAGCATGGAGCAATCAAAAATTATAGATACGTTGGAGACGTATCAAGCATCCACAAGCTTAATTCCTACTCGTCCTCGAGTAGGTAAATGATAAAAACAGAATTTTTGATGCGGAGTGCTACTTGGCATAATTTTAATGTAATTCTTCTTAATTGTGGTATGAATATTCATATCCGAAAGATTCAAGAGAAAAGTTCATATTGACATAAAAATAATAATACTTCAAGCATACTAACTAAGAAATTATGTCTTCTCAAAATAACATGGCCAAAGAAAGTTCATCCCTACAAAATCATATGGTTTAGTCATGTTTCATTTTCGTCACATAGGAATGCTCTCATCATGCACAACCCCGATGACAAGCCAAGCAATTGTTTCATACTTTAGTAATCTCAAACCTATAAAATTTCACGCAATATATGAGCGCGAGCCATGGACATAGCACTATGGGTGGAATAGAATATAATGAGGGGGGTATGTGGAGAAGACAAAAAGGAGAAAATCTCACATCAACGAGGCTAATCAATGGGCTATGGAGATGCCCACCGATTGATGTTAATGCAACGAGTAGGGATTGCCATGCAACGGATGCACTAGAGCTATAAATGTATGAAAGCTCAACAAAAGAAACTAGTGGGTGTGCATCCAACTTGCTTGCTCATGAAGACCTAGGGCACTTGAGGAGGCCCATTGTTGGAATATACAAGCCAAGTTCTATAATGAAAATTCCCACTAGTATATGAAAGTGACAAAACAAGAGACTCTCTATCATGAAGATTATGGTGCTACTTTTAAGTACAAGTGTGGCAAAGGATAGTAACATTGTCCCTTCTCTCTTTTTCTCTCATTTTTTGGGCCTTATTTTTTTATGGCCTTTCTCTTTTTCCCTTTTTTTCTTTTTTTATAATTCCTCACTTGGGACAATGCTCTAGAAAATGATGATCATCACACTTCTATTTATTTACAACTCAATGATTACAACTCGATACTAGAACAAAAGATGACTCTATATGAATACCTCCGGTGGTGTACCGGGATATGCAATGGACCAAGAGTGACATGTATGAAAGAATTATGAATGGTGGCTTTGCCACAAATACTATGTCAACTACATGATCATGCTGAGCAATATGACAATAATGAATGTGTCATGATGAACGGAATGATGGAAAGTTGCATGGCAATATATCTCGGAATGGCTATGGAAATGCCATAATAGGTAGGTATGGTGGCTGTTTTGAGGAGGATATAAGGAGGTTTATGTGCGAAAGAGCGTATCATATCACGGGGTTTGGATGCACCGGCGAAGTTTGCGCCAACTCTCAATGTGAGAAAGGGCAATGCATGGTACCGAAGAGGCTAGCAAGGATGGAAGGGTGAGAGTGCGTATAATCCATGAACTCAACATTAGTCATAAAGAACTCACATACTTATTGCAAAAATCTACAAGTCATCAAAAACCTCGGTACTACACGCATGCTCCTAGGGGGATAGAGGGGCGGAGGTTCAGACCCCAATCTGGAGCGCTTGTTAAATCAACCTTGTCCAAATCATGGATCAAAGGAGAAGCCGACATCACATCTTTGGAAGGATTGTTATATCATGCGAGAATTCAAGAATTCCAATATGTTTCAGTATGACAATGGCCCGCCCGGCGGTTCAGGAGGTGGTTTTCACGGGCTGGGTTACGGAGGCGGCAGCTTCGGTTCAGGATTTCAGAGCAATCAAACCGGACATAGCAACCATGGGAACCAGGGCAACCAGGGAGGTTACAACCATCAGGGGAACCAGCAGCAGCAGTCGGGTTATCAGAGCAATCCGAAGCAGTTAAATAGTGGGCAGTATCATGTCTTCACCACTAGCTTGTGCAAGCGTGATCAGAAGCTTCACAAGAGGGCTGTGGACTCTGTTGAACCGGCGGTGCCTTAGTATTTGCGCTGGTCTGAGCAACCCATTTTATGGAGTAGAGAGGATCACCCACCCCGGGTTGACAATCCGGGTCAACTAGCCTTATTGGTGGCACCTCAGGTTGGGGGGTATAAGTTGACCAAGGTGCTCATGGATGGGGGAAGTAGTATCAACATTCTATATTATGATACCTTCCGTCGTATGGGGTTGACAGATAAGAATCTTAAACTATCAAACACCGTTTTTCATGGTGTGGTGCCCGGTAAGTCTGCATATCCAGTGCGCAAGATAGCCCTAGAGGTGGCTTTTGGAGATGATCATGATTCTAGATCAGAAACATTGATTTTTGAGGTGGTAAAAATCAAAAGTCTGTATCACGCTTTGTTTGGGCGACCGGCTTATGCCAAGTTCATGGCGAGGCCGTGTTATGTTTATCTGCAGTTTAAAATGCCAGGTCATAAGGGGACCATCACAGTACATGGGAGCAGGAGGATCGCTTTGGAATGTGAGGAAGGTGATGCGGCTTATGCTGAGTCAGTTTGTGCCATGGAAGAGCTGAAGTTTTACAAAGACAAGGTTGATCCGGCATATATGACTTCTTTGAAAAATCCAACTACGGAACACGATCCGGCGTTGAAGTTTAAATCGGCCACAGATACTAAGATGGTTGATTTTGTTCCTGGCGATTCATTCAAGCAGTTCAGCATCAGCGCTAACCTGGATCCCAAATAGGAAAGCGCGCTCATCGAGTTCATTCGTGAGAACCGGGACATCTTTGCATGGAAGCCTTCTGACATACCAGGTGTACCGAGAGAACTCGTTGAGCACACACTTAACATTGATCCTAAGTTTAAACCGGTCAGACAGTTTCTCCGCCGCTTCAACGAAGAAAGGTGCAAGGCTATTGGTGAAGAGGTAGCTCAGTTGTTGGCCGCAAGATTTATTGTGGAGGTCTTTCACCCGGAGTGGTTGGCTAATCCGGTGTTGGTTCTCAAGAAAAACGGCACTTGGCGTATGTGCGTGGACTACACAGACTTGAACAAGGCTTGCCTAGCAGATCCCTTTGTCCTCCCTCGTATTGATCAGATTATTGATGCTACGGCGGGTTGTGACCGTTTGTGTTTTTTGGACGCTTATTCTGGTTACCATTAGATCAAAATGGCAGTTAAGGATCAGGAGAAGACAACTTTTATAACTCCCTTTGGAGCCTTCTGCTATGTCTCCATGCCCTTTGGGCTCAAGAGTACCCAGGCGACTTATCAACGTTGTGTTCAGAATTGTCTCAATAAGCAGATTGGGCGCAATGTTCATGCATATGTGGATGATATTGTGATAAAGTCCAGGAAAGAGGAAACATTGATAGATGACCTGAGAGAAACCTTTGACAACCTCCAGGTTTACAAGATGATGCTCAATCCGGACAAATGTGTCTTTGGTGTCCCGACAGGCAAACTCTTGGGCATTCTGGTGTCAAACAGGGGCATTGAGGCTAATCCGGAAAAAAATCAGCAATTACATCTTTGGCTAAACCGGCGTGTATCAATGACGTTCAACGTTTGGCCGACCGGATTACAGCTTTGAGCCAGTTTATCAGTCGTCTCGGGGAGAAAGCTATCCCTTTATATCAGATGCTAAAGAAAATAGATGACTTTGTTTGGAGCGAGGCGACTGATAAAGCATTTGAGGATCTGAAGAGGCAGTTAGCTGAACCGCCTGTGCTTGCAACTCCGATCGATAAAGAGCCTTTACTACTGTATGTGGCTGCTTATGCCAGAGCTGTTAGTGTGGCTATTGTTGTGGAGTGCAAGGAGGCTAGAAAGGAATATCCGGTTCAACGATCAGTTTATTATATTAGTGAGGTGCTTATTGAATCAAAGCAGAGGTATCCACATTGGCAGAAGCTGGTGTATGGAGTATTTATGGCAAGCTGGAAGCTCAAACATTATTTTTAGGGTCATCCTATCACAGTGGTCAGTTCAGCCCCTCTGGGAGATATCATTCAAAACAGAGAAGCAACTGGTCGGATTGCCAAGTGGGCTATTGAGCTTGGACCTCACGGGCTCAAATACACACCTCGCACAACGATTAAATCCCAAGCACTCGTGGACTTCATCAATGATTGGACAAAGTTGCAGGCACCAGAGGAAAAGCCAGATAATACGTATTGGACTATTCACTTTGATGGATCCAGACAGTTGGAGGGCTCGGGGGCTGGAGTCATACTAACTTCCCCACGGGGTGACAAGTTTTGTTATGTCCTCCGTTTAATGTTCCCTTGTACTAACAATGCAGCTGAGTACGAGGCCTTACTCCACGGTCTTTGGATGGCTAAGGAGATGAACTTAAGCTGGGTTAAGTGCTTTGGTGACTCGGATCTGGTGGTTCAACAGGTGTATGGCACTTGGGATTCTAAAGACCCACTCATGGCTGCATATCAACAAGAGGTGGACACGGTGGCTGGTCACTTCAAGGGTTATCAAGTTGACCATAATGACCGGCGAAAGAATGAAGCGGCGGACGCTTTAAGCCGCCTTGGCTCTCAGCGTAAACCGGTCCCACCAAATGTCTTCCTCGACGTACTACATAACCCGTCGGTCAAGATACCAACAGAGGAGGAGTTGGCTATTCCAGACCCGGAGGCCCAATTGGTGGCAACTTTGCATGTTATACCGGATTGGACAATCCCGTACCTAGCCTACATGAACCGGGGCGAGTTGCCAGAGGATGAAACCTCGGCCCGTCAGATAATCTGGCGTTCCAAGTCAATGACCATAGTCAATGGAGAGTTACATCGTTACAGTGTCACATGAGCAATTCAGCATTGTGTATCTCCTTAAGAGGGTTGTGAGATTTTGCGAAATCCACGAAGGAGATTGCGGTCATCATGCCGGTTCAAAATCATTGGTGGCTAAGGCTTTTCGTCACGGTTTCTATTGGTTAACAGCTCACGATGATGCTGAGGATTTAGTCAAAATATGTGACGGTTGTCCAAAAATTGCACGCCGTGCTCATATTCCGGCTCAGGAGTTGAGGATGATTCCAATAACTTGGCCGTTTGCGACTTGGGGGCTCGATATGGTTGGACCCTTTAAGCGATCCAAGGACAAAAAGACCCACTTGTTAGTGGCAGTTGACAAGTTCACCAAATGGGTGGAAGCAGAGCCAGTCAGTAAGTGTGATGCGGCCACGGCGGTTCAGTTCATCAAAAAGGTGATATTCCGGTTTGGTTTTCCACACAGTATTATAACTGATAATGGTACTAATCTGTCAAACGGAGAGATGGAGGAAATTTGCCAACGTGAGCACATCTGGCTTGATATAGCATCGGTGTCTCACCCCCAATCTAATGGTCAAGCGAAGAGGGCAAATCAAGAAATTTTGAGAGGTATTAAACCCCGGCTCATGGTTCCTTTGAAGCGGACACCGGGTTGTTGGGTGGAGGAGTTGTCTTCTGTGTTATGGAGTATCAACACCACACCTAACAGATCTATGGGTTACACGCCTTTCTGTATGGTTTATGAAGCGGAGGCAGTTCTTCCTAGTGACATCCGTCACGACTCGCCCCGTGTGGCATCTTATATTGAAGCTGATAATGAGACGCCACATCAGGACTCACTGGACCTGTTAGATGAGGAGTGTGATCTCGCAGCAGCACGTTCGGCGATTTATCAACAAGATCTCTGACGTTATCACAGCCGCCGGGTTAAGACCAGAACTGTCGGGGATATACCCCGCGGTATGACCCGGCCGGGCTTGGCGACTCACCAGAGACCTGGCTGGAGCTTGGCGACTCACTGGCGATCCGCCCGGACATGGCGGTTTACATGTAACCCGCCTGGACATTGTGACTCATTGGAGACCCAGCAGGCGGATCAGACGGGCAACAAGGCCCAAGGCCCAACAGGCCGGCTTATACTCTGATGGGCGGCTTAAGAGAAAAGGGATGACAAATATTTTCTTTACGAGGAAGCAAGACCCGGACTTGTATTCAACTTGTGAGAAAGGATAGACTAGTCCTAGTCCTACTAGGACTCCACATGTAACCCGCCCCTTCAACATATATAAGGAGGGGCAGGGCTCCCCAAAGAGGGACGAAAAATGATCTCTAGGGCTAGACACAAAGAGCCGGCTTACCGGCGACTCCCTCATGATCATAATGAGACCTAACCACAAACAGCATGTAGGGTTATTACCGGATGATGTTTCCCGGGGACCGAAGCTGTGTAAACCCTTGTCTTGTGTTGTGTCTCTCGATTCCGCTCAACCTCTCTCAAGCTACCACATAGATGCGTTGGTCTCGCAACTAAGTTCTCACACTAAGGGCATCTGCCGTGACAATTCCATGACTGTTGACGCCCACCATGAGGCCTGCGCATGATGATGTTGAGTTCTTGGAAAAATCTCTCTCAAGAATCGAGAAGTTTGCAATTTTCCTGATGGGAAAAACCAGCTCGAAAGGATCTACATCTTCCCGAAAGTTCGTCGGGTCAATTCCGATCTAATTTGGTACCATGCTCGAGAAAAAAAATTCCAAGGCGTTATAGGCGCTGCCATGGGTGTTTCTGCCCGATTTAATTTGCTCAGATGTCCTCAGCCGACGGTTGATCTAGACCCGTGACAACAATTGACGCTCGACGTTTCAAGCTATCCATGCCGGCAGGTCCCACCATTGGAATCACACGTTTGAGACCTGCTCGGTGGTTCCTGCAGATGAAAAAGATGACATACGGCCGAGGCCTGCAGGAGCGGGGTAGCACATCAGGTCAGGGCGGTTGACGCAGATTTCCACTCCGTCACGTCGATGAAGTGATTTGCCAAAACACCATGACGCGAACGAGGGGACTTCGAGTTTGCAGAGTCACGGACGGATCCATGCCAAAACGCTATGCGCCTGCACCCAATACTCTTCCCGAGACCTTGTTCAGACCGGATTTAAACTCACTTCGTGGGGAGCAAAGGAAAACGCTGCAGTCCAGGAGCAGTGTGCCATTACAAGACAAATCAGCGATGCCAATTCACTACTAATAAACAATTCAACTGTGGAATACTAGTAACTTCAAAAAAAAAAACTGTGGAATACTAGTACTTGTTACCATGGCCTCACGTGAAGGATCAATCAAAGGAAAAGTGAGGCATGTATGTACGTATATATTCTTGATGGGATTAGTAGTACTCCTTGGACTTGGGCTCCACGATCGGGCATCTCCACCGCGACTACCGACTTCGGCCCTGCCATCTCTGCCGCAGCACTTCTGAGCCTGCCTGCGCAAATCGCCCTCCGTTCCGGTTCTGGCCTGCGCGTCTCCGTCCCGGCCTCCGGCTCATGCGCCTCCGTGCCTCGTCGACTGCGTTCTTCTTCCTCGTGGCCGCGCCTGCACGACTCCGAGCGGGAATCACCAAGTTCCGCGCCACGCGTGTCCTCTGTTCCGGATTGCTCTGCGCTGAGTCGCCTCATCGGTCTACTTCTACTGCAAACCGCATTCTCCATCTCAACAGGTTGCCTCCCGTGCGCTCGCCGTCTCCGGCGTGCCGGCCGGTTCCTGCGGCCTCCGCCGCTGAGCCTTGAGCCGCTAGCTGCCTCTGCCACCTCCACCAGTCGCCCCCGCGCGACCCGGTCACTGCTGCTGCCAGTGAGCCGCCGCGGCTTCAGCTGCCGTTCTGTGACCTGCCTCAGATCCGCCTCAGCCTCCGCCGCCGCCATGCATTGAGCCGCCGTGGCTGAGACCCGCCGCGTCATTTCCATCGTCTGCTAGGGGCTGCGCTGAGTCGCCCTGGGCCTTGGCTATTACCTTGCTGTCGTTGCCGGCACCCTGCACCCTACCGTCATGGTTGATCCCTGGCCCTGGGCAGGAGTCCCAACAGGCTGGTTTGATTAATTATTGGTAGACTACTGCCCAATGTACATTGAAGACCTGGACTCGTTACAAAGGGGTCATAAAGGGGCATGCGTCAATGTTATTTTTGCATTAGCGCTTGTCCGTGCCGTGCTGCCGGATGGATACGTGCGCAAGTCGCCGCCCCCGCTACATCAACACATGCGACTAATTTATTGTCCGCGCCCGCTACCGACTCGTCGTCCGCACCAGCTTATAACGCCGCGGCCGGCTCATCTACCTGCTCCCATGGCCGACTCGGACGTGATTGATTTCAGCTTCACCAAGGTGATCATCAATTCTGTGGTGGATAAATACTGACTTGACGTATAAGGTGAAATCCACGACAGTTAGCTGCTCCCGCTGCCGACTCGTCGTCCGCACCCGCAGCCGACTCGCCCGCGCCCTTGCCATTTTTAATGTTGCGGCCGACTCTTCTGTTCGCGCCGGCTTACAACGCCGGTACCGACTCTCTCCGTTCGCGCCGGCTTACAATGTTGCGGATAAATCAGGTGAAATCCATCCGGTCAATTTTTCTTGATACATTTTTTTCTTCGAGAACAATTACTCTCATTTGTGCAGTTTCTTATACAGAACAATTCTCCATAACAAAAGAGGCCATCAAGCTATGGCCCTTGCCTACACCGGACGGGTCAATGGACAGGGTCAATTATAACCCACCGATGTTCAACATATTCCAGCAATCCACTGGTCATATCATGATCAAGCATGAAGAGTCTCAAGCCAACTCCTCGAGTAGTCTTAAGACTCGGGGGCTACGATGACATGACTTAGTAAAACATTGTGAGATTCAAGACCCCGGATCATTGGAGGCAAGATAACCCGGTTCCGGAGGCTACTGCCATATTGGTGAAAATTTAAAGACTGTCAGAAAATTTCCGGCTTAAAATTAACAAATCCGGTTCAAACATCCGGCTCAAGGTAAATTCGCCTCTTACAAAGCTTTTAAGCTCTCAAATCCGGTTTAAAATTCCGGTTCAAAAAGAATTAACCTCTCGCAAGTTCGAGTTCTCAAACAAATTAAAGGTTACCAAAAAGAACTTGCTGCCATGATGCGCGGTTCAAACATAGGTATCTTGCCTTACGGCTTATCTTATTATGGTCACTTGGGGGCTTCTTGCTCATTGAGCATAGCTGTCGGTACCCTCTTGATCGGTGCAATACTAATATATGGTCACTTGGGGGCTTCCTGTTCAAACATAGGTCGTATTCGAACCAAAGAGAACATAGCTGTCGTAAACCTTTTGATCGGCGCAAGGCCAAACTCACTAGGGGGCTTCTTGATCGTATCTGAATCATAGCTTAACCCCTTTTGGGTCCGACTTGGATCTTATTCGAATCAGGGACGTTAAAAATCTCTCAAGGTCATTTGGGGGCTTCCTGTTCAAACATAGGTCGTATTCAAACCAAAGAGAACATAGCTATCGGTACCCTCTTGATCGGCGCAACGCCAAAGCCACTGGGGGCTATATGATCGTATTCGAATCTTAGCTCAACCCCTTTGGAATGGTTTTCTGATCGTATATGAATCAGAAGCCTTAAATTTTTTTAAAAAGTCTTTTTTGCAAACAATTTTGGTTTTGACTTGAGACCTTTTTGGATTATATCTCAATTGTATATAAGTGTTTTATGCTTAACCCGGCTTGACTTTTGACTATAAGTCGCCAGCTTATAACAATCATCATCGATGTGGAAGCACTGGATTCTAAAGATTGGGTTATCACCCTTACTGCACAGGTCATGTAAACCGGCAGTACAAATTGAATATCACATTGGTTATATGTGGGAGATTATGACCCGCCCTGCGGCAAACCGCCAAGGGTTCTTGTGATCTACTTATGTGCGGGGTAAGACTACATTTGGGTGGTTACCCGCCCTGGCTCTTGACGTTAGGTCGCCAGGGCATATGTTGTTTAAACTCTGTGCAGGATTTGCAGAACTATGACTTATATAAATGTTTCAGTCCAAGCTCATCACCGAAATTGGTGTCTCAAAAGGGTTATCAATTATTGATTTTCTCAAGGGCTATAGGCTACCGGGTTACAAAAATTCCGGCTTACAATGAATGTGCATTAAGTCGTCATCGGCCAAGAGCCGCCAGGTATTTAAACTTCGGATTTACTTATCAACCAATGAGGTATTCAAATCTTTAATAGCCAAACTTGGCTGGATTTTTCATTATGATATTGAATGATTAAGGTCTTCAAACTGGGTTATTCAAATCTTTAATAGCCAACATGGCTGGATTTTTATTATGGTTATCAATCACCAATATTACGAATGAGGTTTTCAAAGTCGCTTCAGTGCAATGGATATTATTTTATCAATTGATATAATTTATTCTACAATGGAAGGAATAGTCCTGAGTTGCTGCAGGCTTACGACCCGGCACTTGGGGGCTACATTATTCAAATCGAGATTACATCGAATATACAAGTCCCATGTCACTGCCAGCATGCACCATGGCACTTGGGGGCTAATGCAAAGTCATTTTTTGCTCAACTTATTAAAGACCCGACTCATCACATTTTAAATGAGCCGGCCCTTGGGGGCTACCAATTGCTCCCGTTAACAATTCAAGGTACACAAGTTTTATTCCATTATATTGAAGGGTCCACTGCTCAGTTGGTAAAGCACAAAACTCTTAACCTTGTGGACGTGGGTTCAAGCCTCATGATGGGGGTTACATCATATGATGTTCTTTTCAAAAGAAGTATATATATAAAGTCCCAGCTCAATATTATCTTACTGAGCCGGCCCTTGGGGGCTACACGTTGTTGTTCAAGTCTATATGATCATATTTATAAAGTCCCTGCTCATTATTGCATAATGACCCGGCCCTTGGGGGCTATACTGGTTATAGTTTTTAATGAGTATAAGGCAATTACAAGTCCCAGGTTGCTGCAAGCATGACAACCCGGCACTTGGGGGCTACATATATGGAGTATTCAGTCTTTACTAGTGACTAAGATGAACAACATGGATTTCTTCAAAGTGGCAGTATTTATATTAAAGCAAGTCCTAAGTCATCACTTTGTTTCTGCTCAAGACTTGGGGGCTACAGGTAATATGGATATAAGGGAGAAAAATCTTCAAATTCTCAGTTTTTGAGTAAACCAGATTGACCCAGCGTCACCAATAACTATGACCCGGCGTTGGCAACAATTATGACCCGGTGCTATCAATATTTACAAACCGGATATTTTGTCAATGATAAACCGGCAAGTTCTACAAGCCGGCTGAAAGCCAGATGAGTTTTTCAAGACCAATATTTTTTAAGCCGGCGCTTTGGAAGCTGATTCAATATTTATTACAATATTTCTCTATAAGATACCAATGTCTGCAAATTGGCTCTGAAGCTGGCCTATTGGCTCGGATTTCTCAAAAGAAATATCTGGATTTTTGCATTGGCAAGGTTTGGACATATCTGTTAAAAGAGAAGTGCTATAAGATCTCTGAGTATGCATCCAGGAGGAAATGACAAGGACTTAAATATGATCAGGTGCCGGTTCAGGAAAATATTTAACCCAGAGCACAACCTATCAAGTTTGTTCTTGTGTTTATTTTATAGGATCAGTTTAACATGGATAAATCCAAATTAAACTGGGGGCTAATGTCGGGGATATACCCCGCGGTATGACCCGGCCGGAATCATGACCCGGCCGGGCTTGGTGACTCACCAGAGACCTGGCTGGAGCTTGGCGACTCACTGGCGATCCGCCCGGACATGGCGGTTTACATGTAACCCGCCTGGACATTGTGACTCATTGGAGACCCGGCGGGCGGATCAGACGGACAACAAGGCCCAAGGCCCAGCAGGCCGGCTTATACTCTAGTGGGCTGGCTTAAGAGAAAAGGGATGACGAATATTTCCTTTACGAGGAAGCAAGACCCGGACTTGTATTCAACTTGTGAGAAAGGATAGACTAGTCCTAGTCCTACTAGGACTCCACATGTAACCCGCCCCTTCAACATATATAAGGAGGGGCAGGGCTCCCCAAAGAGGGACGAAAAATGATCTCTAGGGCTAGACACAAAGAGCCAGCTTACCGGCGACTCCCTCATGATCATAATGAGACCTAGCCACAAACAGCATGTAGGGTTATTACCGGATGATGTTTCCCGGGGCCCGAAGCTGTCTAAACCCTTGTCTTGTGTTGTGTCTCTCGATTCCGCTCAACCCCTCTCAAGCTACCACATAGATGCGTTGGTCTCGCGACTAAGTCCTCACACTAAGGACATCTGCCGTGACAATTCCATGACAAGAACCTTTCAAGAGGGCGATCTGGTGCTCCGGCTCATCCAGGATCAGACTGATATGCACAAGTTATCCCCACCTTGGGAAGGACCTTTTGTGGTCAGCAAGAATCTGCACAACGGGTCATACTACCTCATTGATATTCGAGAGCACAAAGACTCACGTAAATCGAGGAGGAGACCAAGCGGCCGTGGAATATAGCTCTTCTTCGGCCTTACTATACTTGAGCCACAGGCTCTTCTTATGTGCATACTTATGACAATGTATATATTATATAATAAACCGGAGCCTCGAATAAAGCAGGGTCTCTGTTCTTTTTTACATCATGTGAGCCTAAAAAGAGCTTCTACTAACAAGATGGAGTTTTGTTAAACCGGCCTCTACAGCCGCATGGATATAAAGAAAATCACTAGGGGGCTTGGTCATATTTGAACCATAGTTACACCTCTTGATCGGTTTAAAAGCAAAAAAGGGATGTCACTAGGGGGCTTGGTCATATCTGAACCATAGCTACACCTCTTGATCGGTTTAAAACCAAAAAGGGATGTCACTAGGGGGCTTGGTTGTTTTCACACCATAGCTACACCTCTTGATAGGCTTTAAGCCAAAAGGAAATTATGTGGAGCCAAAGAGAATTTGTTGCATTAAGCACAGTTCAAACATAGGTAACCACTGAGCATAGCTCACATATTACCTGGGGGCTCCTTGCTTCTCAAAGAACGGTGAGCTTGAACCCTTGTAATAGGCTATCAAGCCAGGCTTGGAAGCCAGGTGTATTCACCTAAAACTCCGGGTTATCCTGCCTCTTTAAGTAAGCCACTCCATCCAGGTAAAACTGGTATGACCCATCGAACGTTTGACAAGTCACTCCCATGGACCCTGAACTAGTCAAAGTTAAAACGGTGATTGGTTAAAGATTGAGGTCCATCTTAACAGGCTTTGCAAAACGGTTTAACTCAGCGGCCTGGCAGCCCATGAAAAGCCTCGATTTAGGGTCTGGCAGCCCATGAAAAGCCTTGTATATTTTTTCTTTGCGATTTTTTATGATAAGGGATTTATAAATATTTTTTCTGATAAACCGGTGTTTCTTTCCAACCCGGCATGCCTTTCAACGCTTAGTTGTCAGTACATGATCAGTTTTAAATTGGCAGAATATTCTTCCAGTCTGGTTTTTGATTATATATCACCAGTATTATGCAGCTATTATAGATCCAAATGGTTTCTATATGAACCGGCAAGAGGGCAATGAGTTGACAATGCTATGGACTGGTGTTCTTCACCTTTATCATACAAGCAGTTGGTCAGCTAAAACGAGGTATGTCACAGATAGTATTTATCTTATCTGGTTTAAATAAATCTTGGATAGCCATCCAAGTTATGTATGGATTTTGGGCATCATGACCCGTCTAGTGGTAAACCACTAGGACTCTTTTTAGTTCTTATATGCAGGAACATAAAGTATAATGGATTGTGCATAAATAGATTCCAAAAGTGGAGCAAGTTTTTCACAATGTCAAGCAACACAAAGCATGCTCGATGGCATGGGAGATAAAGGTGTTTTTGCTATCCTATTACAAGAAGCTTCAAAACGGATCCAATTGAATAATTGTTTCAAGCAGTGGCACACAGTAGCTGATAAACCGGCTGCCGGTTTAGGATGCTTCATCGGGACGGCTCAACGATTGAGGGTCATTTGGTGCAATCACCTCTTCTTCATCCCTCCCTAGACGCTGGAAATCAATCGTTGACCAATCGATTCCGGTTAAAGCTTGAAACACGGCTTCTTCATGGATAAGGCTGGAGGGGTTAATGTCAGGAGCGTAAGTATGCTTACGGATTGGAGGTACAAGTTCTTCGACTTCATGGATTTCGGCAGGCTGTCTCTTTCCTTCAGCGTCGTAAACCGGCTGGAAATGAGATAAGTCTGTTTCCTCCGCCAGTTTGCTGGCTATTGGCCGCATCTCCTTTGTCAGCCTTCGGAGATCATCATTGTTGAAGTTTGAACCGCCCTCCTTCACACCTGGATATCCTTTAATGATGTCATCCGCTTCAAGATCCGGAATCCATGCCTTGGCCCGGATTAGTGCGGTCAACGCTCCTGATCTTGCAGCTGCCTTCTTCAGTTCAGTAATCCAGGCTGGTAGCATGGGCAGCTTCTCAAGGGTTTCTTTTATCAGTGATGGCACCGGCTTGTTGTAGGCTGCAGTGCAAATAGCACGCTGGGATCTAGAGTATAGCTGTTCTATTAAGGTGTAAGCCTCTTTAAGCTTCATCCGCATATCAGCGCCCAGATGAGCAATACGAGTGCCTGTCATGGTTTAATATCAGCAAACTGGTAAATGATAAGAACTCATGAATTGGACAAATAGCATAAGGAGGTACTTACCGAACATAGCAGACGTCATGGCGTCGATCTGCCGCTTCAAGCCGGTCAGTTCGTCTACAACTGGCTTCAGGGCTGCTTCCGCGTCTTCGGCTTTCTTGGTTAAACCGGCCTTTTCGGCTTCCCAGTCAGCACGCTCCTTGTTAAAAGTCTCTTTTAACTTCTCCATAGCTGCCAGGGCATTGGTCAGCTCCTCCTTGGCTTTCGAAGCTTCTGCTTGTTGGGACTTCACGTTCTCTTGAAGATCAGCGGTTTGAGCATCCCTATTACTTAGTTCGGCCTGCAAAGGCGAAGATATGTCAACAACAGGATATGTATTTTCTAAGTACTAAGCGTATAACAAGTTATGCACTTCATACTTGGGGGCTAATGCCTATTTGCTCTATTATCAACAAGTCTTTCACAAGTCTCAAGTACAATGCAAGCATTATCCATAACACTTGGGGGCTAATGTACATCTGTTCAAAACTGATGCATGGATTCAAGACCCGGGTTACCTCGCAAAGCTAAACCGGCCCTTGGGGGCTACACCGATGAAAGCTACATAACTACACTAATAAAGTATCGGTTTTGTTTTTACTGAGGACTTGACATATCGAGAATCAGCATGTAAGGATTAAGGTATTACAAAGTCCCGGTTTAAGAGTCAAGAAATACCTGGGCTGATGTTTATACTTTGGAGTCAAGAAATGAAAGGAGATGAAAATACCTCATAGCGTTCCTTCATTAGGTTCACCAAACCGACTTCATAATCACGGTTTGAGTGCAGACGGTTTAAAAAACCAGAGTGGAATTCTTCAGCGCTGAGATGAGCATAACTTGACAAATCAGTGCTCCATTTACCCTTCTCCATGGTAGAACGCTCTTCTTTGGCACTATGTTTGGCCAAGATTGCATGATGGCAAGGAGAGCTGTGGCGCATGCCAGTAATGATAACATCATCTCCTTGGCCTCCAGTAGTTTTTACGGGTGATGGTGGAGTGCCAGTAACTCTCACCGGACTAGCCTGGATTGGAGCTGCCGGTTCAGTATCAGGAACAACAGTGTCAGCTTCTGTTTGTTCGTCAATATTCTGATTTTGAGGGGTGGCTCATCAAAGGTAGCTTCAGGATGGGGACCCTCCTGCTCACCAGTTTGGTCTGGTTCACCTGTTTGCTCCTGTTCAAGAACCACCTGGTCTTCAGACAGATTGTTCACCCGAGCTTTTTTGCTGGGTCTGGCTTTGGCTCTGCAAACAAAAATAAAAGAGGTGAAAATTAAGCATACTATTCAAGATATGCAAACATTTGAAGAAAGGGTTTGAGTACTTACCCAGCTACAGTTTTAAGAGGAGGGAGTTGGGTCATTGTTGACTCGCCAGAGGATGAGGGAGGTGTCACCTGATAATTTGAATCGAACGGATTAAGAGGTTGTCGGAAATAACCTGCCTTGGGATAAGAATTGTCAAAAGTGGGGGAGACCTCAGATCGGCGTTTCCGAACTGGGCTGTCAGGTAAACCTGCCGAAGTGACCTGCTGGCCGCTGTGCCAGGTTGTCCGGCGAGCCTCGTGCTGCTGCGTCTTCAAAATAAATGTTGGATTCAAGTAAGAAAGAGGATGAGAAAAGCTTACTTTCCAGACTGCTTGACGGGTTTTTTCTGTTGGCATAGAGTCTGAACCGAAGGAAAGGGTAATTACCTCTACGTCATCAGCCTGGCTGCCTTCCACGTCCTCCTGATAAAGATCATTGTTAATGAGGTGCATGAAAAGGGAGCCAAGTGAGTCAATTTCTACCTCAATTTCCGGTTCATCTGCATCTTCCTCAAGTTCCATGTTGATACGTTCAGCTGTTTTCGGCTTTGAGGTTCTCTTAACGGCTTTGGTTTTGAGACGGGATGGCTTTGCCGCTTTATCTGTGGATTTCCTCTTCCAGAATGGATCATCACCCTGTTTATAAACAAACAGAAGAATGTTTACGGGTTGAACAATTTTAAAAAATGTCAAAGATAAAAAGGAAGGATAGTACTTACAGCAGGCGGTTTATTTTGTGTGTAGAAGGGGTTCAAGCCGGTTTGGCGACAAACAGATTCCGATTCATTCAAAATTTTCTTAACACCTTCAGTGACCTCTTCACCGGTTAACTAAATGTTGACGTGGCGTTGGGGGTCTTCTAATTCACCGGTGTACTCACACATTAAACCGGAGCGGTGGCTTAATGGCAAGATGCTCTAAGATATCCAACAACGCACAAAGTCGACGCCCGATAAACCATTGGCCATAAAGGCTCGGAGCTTGGCGAGTTGAGGGGCATATGCGGCCCGTTCCGGAGAACTTAAACGTTGTAGCAATGGATGAGTGTTGGAAAGCCGGTGATCACGATAGCCTGGCAGAGGGTTCTCATCTTCAGGAGAGGTATCCTTATAGTAGAACCAAGTCTGGTTCCAGTCCTTAGGGTGACTGTGCAGCTTGGCATGAGGGAACTCAACTTCTTTCCACTTTTGAATAGAGACGCCACCAAGTTCAGTGTTGGGACCGCTTACGAATTCTGTGCGCCGGTTCAGATGAAAAAAATCCCAAAACAGCTTAGCAGTTGGTTCTTCTTGTAAGTACACTTCACAGAAGACTTGGAAGTTGCATAGATTGGACACCGAGTTGGGTCCAATATCTTGAGGATGGAGTTGGAAACTGGCAAGAACATCTCGGAAAAACTTCAACCCGGGCGGTTTGAAACCACGGCCTATGTGGTCGACAAAGACCACTACCTCACCCTGCCTCGGGGTAGGAGGATTCTCTGTTCCTGGAACTCGCCATCGAATCTCAGTTTTTTTTGGGCAAGGTGCCAATATTAACCATTCCGTTCAACTATTCTTCGGTAACCCGGGAAGGAGCCCAGTTGCAAGCATAAAACTATTTGGCCATTGTGAACAAAAAGCTGAAAAGGAAATACTGGTTTACAAATCATTCATGGTGGTACGCAAGGTGCGACGGAATAAAGATATACAACTATGTAAAATTGCGTAAACCGGAGGCTGATACAATAATGAATGAGAAGGTCATATCAGAACAAAGGTATACACATGTTGTTAAACCGGATTATAACAATGGATGTAAAAGGGTTTGCCGGTTTACTAGGGGACTAATGGTATGTGATAGGTTGTTCTTACAAAGGTAAACCACCTATGTGGTAAAGAGGATACAGATCCAAGATAAAAATGACTAAGTAAGGTGAAACAGGTTCCACAAGGGGACATGGAAATTTTGGATCTACTGAAAGACAGGAAAGCAAAAATATTTTGACCTAAAAGGGTTGGACCCAAAGCAGTTCGTAATGGTTCAGATCAGTTTTTCGCGTACAAAAAGTTTGTTGTGGTAGCGGAAAGTAAAGCATTATGACCAATATATCAAGCTTGAACTTTCTTATCCATAGATAAGGAGGAACGGGGAAGAGCCACACTGGAGCCCTGATGAACTTTGATGAACTGCGAAGAACGAGGGAACCCTAAATAGATCTACAAAGTGGGGAAGGGAAAGACTTACAGAGACTGATGGAAGCAACGAAGGAGCGCCGCAGCTTTCTGGCGCAACCAGGTTGATGCAGCGGCCGGCGGAGAGACTGAGGCAAAGCTCGGTGGCGGCGGCGGCGCTCAGGGACAGAGATGTCGCAAGGAGGAAAAAGAGGTGAAGGATACAAAGGGGAAAAAGAGAAGGGCCCGTGGTCCTATTTATAAGGTGAACCGATAAGCGACAGGTGCGTAAATCGAGGAGCTGGAAATGGATAGTTAATAAGGATGTTGCCTCGAGGGTTGAACGTTCATTAATGAAGGATATCTTCGGCTTCAACAGGTAGATGATGTCATAACGATTTAATGTGGATTTAAAGGATGACGTCACGGTGATTTACCAGATTTATACGAAGGTGCCAGGGCAAGAATTTTTCTAAGTATTGAAGATTGACATGAACAAGTTCAAATCAATCTGGGGCCTAATGTTGGGGATATGGTTACTGGAGGTAAACCGGCTAGGAGTGGCTTGGTTAGCTCCATGAAGATAGAAGCCCATGAAGATATGAAGATGGTGGCGCTTTACGAAGACCCAAGGCCCAAAGGCGGGTTAAAGCCTGTAGATGTGAACCGACTTTATCATATAAACTTGTATTGTAAGTTAGAGGAATAGAGACCGAGCCGGACACCTCTATGACCCGGCCTCGGGACTCTGTAAACCGGCGGGTGTCAACCTATGTATATAAAGGGATGACCCGGCCGCGGTTTGAGGACAACAGACAACAACTCGAGAGCCAGGCAAAGCGGATTCACTCCCTGGTCATCGAAACCCTATCAATACCAATCACAACTAGACATAGGCTTTACCTTCATCGAAGGGGCCGAACTAGTATAAAACCCCTCGTGTCCCCTTGTCCGGTTTAACCCCTTTAAGCTAACCCGTAGCGATGGCTCCATGACTAAGTCCTTTCACGAGGACATCTGCCATGACAAACCCACGACACCCTCTGATTATGAACATGAATATGCTTTGTGAGTAGTTACGTTTGTTCCTAAGGACATGGGAGAAGTCTTGCTATAAGTAGTCATGTGCATTTGGTATCCGTTCGATATTTTGATGAGATGTATGTTGTCATCCCTCTAGTGGTGTCATGTGAACATCGACTACATGACACTTCACCATTGTTTGGGCCTAGAGGGAGGCATTGGGAAGTAATAAGTAGATGATAGGTTGCTAGAGTGATAGAAGCTTAAACCCTAGTTTATGCGTTGCTTAGTAAGGGGCTGATTTGGATCCATATGTTTCATGATATGGTTAGGTTTACCTTAATACTTTTGTTGTAGTTGCGGATGCTTGCAATGGGGGTTAATCATAAGTGGGACGCTTGTCCAAGTAAGGACATTACCCAAGCACCGGTCCACCCACATATCAAATTATCAAAGTACTGAACATGAATCATATGAACGTGATGAAAACTAGCTTGACGATAATTCCCATATGTCCTCGGGAGCGCTTTCCTTCATATAAGAGTTTGTCCAGGCTTGTCCTTTGCTACAAAAAGGATCGGTCCACCTTGCTGCACCTTATTTACTTTTATTACTTGCTACTCATTACAAATTACCTTAACACATAACTATCTGTTACCGATAATTTCAGTGCTTGCAGAGAATACCTTGCTGAAAACTGCTTATCATTTCCTTCTGCTCCTCGTTGGGTTCGACACTCTTACTTATCAAAAAGGCTACGACAGATCCCTTACACTGGTGGGTCATCAAGACTCTTTTCTGGCGCCGTTGCCGGGGAGTGAAGCGCCTTTGGTAGGTGGAATTTGGTAAGGAAAATTTATATAGTGTGCTGAAATTTACTGTCACTTGTTACTATGGAACATAATCCTTTGAGGGGCTTGTTCGGGGTATCTTCACCCCGACCAGTAGACCAAAGAGTTGCTCCTCAACCTACTGAACCTGCTGAAAATGTTTACTTTGAAATTCCTTCGGGTATGATAGAGAAACTGCTAGCTAATCCTTTTGCAGGAGATGGAACATTGCATCCCGATTTACACTTAATCTATGTGGATGAAGTTTTTGGATTATTTAAGCTTGCAGGTATGCCCGGTGATGTTATCAAGAAGAAGGTCTTCCCTTTATCTTTGAAGGGAGAGGCATTGACATGGTATAGGCTATGTGATGATATGGGATCATGGGACTACAAGCGATTGAAATTGGAATTTCATCAGAAGTTTTATCCTATGCATCTTGTTCATCGTGATCGTAATTATATATATAATTTTTGGCCTCGCGGAGGAGAAAGCATCGCTCAATCTTGGGGGATCTTAAGTCAATGTTATATTCATGCCCCAATCATGAGCTCTCAAGAGAAATGATTATTCAAAAAATTTACACTCGGCTTTCTCTTAGTAATCGCTCCATGCTTGATACTTCTTGTACTAGATCTTTTATGATGAAGACTATTGAATTCAAATGGGATTTATTGGAAAGAATTAAACGCAACTCTGAAGATTGGGACCTTGACGAAGGTAAGGAGTCAGGTATAACACCTAAGTTTGATTGTGTTAAATCTTTTATGGATACAGATGCTTTCCGTGAATTTAGCACTAAATATGGACTTGACTCTGAGATAGTGGCTTCTTTCTGTGAATCCTTTGCTACTCATGTTGACCTCCAAAAGGAGAAGTGGTTTAAATATAATCCTCCCATTGAAGTAAAAGTAGTTGCACCTATTAAAGTTGAAGAAAAGACTATCACTTATAATGATCCTGTTGTTCCTACTGCTTATATTGAGAAACCACCTTTCCCTGTTAGAATAAAGGATCATGCTAAAGCTTCAATTGTGGTTAACAAAAGTAATATTAAGACACCTAAACCCCCTGAGCAAATTAAAGTTGAACCTAAAATTGCTATGTTTAAGATCTCTTGGACGATAATATTGATGGGCATGTTATTTACTTCTGCAATGAAGCTGCTAGAATTGCTAGACCTGATGCTAAAAATAAACATAGACCTGTTGTAGGCATGCCTGTTATTTCCGTTAAAATAGGAGATCATTGTTATCATGGCTTATGTGATATGGGTGCTAGTGCAAGTGCAATACCTCATTCCTTATACCAAGGAATTATGCATGATATTGCACTTGCTGAGATAGAAGAGATTGATGTTACAATTAAGCTTGCCAATAGAGATACTATTTCACCAGTTGGGATTGTTAGAGATGTTGAAGTCTTGTGTGGGAAAGTTAAATATCCTGCTGATTTTCTTGTTCTTGGTTCCCCACGAGATGACTTTTGTCCCATTATATTTGGTAGACCCTTCTTGAATAGTGTTAATGCTAAGATAGACCGCAATAAGGATATTGTTTCTGTTGGTTTAGGGGATATGTCTCATGAGTTTCATTTCACTAAATTTCGTAGACAACCCCATGATAAATAATTGCCTAGTAAATATGAAATTATCGGTCTTGCTTCTATTGTAGTGCCTCCTACTGATCCTTTAGAACAATATTTGCTAGACCATGAAAATGATATGTTTATGAATGAAAGAAGGGAAATAGATGAAGTATTCTTTAAACAGGGGCCTATTATGAAACACAACTTGCCTGTGGAAATCCTAGGGGATCCTCCTCAACCCAAGGGTGATCCCGTGTTTGAGCTTAAACCATTGCCTAATACTCTTAAATATGCTTATCTAGATGAAAAGAAGATATATCCTGTTATTATTAGTGCTAACCTTTCAGAGCATAAAGAAGAGAAATTATTGAAAACTCTGAAGAAGCACCGTGCTTCTATTGGATAGACTCTTGATGATCTTAAGGGCATTAGTCCCACTCTATGTCAACACAAAATAAATTTGGAGAAAGACGCCAAACCAGTTATTGATCACCAATGACGGCTAAATCCTAAGATGAAAGAAGTGGTAAGAAAGGAAATATTAAAGCTCCTTGAAGCAGGTATAATTTATCCCGTTGCTGATAGTCAGTGGGTAAATCATGTCCATTGTGTCCCTAAGAAGGGAGGTATTGTTGTCGTTCCTAATGATAAAGATGAATTGATTCCACAAAGAATTGTTACAGGTTATAGGATGGTAATTGATTTCCGCAAATTAAATAAAGCTACTAAAAAGATCACTACCCTTTGCCTTTCATTGATCAAATGCTAGAAAGATTATCCAAACATACAAATTTTTTCTTTCTAGATGGTTACTCTAGTTTCTCTCAAATACCTGTGTCAGCTGACAATCAAGAAAAGACTACTTTTACTTGCCCTTTCGGTACCTTTGCTTATAGACGTATACCTTTTGGTTTATGTAATGCACCTGCTACCTTTCAAAGATGCATCATGGCTATATTCTCTGACTTTTGTGAAAAGATTTTTGAAGTTTTCATGGATGATTTCTCTGTTTATGGATCCTCTTTTGATGATTGCTTGAGCAACCTTGATCGAGTTTTGCAGAGATGTGAAGAAACTAACCCTGTCTTGAATTGGGAGAAGTGCCACTTTATGGTTAATGAAGGTATTGTCTTGGGGCATAAAATTTCTGAAAGAGGTATTGAAGTTGACAAAGCTAAAGTTGATGCTATTGAAAAGATGTCGTGTCCCAAGGACATCAAAGGTATAAGAAGTTTCCTTGGTCATGCCGGTTTTTATAGGAGGTTCATTAAGGACTTCTCAAAAAAATTCCCGGCCTCTGACTAACCTATTACAAAAAGATATTCCTTTTGTCTTTGATGATGATTGTGTAGAAGCATTTGAAATACTTAAGAAATCCTTGATTTTTGCACCTACTGTTCAGCCACCTGATTGGAATTTACCCTTTGAAATCATGTGTGCTGCTAGTGATTATGCTGTAGGTGTTGTTCTAGGACAAAGAGTTGATAAAAAATTAAATGTTATTCAATATGCTAGTAAAACTCTAGACAATGCCCAAAGAAATTATGCTACTATTGAAAAGGAATTCTTAGCAGTTGTATTTGCTTGTGATAAGTTCAGACCTTATATTGTTGATTCTAAAGTAACTATTCACACTGATCATGCTACTATTAAATATCTTATGGAAAAGAAAGATGCTAAACCTAGACTTATTAGATGGGTTCTCCTGCTACAAGAATGTGATTTGCATATTATTGATAGAAAGGGAGCTGAGAATCCCGTTGCAGACAACTTGTCTAGGTTAGAGAATGTTCTTGATGACCCACTACCTATTGATGATAGCTTTCCTGATGAACAATTAGCTGTCATAAATGATTCTCGTACTGCTCCATGGTATGCTGATTATGCTAATTACATTGTTGCTAAATTCATACCACCTAGTTTCACATACCAGCAAAAGAAAAAGTTCTTCTATGACTTAAGACATCACTTCTGGGATGACCCACATCTTTACAAAGAAGGAGTAGATGGTGTTATTAGACGTTGTGTACCTGAGCATGAACAGGAACAGATCCTACGCAAGTGTCACTCCGAAGCTTATGGAGGACACCATGCTGGAGATAGAACTGCACATAAGGTATTGCAATCTAGTTTTTATTGGCCTACTCTCTTCAAGGATGCTCGTAAATTTGTCTTATCTTGTGATGAGTGTCAAAGAATTGGTAATATTAGTACACGTCAAGAAATTCCTATGAATTATTCACTTGTTATTGAACCATTTGATGTTTGGGGCTTTCATTATATGGGACCTTTCCCTTCCTCTAATGGGTATACACATATTTTAGTTGTTGTTGATTACGTTACTAAGTGGGTAGAAGCTATTCCAACTAGTAGTGCTGATCATAACACCTCTACTAAGATGCTTAAAGAAGTTATTTTTCCGAGGTTTGGAGTCCCTAGATACTTAATGACTGAGGGTGGTTCACATTTTATTCATGGTGCCTTTCATAAATGCTTGCTAAGTATGATGTTAATCATAGAATTGCATCTCCTTATCACCCACACTCTAGTGGCCAAGTAGAATTAAGTAATAGAGAGCTTAAATTAATTTTGCAAAAGATTGTTAATAGATCTAGAAAGAATTGGTCCAAGAAACTTGATGATGCATTATGGGCTTATAGAACTGCATATAAAAATCCTATGGGTATGTGATACGTCTCCAACGTATCTATAATTTTTATTGCTCCATGCTATATTATCTACTATTTTGGACTATATTGGGCTTTATTTTCCACTTTTATATTATTTTTGGGACTAACCTATTAACCATAGGCCCAGCCCAGAATTGTTGTTTTTTGCCTATTTCAGTGTTTCGAAGAAACGGAATATCAAACGGAGCCCAAACGGAATAAAATCTTCGGGAACGTGATTTTCTCACCGAACGTGATCCAGGAGACTTGGACCCTGCTCCAAGGAACAAAAGAGGCGGTCACGAGGGTGGGGGGCGCCCCCCCCTAGGGCGCGCCCCCTGCCTCGTGGGCCCCTCGTTGCTCCTCCGGCGTACTTCTTCCTCCTATATATACACACGTACCCCCAAACGATCAGGACAGGAGCCAAAAACCTAATTCCAGCACCGCAACTTTCTGTATCCACGAGATCCCTTCTTGGGGCCTGTTCCGGAGCTCCGCCGGAAGAGGGCCGTCATCACGGAGGGCTTCTACATCATCCTAGCCCCTCCGATGAAGTGTGAGTAGTTTACCTCAGACCTTCGGGTCCATAGTTAGTAGCTAGATGGCTTCTTCTCTCTCTTTGAATCTCAATACAAAGTTCTCCCCCTCTCTTGTGGAGATCTATTGGATGTAATCTTCTTTTTGCGGTGTGTTTGTTGAGACCGATGAATTGTGGGTTTATGATCAAGTATATCTATGAATAATATTTGAATCTTCTCTGAATTCTTTTATGTATGATTGGTTATCTTTCCAAGTCTCTTCGAATTATCCGTTTGGTTTGGCCAACTAGATTGGTAGTTCTTGCCATGGGAGAAGTGCTTAGCTTTGGGTTCGATCTTGCGGTGTCCTTACCCAGTGACAGAAGGGGCTGCAAG
Organism: Triticum urartu; assembly: GCF_056163025.1. Lineage (NCBI taxonomy): Eukaryota > Viridiplantae > Streptophyta > Magnoliopsida > Poales > Poaceae > Triticum > Triticum urartu. The sequence goes on along the minus strand of NC_141876.1, from coordinate 493,774,279 downwards.
GCACGTATTGCATCGTTGACATCGAGGATAACAAGATGGGGTTTATTTCATATTGCATGAATTTATCTCTCTACATCATGTCATCTTGCTTAAGGCGTTACTCTGTTTTTAACTTAATACTCTAGATGCATGGTGGATAGCGGTCGATGAGTGGAGTAATAGTAGTAGATGCAGAATCGTTTCGATCTACTTGTCACGGACGTGATGCCTATATACATGATCATGCCTAGATATTCTCATAACTATGCTCAATTCTGTCAATTGCTCAACAGTAATTTGTTCACCCACCGTAGAATACTTATACTCTTGAGAGAAGCCACTAGTGAAACCTATGGCCCCCGGGTCTGTTCTCATCATATCAATCTCCATTACTTTAATCTTGCTTTGCTTTTTACTTTGCCTTTACTTTTTACTTTGCATCTTTATACCAAAAATACCAAAAATATTATATCTATCAGATCTCACTCTCGTAAGTGACCGTGAAGGGCTTGACAACCCCTAATCGCGTTGGTTGCGAGTAGCTATCGCTTTGTGCAGGTACGAGGGACTTGAGCGTGGGCTCCTACTGGATTGATACCTCGGTTCTCAAAAACTGAGGGAAATACTTACGCTACTCTGCTGCATCATCCCTTCCTCTTCGGGGAAAACCAACGCAAGATCAAGACGTAGGAAGAAGGATTTCTGGCACCGTTGCCGGGGAGTCTACGCAAAAAGTCAACATACCAAGTACCCATCACAATCCCTATCTCTCACATTACATTATTTGCCATTTGCCTCTCGTTTTCCTCTCCCCCAATTCACCCTTGCCGTTTTATTCGCCCTCTCTCTCTATCCTCCCTCTCTATTTGCCTCTTTCCCCTCGCCATGTCAGAACCAAAAAGAGTTGAGGGTTCTCTCCCAAGTTCTAGTACTTTAGACAATCCTGCTATCTTATCTAAACTCATGAATCGGAATGCTATGGAACAACTTGCCGAAGTTATCAATGGAAACCTTAGTAATTTTGATGAAGACGATTCTGGAATTTTTCGTTATTTACTTGATGAATCTTTGAAAGATGCTTGGGATAGGCTGTTAAGGATCCGGGCTAGCTATGTACCCCAATATCAAATTGAGGTTTACTTCAAAAGCTTTTATGTTGGGCTACCCGCTTCATTCAAACAAGTTTTAGATTCTATTTTCATGGGGGGTTTTCTTGAAGGGCACCCCATTAATGAGAAAGTTGAAATCACATCTCTCTTGCTTTCTTACCAAAAAGAATCTATTAAAGAAATAAAAGCTAGCCTAGATGCCAATTTCCGCAACATTCTTAATCTATCTTCTACCATTAATGGACATGTACTCTGTCAAAATAGAAAGATTAATTCCATAGATAACAAGTTTGCTCTCTTTCTCTCTAGAACCAAAGATGGCAATACCTAGATCTATCCTCGCTTTTATGCCTAGCTAGGGGCGTTAAACGATAGCGCTTGTTGGGAGGCAACCCAATTTTATTCCTTGCTTTTTGATCCTGTTTAGTAATAAATAAATTATTTGGCCTCTGTTTTGGTTGTGTTTTTTGTGTTTAATTAGTATTTGTGCCAAGTAGAACCGCTGGGAAGACTTGGGGAAAGTCTTGTTGAACTTGCTGTAAAAAAACAGAAACTTTAGCACCCACGAGAACTGCTGTCATTTTTATTTGAAGAGCGATATTTAGTTAATTATTTTTGAAGATGATTAATAGATAAATTCCTCACGTCCAGAAATTTATTTTAGAATTTTTGGGGTTCCATATCTTGCGCTAGCTACAGATTACTACAGACTGTTCTGTTTTTGACAGATTCTGTTTTTCGTGTGTTGTTTGCTTATTTTGATGAATCTATGGCTAGTAAAATAGTTTATAATCCATAGAGAAGTTGGAATACAGTAGGTTTAACACCAATATAAATAAAGAATGAGTTCATTACAGTACCTTGAAGTGGTCTTTTGTTTTCTTTCGCTAACGGAGCTCACGAGTTTTCTATTTTGAGTTTTGTGTTGTGAAGTTTTCAAGTTTTGGGTGAATTCTTTTGATGGATCATGGAACAAGAAGTGGCAAGAGCCTAAGCTTGGGGATGCCCATGGCACCCCCAAGATAATCCAAGAACACCAAGAAGTCAAAGCTTGGTGATGCCTCGGAAGGCATCCCCTCTTTCGTCCACTTCCATCGGTAATTTACTTGGAGCTATATTTTTATTCACCAACATGATATGTGTTTTGCTTGGAGCGTCTTGTATTATTTGTGTATTTGTGTCTTAGTTTGCCACAATCATCCTTGCTGTACACACCTTTTGAGAGAGCCATACATGAATTAAAATTTGATAGAATACTCTATGTGCTTCACTTATATCTTTTGAGCTAAGTAGTTTTGCTCTATGTGCTTCACTTATATCTTTTGAGCTAAGTAATTTTGCTCTATGTGCTTCACTTATATCTTTTGAGCATTATAATTATGCTCTGTGTGCTTCACTTAGATCTTTTAGAGCACGATGGTGGATTCGTTTTAAAGAAACTATTGATCTCTCATGCTTCACTTAAATTATTTTGAGAGTCTCTTAATAGCATGGTAATTTGCTTAATAATAATATTCTTGGTATTCAAGATTTGTGAAACTTTCTTTTGAGTGTGTTGAATACTAAGAAAAGATTGAAGCATGATAATTGTTTTGAGATATGGAGGTGATAATATTAAAGTCATGCTAGTTGAGTAGTTGTGAATTTAAAGAATACTTGTGTTAAGGTTTGTGATTCCCGTAGCATGCACGTATGGTGAACCGTTATGTAACAAAGTCGGAGCATGATTTGTTTATTGATTGTCTTCCTTATGAGTGGCGGTCAGGGGCGAGCAATGGTCTTTTCCTACCAATCTATCCCCCTAGGAGCATGCACGTAATACTTTGCTTTGATAACTTCTAGATTTTTGCAATAAGTATATGAGTTCTTTATGACTAATGTTGAGTCCATGGATTATACGCACTCTCACCCTTCCACCTTTGCTAGCCTCTCTAATACCACGCACCTTTCGCCGGTATCATACACCTACCATATACCTTCCTCAAAACAGCCACCATACCTACCTATTATGGCATTTCCATAGCCATTCCGAGATATATTGTCATGCAACTTTCCACCGTTCCGTTTATCATGACACACTCCATCATTGTCATGTTGCATATCCGGGTACACTACCAGATGCATTCACATAGAGTCATATTTTGTTCTAAGTATCGAGTTGTAGTTGTTGAGTTATAAGAAAAATAAAAGTGTGATGATCATCATTATTAGAGCATTGTCCCAGTGAGGAAAGAATGATGGAGACTATGATTCCCCCATAAGTCGGGATGAGACTCCGGACGAAAAAAAGAGAGGCCAAAGAAGCCCAAATAAAAAAGGGGGGAGGCCATAAAAAAATATAAAAGGCCCAAATAAAAAAATGATGAGAGAAAAAGAGAAGGGACAATGTTACTATCCTTTTACCACACTTGTGCTTCAAAGTAGCACCATGATCTTCATAGTAGAGAGTCTCTCATGTTATCACTTTCATATACTAGTGGGAATTTTACATTATAGAACTTGGCTTGTATATTCCAATGATGGGCTTCCTCAAAAATTGCCCTAGGTCTTCGTGAGCAAGCAAGTTGGATGCACACCCACTTAGTTTCTTTTTGAGCTTTCATATACTTATAGCTCTAGTGCATCCGTTGCATGGCAATCCCTACTCACTCACATTGATATCTATTGATGGGCATCTCCATAGCCCATTGATACGCCTAGTTGATGTGAGACTATCTTCCCCTCCTTTTTGTCTTCTCCACAACCACTATTCAATTCCACCTATAGTGCTATATCCATGGCTCACGCTCATGTATTGCGTCAAGATTGAAAACGTTTTGAAAAAGTTAGAGTATGAAATAATTGCTTGGCTTGTCATCGGGGTTGTGCATGATTTAAATACTTTGTGTGGTGAAGATGGAGATAGCCAGACTATATGATTTTGTAGGGATAACTTTCTTTGGCCATGTTATTTTGAGAAGACATAATTGCTTTATTAGTATGCTTGAAGTATTATTATTTTTTATGTCAATATAAACTTTTGTCTTGAATCTTTCTAATCTGAATATTCATACCACAATTAAGAAGATTTGCATTGAAATTATGCCAAGTAGCACTCCGCATCAAAAGTTCTCTTTTTATCAATTACCTACTCGAGGATGAGCAGGAATTAAGCTTGGGGATGCCTGATACGTCTCCAACGTATCTATAATTTTTGATTGCTCCATGCTATATTATCTACTGTTTTGGACTATATTGGGCTTTATTTTCCACTTTTATATTATTTTTGGGACTAACCTATTAACCGTAGGCCCAGCCCAGAATTGTTGTTTTTTGCCTATTTCAGTGTTTCGAAGAAACGGAATATCAAACGGAGCCCAAACGGAATAAAATCTTCGGGAACGTGATTTTCTCACCGAACGTGATCCAGGAGACTTGGACCCTGCTCCAAGGAACAAAAGAGGCGGTCACGAGGGTGGGGGGCGCCCCTCCCTAGGGCGCGCCCCCTGCCTCGTGGGCCCCTCGTTGCTCCTCCGGCGTACTTCTTCCTCCTATATATACACACGTACCCCCAAACGATCAGGACAGGAGCCAAAAACCTAATTCCACCGCCGCAACTTTCTGTATCCATGAGATCCCATCTTGGGGCCTGTTCCGGAGCTCCGCCGGAAGAGGGCCGTCATCACGGAGGGCTTCTACATCATCCTAGCCCCTCCGATGAAGTGTGAGTAGTTTACCTCAGACCTTCGGGTCCATAGTTAGTAGCTAGATGGCTTCTTCTCTCTCTTTGAATCTCAATACAAATTTCTCCCCCTCTCTTGTGGAGATCTATTGGATGTAATCTTCTTTTTGCGGTGTGTTTGTTGAGACCGATGAATTGTGGGTTTATGATCAAGTCTATCTATGAATAATATTTGAATCTTCTCTGAATTCTTTTATGTATGATTGGTTATCTTTGCAAGTCTCTTCGAATTATCCATTTGGTTTGGCCAACTAGATTGGTAGTTCTTGCCATGGGAGAAGTGCTTAGCTTTGGGTTCGATCTTGCGGTGTCCTTACCCAGTGACAGAAGGGGCAGCAAGGCACGTATTGCATCATTGCCATCAAGGATAACAAGATGGGGTTTATTTCATATTGCATGAATTTATCTCTCTACATCATGTCATCTTGCTTAAGACGTTACTCTGTTTTTAACTTAATGCTCTAGATGCATGCTGGATAGCGGTCGATGAGTGGAGTAATAGTAGTAGATGCAGAATCGTTTCGATCTACTTGTCACGGACGTGATGCCTATATACATGATCATGCCTAGATATTCTCATAACTATGCTCAATTCTGTCAATTGCTCAATAGTAATTTGTTCACCCACCGTAGAATACTTATGCTCTTGAGAGAAGCCACTAGTGAAACCTATGGCCCCCGGGTCTATTCTCATCATATCAATCTCCATTACTTTAATCTTGCTTTGCTTTTTTACTTTGCCTTTACTTTTTACTTTGCATCTTTATACCAAAAATACCAAAAATATTATATCTATCAGATCTCACTCTCGTAAATGACCGTGAAGGGCTTGACAACCCCTAATCGCGTTGGTTGCGAGTAGCTATCGCTTTGTGCAGGTACGAGGGACTTGAGCGTGGGCTCCTACTGGATTGATACCTTGGTTCTCAAAAACTGAGGGAAATACTTATGCTACTCTGCTGCATCATCCCTTCCTCTTCAGGGAAAACCAATGCAAGCTCAAGACATAGCAGTATGTCTCCATATAAAATGGTTTATGGTATAGCATGTCACTTACCTCTTGAATTAGAACATAAGGCATATTGGGCTATTAAAGAGATCAACTATGACTTCAAACTTGCTGGTGAGAAGAGGCTTTTTGACATTAGCTCACTTGATGAATGGAGAACCCAGGCTTATGAAAATGCCAAGCTGTTTAAAGAAAAGTTAAAAGATGGCATGACAATAGGATACAAAAGCGTGAGTTTAATATAGGTGATTATGTATTGCTATACAACTCTCGTTTAAGATTTTTTGCAGGAAAACTTCTCTCTAAATGGGAAGGTCCTTGCGTTATCGAGGAGGTCTACCGTTCTGGTGCCATAAAAATCAACAACTTCGAAGGCACAAATCCGAAGGTGGTGAACGGTCAAAGAATCAAACATTATATCTCAGGTAATCCCATAAATGTTGAAACTAATATTATTGAAACCGTAACCCCGGAGGAATACATAAGGGACACTTTCCGGAACGTTTCAGACTCCGAAAAGGAATAGGTACGTGGTACGGTAAGTAAACTGACTCCATAACAGTTCTAATGGCAATTTTCTCTGTTTTGGAATATTTAAGAAAATAGGAAATAAGAAGCAGACAGGAAAGGACACGAGGCTTCCACGAGGGTGGAGAGCGCGCCCTACCCCCCTGGGCGTGCCCCGTGCCTCATGGGCACCTCGTGTGCTCTCCGGACTCCGTTTTCTTGCACGATACTTCTTTTGGTCGATAAAAATTCATTATATAATCTCCCGAAGGTTTTAACCACCGTATCACGCAAATATCTCTTGTTTTTGTTTCGAGTTGTTACTGCTGCAGATTTAGAGCAAGATGTCTTCTCAAGAGTCAGCCGGGGAGAGTCGGGTGTCTCATCCGACACCGGGGCCAAGAGCAAACAACAATGCTAACCACTTTGGGCCATCAACTGAGGACGAGATGGAGGCCGATTTGAAAAGGATAGATGCCATGGAGGAGGATGAAGAAGTTACTTCCCATTTTCGAGCAGGATTCACTATGGGGGAACTACAGAGCTCGGCTATTCCAAACTCGGTCATCCCTTCCAATGTTAGATTTCTTTCTTATGAAAATATGAAAAAGAGTGTTACTTGTTCTCCCGTAGCTATGCAACATCCTTGGGTGAAGGGAGATTTAGCTGTCATGGGCAAGCTCCGTAAGGAAATAATGGACCTCAAGCAGCAAGTCAATAAGCTCGAAGAAGAGAATCGTATCTTGAGGGGCATCATCACCAAGAATATCACATCACCACCCCCGAAGAAGGAGACATAAACACATGGGTATGGGCACTCCCCTTGGAAACTGCCAAGCTTGGGGGAGTGCCTCGGTATCGTATCACCATCACTTTTATCTTTACTGTTTTTCTTAGTTCGATCCTTTTGATAATATCTTGATCTAGTAGAATAAAGTTTTAGTATGATCTAGTTGTGAGTTTTGCTTTATGATCTTCTTATGTAATCGAGTCTGTGAGCTATATATAATAAAGATTACTGTTGAGTCAAGGGCTTGATTATTTTGCTATGATCTTGAGGGAATAAAATAAAAGAGAAAGAAATAAAGAGATCATATGGATCTTATGGAGAGTAATGAGCTCACATATAAAGAGTATGATGAATAAAAGTTGTTGAGAGTTGAAAAACATAGTTTTGGTCATTATTGCAATTAATAGGAAGAAATAAAGAAGGAGAGGTTTTCATATATAAATATACTATCTTGGACATCTTTTATAATTGTGAGCACTCCATAAAATATGACATGCTAAAGAATTGACGTTGGACAAGGAAGACAACGTAATGGGTTATGCTTTCTTACATCTGAGATAAATTATATTATCATGGATCATCCAACATGTTGAGCTTGCCTTTCCCTCTCTTGCTATCCAAATTCTTTGCACCAAGTAGAGATACTACTTGTGCTTCCAAATATCCCTAAACCCAGTTTTGTCATGAGAGTCCACAATATCTACCTATGGATTGAGTAAGATCCATCAAGTAAGTTGTCATCGGTGCATGCAATAAAAATTGCTTTCTAAATATGTACAATCTATTAATGTGGAGAAAATAAGCTTTATACGATCTTGTAATGTGGAAGAAATAAAAGCGACAGACTGCATAATAAAGGTCCATATCACAAGTGGTAATATAAAGTGACGTTCTTTTGCATTAAGATTTTGTGCATCCAACAATAAAAGCGCATGACAACCTCTGCTTCCCTCTGCGAAGGGCCTATCTTTTATGTCTTATACTTCATGCAAAGAGTCATGGTGATATTCACATTTCCTTTTTACATTTTATCCTTTGGCAAGCACAATGTGTTGGAAAGATCCTGATATATATATATATAATTGGATGTGAGTTTTCATGAACTATTATTGTTGACATTACCCTTGAGGTAAAACATTGGGAGGCAAAACTATAAGCCCCTATCTTTATATATGTCCGATTAAAACTTCATACCCATAAATATTGCGTGAGTGTTAGCAATTGTGAAAGACTAAATGATAGTTGAGTATGTGGACTTGCTGAAAAGCTCTTATATTGACTTTTTCCTATGTTATGATAAATTGCAATTGCCTCAATGACTGAGATTAGAGTTTGTTGATTCTCAATGAAGTTTATGGTTCATACTTGAAATTGTGATTGAATTGTTACTTTAGCATAAGAGATCATATATATACATAAACACTATTCTGATCACAACCTGACCTGCCCCGCTAGTAGTACGTTGAACTTCCCTGTGAACTAGGTTGAACTTCCGCCAACATTGCCCAAATGGGGCTTGCGATATACCGTTGGAAAGCTATGGACACCAATATCATGACCCAACTTAAATTTTTGGCAAAATATAAGCGATTTAAGAGCAGTTTTGAAAACCATTTTTTCTTCGCACAAAAAACGTGAATCATATTTTCGATCGTATTTCTAAACCGTTTATCGGAATAAGGCATATAATATGGTGTTGGAAAGCTGCTGCAAAACCGCTCCTTCCACATGTTGAAAGTTTTCTCTAATTCCCTATGGTTAAAGAGTAATTTGAAAAAAAGTAAAATTACGTAAACTGAACCGCTGAGTTCGTTTTTTCGATGTCATTTCTAAACGGCTAATCCAATGGAGGCATAAGATACGGCGTTGGAAATCTTATGAAAATGCGCTACTTTTTCATCTTGAAAGTTTTTTTCTAATTTTGAATGGTTTAAAAGTAATTTAGAAAATGGTCTAAGTCCTACCGAGTTCGTATTTTTGAGCTATTTTTTTAACCATGCGTCCGAATGCGGCAAATGATATGGCGTTGGAAAGCTTGAACAAATGCGAAACTTTTTGGTATGTATTGTTTCTCTCAATTCTTTACGATTTTAAGTCAGTTTCGAAAATGGCGAAAAACATATTTTCGCCGTAATTTCTACAAACTTTATCGGAATGGGGCAAATAATATACCGTTGAAAAGCTATGGAAAATGCGAAACTTTTTCATGTTGATGGTTTTCTCTGATTCCTAGCCGTTTTCAAGTAATTTAGAAAATGGCGGGATCATGCGTTCTGCCTTTATCGCGAAACAGATTCTTCGAAAATGCACCGCGTGAAGAAACTGAACTTCTCGGCGCGTGTACCTGAACTTCACTCTGTTTTTCACGTGATTTTTTTGCTCGTAGGTCTCCATCCACTACTCATAACTCTCCATCCATTCACCGGAATTGAGCAGGTGATATACCGATGGAAAGCTGCTGTAAGCACGCAAGTTTCCCGTGTTGATCATCTTTTCATACTCACGGCGATTTTAAAAGTTTTTCATTTAAATTCATTCAGCGTAGTAGTCGAACTTCCTGCTGTTTTCACGTTGAACTTTTGTGACGTATTTTTGTTTGTAATTTTCTCATCCATTTGTTAGTGTTACACAAATAATATTCCTTTTGTAAAAACCTCTCTCACAATAATTTTTTAACTTTCTCCGACCGAGGACTTGAACTTACACACCATGTAGTACGTGAACTTCCGGTTGTTATCACTTTGAACTTCTCTCTGGTTTGAGAGAATCATTTTAAAACACAAAAAACAACATATTTTTTTATGTATTTTTAGACATCTAAATACACTGTGAACCTCTCTCACAAGAATTTTTAAAACTTTTCCTCGCCGAGCACTTGAACTTCTAGCAACCTTTTTTTGTTTATCAGTTGTTTTTAAAGTGCAAAAAATGGTATTGTGTTTTTATTTTTTGAACATGTAAATCCTAGGTTTTAATAAACTCTAAACTTCTTTCTTATTTCAATTCGAACTTCACCTTTATATATTTTGAGTAAAAAATTGTATTCCATTTTTATAAGGAAAAAACCGAACATGGAAATATAAGGTGAACCTCTCTCGCAAGAATTTTTGAACTTCTCCAGACAGAGCACTTGGACTTCTTTTAACAAATTTTTAAGCTTTTATTTTTCTATACTTTATTCTCCCCAGAAATGCATTACTGTAGTACATGAACTTCTCGTTGTTTTCACTATGAACTTCTTTCAACAGGTAAGAGTTTTTAGAAATGTGAAAATTGGAGTTTTTTAGAAACATTGAACTTCTTTATTATTTTGAATTGAACTTATTGGTTTTATTTTTAATAACTCAAAAAATCAGATTTTATTTCAACAAATATTAAACTACTCCTCCTTTTTTAATTGAACTTCTTGGTTTTATTCATTAGTAACGAGAAAACCTGAGTTTTTTATATATGTTGAATTGCTCCGGTTTTTAAAATTGAACTTCTTGGTTTTGATCTTTAGTATTGGGAAAATCTGAGGTTTTTGTAAACATCAAATGGCTTCATTTTCTAATTAGGACTCCTTGGTGTTATTCATTAGTAAAGGGAAAAGTCCTATTTATGGAATAAATATCAAACCGCTCGATTATTTAAATTTGAACTTCTAGATCTTTTTGAAAAGAGGGAAATCGGTTTTTATAAACTTTTTGAATGGCTTGGTTTTTTTTAATTTGACCTTCTTAGTATTGTAATAAACATTGTACTTCTTTGTGATTTAAATTTGAACCTCTAGGATTTTTTTAGAACGGGGAAATTCCATTCTTTTTCTCTATAAATTTTGAGTTGCTCTATTTTTTATTTTGTCCTTCTTGGGTTATTCTTTTAGTAACTGAAAAAAATCCTAATGTAGTAATAAGCATTGAACCGCTTCGCTATGTGTATTTGAACTTCTAGTTTTTTTAACGACAAAATCACCTTTTTAGGTTTTATTTTCCTTTTAGTAATGAAAAAATCTCAATAATTTGTTGTATACATCGAACTTCCTTCTCTTCTCTGTTCTTTCTTTGTTCTACATGAGAAAATATAGTTTGATTAGGGTCGCCAACATGGCTAAGGGAGGAGGAGGCTCGGCATGGCGCGGGAGGCCGCGGCGGCGCTCGGGATCTAGGGTCCTACACCTACATTTTCTAGAAATGGGGAAACCCCTTTTTTATATAAAAAATGAACTACTCTGCTCTTTTAATTTGACCTTCTTGCTTTGTTAATAGACACTGAACTTCTACTTTTTTAAAGTTTGAACTTCTAAGTTTTTTGGAAATAGGAAAACCCATTTTTATAAAAAAAATGACGTTCTTTGTTTTTTTTTGACTTTCTTTCTTCGTAATAAATATTTGAACTTCTTTGTTATTTTTAGTTTTGAACCTCTGTGTTATTTTAGAAACGGGAAGAATCCATTTTTTTTTACAAATTTTACCGATATAGGTGCAAAGTTTTAAATTATCATGCGCAATATTCTTAAAGATAAACACGTACTTTTAGAAAACACACTAGCCCAAATGGGCCTAATGCAAATGACGTGGAGTAATGCTACACATTTTTTTAATTCTCTGTCACATGTTCTCTTTCTCACTCTGATCTTTTTGCTTTCCATTTTACAATAGAAAAATGTGGTCTACAAGTAGTAGCTAGGAACGAATACAAAAAAGAAACAAAAATGTGACCAGGGAGCTAGCTCACAACCGCTCTTGCCCAAGCTTTTTTATTCCCAGCCACGTGTTCCTTCTTATCCCTACATCATTGGTTTCCGTCTTTTTTTCTATGCTTTACTTCTTCTCTCTGTTTATTCTTTTGGTGCACCAAGATCTAGCCGTTTTTTATATTCCAACAACGAGTGGAGTTGACACCTACAATGCTCCTTTTTCTACAGATGAACTGATACATCAGGTGAAACCATCGTATAGAAACAACCAACTTTGAGAGGAAATTTTGGAGTAGGCTACCGGGGCAAATCTCCCATGGTTTTCATTGCATGTTTTAAATTTTTTTGAACTTGCTGAGATACATAACACACTTGACCTTCTCAAACACAACATTTTGACCTTCACAAATAAAAATTTAAGTACAGTAGTACAAGAGTAGTACAAGACAAACATAGCATTCTTTGTATCCATTTTTCTGTATGCACATAGACACCCTAATGCTAAACACAGCTGAAAAGATAAAAGTCTCTTTTCCTAGCTTGAACTAGCCAGGGGCCACTAAATTATCTGTGAATGTATTTATACCACATGTTTTGCTATAATCCATTCCTCTCGGTGGCTCCACCCGTGTTGTAGTGTGTGAACACCAAAGCTAGCAGCAGCAACTTCATCATGTATCTAAACACCAAAGCTAGAAGCAGCAACTTCATATGTGTTGTAATATCTAAATGCCAAAGCTAGCAGCAGCAACACTTCAGCATGCGAGCACATACACACATAAACACACATGAGCATGCACACATCGAATTGAAGCTGTTTTCAAAAAGAAAGAAACATCGAACTGAAGCGGTGGTCAGGTCGAACTTCTCTCACTCAGCTTTGGTCGGGATGGCAGCAGGCTGCGCGAGGTCAGAGGAGATGAAGGAGCGACGACGTTTGGTGCAGGTGGAGTAGCTGGTGTCGACCAGTTAGAGTAGAGGAAGGAAGGGGTCCGGGGGAAGGAGGGTGCTCTGTAGCTCGAGATGCTCGCCTAGCTGCATCCTCCTCGCACAGAGGCACACTGTGAGGATGCCCATCACAGATCCAATATGTAAAAGTAGCAGTGAATTCCTGTAGTTTCGCTGCACAATGAACTTTCACGCATCCATTATTTGAAGTTAATTATTTTTTACATTACCGACACTCACACAGGAACAAGAGCAACGGAATACAACCAATTTCTCACCATGAACTAGTCTAGAGCCTTTATTCAGAAAAAACAGCTTGAAGACGCAGAATTGTGATGTTACCTACAGGCTACAACAGCATGGATCTTGAGGAAGTACAGCAGTACCGCTCATCAGCTGGGAACGTAGCCGCAGCCCCCCTCGACAACAGACTGCGTTGAAATACTCCCAAGACCAGACGATGGATCCTAAGAAGCAGACCTGGAGGTGGCATCTCGGCAGCGAACATGGAGGGGCGTCGGGGACGAAAGGACCATGGGGCGAGCCATGCTGTATTGCAGTGTGGGAGGAGTGGGGAGTCATGCCCGCGCCGGTGAAGTAGGTTGGCAAAGGTCGTTGGAGCAGGTTACCAGCAGTGAGAGGTCCAAGGCGAGGTGGCAGAGAAGTTCGCCGGAGGGTCAGTGGCGACGGGAATCTTCGTGCTTTGGGCGTTGTACCAGTGGGCAATGAAGGATTGGTGTGGTTGTCGTGGCGGTCGAATCCCATGGCGGGGCGGTGCAGCGGCTGGATCTGGGGAACGATAGTGGCAGGGTGGCCGATGGCGGCGTGGCGGTTGGATCCGTGGGACGGTGGCGGCAGGGTGGCCGGTGGCGGCGCGCCGGCCGGATTCGAGGGACGGTGGGGCTTCGTGCGGGAGGAAGGAATCGTGGGCAGAGGAGGTGCGGTGGGGAGGAATCGAGCTGATTTTTTTTCCTTTCGTACCGGTTCGAGAGTTCAGAAACATCGCATCGGCCCGCTTGTGACCCAAATAGTTATTCTAATCCTAGGATTAGAATAGTGTTGTCCTATATATATATATTGATGTTCTAAGAATGATCATGATGCCCTGATGTCCGTATTTTATTTTTATCGACACCACTATCTCAAAACATGTGGACATATTTTTCGATGTCGGCTTTCGCTTGAAGACAAGCGAGGTCTAAGCTTGGGGGAGTTGATACATCCATTTTGCATCATGCTTTTATATTGATATTTATTGCATTATGGGCTGTTATTACACATTATGTCACAATACGTATGCATATTCTCTCTTATTTTACAAGGTTTACATGAAGAGGGAGAATGCCGGCAACTGGAATACTGGGCTGGAAAAGGAGCAAATATTAGAGACCTATTCTGCACAGCTCCAAAAGTCCTGAAACTTCACGAAAGTCATTTTTGGAATTAATAAAAAATACCGAGCAAAGAAAGTACCAGAAGGGGCCCACACCCTGGCCACGAGGGTGGGGGCACGCCCTACCCCCTTGGGCGCGCCCCCTGCCTCATGGGACCCTGGTGGCCCTCCGATGCCCATCTTTGGCTATATGGAGTCTTTCGTCGAGGAAAAAATCGTAAGCAAGCTTTCAGGAAGAAACTCCACCGCCACGAGGCGGAACCTTGGCGGAACCAATCTAGAACTCCGGTAGAGCTGTTCTGCCGGGGAAACTTCCCTCCGGGAGGGGGAAATCATCACCAACGATCCTCTCATCGGGAGGGGGTCAATCTCCATCAACATATTCACCAGCATCTTCTCATCTCAAACCCTAGTTTATCTCTTGTATCCAATCTTTGTATCCAAACCTCAGATTGGTACGTGTGGGTTGCTAGTAGTGTTGATTACTCCTTGTAGTTGATGCTAGTTGGTTTACTTGGTGGAAGATCATATGTTCAGATCCATTATGCATATTAATACCCCTTTGATTATGAACATGAATATGCTTTGTGAGTAGTTACGTTTGTTCCTGAGGACATGGGAGAAGTCTTGCTATAAGTAGTCATGTGAATTTGGTATTCGTTCGATATTCTGATGAGATGTATGTTGTCATCCCTCTAGTGGTGTCATGTGAACGTCGACTACATGACACTTCACCATTGTTTGGGCCTAGAGGGAGGCATTGGGAAGTAATAAGTAGATTATGGGTTGCTAGAGTGACAGAAGCTTAAACCCTAGTTTATGAGTTGCTTCGTAAGGGGCTGATTTGGATCCATATGTTTCATGCTATGGTTAGGTTTACCTTAATACTTCTATTGTAGTTGCGGATGCTTGCAATGGGGGTTAATCATAAGTGGGATGCTTGTCCAAGTAAGGACAGTACCCAAGCACCGGTCCACCCACATATCAAATTATCAAAGTACCGAACACAAATCATACGAACATGATGAAAACTAGCTTGGCGATAATTCCCATGTGTCCTCGGGAGCGCTTTCCTTCATATAAGAGTTTGTCCAGACTTGTCCTTTGCTACAAAAAGGATTGGGCCACCTTGATGCACCTTATTTACTTTTATTACTTGCTACTCGTTACAAATTACCTTATCACAAAACTATTTGTTACCGATAATTTCAGTGCTTGCAGAGAATACCTTGCTGAAAAATGCTTATCATTTCCTTCTGCTCCTCGTTGGGTTCGACACTCTTACTTATCGAAAAGGCTACGATAGATCCCCTACGCTTGTGGGTCATCAGTTGGGGACACAAGAGATTTCTTGTATTTGGTTGCAGGGTTGTTTGAGAGAGACCATCTTCATCCTACACCTCCCATGGATTGATAAACCTTAGGTCATCCACTTGAGGGAAAATTGCTACTGTCCTACAAAACTCTGCACTTGGAGGCCCAACACGAGTCTACAAGAATAAAGTTGCGTAGTAGACATCAGTGGGCATAAGCCAGGCGCGCCCAGGTGGGTTGTGCCCACCTCGGGTACCTTCCGGACTCAGTTTTTCTTCCGTTTGCTTGTTTCCCAAGATAAAAATCTTTATATACCCCCGAACCTATTGACCACCGTATCACGGAGAAATCTTCTTTCTTTTCTCGCTGTTTTCAGTCAGATCTGCTAAGCCAGGCATCATGTCTTCTCCCTCCTCCAACAACATAGAAGAGGATGCTTGGTTGATGAAGATCGAGATGAAGAAAGAGGGGCCCGAGGAACCTCTCGAAGGTGCCAAGAGCAAGGAGGCCATTGCAGACCAAGCGTCGGTAGTCGAGCCAACCCTGCCGACCGAGGAGGAAGAAGAAGATATCCTTAAGCCTTACTATGCTCATCTTACCCCCATTGAGATTGAAGCCTTCTGGATAATTGAAACGGTTCATGTGCAAAATAAATATCTCACCCATGAAAATATTTTGTTGCAAGAGCACATCATCACCCTCCGGAGCGTCATCCGTATATTGGAGAATCTCTTGATCATGAAGGACAAGCTCGCTACCACTCCATCACCACCACCTCCTTTTTCATCACCAAAAGAAAATTGAGTATCGGGTATGGGCACTCCCCTTGGCTTGTGCCAAGCTTGGGGGAGGTTCCCCGGTATCGTATCACCTCCACTACCTTTTGCCTTTACTTATCTTAGTTTGATCCATGCATAGTTATCTTTTGCTTTAGATGAATAAAAGTTTAGTTCGATCCTTTCTTTTTAAGAGTTTGCTTAGTGATCTATCTTTGTAATCGTGTGCGAGATATATAATAAAGTTTAGTTTGAGTTTTGCTTTCTTTATCTTCTTCTTCTAATAAAAAGAAAGGAAATAAATGAAAAAGATCATATATTAATCTTATGGTAAGTAATGACATCACATAAAGAAAAGTATAAGTCAAAAAATTTATTGGAGATTGACAAACATAGCATTGGTCAATGATGCAATTCATGAAAGAATTAATAAGGGAAGAGAAGATTCACATGCAAATACACTATCTTGGAAATGTTTTGTGACTCTGAGCCCCCATAAAAACATTATATGCCAAAATTGTTGACGTTGGACAAGGAAGACAACGTAATGATTTATGTTTGTTCATATTTAAATAGAAGTTATATTTTCATAGATCCTTTAACATGTGGTGCTTTCCCCCCATCTTTGCTAGCCAAA
This sequence comes from Triticum urartu, assembly GCF_056163025.1. Classification (NCBI taxonomy): domain Eukaryota; kingdom Viridiplantae; phylum Streptophyta; class Magnoliopsida; order Poales; family Poaceae; genus Triticum; species Triticum urartu. Next base: position 493,757,418 of record NC_141876.1, on the reverse strand, counting down.
TATTCCGCACCGAGTAGAGATACTACTTGTGCATCCAAAAACCCATAAACCCAAATCTTATTTTCAAGAGTCCACCATACCTACCTAAGGATTGAGTAAGATCCTTCAAGTAAGTTGTCATCGGTGCAATAAGGCAATAAAAATTGCTTCTGAAAGTGTTAGATCATGTAGTGTAAGAGAAAATTGAGCGTTGTACGAACTTGTGATGGCAAAGAATAAAAGTGACAGACTACATAATAAAGGTTGCCATCATAAGGGGCAATATAACGTGACGTTATCTTGTAGTAAGGGATTGAGTATACAAATAAAAAGCGCATGGCAACCTCTGCTTCCCTCTGTGAAGGGACTATATTTTACTTTTTATGTAATTACTTTCATGCAAGAGTCAAAGTTTTTCTCTCTATTCCTTTTTATTTTTTCTCTTTTGGCAAGCATCATGTGGTGAGGAAAGATCTAGGCACATATATCCAGTTGGATGTGGGTAGCATGAGTTATTATTGTTGACATCACCCTTGAGGTGAATGCGTTGGGAGGCGAAACTATAAGCCCCTATATCTTTCTATGTGTCCGGTTGAAACGTTTTGCTCATGTGTATGCGGTGAGTGTTAGCAATCATGTAAGACTAATGAGTATGTGGGCTTTTCTAAAGGCTCAGATACGTGACCCTTCTTGAAAAGATGATGAATTGTAGTTGCAAAGTTGACTGAGAACATAGTTTGTTGGTTTCCAATAGAGTTTATGCTTTATACTTCATTGTTGTGATGAATTGTTACTTATTCATGAGAAGACTATGATAAATTTTTTATGTTTAAGTTTGTTGCTGTTACAATAATTTACATGATGTTTCTATGTCCGTATTTTGTTTTTATCGACACCCCTCTCTCTCTCTAAGCATGTGGACATGTTTTTCGATTTCGGTTTTCGCTTCAGGACAAGCGAGGTCTAAGCTTGGGGGAGTTGATACGTCCATTTTGCATCGTGTTTACCTACTATTATTTATAATGTTTTTATAGATAATAATGCTTTTTGGAGTAATTCTAATGCCTTTTCTCTCATAATATGCAAGGTACACACAAAGAGGGAGAATTCCGGCAGCTGGGGATCTGGACCTAAAAAAGCTACATTAGGCTACCTATTATGCACAACTCCAAATGAGTTGAAACTTCACGGGGAATTTTTATGGAATAAATATGAAATACCGGAGCAAATAACTACCGGAGGGGGGCCACCTGGTGAGCACAAGACACCAGGGCGCGCCTGGCCCCCATGCACGCCCTGGTGGGTTGTGCTTAGCCCAGCCCACCTCTGGTGCCCATCCTCTGGTATATAAGTCAATTTGACCTAGAAAAATAAGGAGAGGACTTTCGGGATGGAACACCGCCGTCTCGAGGCAGAACTTGGGCACGAGCACTTTTGCCCTCCGGCGGAGTGATTCCGCTGAGGGAGCTTCCCTCCCGGAGGGGGAAGTCATCGTCATCATCATCACCAACAACTCTCCCATCTTGGGGAGGGCAATCTCCATCAACATCTTCAACAGCACCATCTCCTCTCAAACCCTAGTTCATCTCTTGTGTTCAATCTTTGTACCGGAACCTCAGATTGGTACTTGTGGGTGACTAGTAGTGTTGATTACATCTTGTAGTTGATTACTATATGCTTTATTTGGTGGAAGATTATATGTTCAGATCCAATATGCTATTTAATACCCTTCTGATCATGAGCATGTTTATCACTTGTGAGTAGTTACTTTTGTTCTTGAGGTCACGGGAGAAATCTTGTTGCAAGTAATCATGTGAACTTGATATGTGTTCGATATTTTCATAGTGTGTATGTTGTGATTCCCTTAGTGTTGTCATGTGAACGTCGACTACATGACACTTCACCATATTTGTGCCTAAGGGAATGCATTGTGAAGTAGTAATTAGATGATGGGTTGTGAGAGTGACAGAAGCTTAAACCCTAGTTTATGTGCTATTCCGTAAGGGGCCGATTGAATCCAAAAGTTCAATGCTATGGTTAGAATTTATTCTTAATATTTTTCTCGTAGTTGTGGATGCTTGCGAGGGGGTTAATCATAAGTAGGAGGTTTGTTCAAGTAAGAACAACACCTAAGCACCGGTCCACCCACATATCAAATTATCAAAGTAGCGAACATGAATCGAACCAACATGATGAAAGTGACTAGATGAAATTCCCGTCTACTCTCAAGAACGCTTTGCTTATTATAAGAGACCGTTTTGGCATGTCCTTTGCCTCAAAAGGATTGGGCTACCTTGCTGCACTTTTGTTACTATTATCGTTACTTGCTTATTACAAATTATCTTGCTATCAAACTACTCTGTTACTTATAATTTCAGCGCTTGCAAACATTACCTTGCTGAAAACCACTTGTCATTTCCTTCTGCTCCTCGTTGGGTTCGACTCTCTTATCGAAAAGGCTACAATCGATCTCATATACTTGTGGGTCATCAGTGGGCTTCTTAACATGACCCTCATATTGCCCTTGTAAAGCCTTCCAGCGGTTCTTCCATTTCCAATGCATGCAGTCAAGAGATCCAAGCAAATTTGGCCACCCTCTTGCTTCTGAGATTGCCAAGAGCTCTCGGTGTCTACCACAGTTGGTTCTCTCAGGTACCGAGGCCCGAACACCTCAACCACGATCGTTGCAAACTTGTGACCATGGCATCTCCGCATGTGCTCTCAAACATCCGTAGGTACTCGTCCCATGAATTAATGGTTGTGCCATATGCAAGCATTCTTAGTGCGGCCGTGCACTTCTTGTAACCAGAGAAGTCAATCGTTCCCACGGCGTCCTTCTTCAAGATGAACTAGTGATCATAGGATCGTACACCATGGTACAAACGATCGAAGATAGTCTTGCGCATCCGAAAACACCGACGAAAATGGTCAGCAAGAGTGCATCTGGGGCAAAGTAGTCGGCCATCAGTGTCAAATGGCCGCGCGCCATGTTGCTTTTAAGCACTCGATTGACCCTTGATCGAGCCCTTGAAATTGAGAACATGCTCCTCTGCATGCTCTGCATATTGAATGACCACCTGCATCATCGCCGTCTCATCTGAATACTCCTCCTCCTCGGACGAGCCGTCGGATGACTCAACATAGTGCTCGTATATGTACTCCAAATCAGAATCCATTGCTAGAACGAAGAAGGGAAAATTGTTTTTAGCTCCGGCAATTCATCGAACAGTTTCCGGGTATGGTGAGTATAGCAGTAGCGAATGGTACTTGGCGGGGCGGTTGGAGGACATGGGTTGAATGTCAATGGATAAGAAGTGGGTTGGAGTCGGGCTGGAACGTTGGAGATGATGGAGACGTGGAGTTTCGGCAGGGGTGTGGCGTGGCGGCCAAGGGTGGTGGAGCGGCGGCGAAGGTAAGAGAGAAAGAAGGAAGAGGAGAAAATGGGGAGGATGGAGGCGCGGGGTCTGAAAAGAGTTTTCGGTGGGTCGGGGGTGTCAGAGTCCTACGTGTTTGTTGTTTGGACTCCCGCAATGCTCCCGCGTTTGTCTCTGGTTTGCGAAAAACGTATGCCTAAACCGCATACATAATTTGTTGGATGGCTTCGATGATCCGAGCAGGCAAATTTTCGTGTTTTGACCCTTTTATGAAACCTATTCGAGATCTGTCACTAGTTTGGAATTTTTTTAGAGATCTGACCCTTTTGCTACCGCCAGGGTCCATGGTGGTAGGGTGTAACAGCCTACCGACAGGGACCTTGGCGGCAGGAAACAACCCTACCGCCAAACAGGCTGGCGATAGCCTGTACAATCCTACCGCCAAGGTGCTTGGCGGTAGGCACGAGCACACACTGTGTTTAATACTCAGGAGGGTTTTGCAGCAGGGCATGCAACCCTACCGCCAACGACCTTGACGGTAGGCTATTATACCCTACCGCCATGGACCCTGGTGGTAGCAAAAAGGTCAGATCTTGAAATATTTTTCAAACTAGGGTCAGATCTCAAATAGTTTTTTTGAGAAAGAGGTTAAAATACAAAAATTAGCAATCCGAGCATAAGAGCATCTCCAGCCGCACCCCCAACAGGCCCCCAGGCGACTTTTTCCGCATCGGCGCCGAAAAAACGCCCCAGTCGCGCCCCCGGGACGCCGAAATCCGCCGGCCCGTTTTTGGGCCCGGCGATCGCAGGCCGAACCCTGGGCACTGGGGGCGCTCGGGGGCTCCGGCGCAAGGGAAAAGCATGCCTGGCCCACACTGTCAGGTGAAAAGTTAAGCCTGTCTTCCAGATTCGCCTCCCACCCCCCGCGTGCTCGGCCGCCAGTCAGCTGATCCCGGCGCCGACCACCGCTAGATAGCCCATTCCTCGCCGGAAAAAGAGCAGAGGTTTCGCCGAGGCAGCCTCTCCAGCACTGGCCGGGCGATTTTCCCGGCGTTCCGGCCGCGGAGGGGCAGTGTAGCGACGGGTACGCACTCGCAAGGTGTTCGGCGATTTGCCTGCCTCGGCAATGGACTCGGACGACGAGGAGGCGCTCACCGCGCTGCTGGAGAAGGAAGCCAAGGCCGACGTCCAGGAAGAGGAACATCTCATGGTCCTCGCCGCTCTCGTCGGCTGCTGGCGAGCAATCAAAAGCCACGGCGAGGTGGCTCGGTGCCGGGCCGGATGAAAGCGAAGAACCGGCATCGTCTCGAAGGCTACTGCATGCTCTACTCCGACTACTTCGCGGACGCTCCACTACACGGCGACAAAGTATTTCGACGCCGTTATCGGATGAGCCGAAAGCTTTTCCTCAGGATTGTGAATTCCATTTGGGAGTTCGATAGCTACTTTAAGTGCAAGAAGGATTGCACCGGCAAACTTGGATTCACCTCAATCCATAAGTGCACGACAGCGATGAGGATGCTTGCATACGGAGCTTCCGGTGATTCACTCGCCGACTATGGGCGCATGGCCGAGTCCACCACCATTGAGTGTTTCTACAAGTTCTGTTGGGCAGTGGTGGTAGTGTTTGGACCGCAATACTTGCGAACACCCAATGCGGAAGACATTACTTGGATCCTAGCACAGAATGCAGCAAGAGGATTTCCTGGGATGCTTGGAAGCATCGACTACATGCATTGGAAATGGAAGAACTGTCCATTTGCTTGGCAGGGGATGTACAAATGCGTCAAAGGCGGTTGTGGTGTGGTACTTGAGGCTGTGGCCACACAGGACCTCTGGGTTTGGCACTCCTTCGTTGGTATGACAAGAACTCACAATGACATCAACGTGCTGCAGTGCTCCCCTGTCTTTGCCAAGCTTGTTGAAGGTCATTCTCCTCCGGTGAACTTCGAAATCAATGGGCGGCACTACAACAAGAGGTACTACCTAGCTGATGGCATCTATCCGAGATGGTCTACATTTGTGAAGACTATCTCAAATGCTGTGCGAGGAGGCAAGAAGTCCCACTTTGCCAAGGTGCAGGAGGCTTGCAGGAAGGATGTCGAGCGGACATTTGGTGTGCTCTAATCTCGATTTGCTGTTGTCTGGTACCCTGCTCAGACCTGGTCAAAAGATCAAATGGGGGAGATCATGACTTGTTGTGTCATCTTGCACAACATGATCATCGAGAGCGAGCAGGAAGAGCTAGTGTTTGACACTGAACCATACTACAAGCAGGGTCCTCTAGCCGAAGTTGATTACCAGCTACCGGCAATCTGGACTGCCTACCTCAGTATGTGTTAGGAGATCCGAGACTCACAGGTGCATCATCAATTGCAGCAGGATCTGATGGAGCACCTATGGAGGATCAAGGGCGACGTTGCCTAGCTCGACGTGTCATGAAATATGAGTTTTTATTTGTTGAACTATATAATTTGTATTGAACTATTTGTTGTTGCACTATTTTTTTGAACTAATTGATTTTTTGTGATGAATTTATGTTGAAAATTCAATGCCGAACCACGTCAAATATGGATCGTTTCTTGCCGATATCGGACTATTTTTCGTCGAAAGTGGACCGAAAAGCGGCCAGAAATAGGCCGTTATTGGCGCCTGGGGACGACAGCTGGATGCCCAACTACCCCCAAAGCTGATTCTACCGTCGGCTCGCCTCCAAACGATGATTTTTATGCCTTCTGAAAGGCCAACGGCTGGAAATGCTCTAACGAGCATATGCCGCCGGTTCTGCGGGTCTAGTTCCTCACGCTCGCACCGAGGACCTGGACGTCAGGCAGTGTCATGTCATTCGCGCACTCACATGACGTGACAAACCGCATGCACGCACGCATGCATGCAATGTGCGGTGCCAGCTTTCCTTCCTTCCAGCTGACTCATGTTTGTTTATTAACCCCTTTCCATCAGCTTGCATTGACCAAATCATTTCCCAAACCCGACCCGTGCAGGGCGGGCCAGGCCGAGGACGTTTTTCCAAAAGCGCGATCCACGCCCGTGTACTTAAAAGACGACGACACTGCAAACCTGGCATGATGTAGATGTGAATCATGTGAACTAGATCAACCTACGTCACCCATGCCCATGCGCGAGGTGAAGGGTGGCCCTCCTTTGCCCAAAGCTTTTGGTTCTGGGCCTCACCGGTGAGTGAGAGTGACCAGCGTGTGGCTAGATGCCTGTCCGGGCAACCCGACGGAGCCCGGGCGAGAGCGCGTCCGGAGCGGACAACCGTGAACAGGTAGCGATCTGCCGATTTGGACCGGCGCGAGCGAGCGATAGGACAGCGCCGGGGGCACGCGCACAGGCGACCAACCACGGGCGCGGACGCACGCAGGCGCTGCATGCACTGCCGAGTCCACCACCTACAGTGTCGCCGCTCCCGGGCCACCGGTCTGCACGAGCTACAGGGTAGGCTGCCGGCTGCGCGTCCGCTTGCATTGCACGGATGCGCCGCGCCCGGCCGTGCGTGCGGATGCTCTGCGTGCCGTTCTCGTAGCCAGACGGCGACGTTCGGCTGGCTTCCCCGGTTGGTAGGCCTACTGCCTAGCCGCGTGCAGAGCCCATCCATGCCATTCTACGCAAACACCTTACTTTTTATTGCAAAATTTTGTAGGTAGCTTATCAAGCTGACCGCTTGGTTACGCAAACACCTTTCTAACGGTGCTGCTACCTACTGGTGAGAAATCCATCATATATGTGCATTAAGATTCGTGCAGATTATTTCAGTGAAAGTTGTTATTTGACATTGATGAAGTCGTTTTTTAAAACGAGTGAAATCGGTGTTTTGTAATGAATGGAATAGTTTTTAAAACAAGGACATCATTTTTAATTGAATGTTTCCTTGATATGAGTGAAATCTTAAAATGGTAAAACAACTGAAACATGTGTCGTTTTTTACAAATTGAGTAAAATGATTGAAATTTGTGTTCATTTTTTTCAAAAAAAATACACGCGCCTCCTTTCCCAAAAATGTTTAGGGTTCCTCCGCCTTCCGCCGGCGCCGTCGTCGGTCCACCTCGTCTCCGGTGACCTTAGGGCATGGGGGCGTGGTGTACCCCGGCCCTTGTCGGTAGGAGGGCTTTGTTTTTAGATGTTTTTTCGAGTTTTGTTAGGGGTTGTGTCCTGCTCAGAAAGGCAAGATGGCGGCCGCTCCCTGAAGATGGAATAAAGTTTTCCCCGCTTAGCCCCCCCTCCTCCGGTGGTGCGTGTAGCATCATCGGTGGACGTGTGGATGTGTGTCTCTGGCGGATCTATATTTGGTGGATTTGCTCGGATCTAGTCATCGTTCGTCTACGTTCGTATGTCTTTAGATTGGTTCCTTCCGATCTACGCTACTCTTCATCGGCGGCGGTTGTTGTTCTGGTGCGCTGGTACTATGGGGGCTTAGCACGATGACTTTCCGACTGTCTACTGCAACAAGTTTTGCCCGGCTTCGGCGAGGGAGGGGCAATGACGGTGGCGCGTCGTCCGCTCGCTTCAGTACTGGGAGTTGTTGCTAGGTGGTCTACAGATCTGGATGTATGTTTTATTATTTTTGGTGTTTGTTGTACTCCATGATTGAGGATGAATAGTTGGAAAGTTTTCACGCAAAAAAAGTGAAACCTATTTCTTTAATATGTAAAACTAATTATGTAAAAAATGTGAAACAATTTTTTTCAACATGTGAAACAAATTCCACTTCAATTCAACTATGTGTGCATCAGCGTGTGAAGATGTGGAACATGACTTGTAATATGTTATTCAAAATTAGTGATTTTTTAATTGAAAGAAGTCGTTGGTTCCAAAAAACTACAATCAGTTTAAAAAAATATTGAATATGGTTTTTTAATGCATAAAATAAGTTTTCTGAATGAGTGAAATTATATTTTTGAATTAAGTGAAATAAGTTTATTGAAATGACGGAAATCTGTTTTTACAAATTAGTGAAATCTATTTTGGTAAAGGACCGTCATATTTGGCACACGTGTGGTGGATAGCAAAACTACCACACCACCCCTACGAGGCTTTCACCGACTTTTTTTCCTGCCGATTTTTATTTTCAAAACGGTTTTTCTCTCTCCCGGTTTTATGCTAGTTAATTTAGGTGGGAAGAAAAAGAAATAATAAAGTGCTTGAAAGAGGACTTGAACCCAGGTCTAATGCGTGCCCACTATGACTAATAACCAGCTCACCCGTCTTAAGTTGTTGTTCATAGTATGCAAAGAACGAAATTTGAACCCTTCTTCTTTCTACCCTGTCAACCAAAAGCTTAATTTTAGGCTTGATAACTTTGGCCAAGCAGCATGATAACTATGACATGTGCATGCTGATAATTTCAAACATTAACACCCCTGGTTAAAAAAATGACATGATAAAGTTGGTAACTGTATCATGAGAAGGTCGGTAACTATAGCGTGAAAATCACAGTAACTTTAACATGTGCAACATCGTAATTTTGCACAAAATTTAAAGTGCGCGCCGGAGGCCGGGGGGGGGGGGGGGGGGGTATGTTTGAACAACCCCCTTCCCCTTCGTGAAAGTTACCACGACGTTCTGAGTGTACGTTATGATTTTCAGAGGAAGCCTGATAGCACACAAAAAGAGGACAAAAAAACATGAAGTTTTGACATACTACATCCCATGTTTCAAATTACCGCGATATTTATACAGTTATCAAGTTTCACTTCGTCTATTATCATGCAATTTTCACATTAGTTACTACGGTAAATTTTCCAATAATTTTTTCTAATAGGTCAAAAATTAGCGCGGTGTTTCCCAAAAAAAATTACCACGGTGTTTGTACATAAGTTATCAGTTTTTCGGTTTGTGTATTAACATGTTATTTGCACACAATTTTCCAAGGGTATATTTTTCAACCACCTTTCCCTCCTTTTGGTCAATGTTACCGTGGTGTTTATACCCAAGTTATCAGATCTGCAGTTCGTATATTATCATGGCACTTACACACAAGTTATCGATTGTATGTTTTTCAACGACTTTTGCCCTTCACAAAAAATGTGACCGCGGTGCTTATTCGTATATTACCATGCTATTTTCACATAAGTTACCAAGGGTGTGTTCTTAAACAACTTTTTCCTGTTTGGTCAATGGAACCGCGGTGTTCTGTACATAAATTATCGGGTATGTGACACTTATATACTGTACTGTTTACACACAAATTAGCGAGCATATGTTTTTCAACAAAAAGTTTTCCGAGTCAGAAAGTTATCATCATGTTTTGTATGTAAGTTATCAGTCAAGCGGTGCTTATATTACCACGTTATTTACATAGAGATTACAAGTGGCACATTTGTAATACACCCCTTGGGGTCAAAGTTATTGTGGTGTTTGTATGTATGTTATCAAGTCCGCGGAGCGTAAATTATCATCTTATTTACACATAAGTTAACGTGGTTATGTTTCTCAACCACTTTTTTCCTTGGGTCAAAATTACCACGATGTTTGCGGGTAAAATTATTAGGTCTGCGGGGTATGTTTCTAATAACTTTTTTCCCCTGGTTTAAAATTACCACGGTGTTTTTGTGCAAGTTATCATGTCTACAGTGCGTATTATTACCGTGCTATTTGCATAGAGTTACCGGGGTTTGTTTTCAATAATAATTTTCTATGTCAAATTTATCATGGTGTTTGTATGTAAATTATCAGATCAATTGTATATAAATTATCATGATATTTACATAGAAGTTGCCGAGGGCATATTTCTACATCAATCTTTCTTCGGTAAAAATAGCATGATATTTATACGTAAGTCGTTAGGTCTTAAAATGAAGTACAAATGATGCACCAGTGAAGCTAAAAAACCCACAGAACATGTTTTCTTTAGCCAACATTAAGTTTTTCTAACTAGGCCTCTACCCAGCATTGGGCCCAGCCCAACTCTTTTCTATCTCTGAAGCCCACATAGAATGTTGTCTTCAACCTCCAACCAACGAAACCTGTATGTGAAAACTGAAAACTGAAAACACAAACACAAAGAACTCCCAATTATCCATCATACTTGTTGATTTAGTCTACGAATCGCGTGGACTTCAACATGAAATTTGTAGATCTCTTCATTGCGAATCCATTTTAGTTGAGCAAGCAACTTATTGTTCAAAGATGAAGGAGATCGATGCAAGTGTCCTATCTTGGAGTCGGCGCTCGCCGGAGCCTATGGCCGTGGCTAGAAGCTCGGCCAGCAGAACAGCAGGCATCAGAGGCTACTATGGTCGAGACGTGTGGAGGACCTGGTCGTCAATGGGCTGCAGGGGAGGCAGGAATCCCATGGAGATGGTGATGGAGCTCCTGCACCGGCGAGTGTTGGCCGTGGAAGGAGTTGCTCGTCGGAGCAGCAGGCTATGGCGGCGACTTGAGGAGGCGCTAGTGCTCGTGGGGTGCAAGGGAATAGGTGGTCGATCGAAGCTGATGATGGCCGGTCAATGCATGCTCGCGGCGCCATGCCTGGGCGCTCAGGCATAGGAGTCGCGAACGGAGGAGATGCAGATCAAGCGGTTGCCAGATCTAACGGCGCTGGATGCGGTAGATCGTTTTGCAATCTGCCACACGGTTGCCAGATACATATTTCGTTTTGTAAATGCCTGAAATCTGTTATTTGGAATGAGTGAAATCATTTTTTTAATGAGTGGTTTTCTAAAATGAGTGAAATCATGTTTTTGAGATGAGTGAAATCCCGTTTTTTGAAATTAGCAAAATTAAAACTAGTTCAAATGTATCCATAATTAATCTTGTTTTCAATATCTTCTCGGTACAGATTCAAAAGTATATCGAAAAAAATAGAAATAGAGTTTCGATTCAAAAGGTGTCTGACATTCAAATTTTTGCAATGAAATTAAATGAAATCTTTTGATGTGGAGAGGGACAATATTTAACATGCATCCAACCATTCTTCTCTCCACACCTTCTCTCTCCCCACAAAAGCTGACAAAAGCATGCAGAGGGAGCACACATATCCCTATGTATTTCATTCATGCTTCTTATACGTGAAACATATACACCAATATCCAAAACCACACCAACCGTGGATGTTTCACCATTAGGTACCCCCACCTCTAGAAATACTACTTTCTATCGCGGTAGGCAATCCTCTGCAAAAGCATATCTCTTCTTCCCCTATCATTTTCTAACCATCCCTTTCGGCCCCGAAGCCGGTCAGATCTTTGGCCCATCTACATTGTGGTCATTACAAGATGACAGCCTATGGTGGTTTTAGACTGATCATTGGATTGAGGGGAGGTCCATCTCGAAGAGCGCTCCTCTGATCTTTGCCCTCTTTCCCAAGTGTTATTATCGGCACTGCACAACCCATTAGGGGCTTCCGAGGTCGTGCTTTGGTTCGAGACATCCAAATCGCACTCGGACCGGCTACCCTGTTGCAGTTCATGGAACTCTTGCGCCTTTTGTGGCACTTCTCCCTCTTTGACAGTCCATGTGAGCTACTCTAGAGGCGGGTGGACTTTGGTCTCTATTCGGCCAAATCATGCTACCTTGCTCTCTTCTACGGCTTGATCCCAGACCCCTTTTGGCGGATCTCCTGGAAGACGTGGGCGCCCTTGCGAGTCAAGGTCTTCACGTGGCTCCCGCTCCAGGATAGATGTTGGATCGCTGATCGTCTAGCCCTGAAGACTCCTACATGAGGAATTATGTTCCTTGTGCGACCAGGTTTTTGAGGTCCCGCAGCACCTCTCGTCGATTGCTCCTTCTCCTGCCAGGTGTGGCACGAGGTGCCCTTCTGGTGTCATTCCATTTCCACTCTACCATGTTCAATGATGTCCTTTTGCTGACCGGTGGGCCACCTCCAGCTCTCAAGCTCTACTAGTGCATCGACGAGGCCTCTCTTCCTCATCGTGCTCACTGTCTGGTGGCTCTGGAAGCATCACAATGGTGGCATCTTTGATAACCAACGACCGTTAGTCTCGCGCCTGGTGCAGACATCTAAGAGGATGCTTGGCAATGGGCCAACGTTGGCGTCATTGGCCTAGCTACTTTGGCGTCGGAGAGTTAGGCTAGCGTTAGTCTTGTATGAGCACCCCGTGTCTTATGCTCCGGTTATCTTTTTCACACCAATTCATGCATGTGTAGTCCATGTACCCGCACTATGTACTCTGCTAATTCTTCTATCAATAAAATGGCATGCAAGCTCTGCGTATTCACGTTTTTTCTTTCTCCAACAATTAACACCTCCTGTCGCCGTCAAAGTCATTGCCGACAACATTTTCGGCAATGACATCGACTCTAGTAGCCCCGCCGCCCCACGTCCACATACAACCCTAGTTAGCTAGTTTTTCCTCTCACAAGGGACACACGTGACCAGGGACTCCCCGTATGTCTAGCTAGTTGGCTCCCCTCTCCTTTGGGTGCTTCCATTGTCCGTCGTCCTAGCATTGGCTAGGGTTCAATCTATGTGGCTGGCCGACCGTGGTGAGACGATGCTGTCACCGGTGGGTTGAAATAATTTCTCCATGTCATGTCCTCATTTCGGTGATGCTGATTGGTGTTGGTGGAGGGTGTGTGGAATTTTGGTCAGGGCAAGATCTAGGGCCCTGTTTTTGTCTTTGTTCTGTCTAGGTGGTCTTCGACATCGCCATTTGACGGAGTGGACTACAACATTTCATGTCTTGGTCTTATGGTTTCTTCTCCATTCGGCGAAGCATGATTAGGTTCGGCTTCGTCGTGAAGCTAGTGAGGTCAGGCCTCCCCGATTATGTCTGGGCATATCGGGGTCGATTATACGGTCCTCCACGTTGCTTTCTTCTCTGTGACGACAATCGATCTTCAGCTCATTGTCACCGACTTCCTCTGGCTCGTGTCGGTGACTTCTCGGCTGATGCGTCTACAACATTCCCTGGTTCCGAGGATGTTCTGGAGATTCAGAGGTAGCATCGAGCTTTGCTCATGACCACCAGTGAATGCAGGAAGAAGACGACAACGATATACCCAAGGACATGTGTGCTACTTTCTTTTGTAAGGATGGTCTTGTGAGGGTTGGACAATCTTACGATATGCATTTGGCCTTCTCATAAAAAAAGAAGTCCAGGAGATGGGCTAGTTGCGAGCCTCCCAAGGTCCAAAATTTATTGAATGACTAGACATGCACAGTTTGTGACTGTATGTTGTTGGTGGTGAATTATACCCGAACATGCTTCCGATTTTAACTATTCTTCCCATGTTCTGTATATGGCGCCCGAGCAATACATCCCACTGTATAGTTTGGAGGAAGTTTGTAGAGGACACTGTATAGACTGTAGTGGGTTTGGAAGGGTTTTTGGGATGATACTACATGTTAGCTGATGACTGTTTATGGTCTCATGTCGTCTTTACGCATGTCATGTCGAGCATGCATGCTTGCCAGTTTTCTAATTCAAATTATTGATTGATCGACCGATCGTGTGGTTCTACATTCCATGCGCCCTGATCGCACAGGTTTTGTGCCGTGCTTGGCTTATACTCCCTCTGTTCCATAATATAAAAACGCTTTTGACAATACGGAGGGAGTAGTAATTATCCAACTCCAGCTAGTTGCATGGTTTGGTTACCCGGCCGGACCCGGCGCCCCGGACTCCGCTACCACCCGTGAGCTGCCGAATTCTCACGCATTCGACTGCTACTGGATCAACGAGCAGTGGTCGATCGACCGGTCGTTCGGTGCCGCTCCAGAGCGACTGCAACCCCGCAAGCATGCTCGTTGTCCGATCGCGCAACTTACATCATTAACTCCGGTGGTTCGGTTGGCGCCTACTACGATCGACCACACCAGACTCTGTGCAGTACGCCGCGCGGCCATGCCGAGGCTGCGTGGCCATGGTACCACGCCTCGCTGTGCAGCCCATGCGCTTGGGGATACGTCGGTTCACCTCACAGTCGCGAGCGGCATGCGCCTTCCACTCTTCCAGTTAAACGGGATGGGCGGCACAGGCACGGCCAACTAATTTCTCTCGGATCTCGTCGCCGCTTTGAATTCCGATCGATCTGCTGGCTTGAATTCGCAGCTGGTCGACCGGGATCGCGATGCGCGCCATGGCGCGCGGTTGTCGGTCGGGGTCGATCGGCGCGTACTGTGGCCCGTAGCTATCTCTGCATAATGTGATGCGACGATTGTGGTTGTGGTTGTGGCCTTGTGGGCATACATGCATAGTGCCAGCAGGCCGGTACTGCCGTGGTATTTGCTGTCCATCCGTGTGCAGCGTTAGCGATCTCCGTCTCGTCTTTGCAGAGGGTCGACGTCCCCATCGCCTTGCCATGCATGTGGAGGGGAGCATTGGTGATGGAGAGGCGAGGTTGATGAGGTTGTTCATCAGCATGCAGTTGAGTTGCGTCCACGGTCCACCACCGCCTTTTTTCCATACCCCGAAGACGGGTCGTGAATCGGCATCCGGAAATCGGCCGTGCGGACGACTCCTGATTCCCGAACCCGCTGTGTTGTCTCGTCTCGTCCAGGGATCATCTCGTGCCGTCATGGACTGTCACTCATGGTGCAGTCAACTTCAAATTTAAGATGAACCCCCTCTGATTCTTGGACCGGGTCAGTGTTGTCTCCTTCAAGGTCACGCCGTCACGGCAAGTCCAAACCGAGGTGCCTCACCTGCAAAGTCCACTGCTCGTTTAATTCACGAAAACTACCGCTTCCCCCGTCGCAATCTTCCTCCCACAAATCTAATGGTACTACTGCAAACTACACTCCAGTTATTCGACAAAATCGGTCTAAACTGCTGTGGTGGGCACAGCGGCTCCAGAAGAGTTTTTCGTCACGATAGCAACTTATGAGCAGTGATACTAACGACGGCAGACCTGAAGCCTGAGACGAGCATGCGTTCTTTGACTTTTTAATCTCAGACGGAGCACCTCGCCTGGAGCGCTGGAGGCATTCACGCAAGTCACCGGCAGCCTCGTAATATCTCTCTCTAGTACTGTATGTCATCGGACTGGGAGGACGGAATCCACCGCATTCAGTTCCACACACGGGAGACGGGACTCGGGGTCGCGCCACGATCCGCAATTCATTGACGGCATGTTGAAGCGTGCGGGGCGGTCCAGACGGGTCGTGTCGATGTCCAGATTTATGGTGTCCTCCCTCCCCAACCTGCCGTGCCGACCGCTCTTAATGTGCCGCTCCAAAAACTCATGATACGTACGAGCATTTGCGCCCCAGTGATTACGATACGAGTACTCGTATCTTTCTCTTTCTCCTTGCGTTGTACGGTAAGAAAATGTTGTGAGGACGTTTAACCTTGTCTGCTGGCCGGAGGTGAGGACGGACGAGCTAGAGCTAGAGCTCGCGCGGCTGCGGGAGAAGCTGACAGACGTAGCATGGCGACGCAAAACCTTTTACTACTTTTCTGCCTCCAGAACCCAGGGAGCCGAGGGAGGGATGGCTGGCGCGCGTCTCATCACAATGTCACAAATGGAAAATCTGAGCTTCAGAAAGGAAAACAAATGGAGAATCTGAGAGCAGGAGGGGATAAATCGAGAGAGAGGGGGGAGATGGTCCAGACGGAGGCGGGCGGCATTAAACGCACCAACGACCCGAACTGACCGGCATTCATGCCCCGCGTCGTCCTGCCTGCCTGCCTCAGCTCCCCTCCCCGTGAAGTAGACTGCGAAAAAAGACGTCGTCGCACGTACACGTACACGTACAGTACAGACGCAGGCGAGGCAACCAACACCGCACCGCAGCGCGCAGCACTATCGCCCCGCCAGCCGCCCGCACCACCGCGAGGCAAAAGCAGCCACCATCCCTGCGCTAGCGTCCGACCGCCGCAAGTCCCAGCCCAACAAAAGGTCGCTGTCGTTCGTAGACGGAGCTCGATCCGCAGCCATGGTGTCGTCCCCGTCCCCTTCCCCTCCTACCTTCACTTCTGCGGTGAGCTCGCGTTGCTTCTACCTTTTCTCCTTGCGATGTGTGTATGTTGCTTGTGAGCTTGTGAGCTGCAATGCTAAGCTGCAATCGTCAGGTGTCCGAGACCAAGCGGCATGGTGGTGTCCCGACGACGGCCTCGGAGAAGCTGGACCAGAAGTACGCCCACTCCGCGACGCCGCTGCACGGCCACGGCCACGGCGGCGGCGGCGGTGCCAAGAAGACGCCGCGGCGGGGGAGGAGCGAGGGCGGCGCCGCCGACTCGGCCGCGTATGTCGCGGCGGTGTCCTGCTCCGACTGCCGCTTCAAGCAGCGCGCCCTGGCGCCGGCGTCGCCGGGAGCCGTCATCCGCTCGCTGTTCGTGTCCCTCACCCGACGCTCCACTCCGCGCTCCTCGCCGTCTCGCACGTCGGCCTCGGAGGGTGATGGGGGTGAGGGCGAGCAGTGGCGCCTGGCCGCGGCCGACCTCTCGCGGCGGCTCGCCGCGGCCACGCGGACGCGGGACGACGCGGTGGAGGAGACCTCCCGGCTGAAGCAGTCCCTCGCGGAGCTGGAGCTAAAGCTGGCGCGCCTCGAGGCCCGCGTGCTCCCCACGCCGGCCGCCGCCGTCTTCCCCGTCGAGTCCTTCCTCCGCGCCGTCTCCACGGCGCGCGCCACCGTGCGGAACCTCACGCGCGCGCTCTCCACGCACCTGCGCAGCCCCGCGAGCCCCGGCCCCAACCTCGAGAGCTTCCTCAACCGCGCCTTCCACGCGGACTTCGAGCTGGACACCGAGGGCGACGTCCACACGGCGGACCCGGCGGGCCGGTGCGAGGCCAACCTCGCGGCGTACCACGCCGTGGCGGCGCTGACCTGGGAGGAGGTGCTCGTCCACGGGACGAAGCACTACAGCGACGGGCTGAGCC
Organism: Triticum urartu; assembly: GCF_056163025.1. Taxonomy (NCBI): domain Eukaryota; kingdom Viridiplantae; phylum Streptophyta; class Magnoliopsida; order Poales; family Poaceae; genus Triticum; species Triticum urartu. The sequence goes on along the minus strand of NC_141876.1, from coordinate 493,740,259 downwards.
GGTTCTGCGACGCCAAGATGAGCGAGGTGGTGTCCTCCCTCGGGTGGGCGCGCGCGCGGCCCTGGCCGGAGCCGCTGCTGCAGGCCTTCTTCCTGGCGGCCAAGGGCGTGTGGGGGGTGCGCCTGCTGGCGCGGTCCGTGCACCCGCCGCTGCCCGTCGTGCGCGTGGACCGCGGCGCGCGCTTCGACTCGCGGTTCATGGAGGACGCCGCGGCCTCGCGCGCCGGGCGGCTGGAGCCGGCCAGCGTGAAGATGATGGTGGCGCCGGGGTTCCACGTGTACGTCGCCGGCGCCGGCGTGGTCAAGTGCAAGGTCGTGTGCTTCTACAACAACGGCCGCGCCGGCGGCCACATGGGTGGCGGGAGCAGCGGCAACGGCGGCGAGGGGTTGGGCGGTAGCTGTAGCGATATGAATGGTGGTGGTACGGATGCGGTGAAGAGCTGTCAGAGTAGCAGAGTATAGTCAAAAAAAGACACGAGGATGGTTATTTGTGTGGTAAAAACAGGACTTGCATTCAATTGATGTGTGAATATGGGGTGTTAATTCCGCTCTCGAACAGCATTTCTGCGCTCAGCGTGAAGTGAAGTGATCATCTTTGGTTGCGGCACACTTCACCGTCATGGCGGCACGGCAGCCGCGCATGCCCGAGACAAATTCGGAAAATTGGTGATTGGACCTTCCAACGATCTTGACAGGCCATGCGGGTGCTCCTTTCAGCGGAAACGATGCCATGTCACCGGATCCTCGGAGGTGAGGCCAACTCCAATACAAGGACGCATCGTCCGTTTGGATCCGCGCAAACAAAATACACGGGCCAACGTCAACACAAACGGACGGATGTTCGTACTCATTTTTCAACATAAATTGGTTGAGTTTGCGTCTGCGCAGACACCTTCGCCTTGCAAGAGTAATGCTAGAGATACATATATTTACATAGGATTTACAAGGAGATGAATTTTGATTGGAAATTAAGAAGGAGATATATTTACATAAGACACCCCTGAGTTTCTGGGTGGACCCTTTCTCCCTCTTAATCTCCAATCAAAACTCATCTGTTTGTAAATTATATGTAAATCTACGTATCTCTAGCATTACTCTTCCCTTGTCCTTCCTTGGTCCGCCTATCTATGGCACAACAACGTCATTCCCTCCACTCTCTACCAAAACACCCTCGGCCTCCCGCCATGGCCGACGCGCCCAATCCCGCAACTGCTCCCTTCCGGCCCCGTCGTGTCTGCCCATGTCGTGGGCTCGAAGAAGCCAAAGGTGAGCACCCCGGAGGATACGGTCGTCCAGACGGAGAAGAGGGTTGGCCGGAGGAGGAAGGACAAGGTGGAAAAAGAAGCCGCCGCCACAGATGCTCAGGCCCCACCACTGCGGAGAGCGAGGCCCTCGTCACCAAGGCCGTGTAGTAGGCCATCCTCTTGCTGGGGTACCGCGAGCCGTCCCTTCTCGCCGCCGCCGCTATGGCGGCCAACACGAGATCGGCGGCGACCTGCCCGCCCCGGATTCCGAGGTCGCCGCATGTGTCCATAACGCCGATGACATATGGGTTCCTCCCAAACATGACTCGGCCGCATCCCGCTTCTCCACGTCGTCACGGGACGGCTCGCCGAAAATTGGTGACTACGTGTCGGTCGTCCCCGTGGTGCCCCCTATTGATCTCAACGCCATACTTGTCACCAGCGAGTCCGCCAGAACGCAAAGGAAGCACCTGGGGTGGTTTCCCCGACAAATTTACCCGATGCCCGCAACTTGTTGACGAAACGCCCACCCCGGCGTCGGCCAATCTGAGGTGCTACGAGGAAGTCTTGGAGGAGATGATCAATGAGGTTGGTCAAGGTTATAACGACGACGAGACTAAAGATGCCGCCGGCAAAGATCACGACCAAGGTACCCAAGGCCAAGACAATCACGAGCAATACAATGATGGCCAAGACACCGATGGCGAAGATGGTGGACATCGACGGAGAGCCATTTGTCGGTGTCAAAACCGGCGGATCTCGGGTAGGGGGTCCCGAACTGTGCGTCTAAGACGGATGGTAACAGGAGGCGGGGAACACAATGTTTACCCAGGTTCAGGCCCTCTCGATGGAGGTAATACCCTACTTCCTGCTTGATTGATCTTGATGATATGAGTATTACAAGAGTTGATCTACCACGAGATCGTAGAGGCTAAACCCTAGAAGCTAGCATATGATTATGATTGTTGTCGTCCTACGGACTAAACCCTCCGGTTTATATAGACACCAGAGGGGGCTAGGGTTACACAGAGTCGGTTACAAGGGAGGAGATCTACATATCCGAATTGCCAAGTTTGCCTTCCACGCAAAGGAGAGTCCCACCCGAACACGGGACGAAGTCTTCAATCTTGTATCTTCATAGTCCAACAGTCCGGCCAAAGGATATAGTTCGGATGTCCGGGGACCCCCTAATCCAGGACTCCCTCAGTAGCCCCTGAACCAGGCTTCAATGACGATGAGTCCGGCACGCAGATTGTCTTCGTCATTGCAAGGCGGGTTCTTCTTCAAATTCCTAATACTTGTCGAGTAGTGTTCGGCTTCCCATGAATGTTGCACTCCTTGGCTTCTGCACCTAATAATGGCTATCCTCCACGTGTTGAGTGAATGCGAGAAGTCAGGGCATTTTTACACTTTCCACCCTAACCATGTGAGTAAACCGTCTATTTAAAGAGACGGGGATCCTCAGATCCAGATCACACCATCCTCCCACAGCGGGTATCCATCGGAGTGCGCCAGGAAAAGTCCATCCCATCATGGTCGGCCATCGTAGCTCCTCCTCTCGATCCCGTAGCCCTAAGCCAAGCCATTGGAAGAAGTGTTCCGTCCCCCACAGCCAATTAGTAGAGTTACGGACCCAGGGGTTTCTCCCTCTAGCGTATATGGTCCCTGTTCGAGCCGGACTAGCCACTTACAACGACGGGGAGCAAGCGGAGAGCTTTCCCAACCCATCCATGGGGAAGCGGGTATGCCTTGTCCCTTACTTATTAAGGGGGCTTGGATTTCCAATCCATCCGTTCCTCCGCGGGCTCCTGGAGTTCTACGGCCTCCAGCTGCATAACTTTACTCCCGCCTCCATATTACACATCGCTGGCTACGTCGCCCTTTCCGAGCTGTTTTTGGGCTGCGAAGCTCATTTCGAGCTATGGAAGAGGCTATTCTGCCTCGTACCCCGTACACAGGAGGGGTCAATATATCAAGTGGGCGGAGCCGAGATATGGCGCATCGCCGGGACCGGATACCTCTCCAGTACTCCGAAGAAGACATCCGAAGACTGGCCTTCGGAGTGGTTTTATATGGAGGACGTCCCCCTTCCGGACCCTATTCGGATGGGCCTTCTTGAGTTCAATAACGCCCCTTTGAAGAAACGCCGCAGCTGGCGCCCTCGGAGCCCCCAGGAGGAAGATCACAGAGAGGTCCTTTACCTGATGGGCCGGATTAAAACGCTGGCCAAATCAGGATTGACAATAATTAAGGTTATGTCAATATGTATAATGCGGGGGGGGGGGGGGTGCAGCCACCTCAATATCGGGGACAATCCATGTGGCACTTTAATGGAGAAGACGATGCCACCCGCTGCGGTCGTAAGGGACCGGACTCCATCCCTGCTCTAGCGAAAATACTGTCCGATTTATATAAAGGAGAGGAAGAGGAGTTCATCCGCATTAAGCCACGGGATGGATTCTCCATGTACAACCCCCCAAATTGGGTGAGCTGCTACTTTCTACTCCAGACCTTCCCGCATTATTCGTCATAAGTATTTACCTTGCTATTTCATAGTAGGAACTGCGAAAAGCTGTGAGGGAGGTCCACAGCCCGTCTCCACAACCAGAGGACCCTGACCGGGGCCTCGATCCCGGACTCGAAGAAGATCTGGACACATTTGTGGAGCTCATCGACATGACGTTCTATCAGTTAAGCTGCAACGGTGCCTTGGTGGCCATCATAGCCGATTATCCTGGACTGCTCCCAGCATCGCATGTAAGTAAAGCCAGAGTCCCAACTTTCGAGAAGGATCCCTTTTTTCGCACTTCACCTACCGCACACATATGGTGTCTTACAGGGAAGGCCCTCGGGACGCCATGCCGAACCCGCAGTGACTCACCAACAAGGGGCACCGAAACCGGGTAGGCTTAAAAGGAAGGCGGTCAGGACTGAGACGCCGTCATAGAGGTATGAAAAGGAACCCCGCTCCGTGGTTGTCGTCTTTTAAAATATAATAACGTCCATGATTCCTGGCAGGAAAAACGCTCGCCGGACCATATCCGGAGAGCCTGCTGGCCAAGCCTCCACCAGCCGGGTTCCAGAGTCGGACTTAGAGGTAGACGCTAACGTGGGGCCAACACCGGATGTTCCTCCTACAGAGGATGCGGATAGGCTGTCCGCTATGAATTACAAAGTGGAGAGTGCCATGAATCACAAGCGTCGTCGGGCCGTACTCCGCGACGCTTGTTTCTCTCAAGAGGCGTTCGATGCCTTCAACTCAGGAGACGCGTACATCCGAGCTGCTCAAAATGGTCTTGCCCGAGCCACGGACCAGTATGTAAAGGATATACGGGTAAGAAAATCTAGTGATTATGTATATGAGTAGCCCCTGAGACTTGAAACAGTTGGCACAACTGATTTAAGGATCATTGTTTGCGTAGGTTCTTACGGAGAAGAATACCCAGTTGTCTCAAGAGCTGGAGGAGTGCAAAGCCTAGCTACGGGCCGCAGTTGCCGCAATGAAGGAGTTCGAGAAGGCCCCATCTGGTAACACTTGTTTCTATCTAAAAGAATGACATGTACCAGTTAGTATTCGGCATGCATGCAAATCTAACAATAGATTCTACAGATGATCCCGGAGTGAATCCAGAGGTCGTGCGAGGGTATGAGAAACATGCTCAACGACAGCTAAAAGCTGGCGAGCGCGTGCTTACGCAGGTTAGGTGGGAGAAAAACGATCTCCAAGATGCCAATACCCGATTGGGCCTTGAACTGAAAGATGTTCGGGCCCAGCTTGCTGACTCCGTAAAGGAGAATAAGAGGCTTCGACGCGGCATTTTTAGTAAGTGCTTGAACGAACTTTTATAGAGTTCAGCGAAGAAACCGGCTAACAAAGTTATATCCGTAGGTATGCTGACGGGTCATCCCGCAGAGGAGATGCCCGGGTCTGCGGTGATCTTCTGCCAGAGCTCTCACAACTGCACGAGCAAGTTTGGCAGGTGATGCAGGGCATTGCCCAAGCCTTGTGGCCATCTGCCTCCCTGCCAGGAGGCATGGGGGAGCTTGTAGAGATGCTCAAGGGAGCGCGGCGGCGCTTTCGATTATGGAAGATATCAGCCTGCCAACAAGGTGCAAGGGAAGCCTGGGCCATGGTGAAGACGCGATATACCAAGGCTGACCCGAACCACATGGCCGAGGTCGAACCTGTGGGGTTCGATGGGAAAGAGATCCCCGTCAGTTTGGTGTATGACCAGGTGAAATTAGCCACAAAGTATTCCCAACAGGATTGTAGGCTAGACACCTTGTTGGATGGTATAGAAGAAGAATTTAGTCAGTCTAAGTGACTGTGTACTTCAAGTGACATATATTGTCCCTAGCCGGATTGTAAATCATTTGTCATGGCGGGCCTTTTCGCTTCGACCTCCGGGCCCGACAGTCCGGAGTGTATCCGAATACCTGCTCAGTTATGTAAAAACCGGGGTATGCGTGGAAACCAGGCGTAGGGGTCATAAGTGCTTGAACAGACAAGTACCCAACTAGCTATGTTATATTACATGGATAGTAAGAAACATCTTCCAGGAAGAATAGTTCCGTTAAGGGTTCATTTCCCTAGGTACGCATGCATTAATGTGCATGTCCGAACTGCGAAAAGAGACACGTGATATAAACATCTAGGGGCATGTATTACAATAAATAAAAGTCATATTTTGTTCACCGACCGAATATTCCCTTAAGAACGCTAGCTTTCAGCTTCACCCAGTCTGAGGTACACATCCGGCTGACCCGGCAGTAACAATCGCAGAGGTGCTCCCCTTATGCCCTAGCCGAATTCGGGAACGTAGGGCATAAACACAAGAGCCAGGCAACCCAGCTTGGCCAAAACTTAAGCCATATCGATGCATATAATGGTGAAGAAAAGGTACATGTGGAAAAGTAACACATGTGCGGGGGGCATAGAGCCCGGAACATAGTTATATTAAGCTTCTGTATAAGAAGCCCCCAGGTATAATGAGCACACCTAGCGTGTCAAGATTGTGTAGTCAAGACACATTTTAACCTTTTAAGGCCGTGAAGAAAAAGGGAAGAAGAAAGAAAGAAAAGACAGATAACGGATATATAAAAAATTGACGGAGGTAAGGAGACGAACATAGAGTCCGACACTAGGCGTAGAACCTTCGGAGTCTGGCTGCGTTCCATGGGTTTGGCTCGAGTCGATTGTCCGATGTATCCCGCAGACGGTACGCTCCACCGATCAGAACTTTGTCAATAACGAAGGGACTTTCCCATTTGGGCTTGGGCTTGTTCTTTTACTTCTCCGGTAGGCGTAGAACGAGTTCGCCAACATTATAAGTTTTGTCCCGTACTTCTCTGCTTTGATACCGCCGAGCCTGTTGCTGATAGAATGCGGAGTGGGCTTTTGCCATGTCAAGCTCCTCCTCCAGGGCGTCCAAACTGTCCTGCCGGTCAAGCTCGGCTTCTTTCTCTTTGTACATGCGCACTTGAGGTGAGTCATGAATGATGTCGCAGGGCAGTACCGCCTCTGCGCCGTACACCATAAAGAACGGTGTGTATCCGGTAGTGCGATTCGGCGTGGTCCGCAGCCCCCATAGTATGGAGTCAAGTGATGTCTACTACACAACCTTCTTCTTATAGACTTTGTTGGGCCTCCAAGTGCAGAGGTTTGTAGGACAGTTTGGATGCACCGGTGAAGTTTGCACCAACTCTCAATGTGAGAAAGGGCAATGCACGGTACCGAAGAGGCTAGCAAGGATGGAAGGGTGAGAGTGCGTATAATCCATGGACTCAACATTAGTCATAAAGAACTCACATACTTATTGCAAAAATGTACAACTCATCAAAAACCTCGGTACTACGCGCATGCTCCTAGGGGGATAGATTGGTAGGAAAAGACCGTAGCTCGTCCCCGACTGCCACTCATAAGGAAGACAATCAAATAACACCTCATGTTTCAAATTTGTTACATAACGTTTACCATACGTGCATGCTACGGGACTTGAAAACTTCAACACAATCACTTCTCAAATTCACAACTACTCAACTAGCACGACTTTGATATTATTACCTCCATATCTCAAAACAATCATCAAGCATCAAACTTCTCTTAGTATTCAATGCACTCATAAGAAAATTTTACTAATCTTGAATACCTAGCATTTTAGGATTTTAAGCAAATTACCATGCTATTTAAGACTCTCAAAATAATATAATTGAAGCATGAGAGTTCATCTATTTCTTCAAAATAAAACTACCACCATGCTCTAAAATATATAAGTGAAGCACTAGAGCAAATGACAAACTACTCTGAAAGATATAAGTGAAGATCAATGAGTAGTCGAATAATTATGCAACTATGTGAAGATTCTCTAACATTTAATAATTTCAGATCTTGGTATTCTATTCAAACAGCAAGCAAAGCAAAATAAAATGACATTCTAAGAATGGCAAACATCATGTGAAGAAGCAAAAACTTAGGATTAACCGAAACTAACCGATAGTTGTTGAAGAAGAAAGGTGGGATGCCAACCGGGGCATCCCCAAGCTTAGACGCTTGAGACCTCTTGGAATATTATATTGGGATGCCTTGGGCATCCCCAAGCTTGAGCTTTTGTGTCTCCTTAATTCCTTTCATATCACGGTCTCCCTAAATCTCAAAAGCTTCATCCACACAAAACTCAACAAGGACTCGTGAGATAAGTTAGTATAAACCATTGCAAAAACCTTATCATACTCTACTGTAGAAAATAACTAAAATTATTATTCAATATTGCATACTAAATGTCTCTGCATATTTAATAGTGCTATCCTCAAATAGAATCATTAAAGAAGCAAACATATGCAAACAATGCAAACATAACAGCAATCTGCCTAAACATGACAGTCTGTAAAGATTGCAGCAACATCCATACTTCCCTAGATCCAAAAAATATGAAAGAAAATTCCCACTGTAGTAAATTTATCAGAGCTTAATATGAAAAAGGTTTCAATATTTTATCACATTCTGACTTTTCTAGGAATTATTGCAACAGCGGTAAACTTTCTGTTTTCAGACAGCAACATGTGGACTTCTAAAATAGGCATAGTAAAGGCTATCAATGCCACTTTTATTGAAATAAAAGATGCAAAACATTGTTCTAAATAACAGTAAGCAAATCTTAAAAAAATAAATTGACGCTCCAAGCAAAACACATATCATGTGGTGAATAAAAATATAGCTCCAAGTAAAGTTACCGATGAACGAAGACGAAAGAGGGGATGCCTTCCGGGGCATCCCCAAGCTTAGGCTCTTGGCTATACTTGAATATTACCTTGGGGTGCCTTGGGAATCCCCAAGCTTAGGCTCTTTCCACTCCTTATTCCATAGTCCATCGAATCTTCACCCAAAACTTGAAAACTTCACAACACAAAACTTAACAGAAAACTTGTAAGCTCCGTTAGTATAAGAAAATAAATCACCACTTCAAGGTACTGTAATGAACTCATTATTTATTTATATTGGTGTTAAACCTACCGTATTCCAACTTCTCTATGGTTTATAAACTCTTTTACTAGCCATAGATTCATTAAAATAAGCAAACAACACATGAGAAACAGAATCTGTCAAAAACAGAACATTCTGTAGTAATCTGGATCAAACGTATACTTATGGAACTCATAAAATTCTTAAATAAATTGCTGGACGTGAGGAATTTATCTATTAATCATCTTCAAAAAGAATTAACTCAATATCACTCTCCAATAAAAACTGGCAGCAATTTTCGTGAGCGCTAAAGTTTCTGTTTTTTACAGCATGATCAACAAGACTCTCCCCAAGTCTTCCCAAAGGTTCTACTTGGCACAAAGACTAATTAAAAGCATAAAAACACATCTAAACAGAGGCTAGATGAATTATTTATTACTAAACAGGAACAAAAAGCAAGGAATAAAAATAAAGGTGGGTTGCCTCCCAACAAGCGCTATCGTTTAACGCCCCTAGCTAGGCATGATGATTTCAATGATGCTCTCATAAAAGATAAGAATTGTAACATAAAGAGAGCATCATGAAGAATATGACTAGCACATTTAAGTCTAACATACTTCTATGCATAGCGATTTTGTGAGCAAACAACTTATGGGAACAATAATCAACTAGCATAGGAGGGCAAAATAAGCATAACTTCGAAACTTTAAGCACATAGAGAGGAAACTTGATATTATTGCAATTCCTACAAGCATATATTCCTCCCTCATAATAATTTTCAGTAGCATCATGAATGAATTCAACAATATAACCATCACTTAAAGCATTCTTTTCATGATCTACAAGCATAGAAAATTTACTATTCTCCACATAAGCAAAATTCTTCTCATGAATAATAGTGGGAGCAAACTCAACAAAATAACTATCATGTGATTGAAAATTAAGATCAAGATGACAAGGTTCATTGTTATTATTATTCTTTAAAGCATATGTGTCATCACAATAATCATCATAGATAGGAGGCATGCTTTCATCATAATAAAATTGCTCATCAAAACTTGGTGGACAAAAAATATCATCTTCATCAAACATAGCTTCCCCAAGCTTGTGGCTTTGCATATCATTAGCATCATAGATATTCAAGGAATTCGTACTAACAACATTGCAATCATGCTCATCATTCAAATATTTAGTGCCAAACATTTTATAGATTTCTTCTTCTAGCACTTGGGCACAATTATCCTTTCCATCATACTCATGAAAGATATTAAAAAGGTGAAGCGTATGAGACAAACTCAATTCCATTTTTTTTATAGTTTTCTTCTATAAACTAAACTAGTGATAAAACAAGAAACTAAAAGACTCGATTGCAAGATCTAAAGATATACCTTCAAGCGCTAACCTCCCCAGCAACGACGCCAGAAAAGAGCTTAGTTGACGGGGTGTTAGTGCCGCTTTCCTCGCCTCCCCAGCAACGGCGCCAGAAAAGAGCTTGATGTCTACTACACAACCTTCTTCTTGTAGACTTTGTTGGGCCTCCAAGTGCAGAGGTTTGTAGGACAGTAGCAAATTTCCCTCAAGTGGATGACCTAAGTTTTATCAATCCATAGGAGGCGTAGGATGAAGATGGTCTCTCTCAAGCAACCCTGCAACCAAATAACAAAGAGTCTCTTGTGTCCCCAACACACCCAATACAATGGTAAATTGTATAGGTGCACTAGTTCGGCAAAGAGATGGTGATACAAGTGGTATATGGATAGTAGATAGAGGTTTTTGTAATCTGAAAATATAAGAACAGCAAGGTAACTAATGATAAAAGTGAGCATAAACGGTATTGCAATGATAGGAAACAAGGCCTAGGGTTCATACTTTCGCTAGTGTAAGTTCCCTCAACAATAATAACATAATTGGATCTCATAACTATCCCTCAACATGCAATAAAGAGTCACTCCAAAGTCACTAATAGCGGAGAACGAATGAAGAGATTATGGTAGGGTACGAAACCACCTCAAAGTTATTCTTTCCAATCAATCCATTGGGCTATTCCTATAAGTGTCACAAACAGCCGTAAAGTTCGTACAAGAATAACACCTTAAGACACAAATCAACCAAAACCCTAATGTCACCTAGATACTCCAATGTCACCTCAAGTATCCCTGGGCATGATTATACGATATGCATCACACAATCTCAGATTGATCTATTCAACCAACACGTAGAACCTCAAAGAGTGCCCCAAAGTTTCTACCAGAGAATCACAACGAAAACGTGTGCCAACCCCTATGCATAGGTTCATGGGTGGAACCCGCAAGTTGATCACCAAAACATACATCAAGTGAATCACGTGGTATCCCATTGTCACCATAGATACGCATGGCAAGACATACATCAAGTGTTCTCAAATCTTTAAAGACTCAATCCGATAAGATAACTTCAAAGGGGAAACTCAATTCATTACAAGAGAGTAGAGGGGGGAAGAAACATCATAGGATCCAACTATAATAGCAAAGCTCACGATACATCAAGATCGTATCACCTCAAGAACACGAGAGAGACAGAGATCAAACACATAGCTACTGGTACATACCCTCAGCCCCGAGGGAGAACTACTCCCTCTTCATCATAGAGAGCACCGGGATGATGAAGATGGCCACCGGAGAGGGATTGCCCCCTCTGGCAGGGTGCCGGAACGGGTCTAGATTGGCTTTCGGTGGCTACGGAGACTTCTGGCGGCGGAACTCCCGATCTATTGTGCTCCCCGGTAGTTTTAGGGTATATGGAGATATATAGGCGGAATAAATACGTCAGGGGAGCCACGAGGGGCCCACGAGGGTGGAGGGCGCGCCTAGGGGGGTGGGCGCCCCCCTACCTCGTGGCCTCCTTGGAGCTTCCCGTATGTGCACTTCAAGTCTTCTGGGCTTCTTTCCTTCCAAAAATGGGTTCTGTGAAGTTTCAGGTCAATTGGACTCCGTTTGGTTTTCCTTTTCTTCGAAACCCTAAAACAAGGTAAAAACAGAAACTGGCACTGGGCTCTGGGTTAATAGGTTAGTCCCAAAAATGATATAAAAGTGTATAATAAAGCCCATAAACATCCAAAACAGTAGATAATATAGCATGGAGCAATCAAAAATTATAGATACGTTGGAGACATATCATCAAGCTCCTCCACCCAGTGCGTATCTGATTCCTTCAAGGATCGCACTAATCTGGGTTTAATGCCGCTCATGATAAGACCATTTTCTCGCTCGACTTGACCGTTAGTTTCAGAGGCATAATCGAGCTTAATTCCCATGTTGCTGCACCAAGTTTTTACATCGTCGGCTGTAAAGTTCGAGCCGTTATCGGTGATGATGCTGTGGGGGATGCCGTAATGGTTTACAACCCCGAATATGAAGTCTATCACTGGTCCGGACTCGGCCATTTTAACTGGTTTGGCTTTTATCCATTTGGTGAATTTATCCACCATGACCAATCAGTATTTTTTCTTATGGCTTCCCCCTTTAAGGGGTCCGACCATATCAAGCCCCCAGACCGCAAAGGGCCAAGTAATGGGGATTGTTTGGAGAGCGGTAGGTGGCATATGGCTTTGGTTTGCAAAAAGCTGGCACCGACGCAACGTTGAACGAGGTCCTATGTATCTGCTCGGGCCGTCGGCCAGTAAAAACATGTACGAAAGGCCTTGCTTACAAGGGCCCGAGCTGCGGCGTGGTGGCCGCCAAGTCCAGCTGAATTTCTACCAAAAGTTGTCGTCCTTCCTCTTCGGAGATGCACCTTTGAAGTACTCCGGTAGCGCTTTTCTTATAAAGCTCTCCCTCGTGGACCTTGTAGGCTTTAGACCGCCGCACAATGCAACGTGCCTCGTTTGGGTCATCAAGGAGTTCTTGCCTAGTTAGGTAAGCCAAGAAGGGTTTTGTCCACAGGGCGATGACAGCCATAATCATGTGGACCGAAGGTGTTATTTCGGTGGCAGAGCCTCCGATTACATCAGAGTGTTCGGGGTCTGGTGTTGTGGCCGGATCCGGACTGTTTTTGCCGGTCTCCCCTTCCCACACCACGGATGGCTTAAACAGCCTTTCCAAGAAGATATTAGGTGGGACAGGGTCGCGCTTAGCGCCGATGCGGGTGAGGATATCCGTCGCTTGATTGTTTTCTCGGACCACATGGTGGAATTCGAGGCCCTCGAACCAAGCTGACATTTTGAGCACGACGTTGTGGTAAGCCGCCATTTTTGGGTCCTTGGCGTCAAAGTCCCCATTTATTTGAGATATTGTGAGGTTCGAATCCCCCCGCACCTCTAGGTGTTGGATGCCCATGGAGACTGCCATCCAGAGACCATGCAACAAGGCCTCATATTCTGCTGCATTGTTGGAGTCTGTGTATAATATTTGGAGTACGTATTGGACTGTATCTCCGGTGGGGGATGTCAGGACGACGCCTGCCCCCAGACCAGCCAGCATCTTAGAGCCGTCAAAGTGCATGATCCAATTGGAGTACGCACCGTACTCTTTAGGGAGTTCGGCTTCCGTCCATTCGACGATGAAATCAGCCAATACTTGCGACTTAATGGCTCATCGTGGTTTATATGTCATGTCGAATGGGAGGAGCTCGATAGCCCATTTAGCAAGCCGGCCCGTGGCATCGCGGTTATTTATTATGTCGTTGAGTGGTACTTCGGAGGCCACCATAATTGAACACTCTTGAAAGTAGTGTCATAGTTTCCGGGATGCCATGAAGACCGCGTATGCTATCTTTTGATAATGTGGGTACCGTGATTTGCATGGAGTGAGGACGGTGGATACGTAGTATACCGGCTTTTGAAGCGGGAACTTATGTCCGTCCGTCTCTCATTCGACGACGAGCACTGCGCTTACAACTTGGTGTGTTGCCGCTATATATAACAGCATTGGTTCGCCGACATTTGGCGCGGCCAAGATTGGGTTGGTGGCCAATACGGATTTTATTTCTTCCAATCCGGCCGTGGCCGCATCCGTCCACTCGAAGTGTTCGGTGCGTCGAAGAAGGCGATAAAGAGGTAGTTCCTTTTCTCCTAATCGGGAGATAAAGCGGCTTAAGGCAGCCACGCACCGAGTTAACTTCTAGATTTGCTTGAGGTCTGTTGGGATAGCCAACTGTGACAAAGCTCGGATTTTAGCCGGATTTGCTCAATTCCTCTATTGGAGACGATGAAGCCCAAGAGCTTTCCGCGGGCACGCCGAAAACGCATTTTTCTGGATTGAGCTTGATGTCATATGTTCGGAGATTGTCAAACGTGAGCCTGAAGTCGTCTATTAAGGATTGGACGTGTCTTGTTTTAATGACCACATCGTCTACATATGCCTCCACTATTTTGCCAATTTGTGTTTCCAAGCATGTCTGAATGATGCGTTGATAGGTTGCACCAGTGTTTTTGAGCCCGAAAGGCATGGTGTTAAAACAAAAGGGGCCGTATGGAGTGATGAATGCCGTTGCGGCTTGATCGGGCTCCGCCATCTTAATTTGATGGTATCCAGAGTATGCGTCGAGGAAGCACAATGAGTCGTGTCCTGCGGTAGTATCGATAATTTGATCGATGCGGGGGAGGGGGAAGGGATCCTTGGGGCAAGCCTTGTTAAGGTCCCTGAAATCGACACATAGGCGCCAGGATTTGTCCTTCTTTGGTACCATCACCAGGTTTGCTAGCCAGTCCGGATGTTTTATTTCTCTAATGAATCCGGTCTCGAGTAACTTGGCTAGCTCTTCTCCCATGGCTTGTCGCTTAGGCTTAGAGAAACGCCGAAGAGTCTGCTTGATCGGCTTGAACCCCTTTAGAATGTTAAGGCTATGCTCGGCCAGCCTGCGTGGGATTCCTGGCATGTCTGAAGGATGCCAGGCGAAGATGTCCCAATTCTCGCGCAATAACTCCCGCAGTGCGGCGTCTGTTGTGGGGTTCAGCTGTGCCCCGATGGATGCTGTTTTTGTAGGGTCCGTTGGATGGACCTGGAATTTGACTATTTCGTTCGCTGGTTTAAAAGAGGTGGGCTTGGGTGTTTTGTCGAGTATCACGTCGTCCCTGTCCACTATGGAGCATAGCGCAGTTAGTTCTTCGGTCGCAAGGGCTTCGGATAACGCCTCGAGGGCTAGTGCGGCGGTTTTGTTTTCGGTGCAGAGTGCTATGTCCGGATCACTAGCCAGAGTGATGATTCCATTGGGCCCGGGCATTTTGAGCTTCATGTACCCGTAATGGGGTATAGCTTGGAAGATCGTGAATGCCTCCCGCCTTAAAAGGGCATGGTATCTGCTACTTAACGGGGCCACTTGGAATGTGATTTCTTCGGACCTATAATTCTCCGGCGTGCCGAATACCACATCTAGTGTGATTTTTCCCGCACATCGTGCCTCCCGACTAGGGATGATTCTTCTGAAGGTCGTGTTTCTTTGCTCAATGCGGCTCTTGTCTATTTCCATTTTGCTAAGAGTTTCCTGGTAGATGAGGTTTAATCCGCTGCCACCGTCCATGAGCGCTTTAGTAAGCCGGAAGCCGTCCACAATTGGACTAAGGACCAAAGCGGCTGGTGCTCAGGCTGTTCGGAATTGAGGCTCTTCACTGGCATTGAAGGTTATGGCAGTGTCGTTCCATGGATTTATTGCTGCAACGTGGCAAACTTCGGCAAGGCCGCGGAGTGTTCGCTTGCGCCTATTATTTGAGGCGAAGGTCTCAAAGACTGTCAATACTATATTGTTATTTTCCATGGGATGGTGCTCTGTTGTATTGTTGATGAGGATATCCTCGCCGCTCTTGGCCACCTGCCGGAGTATCCAACATGCTCTAAGGCTGTGTGTTGGCATGGTATCCGCTGTACTGTGAATTTTTCATGGCCCATTGAGCCATCCCTCTAATACAATTCTACGCCCTGTAGTGGGCTTTTGTTTCTTTGTAGTTGCCTCGGGTGACTTACGAGAGTACACCCTTTTAGTTCGGACGGGGGGTTTAGTGAGAGCCGGAGGGTCCCAGAATTTTTTTTGGGTTTTCCAGGCGCTTTCCATCGCACAGTACTTCCGTACTATGGCCACCAAGTCAGCGAAGTGTGCTATGTCACGGCGACTTATGGCGTTGAGGATTCCCTTGTCCGTGCAATTTTTGCAAAAGAATGAAATTGCATCTTCCTCGCGACAGTCCTTGACCTTGCTCATTACAAGGAGGAATCTGGCCCAATAGTGATGTACTGTCTCTTGGGGCTCTTGTCTAATGTGGGAAAGATCACTTGAGTCTGGGTGGGTGGGCATATTTAGGTCCGAACCCTGACCCGATCTGAGACCCAGGGGCGGAGAAGTTTCCGAGCTTGGCAGTTCGGACTCCGGGATGTTGCCCAATAGTTCTGGCCCGCTGTCTGATTCTAGGTTCGAAGCTTGGGCCATGTCCTCCCGTGGACGGGTATCCGGCTCGGAGAGCTTGGGAATCCGGACATAGTTTTTCCTCAAAATAGAGGAAGAATTGCTACATTGCTCCTCCACCACCGCTATCTGATGGGTGACCGGCGGAGAGTTAATCTCCCTTTGGTCGGGTTTAAGCCCGATCCGATCATAGTCCGTTGCGACTCCCAGGGCGGCGATGCGATCCAAGAGCTCATTCAAGGAAGAGAGCTCTATTGGATCCATCTGCTCGGCGAATCCCGAGCCGACGTGGAGGCTGTTTTTGATGACCCGAGAAGTCATCGTCGGCGCGACGGCCGAACGGGCGGTATGACGAAGCCGCCTAGTCGGAAAGTTTGGCCTACAGCCAGGGCTCCCCCTGAGGTAATGTTGTCCTTGACAACAAGACAAGCCATCAAGCCTTATCATGGCGGTATAGTGGAACTCCCAATGAAAGCACCAATGTCGGTGTCAAAACCGGCGGATCTCGGGTAGGGGGTCCTGAATTGTGTGTCTAAGGCGGATGGTAACAAGAGGCGGGGGACACAATGTTTACCCAGGTTCGGGCCCTCTCGATGGAGGTAATACCCTACTTCCTACTTGATTGATCTTGATGATATGAGTATTACAAGAGTTGATCTACCACGAGATCGTAGAGGCTAAACCCTAGAAGCTAGCCTATGATTATGATTGTTGTCGTCCTACAGACTAAACCCTCCGGTTTATATAGACATCAGAGGGGGCTAGGGTTACACAGAGTCGGTTACAAGGGAGGAGATCTACATATCCGAATTGCCAAGTTTGCCTTCCACGCAAAGGAGAGTCCCACCCGGACACGGGATGAAGTCTTCAATCTTGTATCTTCATAGTCCAACAGTCCGGCCAAAGGATATAGTCTGGCTGTCCCGGGACCCCCTAATCCAGGACTCCCTCACCATTGTTGTTTGAGGAAGAGCTAATGGAGCAAGGTTGACCACAAAAAAGAGGGGGAAGAGCATGAGGACGAGAGCATACACGGACAAGATACCAAAACTGGGGCCGAGCAAAAGGAACAACATTTCAGAAGTGGGTCGGTGATTACTTCCATGAACGTGGGAAGTTTTACCACGGAAATTTTAGAATGACCGAACCGACGTGTCAATTCAAAAGAGGTGGGGCTTCATCCAATTGGAGCGCAATAAATGTTATGGTTCTCATGAGAATGTCCCTGGCCGGCCCGTGAGTGGCCTTGGCGTCAAAGACATGCTATATGTTTCCTTCCCTAGTTCCTTCTCTTGTTCAGATGAGCATGCATCCTCCTCCTATGCATGTAAATGTATCTTGTTGGTCATCTATATATGTAGGTGTTTCAATGGACACCTTCAAGGTCCAAAATGCGAGCAAGACATTCACCTTGAGAGAATGTTCGACGATAACCCACGACTGCCCGAATTTTAAGGACCAATATGCGGCCCAAAAAGAGGGTGGGGGGCTCATCGGCCGCCTACCCAACTGAAAGTGAGAAGAGGCCAGGGGAAGACCAATTCCAATGTGTATCCAAAGCTTGATGCTTCGACAATCGCCTTGCAAGAAACTTTGAAGGGATTCATGGCCCAAAAGCAAGAGAGGAAGCACCAAGAGAAAGATGAGGCAATGAAGGCCTAGTTTGACAGACACAAGAAGAAGCTCAAGATCGATGGGACCAATGACCAGTCAAGACACTTGGTAGGGACACTTCTCATGCCTCATGCTCTTGTGATGCACCCATCTCACCTAGTCACCCACACCCCCTCCCACAAACACCACTATCCTCCCTCACCATCACAGGTCCACGTGCCCAATGACATTTCCCTCCTCACGGCATGCAGCGGCGTCATCCCAGATGGCTCCACCTTTCATTCTCGAGGCATGATATGTCTCCAATGTATCTATAATTTTTTATTTTTCCATGTTGTTATATTATCAATCTTGGATGTTTTATATGCATTTACTAGCAACTTTATATCAATTTTGGGACTAACCTATTGACATAATGCCCAATGTTAGTTGCTGTTTTTTGCTTATTTATTATTTTGCAGAATACGAATACCAAACGAAGTCCAAATGCCACGAAACATTTTGGAGATTTTTTTCTGGCAGGAAGACACCCAGGAAGCTTCTGGAGGGCATGAGGGGATGCTCGTGGGGCCCACTAGGCACCAGGGCACGCTAGGGGCCTCATGCATGCTCTGGTGGGTAGTGGGGCCCACGGGCACCCCTTGACCTACCTCTGCCTCTATAAATACTATAAAATCCCAGAAACCTTAGGGGAGTCGACGAAATACTTTTTCCGTCGCCGCAAGCTCTAGAACCACGAGATCCAATCTAGAGGCCTTTCCCGTCACCCTGTCGGAGGGGGCAACGATCATAGAGGGGTTCTTCATCATCCTTGTTGCCCCTCCGATGATGCGTGAGTAGTTTATCACAGACCTACAGGTCTGTAGTTAGTAGCTAGATGGCTTCTTCTCTCTTTTTGATCTTCAATACAATGTTCTCCTCGATGTTCTTGGATATCTATTTGATGTAACTCTTTTTTGCGGTGTATTTGTTGGCATCCGATGAATTGTGAGTTTATGATCAGTTCTATCCATGAATATTATTTGATTCTTCGCTGAACTCTTTTATGCATGATTGTTATAGCCCCGTATTTCTTCTCCAATTTATTGGTTTGGTTTGGCCAACTAGATTGATTTATCTTGCCATGGGAAGAGGCGCTTTGTGAAGGGTTCGATCTTGCGATGCTCCATCTCAGTGACAGAAAGATACATGACACACATGTATCGTTGCTATTAAGGGTAACCAGATGGGGTTGATTCATACGTGAGTTTATCTCATCTACATCATGTCATCGTTCTTATTGCATTACTCCGTTTTTTCATGAACTACACTAGATGCATGCTGGATAGTGGTGAAGGAAATATGCCCTAGAGGCAATAATAAAGTTGTTATTTTATATTTCCTTATATCATGATAAATGTTTGTTATTCATGCTAGAATTGTATTAACCAGAAACTTGATACATGTGTGAATACATAGACAAAACAAAGTGTCCCTAGTATGCCTCTACTTGACTAGCTCGTTAACCAAAGATGGTTAAGTTTCCTGACCATAGACTTGTGTTGTCATTTGATGAACGGGGTCACATCATTAGAGAATGATGTGATGGACAAGACCCACCCGTTAGCTTAGCATAATGATCGTTAAGTTTTATTGCTATTGCTTTCTTCATGACTTATACATATTCCTTTGACTATGAGATTATGCAACTCCCGAATACTAGAGGAACACCTTGTGTGCTATCAAATGTCACAACGTAACTAGGTGATTATAAAGATGCTCTACAGGTGTCTCCGAAGGTGTTTGTTGGGTTGGCATAGATCGAGATTAGGATTTGTCACTCTGAGTATTGGAGAGGTATCTCTGGGCTCTCTCAGTAATGCACATCACTATAAGCCTTGCAAGCAATGTGACTAATGAGTTAGTTGCCGAATGATGCATTACAGAATGAGTAAAGAGACTTGCCGGTAATGAGGTTGAACTAGGTATGAAGATACAGACGATCGAATCTCGAGCAAGTAACATACCGATGACAAAGGGAATGACGTATGTTGTCATTGCAGTTTAACCAATAAAGATTTTCGTAGAATATGTAGGAACCAATATGAGCATCCAGGTTCCGTTGTTAGTTATTGATCAGAGATGTGTCTCCTTCATGTCTACATAGTTCTCAAACCCGTAGGGTCCGCACGCTTAATGTTCAATGACGATTTGTATTATGAGTTATGTGTTTTGGCGACCAAAGATTGTTCGGAGTCCTGGATGAGATCATGGACATGACGAGGAATCTCGAAATGGTTTAGAGGTAAAGATTGATATATTGGACGGTAGTATTCGGACACCGCAATGGTTTCAGAGTGTTTCAGATATTTATCAAAGTACCGAGGGGTTACCGGGACCCCCCGGGGAAAGTAATGGGCCACATGGGCCATAGTGGAGAAAGAGGGCAGCCCACAAGGGGTGGCCCCCCCATGGGGAGTACGAATTGGACAAGGGGAGGGGGCGCTGCCCCCCTTTCCTTCTCCCTCAGCATCTCGTTCCCCATTTTCTCCTCCGAAAGAAGGAAGGGGGCCGATTAGGACTAGGAGTCCTAGTGGGTTTCCCCCCACTTGGCGCCCCCCCTAGGGCCAGCCTCCTCCCCTCTCCTCATTTATATACGGGGGCAGGGGCACCCCAAAGGACATCAATTGTTTCTTAGCCATGTGCAGTGCCCCCCTCCACCGTTTACTCCTCCGGTCATATTGTCGTAGTGCTTAGGTGAAGCCCTGCGCAGATCACATCACCATCACCATCACCATGCCGTCGTGCTGAAGAAACTCTCCCTCGACACTTTGCTGGATCAAGAGTTCGAGGGATGTCATCAAGCTGAACGTGTGCTGAACTCGGAGGTGTTGTACGTTCGGTACTTGATCGGTTGAATCGAGAATACGTTTGACTACATGAACCACGTTAAACTAACGCTTCCGCTTTCGGTCTACGAGGGTACGTGGACACACTCTCCCCCTCTCGTTGCTATGCATCTCCTAGATAGATCTTGCGTGATCGTAGGCAATTTTTTGAAATTGCATGCTACGTTCCCCGACAGTGGCATCCGATCCAGGTCTATGTGTAGATGATATGCACGAGTAGAACACAAAGATTTGTTGGCGATCATAGTCATACTGCTTACCACCAACGTCTTATTTTGATTCGGCGGTATTGTTGGATGAGGCAGCCCAGACCAACCTTGCATGATCACATTCATGAGACCGGTTCCACCGATAGACATGCAACTAGTTTTGCATAAAGGTGGCTGGCGGGTGTCTGTTTCTCCAACTTTAGTTGAATCGAGCCGGTCCTTGTTGAAGGTTAAAACAACAAACTTGACGAAACATCGTTGTGGTTTTTGATGCGTAGGTAAGAACGGTTCTTACCAGAAGCCCGTAGCAGCCACGTAAAACTTGCAACAACAAAGTAGAGGACGTCTAACTTGTTTTTGCAAGGCATGTTGTGATGTGATATGTTCAAGACATGATGTGATATACGTTATTGTATGAGATGATCATGTTTTGTAAAAGTTATCGGCATCTGGCAGGAGTCTTATGGTTGTCGCTTTATTGTATGAAATGCAAACGCCATGTAATTGCTTTACTTTATCACTATGTGTTAGTGATATTTGTAGAAGCAATAGTTGGCGAGACGACAACGACCTTATGATGGATATCAACGTGTCAAGCCGGTGGCAATGGAGATCATGATGGTGCTTTGGAGATGGAGGTCAAAGGCACAAGATGATGATGGCCATATCATGTCACATATTTTGATTGCATATGATGTTTATCTTTTATGCATCTTATTTTTCTTAGTATGGCGGTAGCATTATAAGATGACCCCTCACTAAATTTCAAGGTATAAGTGTTCTCCCTGAGTATGCACCATTGTGACAGTTCGTCGTGCCAAGACAACACATGATGATCGGGTGTGATAAGCTCTATGTTCACATACAACGGGTGCAAGACAGTTTTGCACGTGCGGAATACTCGGGTTAAACTTGACGAGCCTAGCATGTACAGAGATGGCCTCGGAACACTTTGAACAAAAGGTTGAACGTGAATCATATAGTAGATATGATCAACATAGAGATGTTCACCATTGAAAACTACTCCATCTCACATGATGATCGGACATGGTTTAGTTGATATGGATCACGTGATCATTTAGATGACTCGAGGGATGTCTATCTAAGTGGGAGTTCTTAAGTAATACGATTAATTGAACTTAAATTTATTATGAACTTAGTCCTGATAGTTTTTGCATATCTATGTTGTAGATCAATGGCCCGTGCTACTGTTCCCTTGAATTTTAATGCGTTCCTATAGAAAGCTAAGTTGAAAGATGTTGGTAGCAACTACACGCACTGGGTCCGTAACTTGAGGATTATTCTCATTGCTGCACACAAGAATTACATCCTTGATGCACCGCTAGGTGCAAGGCCTGCTGCATGAGCAACTGTTGACGTTATGAACGTCTGCCAAGCTAAATCTGATTACTACTTGATAGTTCAGTGCGCCATGCTTTACAGCTTAGAATCGGGACTTCAAAGACGTTTTGAACATCATGGAGCATATGAGATGTTCCAAGAGTTGAAGTTAATATTTCAAGCAAATGCCCGAGTTGAGAGATATGAAGTCTCCAAGAAGTTCTATAGCAGCAAGATGGAGGACAACAGTTCTGTCAGTGAACACATACTCAGAATGTCTGGGTACCATAACCACTTGACTTAGCTGGGAGTTAATCTTCCGGATGATAGTGTCATTGACAGAATTCTTCAATCACTGCCACCAAGCTATAAAGGCTTCATGATGAACTATAATATGCAAGGGATGAACAAGATGATTCCTGAGCTCTTCACAATGCTCAAGGCTGCAGAGGTAGAAATCAAGAAGGAGCATCAAGTGTTGATGGTTAACAAGACGACTAGTTTCAAGAAAAAGGGCAAAGGAAATAAGGGGAACTTCAAGAAGAATAGCAAGCAAGTTGCTGCTCCCGGGAAGAAGCCCAAGTCTGGACCTAAGCCTGAAACTGAGTGCTTCTACTGCAAAGGGACTGGTCACTGGAAGCAGAACTGCCCCAAGTATTTGGCAGATAAGAAGGATGGAAAAGTGAAAGGTATATTTGATATACATGTTAGTGACACACCTTACTAATGCTCGTATTAGCGCATGGGTATTTGATACTGGTTCTGTTGCTCATATTTGCAACTCGAAACAGGGGCTACGGATTAAACGAAGATTGGCTAAGGACGAGATGACGATGCGCGTCGAAAATGGTTCCAAGGTCGATGTTATCACCGTCGGCACGCTACCTCTACATCTACCTTCGGGATTAATTTTAGACCTGAATAATTGTTATTTGGTGCCAGCGTTAAGCATGAACATTATATCTGGATCTTGTTTGATGCGAGACTATTATTCATTTAAATTAGAGAATAGTGGTTGTTCTATTTATATGGGTAATATGCTTTATGGTTATGCACCCTTGATGACTGGTCTATTTTTGTTGAATCTTGATCATGGTGATACACATATTCATACTATTGATGCCAAAAGATGCAAAGTTAATAATGATAGTGCAACATATTTGTGGCACTGCCGTTTAGGTCATATCTGTGTAAAGCACATGAAGGAACTCCATGTGGATGGGCTTTTGGAATCACTTGATTATGAATCACTTGAACAATGGAGAGAGCCACTAACTTATTGGAAATAATACATACTGATGTATGCGGTCCGATGAGTGTTGAGGCTCGCGGTTGGTATCATTATTTTCTGACCTTCACAGATGATTTGAGAAGATATGGATATATCTACTTAATGAAACACAAGTCTAAAACATTTGAAAAGTTCATAGAATTTCAGAGTGAAGTGGAAAATCATCGTAACAAGAAAATAAAGTTTCTATGATCTGATCGCGGAGGCGAATATTTGTTTTATGAGTTTGGTCTTCATTTAAAATAATGTGGAATAGTTTCGCAATTGATGCCACCTGGAACACCAAAGTGTAATGGTGTGTCTGAATGTCGTAACTGTATTTTATTAGATATGGTGCGATCTATAATGTCTCTTACTGATTTACCACTATTGTTTTGGGGTTATGCATTAGAGACAGCTGCATTCACGTTAAATAGGGCACCATCTAAATCTGTTGAGGCGATACCGTATGAAGTGTGGTCTGGCAAGAAACCTAAGCTGTCGTTTCTTAAAGTTGGGGGTTGTGATGCTTATGTGAAAAAGCTTCAGCCTGATAAGCTCAAACCCAAATCAGAGAAGTGCTCTTCATAGGATACCCAAAAGAAACTATTGGGTACATCTTCTATCACAGATCCGAAGGCAAAATATTTGTTGCTAAGAATGGATCCTTTCTAGAGAAGGAGTTTCTCTTGAAAGAAGTGAGTGGGAGGAAAGTAGAACTTGATAAGGTAATTGTACCTTTTCTCGAATTGGAAAGTAGCTCATCACAGAAAACCATTCCTGTGATACCTACAACAACTAGTGAGGAAGCTAATGATAATGATCATGAAACTTCAGATCAAGTTACTACCAAACCTCGTAGGTCAACTAGAGCACGTTCTGCACCAGAGTGGTACGGTAATTCTGTACTAGAAGTCATATTACTAGACCATGACGAACCTACGAACTATGAGGAAGCGGTGATGAGCCCAGATTCCGATAAATGGCTTGAGGCCATGAAATCTGAGATAGGATCCATGTATGAGAACAAGGTATGGACTTTGATTGAATTGCCCGATGATCGGCGAGCCATTGAGAATAAATGGATCTTCAAGAGGAAGACGGACGCTGATAGTAGTGTTACTATCTACAAAGCTCGAATTGTTGCAAAAGGTTTTTGACAAGTTCAAGGTGTTCACTACGATGCGATTTTCCCACTCGTATCGATGTTTAAAGTCTGTCCGAATCATGTTAGCAATTGCTGCATTTTATGAAATCTGGTAAATGGATGTCAAAACTGCATTCCTTAATGGATTTATTAAAGAAGATTTGTATATGATGTAACCATAAGGTTATCTCAATCCTAAAGGTGCTAATAAAGTGTGCAAGCTCCAGCAATCCATCTATGGACTGGTGCAAGCATCTCGGAGTTGGAATATACACTTTGATGAGTTGCTCAAAGAATATAGTTTTATACAGACTTGCGGTGAAGCCTGTATTTACAAGAAAGTGAGTGGGAGCACTACAACCTTTCTGATAAGTATATGTGAATGACATATTGTTGATCGGAAATGATGCAGAATTTTCTGGAAAGCATAAAGGAGCGTTTGAAAGGATTTTTTCAAAGAAAGACCTTAGTGAAGCTACTTACATATTGGGCATCAATATCTATAAAGATAGATCAAGACGCTTGATAAGACTTTTGATGAGTACATACCTTGATAAGATTTTGAAGGAGTTCCAAATGGATCAGTCAAAGAAGGAGTTCTTGCCTGAGTTGTAAGGTATGAAGTCGAGTAAGACTCAAAACCCGACCACGCAGAAGACAGAGAGAGAATGAAAGTCATTTCCTATGCCTCAGCCATAGGTTCTATAAAGTATGCCATGCTATATACCAGACCTATTGTGTACCTTGCCATGAGTTTGGCAAAGGGATACAAAAATGATCCAGGAGTAGATCACTGGACAGCGGTCAAAATTATCCTTAGAGGACTAAGGAAATATTTCTCGGTTATGGAGGTGATAAAGAGTTCATCGTAAAGAGTTACGTCAATGCAAGCTTTAACACCGATCTGGATGACTCTGAGTCTCAATCTGGATACATATTGAAAGTGGGAGCATTAGCTAGAGTAGCTCCATGCGGAGCATTGTAGACATAGAAATTTTCAAAATACATAAGGATCGTGATCCCAACCCATTATGCATCTTCATATTGATCTTGGGTGATCGTAGGCGTGATTTTTTTGTTTTATACTACGTTTCCCAACAAATAGAGGATTTATAGGCAAGGATCATTGAAAGGTGGTGGTTGAGGGGCTCACACGACCATGGGACACGACCGGGGGGTACTCGTGCCACCAGGCTGTGTGTAGACCTGGTGTCCCCCTCTCGTCCATCTCATCTCCGTTGGTCTTCTTATTTTCTAAAATAATTCCTCAAATTTTTTGTCCAACTTGGATCACTTATATTTCTGCAAAAAATAACACCATGACAATTCTGCTGAAAACAACATCAGTCCAGGTTAGATTTATTTAAATCATGCAAATTAGAGGCCAAAACAATAGCAAAAGTGTTTAATAAAGTATACGCTTTTCATACATATCAACTCCATAGCCGAAAGTTGATTCTTAAATTTCAACAACATCCGCTGGGCATCAAAGTTCATCATTGGTAAAATAAATGCAACAACAAAAAAGCAGATTATGTACACCGAGCATCAAAGTACCATCAATGCAAACTAATGCGACAACAAAATAAGTCTAGAGAACTGAGACCGCTTGAACATATTTTAAGAAGCATGGATTAGAGAGAGTAAGTAACAATGGATTTGTGACACTGCTTCGGGAAATAATGTGTCATCAACCGCTTGTCCCTTCTCGTGCATTTGCATGCAGTCACATGCCCTCCTTGCGCTCTCTCGGGCCTAGCTTGCTAGAAACTACTCATTCCATTGTTCCTCCAAAACAAGGCACTCAGCTGCTTTGGGTTTTGTTTTATGTACGTCTAGGCCTAGACATACACACAAGTAACCAAATTTGCCAAAATTACATCCCAGAGACTGGTTGAGTCATATGTAGATAACCAAATAGGCCTTGAGCGACCGTTCTCCAAGAGATGACCACATAGTCGATATGAGCATGTTTACCATTGGTGGTAGCACACACGACGCATGTCCTCCATATCCAAGAGGGGGTAGGAAAAGGCTCTATGCAGATGTGAACAGGTGCTCCGGCGAAGTCACTAATCAGGGGTACTGCTTGCAAAGGTCACACTCATCTCCTCTAGTGGTGGTAGGTGGCGTACTGCATGTGTCACTCTTGTCGCAATCTGAGAATTTTGCTAGGATTTCTTCTTACGCACGAGAGTCACGGGTGGTTTCATTTGTGCTTTTTTGGTATATTCATTTTATTTTTATCTTTATCTTTCGAACTATGCTCCAAATCACAAATGGTTTTCACCGTTGTATTTCTCGCATCTAGATTCAATGTTGATAGGTTTCACAAACTTATGTTTCGTCCAAACTGTAATAACATGTGCTTCCAGGTAAATTAATTTGTGCTTTTATGAGGTGTATGTTTCATAAGAAAGCACACGTGTGCTTCACTTTTCAAGAAGCACAGAAACACAACTGTGCTTCACGCATAAACTCAAAAAAAATCAAAGACCAAAAAAGAAAGACTGAAAAATAGACACAAAAAAGGAATCCAAGAAAAACCAAAAAACCAAAAAGCCAAAAAACTGGAAACCCAAACAAAGGAAGCTGAGAAAAACAAGAAACCAAAAAAACATGAAAGCACAATTTGCTTTACGCGGAAGCACATTATGAAGGAAATATGCCCTAGAGGCAATAATAAAGTTGTTATTTTATATTTCCTTATTCATGATAAATTTTATTATTCATGCTAGAATTGTATTGATCGGAAACCAAAATACATGTGTGAATACATAGACAAACACTGTGTCCCTCGTGAGCCTCTACTTGATTAGCTCATTGATCAAAGATGGTTAAGGTTTCCTAACCATGGACATGAGTTGTCATTTAATAACGGGATCACATCATTAGGAGAATGATGTGATGGACAAGACCCATCTGTTAGCTTAGCATATTGGTCATTCAGTTTTATTGCTATTGCTTTCTTCATGTTATATACATATTCCTTCGACTATGAGATTATGCAACTTCCAGATACCGGATGAATGCCTTGTGTGCTATCAAACATCACAACATAACTGGATGATTATAAAGATGCTCTACAGGTATCTCCGAAGGTGTTTGTTGGGTTGGCATAGATCGAGATTAGGATTTGTCACTACGAGTATCGGAGAGGTATCTCTGGGCCCTCTCGGTAATGCAGTGTAACACCCCCAGTGTCATGCTACAGTAACCCACTGTGATCAAAGCTGATCGTTTTGCTAAGTAGTGATTGATCAACTTCGATTCAAATATCATTTGAAAAATTCCAATTTGAAATGAAATTCAATTTGCAAGTGAGATATGGAGTTGCACCAAAGTTGTTGCAAAATAGTTCATCATTTAGCCAAAATTCCATACATTTAATTGTTAAGGAAAACAACATCACCTAAGAGCTAAGATGGACTGTAGCAATTATTACAATGCAATTTCAGCATTTTAAAGTGCTATTTTATTTGTGAAAATTCCAAATGGATTCAGTTGCCCCTCAAACTTTTTGTCACAATGCCAAACACTACAAAGAATTTAAGTGGCCTAGTACCACATTTTTCAAAGTATTTTGGTAGCCCAAACTTTTCCCTAGTTGTCTCTATTTTAATTAAAAGGGAAAAATAGAATACCAGAAAAGAGAAAGGGCCTACTTGGTCTCTGGCCTAAAGTCCAGCCCACCCTGGTGTCTCCCCCTTCTCTGTTCACCAGGGAAGGTGTGGCGACCATCCACAACGCCAGGGCTGTTGATGCCCACACGTCGTGCATCCGGCGGCTTCGAGGCAGGGATAAGACCACCCCGTGTCAGCCCTCTCTCCCCCGGAACCCTAGCTTTTCCCCATTCCCCTCGCTCTTCTCACTCCACTCAAATTTTCTCGTTACCCAAGACCTCTGTCGTCATGCTATTGTCGTCGTCGTGGCCGAAGGCCACCCCGAGCCTCGCGAGGATGTCCAGAAGATGATGCTGCTTCGTCTGCTTCGACCACGAACATGGGTTCGTCTCGAGATGAACCACACCGCTGGATCGGTCAATGTCTTCCCCGTCGGCCGCCGCACAATCTCGCCACGATCCACACCATCCCGGCAACCCTGGCCTCCCTGACCACGTCCTCGAGCTTCGTTGTGAGCTCCTCTCCCCGGTTCCCTTTTTTTGCCGTCTCGATTTATAGCCGTAGATGCCTGTGCGTGCAACCTCCCGCCGTGGCCGAAGGCTCGCCGTAGTCGCGCCTCGCTCCCGCACGCGCTCGCCATGCCCGTGGTCGTGCTTCACCGCACCTCTGGCCGCCCAGGCTGCACCCTCGCGCCCGCGCGTCGGCTCGGGCCGCACCTTACACCTGCAGCTGCCTCCTGTGCGCTCGCCCGCTGCTGCTTCTTGAGCCGTTGCTATTACTGCATGCTTGCTGCTACTACTGCTTATGTCGTTGCTGCTCTTCCTCCTGCTGCCGCTGGCTGCTATGCTGCTGCTTGCTCTGCCTACTGCCTACGCGCGCCACGCCCGGCCATGCCCCACGCTGCCGTCAACGACCTGGCCCCGCTATCACCGTCGCCCGCATGGCCCCGCTCTGGCTGTCGCCCACTTGGCTTCACCTAGCGCCCCGCCACTGCTGGCGCGTGCTGCGCAGCCGTCCGCAACCCCTATGCGCCCACGCGCCCCGCACCGCTGCCACCCAGCCCGCCTCTGCGCGTGCTCGCCTCTGACCGCCGATGGCTGTGCCCGCTAATAGGGCCGGCCCCTGTTTAGATTAACTAATAACGCCCCCCCCCTAATTAGGCTATGACACTTGGCCACCACCTGTTAAACTAACCTATTTAAACTAGATTAGTAAAGTAAACTAGTAGACAATGACACGTGGGCCTAGTCAACACGTTGACTAGTCAACTGCTGAGTCAGCAGTTGACCAGGCCCACTAGTTAGCCCCTCTTGCTGTGTACCCTCCTTTTTGCTATTTAATTTGAATTTTAACATAAATCCTAAATTTTAGAAAAATGTTTAAAACTTTGAAAAATCATAGAAAATAAACGGTTTATCAGATGAAAATGTTTTGTACATGAAAGTTGCTCAAAAAGACGAGATGAATTCGACTACCCAATCTGTTCATCTGCCATGCGTCCCTAGCATAGCGAACCTACAACCGTCCCCCTCCGGTTCGTCTATCCGAAAATGCCAAACCTAGGGAAAACATTCCCGGATGTTTTCCCCCATCATCGATATCGTATAGTTGTGTGTTAGAACACCCTAGATTTGCTTGTTGTCATGTCAGGCATTTGTGTGCTTGTATTTACTGTTTCTTCCCCCTCTTCTCTCTGGTAGACTTCGAGACTGACGTCGATGCTGCCCCTGTGTTCGACTACGTCAACGACGACCCTCCTTCTCGTCCGAGCAACCAGGCAAGCCCCCCCTTTGATCATCCCGATATAACCCATTCCCTTCTCTCTTATGTTTGCATTAGAAATGCTACTGCTTTCTGTATGATCCTACTCTGAAGCATAGCCTGTTTTCGTTACCTGCTTTCATACCTTACTTGCTTATTCTAAACTTCTTAGTATAGGTTGGTTAGATATCCATCAGTGACTCCCCACCTTGTCCAAGTTGTCGGTGTTCTGGGAATGGGGTCCCCAGACTTGCCCGCCTGCGCCCTGCGGCGTGGCTCAAGTGGGAGCCCAGCGCGGCCCATCTTCATCAGCTCAAGCTCAAGACCCTGGCGAGGAGCCAAGCCTCGTGGGGCGGACGGTAGGAAGCTTCCTCAGAGGCAACCTCATCAGGCAGGCTCGCGAGGAGGCAGAGAGATCAAGGAAGGGGTACCTCGCGAGGAACCCATGACGCAAGCCATGACGATCGAGACCAGGCGGGCGCCGGCCTGCGCAGTGTCCTTGTTTCCCCTTTGGTGCAAAGGGGGCAATCACAGGCCAAGGCATCAGGGAAAGGTTGCCATTCCGGTGCAACGACACCAAGACCAACAGAGCGGCAGGACGGAGGTCACCGTGGAGCCCAAGACGGCGTCATCACCAGTACTTTTTGCAGCTGAAGACCACCTTTGGTCAGGATAACTTGTACTACATGTTCCCCTTCAAAATGGCCAATTGTTGGCGCCCTTCCCGCTCATTATTTGGGGAGAGGCCCAGGGCCTCTATAAATAGAGCTAGCCACCACAGAGTAGAGATATCTAGGGAGAAGACATCTAGAAATCTGGTAGAACCCTAGCAGAGAGAGGGAGAGGCGACTGAACTCACCCTAGCAGTTCATCGCACCAGTTCAAGAACACCTCTCGCGAGGCTGTTCTTCCTTTGTACTGATCCTCATCAGCCCCTGAGGAAATCCACCACACCACACACTGGAGTAGGGTATTACACCACAACGGTGGCCCGAACCAGTATAAACCTTGTGTCCCTTGTGTTGTTCGTTGTTTCCAGCTCAAATCACGCGAGGAGATTGGACGTAGATCGGTAGGGGAGAGATCTCCGCGTGCACCCCAGTGTTCAAACCTCAAGGGTCTGCCGGAACCCGAAATCCGATATTTGGCGCGCCATGTAGGGGTGCGTCGGAATCCTTCTTCCTCCGCATCGCGTTCCGTCGCTTCGCCGTTCAGATGTCAACCGACCCGGCAGCCAACGCCGACCGCTGGGCAGCGTGGCCCGCCCACGCCGTAGCGCCAGCCCAGGGCGACCTCAACTTTGCGCCTCAGGCAGCCCGCGCTCCGCAGGGCGCTGTGGGGCGCGGGCGACGTGGCCAGACGCCGCCTGCCCTCACACCACGGCAGGTGCGGGCCGCAGCAAGGGCCTCAGACCACGCCGCGGCCACGGCGCCGTACACCCGGCGGGAGCAAGCGAATTCCAGGGCAGCGCTCACGGTGGCCCGAGAGCTGCTACGGTGCCGACTGCTGGAGGGCGGCGACGACGTGTTGTTCGAGCGAGTAGCTGAGCTCCTGGACGCCGCCGCTTCAGGAACACCTCCTTTCTGCGTCCAGCTGCCACCCTAGACCCAAGGCGGGCCGCATGGCGGTATCATGCGCACGCACGCGACTTCCAGTGGACTCCAGGACCCGTCCGGCGCCAACACCTCCGCCGACACCGGGCGACAAGTCACGCCGGCCCCCTCTCAGGCCAGCGAAGGGGTGCGCGCCGCGGCCTTCGGCCTTGGCGGACCGCCGCGCCATCACCCTCAAGATGGTGCTCCAAGCCAGGCTGCATGGCATGCGGGGCGCTACGGCGGGGCGCACGGGGCGGCGACCCCAGAAGCTTATGTGCCCCGCATGGTGGATCAGGGGTGCGCACTGGAGGAAGATCATGGCTCGTTCCTCGGGCCAGGCTGGGACGAGGAGACGCCAGAAGCTGAGCTCTTTCGGGAACCTCAGGAGAGCCTCGACAGCCGCACCGGCGGCGGCAATTATCGGGTACCACTCATCCCTCAGGAGCAAGCTTATGCTAACCATGGGTCGCAGGAGATACAGGTCGCCGCAGCAGGTGGCTGCCCCAATCCTGCAGCCTCATACCCCTCAGGAGGAGGGCGCAGGGGGCTGCAGGAGAGGGGCCGAGATTCGGGTTCGTCATCGCGGCGGTCGGAGCAAGGCGTTCTCAGGAGGTAGGCCCCCTGTCGGGGAGGTGCCTCAAGGCCTGCCCCCGGCAGGGGACCCGTGGTCGTCGGGGGAACCGCTGGCGACCGCTCTGTCTCATTGGCGTCGTCTTGGTTTCCGGTCGTCGTCGATGGCGGCAGAGTGTGGCGCAAGGCGGGGCCCTCGTCTGGCGATATGAAGCAAGGTCAGTACCTGTGAAGAAGGCCCAGTGCCTGTGAAGCTCGCCGCCCCGTGACACTCTCACGTAATAATGAGTGGGGCTGTACACGCCCCGGAGTCTCCGGAGAGCCGCCCTCGGGCCTCGGGGGCTCCCGCCCACGCCCAGTGGCAACACTTAGCTCCGCGCTGGTGAGAAGACGTCGAAGACTAGACTAGGTGCCGGACGCGGCCTTTTGCTTTTACCTTTCCTTGTTGACGAAGTTCTTTGATTTGGATTTAAGTTGGATTTGAGCTCGGTGCTTGCGTGTGTTTGGGGGAAGGGCTGTTTAGTCTCGTTCGAGCAATCTCTCGCGTTCTGGTTTTGGCTTTGCGTCCAAGGTTAACATCGGCTCCCCTCCTCGCGAGCCCCTCGCGAGCCGGGCCGGGCCAGGCACGTTCACAACCAGGACCACTGTTACCGCACCCTTTCCGGAGGTTTTCATCGCGGGATCCACCAGTTAATCAGAAGACACCCGAGGTGCAGCGGCCCCCGCAGGCCCGCTCGGGACTCATTGGGATCGGGAGGTACACAAGTCAGCTGACCCATCACTGGGCCAGCGGCTACGTTCACACACAACATTATGCTTACCAGAGTACTAATTGCAAACCTTTACATGAGGGGCTTCCCCTCCCAAAATGCTCTTACATCCTTCAGGGCCAAGCCCGAAGTTTCTTCGTGTGGGTTAAACGGCAGTAATGTGCGGTCAGTCGGACATATCACTCACCGCGTCTTGGGCATCCTCGGAGGCATCACTGGCGTCGTCGGCATTGTCACCACTGCCGCCAACATCTCCATAAGCGCCAGGATCGTCCACAACGTCGCCTTCATTGGCACCCACGACCACGCCGTCGTCATCAGACGCAAAGGCCTTGATGAGGGCGTCCACGTTGTCTTCCACCCACCGCGCCAGGTCGCCCCGGACGGCAATGGGCACGGGCGCGATGGCAGCGTCGAAGTCGAAGTGGGGGTCTGATACGTCTCCAACGTATCTATAATTTTTGGTTGCTCCATGCTATATTATCTACTGTTTTGGGCAATATTGGGCATTATTATCCACTTTTATATTACTTTTGGGACTAACCTATTAACCGGAATCCCAGCCCAGATTTGTTGTTTTATGCCTATTTCAGTGTTTCGAAGAAAAGGAATATCAGACGGAGTCGAAACGGAACGAAATCAACTGGAGAAGTTATTTTCGGAAGGAAACACACCTGATGGACCTGGACCCCATGTCAAGGAAGGAACGAGGTGCTCATGAGGGTGGGGGGCGCCCCCCTAGGGCGTGCCCCCTGTCTTGTGGGGCCCTCGTGGCTCCCCTGACGTACCTCCTGCACCCATATATACCTACGTGACCTAAAACTTCCAGAACGCAACATAGATCGGGAGTTCCGCCGCCAGAAGCCTCCGTAGCCACCAAAAACCAATCGGGACCCCATTCCAGCACCCTACCGGAGGGGGCAATCCCTCTCCGGTGGCCATCTTCGTCATCCCGGTGCTCTCCATGACGAGGAGGGAGTAGTTCTCCCTCGGGGCTGAGGGTATGTACCAGTAGCTATGTGTTTGATCTCTCTCTCGTGTTCTTGAGATGATACGATCTTGATGTATCGCGAGCTTTGCTATTATATTTGGATCCTATGATGTTTCTTCCCCCCTCTTCTCTCTTGTAATGGGTCGAGTTTCCCCTTTGAAGTAATCTTATCGGATTGAGTCTTTAAAGACTTGAGAACACTTGATGTATGTCTTGCCGTGGATATCTGTGGTGACAATGGGATACCGCGTGCCACTTGATGTATGTTAAGGTGACCAACTTGCGGGTTCATGAACCTATGCATAGGGGTTGGCACACGTTTTCGTCGTGATTCTCCGGTAGATCTTTGGGGCACTCTTTGAGGTCCTTTGTGTTGGTTGAATAGATGAATCTGAGATTGTGTGATGCATATCGTATAATCATACCCACGGATACTTGAGGTGACATTGGAGTATCTAGGTGACATTAGGGTTTTGGTTGATTTGTGTCTGAAGGTGTTATTCTAGTATGAACTCTAGGGCTGTTTGTGACACTTATAGGAATAGCCCAACAGATTGATTGGAAAGAATAACTTTGAGGTGGTTTCATACCCTACCATAATCTCTTCGTTCGTTCTCCGCTATTAGTGACTTTGGAGTGACTCTTTGTTGCATGTTGAGGGATAGTTATGTGATCCAATTATGCTATTACTATTGAGAGGACTTGCACTAGTGAAAGTATGAACCCCAGGCCTTGTTTCAACACATTGCAATACCGTTTACGCTCACTTTTATCACTTGCTACCTTGCTGTTTTTATTATTTCAGATTACAAATACCTTTATCTACTATCCATATACCACTTGTTTCACTATCTCTTCGCCGAACTAGTGCACCTATACAATTTACCATTGTATTGGGTGTGTTGGGGACACAAGAGACTCTTTGTTATCTGGTTGCAGGGTTGCTTGAGAGAGACCCGGCGTCGGCCCGCCCACGGAGGAGGAGTCGAAGACGGACTTCAGCCATTCACCATCAATGATTAGAGGAGGAACGCGGGGCAAGCCAGATGTGCCCCAGGAGGACTCATGAAGAAAGGACAGCGGGCGCGCAGGCTCGAGGTGCCCTAAGGAATGGACCACTCCACCAACTGGTCCGACAGCAGGGGTGCCGCTCGAACTCGGCGAGCCCAGAGCCAGCGGAGAAGGCGAAGCTTGGGGGATGGCTCCCGGGCTGGCTCGGCAGGTTTCGCAGGGCAGGGCCTGAAAGGGCCACAATAAGTCGCAGGGATAGCAAAGCGAACAAGCAAGGGAAAAAGAAGACTGACTCGTCCATGGCAAAGTCCTTCCTGCGCTTCAACAAGCGGCAAGGGCGGTCGTTGCCACCCAAGGCCTCCTTCCTCTTGCGGAGGGCCTCGAAGTCTATGCGGAACCGGCCCAAGCGCTCGGCGCACGGGTCGTCCCCTGGTGCGGAAGAAGCGTCAAGGTGATCAGTGCTGGAGGAGTTAGCCTGGGGGCGCCATCAGGCGTCGCCTCGCGAGGAACGGCTGGGGGCTCGGGAGCCCCGGCCTCAGGAACCACAGGCCGCAACTCCGCACCTGCCGCCGCTCCAGGGCGGGCCTCGGGAGACGCCACCTTCAAGACTTCTCGCGGCATCGGCGCCTCGACATCGGTCACCTCAACTCTCGCCAGTTCTCGTCTGCCCGCCCTGTCGCCCGAGGAAGGACAGCTGTGGGCGGCAGGAGAAGGAACCACGGCGGCTGGGTTCTCGCGGGGCCCCATGAAGCCAGCAGGGCGCAGTCCCCACTCGTCGAAGCTGGGCATCTGCCTCACAAAATCGGCCCTGCCGGAGCAAAGATACAAGAGGATGCCATTACTCCGAAGGCTGCCTGGGGAAGGATCGCCAGTCAAGACCTTGAGCACCGTCTGCAGCACTTCAGGCGCCAAGTCCTCCTCCTGAAGCCGCATGCGGTCTCTATGCCCCGCAAAGTCCCACATCCGGCGAGAGTGGCGCTTAAGAGGAGCAATGCGACATTGGAAGAACTCCTTCACCACCTTGGGCGCTGTCACATTGAGCGCCCTCAAACTCTGGAAGCGGCGCCAGACGAAGGCGAGCCGGGGGCTTGCGAGCACCTCATGGTCCCAACCCGCATGAGGAACAGCAGGCGAGGTCGGGTGCGAGAGCAGAGGGTTGGGCACTCCAACGTCCACGTATAGGCACCGCTCTCTGAACCTGGCCTCAGGAGGAGGAAGGCTGAAGTCGATCCCTGAAGCAGCCGGCTCTGGCACAGCGGAGAAGCTCACGCACCCCGAGCACTGAGTGGGGTCGCTCATGCGCAAGGAAAAGAAGTGGCGCAGCAGGGCAACGGAAGGAGGTATGCCTATCATCGCCTCGCAAACAAAAGCAAAGACAGCCAGAAGGGTAATGGACTCCGGCCCGAGGTGCATCATATGGATCTGATAATGGGAGAGCACCGCATTGAAGAAGGCGGAAAAAGGGGGAACCAGACCCGCCCATAGAGCATCGGCGAAGAATCGGACCTCCGTGACGATCCTATCAAGGGTGGCATGGGACGCAGGCCAGGCCGTGGTCCTGCCGCACTCATTGAAGATAGTTGCAAGGGCGGAGCGACCTTGTCCAAAGCTTCTGGATTGAGTATGATTGACCGGGCGACGGCGAGGGTCGAGGCTGGAGGTGTGTGGGGTGAAGGCGCGGGCTTCTTTCCCCTTCCCTTCTTCGTCGGCGCCATGGCGGTGAAGAGGAGGAAGAACTCGAGCCGGATTGGCAGCGGAGGCTGGAGCTCAAAGAAGAAGGAAAGGTAGGAGGCAGGCGAGCAGCAGAAAGGAGGAACGACTGTGTGCAACTACGGGTCCGCTTAGCCGGGCGCGCAACAAGGCGTCGTAGGGAAGCGCAGACGCCCACATCGAATCAATTGCCACGCGGCGCCCAAGGCCGCAGGCTTTTGGGGTCCATGGTGCTTCGCGCTCGCCCCTTCGCTTCCCTACCAGGCCAAGCCCGGGCGCGCCATGGGCCCGGGGGCTACTGTCGGCGTTCTGGGAACGGTGGTCCCCAGGCTTGCCTGCCTGTGGCCTGCGGCGTGGCTCAAGTGGGGGCCCAGCGCGACCCATCTTCATCAGCTCAAGCTCAAGACCCTCGCGAGGGGCCAAGCCTCGAGGGGCGGATGACAGGAAGCTTCCTCAGAGGCAGCCTCATCAGGCAGGCTCGCGAGGAGGCGGAGAGATCAAGGCAGGGGTACCTCGCGAGGAACCCGTGACGCAAGCCATGACGATCGAGACCAGGCGGGCGCCAGGCGGGCGCCGGCCTGCGCAGTGTCCTTGTTTCCCCTTTGGTGCAAAGGTGGCAAGCACAGGCCAAGGCATCAGGAAAAGGTTGCCATTCCGGTGCAACGAGACCAAGACCAGCAGAGCGGCAGGACGGAGGTCACCGTGGAGCCCAAGACGGCGTCATCACCAGTACTTTTGGCAGCCGAAGACCACCTTTGGTCAGGATAACTTGTAGTACATGTTCCCCTTCAAAATGGCCAATTGTTGGCGCCCTTCCCGCTCATTATTTGGGGAGAGGACCAGGGCCTCTATAAATAGAGCTAGCCACCACAGAGTAGAGATATCTAGGGAGAAGACATCTAGAAATCTGGTAGAACCCTAGCAGAGAGAGAGGGAGAGGCGACTGAACTCACCCTAGCAGTTCATCGCACTAGTTCAAGAACACCTCTCGCGAGGCTGTTCTTCCTTTGTACTGATCCTCATCAGCCCCTGAGGAAATCCACCACACCACACACTGGAGTAGGGTATTACACCACAACGGTGGCCCAAACCAGTATAAACCTTGTGTCCCTTGTGTTGTTCGTTGTTTCCAGCTCAAATCACGCGAGGAGATTGGACGTAGATCGGTAGGGGAGAGATCTCCACGCGCACCCCAGTGTTCAAACCTCAAGGGTCTGCCGGAACCCGAAATCCAACACAAGTTTCCCCGCTTGACCGTTGACTCGATCAACATGATCGACATCCAGACACTGACACCGCACATCACCCCCCTTAGTTGTATGACTCCGCAGAGTTACTATCGAGTGCCGAGGGTGATACCTCGTCAGCACTTCTGATGTTAACCCTGTAGTGTAACCATTTGGTCATGGTAATCGAGGGTGATTCCTCCTTCACCACTCCCGATAAAGACTCTGTCGTGCAGCCCCTCAAGTGTGGACAATCGAGGGTGATTTCTCCAAGTCCACCTTGACGGTTACATTGAGTGGTAATTCATCGACGGTGATTCCTTAGGTTTCCCCCTTGCTGTTTTGGACACATGGTTACTTTGACTTACCACAGAACCATGATGACATCAGGTCAGCCCCAAGGGGTACTGATAACCCACAAGTATAGGGGATCGCAACAGTTTTTGAGGGTAGAGTATTCAACCCAAATTTATTGATTCGACACAAGGGGAGCTAAAGAATATTCTCAAGTATTAGCAGCTGAGTTGTCAATTCAACCACACCTGGAAACTTAATATCTGCCGCAAAGTGTTTAGTAGCAATGTAATATGATAGTAGTGGTAACGATGGTAAAAGGTAACGGTAGCAAAAGTAATATTTTTGGTGTTTTATAGTGATTGTACCCTCCCGTGGCAGCGGGGTCCTATTGGAAACTAAGGGATATTAAGGCCTCCTTTTAATAGAGTACCGGACCAAAGGATTAACACATAGTGAATACATGAACTCCTCAAACTATGGTCATCACCGAGAGTGGTCCCGATTATTGTCACTTCGGGGTTGCCGGATCATAACACATAGTAGGTGACTATAGACTTGCAAGATAGGATCAAGAACTCTCATATATTGATGAAAACATAATAGGTTCAGATCTGAAATCATGGCACTCAGGCCCTAGTGACAAGCATTAAGCATAGCAAAGTCATAGCCACATCAATCTCAGAACATAGTGGATACTAGGGATCAAACCCTAACAAAACTAACTAGATCACATGATAAATCTCATCCAACCGATCACCGTCCAGCAAGCCTACGATGGAATTACTCACGCACGGCGGTGAGCATCATAAATTGGTGATGGAGGATGCTTGATGATGACGATGGCGACAGATTCCCCTCTCCGGAGCCCCGAACGGACTCCAGATCAGCCCTCCCAGGAGAGTTTAGGGCTTGGCGGCGGCTCCGTATCGTAAAATGTGATGAATCCTTCTCCCTGGTTTTTTTCTCCTCGAAAGTGAATATATGGAGTCAGGGTTGAGGACGGTGGAGCGTCAGGGGGCCCACGAGGCAGGGGGCGCGCCCAGGGGGTAGGGCGCGCCTCCCACCCTCGTGGATAGCTGGAGGCCCCCCTGGCGTGGATCTTCCTTCCAGTATTTTTTTATATATTCCAAAATAATTCTCCATTGATTTTCAGGTCATTCTGAGAACTTTTATTTCTATACAAAAATAACACCATGGCAATTCTGCTGAAAACATCGTCAGTCCGGGTTAGTTCCATTCAAATCATGCAAGTTAGAGTCCAAAACAAGGGCACAAGTGTTTGGAAAAGTAGATACGACGGAGACATATCAGGTACCCGCGAGTGATGTGAAGTCGGGTTGATCTGGAGGACACCCGCAAGTTTTTCCACGCGGTGCGGTCGGGCATTCTTAGCCCTTGCCGCAAGTCCGTGAGACGAGGTGACGGGACCACATATTGTGGATCATTGATCGTTACCGCACACTACCAAGACACTAACGGTTTGGATATTTGATGCGAGAAGGCCTCTGGCCTTTTTCGCACTAACCACCACACGGGAATAAGTATGGGCATTATGCGTCGTATGTATCAGCCGAAAGCTCAACGTACATCAGCGATGGAGCGGCGCCCGCCGGGTTGGACTGCGTAAGCACCTGGCTTTTGAAGGAGGTAGCTAGGTCTGCTCACCGGCCGCGTTCGCAATGTGCAGGAGTGCAAATGGCGATGGGCCGAAGACCCCTGCGCGCTTAGCATGTAGACCGGCGTGCTGGCCTCTTTGGTGAGCCTAGGTAGGGCTGCGACGTGTTGATCGACCGAGGCCGGTCATGACCTAATGGTGTCCGGCCGGAGTTGATCGAGCATTTTGGGTAAGTTGGTGCACCCCTGCAGGGAATATTGATCTATTCGACTAGCCTTGTCCATGGTAACGGACGCTCAGAGTTGTATCCTGATCGATACAACTAGAACTGGATACTGAATGCCGAGGCATGTTATGGATATGTGGCTTTGGGATTGCTTTCTCGCAGGGAGTCAAGGAAGTCATATCTGGGCATGTTGGGGAACACAGTATTTCAAAAAAATTCCTACGATCACGCAAGATCTATCTAGGAGATGCATAGCAACGAGATGGGAGAGTGTATCCACGCACCCTCGTAGACCGAAAAGGAAGCGTTTAGTAATGCGGTTGATGTAGTCGAACGTCTTCACGATCCAACCAATCCAAGTACCAAACGTATGGCACCTCCGTGTTCAGCACACGTTCAGCATGATGACGTCCCTCAAGCTATTGATCCAGTTGAGGACGAGGGAGAGTTCCGTCAGCACGGCGGTGTGGCGATGGTGATGACGATGTC
Source organism: Triticum urartu (assembly GCF_056163025.1). Classification (NCBI taxonomy): domain Eukaryota; kingdom Viridiplantae; phylum Streptophyta; class Magnoliopsida; order Poales; family Poaceae; genus Triticum; species Triticum urartu. The sequence goes on along the minus strand of NC_141876.1, from coordinate 493,699,833 downwards.
ACCGGCACAGGACTTCGCCTAAGCACTACGACGATATGACCGAGGTGTTGAACTGTGGAGGGGGCACCGCACACGGCTAAGACAATTGATCTTGTGTGTTCTAGGGTGTCCCTGCCTCTGTATATAAAGGAGAGGGGTTGGCCGGCCGCCCCCTGTAGGGCGTGCCAAGAGAGAGGAGACCTACTAGGACTCCAGGTCCTAGTAGGATTCCACTTGGTGGAAGGGGGAAGAAGGAAGGGAGAGGGGGAGGGAGAGGGAAATGGGTGTCGGTGTCAAAACCGGCGGATCTCGGGTAGGGGGTCCTGAACTGTGCATCTAAGGTCGATGGTAATAGGAGACGAGGGACATGACGTTTACCCAGGTTCGGGCCCTCTTGATGGAGGTAATACCCTACTTCCTGCTTGATTGATCTTGATGAATATGAAGATTACAAGAGTTTATCTACCACGAGATCGCAATGGCTAAACCCTAGATGTCTAGCCTGTATGATTGTGATTGCCTCTACGGACTAAACCCTTCGATTTATATAGACACCGGAGGGGTCTAGGGTTGTACAGAGTCGGTTTACAGAGGAAGGAATCTTCATATCCGAACGCCAAGCTTGCCTTCCACGCAAAGGAGAGTCCCATCCGGACACGGGAGGAAGTCTTCTATATTGTATCTTCACGGCCCATTAGTCTGGCCCACATCACATAGCCTGGACGCCCGAGGACCCCTTAATCCAGGACTCCCTCAGTAGCCCTTGAACCAGGCTGTCTGAGTTCTAGGAACGGGGGTACCCAGACTTGCCTGCCTACGGCCCATGGCGTGGCTTTGCTAGCAGGTCTGTACGGCCCATCTTCATCAACAAGGCATTCAAGACCTTCGCGAGGGGCCAAGCCTGGCGAGGCGGACGGTGCAAGACCTCCTCAGGAGCGGCCTCGCCAGGCAGGCTCGCGAGGGGCGGAGAGATCAAGGCACGGCAAACCTCGCGAGGTTCCCGTGACGTGAGCCATGACGACCGAGACCAGGCGGGCGCCAGCGCGCGCAGCATCCTTGTTTCCTCTTTGGTGCCAAGGGGGCAAGCGTAGGCGCGGAGTACCGAGGCGTCAAGAAAAGGTTTCCATATCAGTGCAACAAGACCAAGACCAGAAGGATGGCAAGACGGAGGTCACTGTGGAGCCCAAGATGGCGTCGCCACCAGAGCCTTTGGGAGGTGATAAGTCTCCAACATATCTATAATTTTTGATTGTTCCATGCTATTATATTATCAACCTTGGATGTTTTATATGCATTTATATGCTATTTTATATGATTCTTGGGACTAACCTATTAACCTAGAGCCCAGTGCCAGTTTCTGTTTTTTCCTTGTTTTAGAGTTTCGAAGAAAAGGAATATCAAACGGAGTCCAAACGGAATGAAACCTTCGGAAAAGTTATTTTTGGAAAGAAAGAAATACATGAGACTTGGAGTGCGCATTAGGGGATCAATGAGGAAGCCACGAGGCAGGGGGCGTGCCCACCCCCTGGGCGCGCCCTCCACCCTCGTGGGCCCCTCATGGCTCCCCTGATGTATTTCTTCCGCATATATATATATATATCCATATACCCTAAAACTATCGGGAAGGACAATAGATCGGGAGTTCCGCCGCCAGAAGCCTCCGTAGCCATCGAAAACCAATCTAGACCCATTCCGACACCCTGCCGAAGGGGGCAGTCCCTCTCCGGTGGCCATCTTCATCATCCCGGTGCTCTCCATGACGAGGAGGGAGTAGTTCTCCCTCGGGGCTGAGGGTATGTACCGGTAGCTATGTGTTTGATCTCTCTCTCTCTCTCGTGTTCTTGAGGTGGTATGATCTTGATGTATCGCGAGCTTTGCTATTATAGTTGGATCTTATGATGTTTTCTCCCCCCTCTACTCTCTTGTAATGGATTGAGTTTTCCCTTTGAAGTTATCTTATCGGATTGAGTCTTTAATGACTTGAGAACACTTGATGTATGTCTTGCCGTGCGTATCTGTGGTGACAATGGGATATCACGTGATTCATTTGATGTATGTTTTGGTGATCAACTTGCGGGTTCCGCCCATGAACCTATGCATAGGGGTTGGCACACGTTTTCGTCTTGATTCTCCGATAGAAACTTTGGGTCACTCTTTGAGGTTCTATGTGTTGGTTGAATAGATGAATCTGAGATTGTGTGATGCATATTGTATAATCATACCCACGGATCCTTGAGGTGACATTAGAGTATCTAGGTGACATTAGGGTTTTGGTTGATTTGTGTCTTAAGGTGTTATTATAGTACGAACTCTAGGGATGTTTGTGACACTTATAGGAATAGCCCAACGGATTGATTGGAAAGAATAACTTTAAGGTGGTTTCGTACCCTACCATAATCTCTTCGTTTGTTCTCCGCTATTAGTGACTTTGGAGTGACTCTTTGTTGCATGTTGAGGGATAGTTATGTGATCCAGTTATGTTATTATTGTTGAGAGAACTTGCACTAGTGAAAGTATGAACCCTAGGCCTTGTTTTAAAGCATTGCAATACCGTTTATGCTCACTTTTATCATTAGTTACCTTGCTGTTTTTATATTTTCAGATTACAAAAACCTTTATCTACCATCCATATACCACTTGTATCACCATCTCTTCGCCGAACTAGTGCAACTATACAATTTACCATTGTATTGGGTGTGTTGGAGACACAAGAGACTCTTTGTTATTTGGTTGTAGGGTTGCTTGAGAGAGACCATCTTCATCCTACGCCTCCTACGGATTGATAAACCTTAGGCCATCCACTTGAGGGAAATTTGCTACTTTCCTACAAACCTCTGCACTTGGAGGCCCAACAACGTCTACAAGAAGAAGGTTGTGTAGTGGACATCAAGCTCTTTTCTGGCGCCGTTGCCAGGGAGATGAGTGCTTGAAGGTATATCTTTAGATGTTGCAATCGAGTCTTTTAGTTTCTTGTTTTATCACTAGTTCAATTTATAAAAGAAAATTACAAAAAAATGGAATTAAGTTTGCCTCATATGCTTCATCTTTTTAATATCTTTCGTGAGTATGATGGAAAGGAAAATTTTGCCAAAGTGTTAGAAGAAGAATGCATTAAAATGTTTGGCACTAAATCTTTGAATGATGAGCAAGATTGCAATGTTTTTAGTATGAACTCCTTGAATATCCATAGTACTAATGATGATTGCACTAGTTATGATGAAAATGTCTCCTATAAACATGTCAATTTTTGTGGAGTGCATTGGGTTTGTAAGTACACACCAAATAGGGAAGATAGATATTGCAAGAGACATCAGTACTTAGAAACTAAATTGTTGCAAGAAAGGCTAGATGATTGTGCTGAAAATTTAAATTTTCTTGGCCGTACTTGTGGACTTTGCAATGAACACGGTCATTTAGCTATCTGGTGCAGATTGTTTCATGATCTAATCATGTCCAAAAATTGTGATGACATGATTTCCCTTGCACATTATAATGAACTCAGATTGCTTATGGGTTACGAAGAAATGAAACGTATAACTAAGCATCTTCCAGAATTTGCCCATTATAAACTTCTTGGTTTTGATCTAGAGGAAATTTATATGCATTGTGCGGTGAATTGTATTGAAAATCCTTATATTGCCAACTACATAAAGAAAAGAAAACAAATAGAAGACGAAGAGAATACTAATGAAAGGGAAGAGACTTCCCAATATCCTCCTATTATTTCTTATGATGAATCAGGTAACGAGGAGGAGCCTCCTATTCAACCAATCTCATTAATAAGGAGCTCCAAAAATAGGATTGAACCCACACATGATGTGGTGAAGAAGAAGAATAGAAAAAGGAAGAGAGGTAAAAATTCATTTCCCCCAAATAATGCTGCTCCTATTACTATTGTGCCTCATGAAAATGTAATTGTGGAAGATAAGGATACTTCTTATGATCTTGAAAATCTTTTTGGCACTTGCTTGAAAGAATATGATAATTGCTATACTATTGGTGTTATCCATACTTTAATGATGAGAGTGATTATGCTTATGATATGAAAAGGCCCAAGCTTGGGGATGCTATGTTTGATGAAGATGATGTTTTTGAGAATATATTTGCTGCAATTAATGTTTGTCCCAAGCTTGGGGATGCTATGTTTAATGAAGATGATATTTTTAGTCTCCCAAGTTTTGATATGCAAATTTATAATGATGATAGCATGCCTGCTACTTATGATGATTATTGTGATGATACTTATGCTATAAAAGTAGTGATTATATTTATAAAACTTGTCATGATTATGATTACCCCTTTTCTGAACATTACTCTTTTAATGTGGAAACAATTTATAGTATTCGAGTCTCTTATGATACTCCCACTATTCCGAATGAGAAGAATTTTGCTTATGTGGAGAGTAATAAAAATTCTATGCTTATGCATCATGAAAATAATGCTTTAGGTGCTGGTTATATTGTTGAATTCATTCATGATGCTACTGAAAATTATTATGAGGGAGGAATATATGCTTGTAGGGATTGCAATAATATCAAGTTTCCTCTCTATGTGCTTAAAGTTTTGAAGTTATGCTTGTTTTACCTTCCTATGCTAGTTGATTATTGTTCCCACAAGTTGTTTGCTCACAAAATCCCTATGCATAGGAAGTGTGTTAGGATTAAATGTGCTAGTCATATTCTTCATGATGCTCTCTTTATGTTTCAATTATTATCTTTTATGTAAGCATCATTGAAATCATCATGCCTAGCTAGGGGCGTTAAACGATAGCGCTTGTTGGGAGGCAACCCAATTTTATTTTTGAACCTTGCTTTTCGCTCATGTTTAGGAATAAATAATTAATCTAGCCTCTGTTTAGATGTAGTTTTATACTTTTAATTAGTGTTTGTTCCAAGTAGAACCTTTGGGAAGACTTGGGGAAAGTCTTTGCGATCATGCTGTAAAAAACAGAAACTTTAGCACTCACGAGAATTGCTGCCATTTTTATTTGGAGAGTGCTATTTAGTTAATTCTTTTTGAATATCATTAATAGATAAATTCCTAACGTCCAGAATTTTTTTTTAGGATTTTTGGGGTTCCAGAAGTTTGCGTTAGTTACAGATTACTACAGACTGTTCTGTTTTTGACAGATACCAATTTTCGTGTGTTGTTTGCTTATTTTAATGAATCTATGAGTAGTATCGGAGGGTATGAACCATAGATGAGTTGTAATACAGTAGATATTACACCAATATAAATAAAGAATTATTTCATTACAGTATCTTGAAGTGGTGTTTTCTTTTCTTTCGCTAACGGAGCTCACGAATTTTCTACTTTAAGTTTTGTGTTGTGAAGTTTTCAAGTTTTGGGTAAAGATTTGATGGATTATGGAACAAGGAGTGGCAAGAGCCTAAGCTTGGGGATGCCCAAGACACCCCAAGGCAATATTCAAGGACAACCAAGAGCCTAAGCTTGGGGATGCCCCGGAAGGCATCCCCTCTTTCGTCTTCGTTCATCGGTAACTTTACTTGGAGCTATATTTTTACTTACCACATGATATGTGTTTTGCTTGGAGAGTCATTTTATTTTATTTAGTTTTGCTTGCTGTTTGAATAAAATACCAAGATCTGAAATTATTAAATGTTAGAGAGTCTTCACATAGTTGCATAATTATTCGACTACTCATTGAGCTTCAGTTATATCTTTTGGAGTAATTTGTCATTTGCTCTAGTACTTCACTTATATCCTTTTAGAGCACGGTGGTGGTTTTATTTTATAGAAATAGATGATCTCTCATGCTTCACTTATATTATTTTGAGAGTCCTTTAGAACAGAATGGTAGTTTGCTTTGGTTATGAAACTAGTCCTAATATGATGGCATCCAATATGGATATAATAAAAACTTTCATATAAGTGCATTGAATACCAAGAGAAGTTTGATACTTGATGATTGTTTTGAGATATGGAGATAGTGATATCAAAGTTGTGCTAGTTGGGTAGTTGTGAATTTGAGGAATACTTGTGTTGAAGTTTGCAAGTCCCGTAACATGCACGCGTATGGTAACCATTGTGTAACAAATTTGAAACATGAGGTGTTATTTGATTGTCTTCCTTATGAGTGGCGGTCGGGGATGAGCGATGGTCTTTTCCTACCAATCTATCCCCCTAGGAGCATGCGCGTAATACTTGGTTTTTGATGAATTGTAGATTTTTGCAATAAGTATGTGAGTTCTTTATGACTAATGTTAAGTCCATGGATTATACGCACTCTTACCCTTCCATCATTGCTAGCCTCTTCAGTACCGTGCATTGCCCTTTCTCACATTGAGAGTATGTGCAAACTTCGCCAGTGCATCCAAACCCCGTGATATGATACGCTCTTTCACACATAAACCTCCTTATATCTTCCTCAAAACAGCCACCATACCTACCTATTATGGCATTTCCATAGACATTCCGAGATGTATTTCCATGCAACTTTCCACCATTCCGTTTATCATGACACGTTCATCATTGTCATATTGCTTAGCATGAGCATGTAGTTGACATAGTATTTGTGGCAAAGCCACCATTCATAATTATTTCATACATGTCACTCTTGGTTCATTGCATATCCTGGTACACCGCCGGAGGCATTCATATAGAGTCATACTTTGATCTAGTATCGAGTTGTAATAATTGAGTTGGAAATAAATAGAAGTGTGATGATCATCATTTTCTAGAGCATTGTCCCAAGTGAGGAATAAAAAAAGAGAGAGAAAGGCCATAAAAAAGAGAAGGCCCAAAAAAATATGAGAGAAAAAGAGAGAAGGGACAATGCTACTATCCTTTGCCACACTTGTGCTTCAAAGTAGCACCATAATCCTCATGATAGAGAGTCTCCTGTTTTGTCACTTTCATATACTAGTGGGAATTTTTCATTATAGAACTTGGCTTGTATATTCCAACAATGGGCCTCCTCAAGTGCCCTAGGTCTTCGTGAGCAAGCAAGTTGGATGCACACCCACTCAGTTTCTTTTGTTGAGCTTTCATACATTTATAGCTCTAGTGCATCCGTTGCATGGCAATCCCTACTCCTTGCATTGACATCAATTGATGGGCATCTCCCTAGCCCATTGATTAGCCGCGTCGATGTGAGACTTTCTCCTTTTTGTCTTCTCCACATAACCCCCTCATTATATTCTATTCCACCCATAGTGCTATATCCATGGCTCACGCTCATGTATTGCGTGAAAGTTGAAAAAAGTTTGAGTTTACTAAAGTATGAAACAGTTGCTTGGCTTGTCATCGGGGTTGTGCCTGATGAGAGCATTCTTGTGTGACGAAAATGGAGATGACCAAACTATATGATTTTGTAGGGATGAATTTTCTTTGGCCATGTTATTTTGAGAAGACATGATTGCTTAGTTAGTATGCTTGAAGTATTATTATTTTTATGTCAATATAAAACTTTTTTCTTGAATCTTATGGATCTGAATATTCTTGCTACAATAAATAGAAATACATGATGAATATGCTTGGTAGCATTCCACATCAAAAATTCTCTTTTTATCATTTACCTACTCGAGGACGAGCAGGAATTAAGCTTGGGGATGCTGATACGTCTCCAACGTATCTATAATTTTTTATTGTTCCATGCTATTATATTATCAACCTTGGATGTTTTATATGCATTTATATGCTATTTTATATGATTCTTGGGACTAACCTATTAACCTAGAGCCCAGTGCCAGTTTCTGTTTTTTCCTTGTTTTAGGGTTTCGAAGAAAAGGAATATCAAACGGAGTCCAAACGGAATGAAACCTTCGGAAAAGTTATTTTTGGAAAGAAAGCAATACAGGAGACTTGGAGTGCACGTCAGCGGATCAACGAGGAAGCCACGAGGTAGGGGGGCGCGCCCACCCCCCTGGGCACGCCCTCCACCCTCGTGGGCCCCTTGTGGCTCCCCTGATGTATTTCTTCTGCCTATATATATATATCCATATACCCTAAAACTATCGGGAAGGACAATAGATCGGGAGTTCCGCCGCCAGAAGCCTCCGTAGCCACCGAAAACCAATCTTGACCCGTTCCGGCACCCTGCCGGAGGGGGAAATCCCTCTCCGGTGGCCATCTTCATCATCTCGGTTCTCTCCATGATGAGGAGGGAGTAGTTCTCCCTCGGGGCTGAGGGTATGTACCAGTAGCTATGTGTTTGATCTCTCTCTCTCTCTCTCGTGTTCTTGAGGTGGTACGATCTTGATATATCGCGAGCTTTGCTATTATAGTTGGATCTTATGATGTTTTCTCCCCCCTCTACTCTCTTGTAATGGATTGAGTTTTCCCTTTGAAGTTATCTTATCGGATTGAGACTTTAATGACTTGAGAACACTTGATGTATGTCTTGCCGTGCGTATCTGTTGTGACAATGGGATATCACGTGATTCACTTGATTTATGTTTTGGTGATCAACTTGCGGGTTCCACCCATGAACCTATGCATAGGGGTTGGCACACGTTTTCTTCTTGATTCTCCGGTAGAAACTTTGGGGCACTCTTTGAGGTTCTATGTGTTGGTTGAATAGATGAATATGAGATTGTGTGATGCATATCGTATAATCATACCCACGGATACTTGAGGTGACATTGGAGTATCTAGGTGACATTAGGGTTTTGGTTGATTTGTGTCTTAAGGTGTTATTCTAGTACGACCTCTAGGGTTGTTTGTGACACTTATAGGAATAGCCCAACGGATTGATTGGAAAGAATAACTTTGAGGTGGTTTCGTACCCTACCATAATCTCTTCATTTGTTCTCCGCTATTAGTGAATTTGTAGTGACTCTTTGTTGCATGTTGAGGGATAGTTATATGATCCATTTATGTTATTATTGTTGAGAGAACTTGCACTAGTGAAAGTATGAACCCTAGGCCTTGTTTTAAAGCATTGCAATACCGTTTACGCTCACTTTTATCATTAGTTACCTTGCTGTTTTTATATTTTCAGATTACAAAAACCTTTATCTACCATCCATATACCACTTGTATCACCATCTCTTCGCCGAACTAGTGCACCTATACAATTTACCATTGTATTGGGTGTGTTGGGGACACAAGAGACTCTTTGTTATTTGGTTGCAAGGTTGCTTGGGAGAGACCATATTCATCCTACGCCTCCTACGGATTGATAAATCTTAGGTCATCCAGTTGAGGGAAATTTGCTACTGTGCTACAAACCTCTGCACTTGGAGGCCTAACAACGTCTACAAGAAGGAGGTTGTGTAGTAGACATCAGGAGGCGAAGACTGCTTTTGTCAGGATAAGCTGTACTAGCTGTCCCCTTTCAAATTGGCCGTTGTTGGCTCCCTTCCCGCTCAATATTTGGGGAGAGGACCAGGGCCTCTATAAATAGGACTAGCCACCTCAGTAGGGAGAAGGAGGAAGAAGGCAAGCAAGCAAGGGAAGCAAGCCTGAGCTGACCGATTCCTCACACACACAAGTTCGCCAAGCACAAGAACACCTCAAACTTAGGAGGCTGTTCTTCCCTTTGTACTGTTCATCATCAGCCCAAGAGGCAATCCACCACCATCACCACATTGGAGTAGGGTATTACACCACAACGGTGGCCCGAACCAGTATAAATCTTGTGTCCCTTGTGTTGTTAGTTCGTCGAGTTAGTTCGTAAGATCTTAGTTGAACTAGGACGCGGATCGGTAGGGGGGAGATCTTCGCGCGCACCCTAGAGTTTGAACCTTAACGGTTTTGCCAGAACCCGTGATCCGACATTTGGCACGCCAGGTAGGGGTGCGCCGGGGTCTTTCTTCTGTCGATTCACGCTCCACCATCTCCACGCCTGCTCCCCCATGGTGGGCGCCCCTCCAGCTGGATCTACCGGTGCCCACAGTAGCGCTCGGGGGCTCCGAGCCGTTGCCCCCGCCTTGCGGCAGGTGCAGTGGCCACCCAAGTTCAAGCCGGAGATGCCGTCGCGCTACGACGGTGCGGCGGACCCATCGGCTTTCCTGCTGGTGTACGAGGAGGCCGTTCTGGAAGCCGGGGCGACGGCAAGATCATGGCCAACTGGTTCCCAATGGCCCTTGTGACACGCCGCGCGCCTGGCTCCTCCATTTGCCGGAGTCTTCTGTCGCCATCTGGGAGGAGCTGCGCAACCTCTTCATCACTCGCTTCAGGGAACCGGCGGCCCCCATCGTCACAGCTCTTCTCGGCGGTTCGCAAGCACCACCCTCAGATCGGCATGTCAAGCCGTACCTTCGCCAGATCGGCGCCGCTTCCAAGTGCCCGGGGGCTCCTCCTGGCTGGGCCGCGCCTAAGGCCAACCTCACCTTCAACTCAGAGGATCATCCTGCCTCCACCCTCGGCTCGGGTGTGCTCCCGATGCTATGCGCGCCCACCATCTGCCACGTATCCATCACCAAGACGCTCGTCGATGGTGGTGCCGGCCTCAATGTGCTCTCCGTCGAAGCCTTCAGCCTCCTTCACATACCGTTCGAATGGCTCCACCCCAGCAAGCCCTTCTCGGGGGTTGGCGGAGGCTCCGCCCGCTCCCTGGGGCAGATCCGCCTCCCCGTGACCTTCGACACGCGCGACGACTACCGCACCGAGCTCATCGACTTCAACATTGCCCGCATTGGCCTCCCGTACAACGCCATCCTCGGGTACCCAGCTCCGGCCCAGTTCATGGCAGCAACCCATCCTGCTTACAACCTCATGAAGATGTCGGGGAGCGAAGGTGTCCTCACCATCATGGGGGATTCCAAGGAGGCCCCGACGGCGCTCAAGCTTGCCCTCAAGGCCTCCGCGACAGCACGACCCGCCGATGCGGATACCTCCAAGGCCAAGGGAGACGCACCAACCAAGAAGAAGCAGTTCTTGACTCAGGGCAAGGCAAAAACCAAGCAAGTGCCGGTCGAGGAGGATGGGTCCTCAGGGGCAACCTTTACCATAGGCGTCAACCTTGAGGCTGGTCAGGAGGAGGCGCTAGTGAAGTTCCTGCGTGCAAACAAGGGAGTGTTCGCCTGGGAGCCCGATCAACTGGTAGGGGTCCCAAGAGAGGTAATAGAGCACCACCTGAAGGTGTGCCCCAACGTACGGCCCGTGAAGCCGAAGGCGAGGCGCCAGTCCATGAAGAAGCAAGCTTTCATCATCCAAGAAACCCGCAAGTTGGAGGCTGCGAGTGTCATTCGCGAGGTTCGGTACCCCGAGTGGCTGGCAAACCCCATCATCGTCCCCAAGAAAGGTGGGAAGGAGCGGATGTGCGTCGACTTCACCAACCTCAACAAGGTCTGCCCCCAAGATCCGTTCCCGCTTCCACGCATCGACCAAATTGTTGACTCCACCGCCGAGTGCGACTTGCTATGCTTCCTGGATGCGTTCTCAAGATATCACCAGATCAAGATGGCGGTAGAATATGTGAAGAAGACAGCCTTCCTTACCCCGTGTGGGTATACTGCTACACTTGCATGTTGTTCGGGCTGCGCAACGCGGGCCCAACCTTCCAGCGGCTCATACACATCGCCTTAGGGCGGCAGCTTGGGAGAAATGCTGAAGCCTACGTCGATGACATCGTGGTGATGTCTCGGGAGGCGGGGACCTTGATCCAAGACCTGGAGGAGACCTTTGAAAGCCTTTGCCAGGTGGACTTGCAGCTCAAACCGGAGAAATGCGTGTTTGGCGTCCCTTCCGGCAAGCTGCTGGGTTTCCTGGTGTCCCACAGGGGGATCGAGGTCAACCCAGAGAAGGTCAAGGCCATTGAAGACATGAGTCCATCACAAACCCTCAAGGAAATGCAGAAGTTGGCTGGTGTAACATCCCAAAATTCTAAATTTTGGAATGTTATAATAAATAGATAGATTTGATTGATTGTTTGATTGATTGTGTGAAATTGAGTGAAATTCGAAACCTTTTTGAAAGTTAAATGATAGGGAATAAAAGGACTTTCCCAAACTTTCATTTTGCATTCGTGATCTCCCTGAATTCAAATTCTTTTCACCACGAAACCCTGGAGAGAAGATGACATGACTTCTTCCATTTATTTAAATGACAAGGGGTGTTGAAAATATTTGAATTTCATTTGGAAAATATTTCCAATTCTGAAACTTTATGCAACTCAATGATTTTCACGAGAGGAGATAAAATGACTTCTTAAAATTATATGAAATATGAGTTGGGAGTTTCAAAGGATCAAATTCAAAGTCTTTTGGAATTATTTTTCAATTGGAGTTATTTGGATTTTATTCAAATCATTTTTCTCCAAAAATAAAATACATGGAAAATAGGGTAACATGATTTCCTACAACAGAAAATTGGAGAGAAATAAATTTGATTTCATTTTGATATTTTTAAAATGATTTAGTTGGATCTTATTAGAGCAGGAGCACTATTGGAATTATTAGAATTTGCGCGTATTTTATTTTAATGCTAGAAAAATGTTCATGTCATAGAAAATATTTTTCTAAATTTTTTGATATATAATATGCCTATATATAATTTTTATTTTATTTTGTTATTCGGTTTCCCTTCTGTTTCTATTTAAAAAAAACTGTACGTGCGGCCTGTATTTATTTATCGCCTACATGCGCAGTATAGTAGCTTCTGGCGCCCCATTGTTTTTCTCTCTCTTAAATAGGCCAGGCCCAGCCAGCCTTTTTTTTATTTTTTTTCTTAGGCCGAATTTTGTAAAAAAAATAAAACTGCAGCCGCAGCGTGCACGCGGCCGGCCGAAGGCCTTTAGGCCCATGCGAGCCGCTCACCTCTTTTCATCTCTGCTTCGTATTTTTTCGTCTATGTTTAGTCCCACATTGCCTAGCCTTCGACCTTTAAGCCTCTTTTCCACCAATAAATATAGACCCATAGAGCCTCCAAAAATCATCCGATTCGGGTTAAATCAATATTTTGGTTTGGCTAGATTCATTTAAGAAAAATATATTTCTCCTCTTCGGCGCGACTTCTAGAAATTTTCTTTTCTCTCCAAAGTCATCTTTTCTCTGCCTTATAAATATATCTTTCTTTGTTTTTTCTTACATTTTCATAGTTTATTATTTTTAGACTAATACGACAAAATAATTAGATTATTAATTAGTCTACGTATTTATACATTTGACACTAGCCCGTAGCTATTTTTTCTTCCGTAAAACAGCTTGGCCCTGATTTTTTAAATAGCCATAACTTTTTACTCGTTTGTCCAAATCCAACGAAACCAACGCCCACTTCTTCGTTATGATCCCCTCTATCCATTAATCCAACTCAAACATGTTTTTGAGAAGTTTAAAATTTGAATTATATCAGATTTAGATTCAAACTTCGTTTGATCATAACTTGAGTTTCGTAGCTCCGTTTGAGTTGATTCTTTTTGCAAATCGAAGCTCTTGACCTAAACTTTCTGATAAGGCCATATTCATATAATTTTGGTACTTTTAGAAATTGTTTTATGTTGTAAGAGTTATTTGCTTGGTTTTGGTGTTTTCTGAACCGTCTTCGTTCTTTCCGATCTTTGAGTGATTGCTTATGTGTGGTTACTATTGCTTGCTTACAATAGATTGACCGGAGTGTGACGAGTAGAACTATCAAGAGTTATGAGTGTGAATCATCTTCATCAACATTGCAGGCAAGTTCACACTTTGATCATATCCCTTTCATACCCAGTTTTTATGCATTAGTTTCACCCTCAAACATTGCATGAGTAGGATTTATAACATGTGGGTATTGGGAAGTAGTTGATGAGGTAGGAACCTATTGCTCTGCATTCAAACCTTGGGAGTTACTATTACGTTATGCTTATATTGCCATTCTATGCTCGTAGACGTGGATTGGGTTTGAGAGTATTTCATGATAGATGTGAGATTGTTAATTAATGGTTTACTTAAGGTGGCAACTTTAACACACATCTGGGTGGATTGAGGCACCTGGGTATTTCTGCGATTGCCTGTCTAGACACCTGGGTATTCTAGGATTGCCTGTTTTTTTATGGACGGCCACCCAGGCTCAAAGGGATCATGATATTATTCATACTAGAAACTTCCGTGTGCAGCCACAAGCTATTATGGGCTCTAGCATAGTTGATTAAGTCGTGTGAACTCTTACAGTGGTAGACTAGCAGATGTAGGGGTTGTAGGTGGTACAGTCTACCCATCGTAAGGTGTGAACGCTTCTGAAAGACTATGTCTCGGTCATCCGTTTTTCAAACACCATGTAGTGCGAGAAATCCAACGGAGGAGATCGAGTCTTGTGGGGAAAAGTGCGCAAACCTCTGCAGAGTGTATAAACTAATCATGATTAGCCGTGTCCCCGATTATGGACGTTTTGAGTATCTAGTACTTAGATTATCATGTGAATCTCATCTTGTGACTTTAAATAATTTTGTTGGGTTTAATGATGTTACTTAATTGGGATTGAGAATGCTGTCAACCATTCTCAATGATTAACAACCACCATGATAGTTAAATAAAATTTATTCCTTTGTAGTAGGGAAAAATTGGCTTTTCGCAAAAATCTTATAACCATAGAGCTTTTCCACCAGCCAAATATGCATGTAGTGATAGCCTTTATTCATCATTCTCTATGGTGTGAATTTGCCAGTACATTCAATATACCGACCCTTTGTGGTTGCAACGTCTCATGTTGCAGGAATCTTACGACGAGTAAGTTATACGTTAGGGTTACGATTTCTACACTCAACTTTGCCGTTGGTGTTGATGGGAATCCAGAACCTTGTTGTTACTTCCGCTATTTGGATTGAGGTAATAGTATTTATGTTACTTTTTACATGTGATTTACCTCTGTTATAAAAACCTCGAGTACTGTGTGCGTCAGCATACCGATCCAGGGATGACACTTAAGCACAGAGACTTGATCCATTCGGGTCGGGTCGCTACAAGATGGTATCAGAGCACATGTTGACAGTAGGACGTGACCCTAGAAACTGGCAAGCCCATAGCAAAAAAAAATTCTCTACAACTTTCCATTTGAAAAAGATCTTTTACCTCTCTTCTCTTCTGAGCTTATTCAAAAATTCCCTTTAGTGAGACCATACCCCTTTCCCCTTTTGACCACACGAAGATTTGATTGATGAGACCACTCCAAGAAGTACAAGATATCGGACAACTAAGACCATTTCAGAATGAAGAGTATTTTTCGTGCATCTGAATAATGGAAACTACAATGGTTGAATACCGAGGACAAGTAGAATTTGAAGGCTCTGAAGAATTCCCAGATTTGTATGACCTAGGAAGGCTACCCTTATGGAACTTGGCAGACTATGGAAGTTTTCAATACCCGAGATCAGGGTGTATCGGAGAAAGACTGAAACAAGGAGCATGAGAACTCGAAGTTTTGTCAAAGAAAACCCTAAGGCAGGAGATATCAACTATGGAATGATAGCTCATGGGAATGACAAGAGCAGAAACACGGTTATCCGTGATGTCATCGCCCGCTGATGCTATTGTCACCGTGCTAAGTTAAGGATGCATTTCTTCAGAATGGATTTGATGGAAGAAGGCTGATGGAGCACCTATTAGTAAGATGAAGTTTTAACCTTAGCCGGTGTATCACCAGGATTTGGAGTAGTACATCAAGAAGTTTAAGGTGGAGCTCCATGAAGCCGTATTAGACAAGGAAGCATTTCGTGAAGAACTTAGGAACCAAAAGCTGAAAGTAGCCAAGCTAGAGGAGCTACAACCTCGAGATACCGGAGATTTGTCTGGAACTGAAGGACAGTATGACCATGGTTCATGTGAAGGATGTTGAAACCAGAAGTTTGGAACGCAGCTCTAGAATATTAAAGGACGTCACGAGAGACTTCGCGTCAACAGAGTTGATCTGGCAAAAGAACTTGAGAAAGACAAGCATGATCGGAAGAAGCCATTGGAGGCATGAACATGGCTTGAAGAGTTTGGAGACGTTGAAGATTTATTGACCTTTAGAAGACCAAACCCTTGTTATACACCTACGTTAGATGCGACGTTTGTGAGCTGTCATTTGTTTGATGTTTTTCCCGACGACCACAAATAAAATTTGTCTTTTCAAAACTTTTGTTTGTATTGTGTGTATCCCTCTCCCTCTCTCTTATCTTACCCCAAACCCACATGGACCCAATAGAGGATGAATGGAGATGAGCTTGTATTTTCTGGACCGATGAGTCAGTTGGAGACAGACCGATGGATTCAGAACATGGAGGATGACATGGAGAATAACCCTATAGTCGGAAAGGATATGAACTAGCATGCTCTTCAGTGCTTTGAAAGAGGTGCTGCTACTTGGTGGAGGATGTACCAAACCATCAATGGATGGCAAGGAGTAACCACTTGGAAAGAATTTAAGTTGACTCTGCCAAAGTCTCGGCTTGTGTCCCAGAAGTTGAAGCCTTATGGAAAGGATATGAAGAAACCTTGTGCATGCAAGATTTGTGGAGAAATAGGACACACCCATAAAGAACACAAGGATGAATGCCCTAATTGTGAAGGAAGTCACCCAATTGAAGAGTGCCCAATTAGGCAGATTACTTGTTTCTTGTGTGAAGGGACTACCCACTATCCTGCTCAGTGTCACATTTACCCCATGGTACAATGAACCATCCAGCAGAAGAAAGAAGTAATGAAAGGAGCCCTCATGGAAATTTTAGAAGAAGCTATGATGAAGGAAGAGATGGAGGACACACCTAAAGAAGACCCGAGTAAACCCTGCACTAAGTCTTGCTATTCATGTGGAGAAGAAGGACACATCTCCCAAAATTGTTTGAATGGGGATCTAGTAGAATTCCCGACAGAGGAAGTAGAATATGACCCACAGGAAATAGAAGCCCTGATTGGAATGGAAAAGTCCAGAAAGAGAAATCGATTGGAGCCCAGGAGGGACCTGAGTCATATCACCTGTTACAGGTGCAAGGAGTCAGGGCACTACCTCAACAGTTGCCCAAAAAGGAAACCTCGATACTTGTCAGAAGTAATATGTTTTAGTTGTAATGGAGCATGACACTTTGCCAGAGAATGCCCCAAGGAGAAGGAAACTTGTGCTAGATAGTTGAGCTTGCAACAAAAGAAATGGAGTAGTAGAAGTGAGAACATTTTCTTTTATATCGAGGTGTTGAGTTGAGATTGTAATCAATTGAGAGTGAATAAAGTTAGCATCGTTGGTACTGATATGGATTTTATGAGTTGTTACTCTATGAAGAAGAATTTTGGCCATTCTGAGGATATGAAAAATATGGTCTATGGAAGATTTGTGCATTTTAAGGGTGGTAGTACCCTGTAAGAACCGTTGACCCCTGGAAAAGATAAGGATACTCCACTGAGTGGATTTTGGACAAAATGAATACGAGTTTTGTCTCGATAATGCCCCAAGAGTATGTGGGATGAAGTTGGAGACCGTCAGTTGTTGGACGAAATGTGATCAAGGAGTCAGAAGAGAATGTTAAGTTGATTCGAGATAGACAGAAGGTAGCTCAGTCCAGGCAGAAGAGTTATGCAGACTAAAAAAACGCAAGGAGGTAGTCTATGAAATTGGAGACAGAGCATGTCTTCGTGTGACCCCTCTGCGAGGAGTTAAATGATTTGTAGTTAAGGGAAAGTTAGCCCCGAGATTTGTAGGACCATATTGAGTTTTGGAGCATATGGGAGAAGTGGCCAACAAGTTGGAGTCACCCGAAGGACTGTCAAGAGTTCAAGATATTTTTCACGTTTCCCAGTTGAAGAAGTGCCATGCAGAGATGGCCAATATTCCCCTGTAAGGACGCTTGACCCTGGAAAGGATAATGATGTTCCACGAAGTGGAATATGGACTCCATAAGTATAAGGTTTTATCTCGGTATGTGGGATATCCCACGAGGATGAAGAGATAAATTACTATTGGATATAAAGGAGGTATGATGTCGGAAATATGGATCAATGGAAACTCCATGATGAGTCTGAGTAATCATGTCCTAGTTTGGTGCCAATAGAAGTAAGGAAGACAATACAATTGGATGGATTTAAGAACACTAGGAAGTTGGAAGATGGAATAATGATCAGTTGCCCGATGATAAGTTCAAGGACTACAAGTGATGAGATGGGCCATAACCCACAGGCCCCAGGACCTGCCAAGAAGCAAGCACATTCTTGCTGAAGGAAAAACCCTGGAGGAAGATACGACGTTTATCGGCAGACGATTTTATAGGAGTAACGCAAAACCTGAGAGTTGTGAAGGAACGATAGATGTTTGTTTGGTTTGCAGAATCAATGGATTTATCCGAACCTTGGTTCATCGACAAGAGAAATTCTGCAATGCTTGTGAGGATGACCGAGTGTTAGAATGCGAGACTCGCTAAACCATATACAAGGTAATGATTTGGGTGCGGGATGGATTGATCACCATACCGACTTACTCTTATTGTTTGCCTTGATATATGGGATGGTAAATCCGAGTGGCTTACCTATAATAGGGAGACGACGATCAAAACCCTGTTTAAACCTTAGAATGGTATAAGAATTTTTTTCCCTTGTACAAGGTAGCTTTTGCCAACCGTAGGTTATACGGTGAGGATCAACCAGACCCATTTCCTGCAGAAGGAACCATAAATTGTTGACCACCATGAGATATCGATAGTTGTTTAGTTTTGGCGCCAGACCCGTCAGCTAAGAAGACCCAGTCACAGAAGAACCTTACCAAGATGAAAGACAGAAGAATTGAGGAAAAGGTTATGCCACTACCGAAAGAGCCCAGATAAGGAATTATCCTGAAGATCTGAGAAGACCGACACTGTTAACAATATGGATGAAGTATATGAGTTTTGATGGAACCGTAACCATGCTTCTAAGGGTGGTAGCACCCCAGACCCCGGAGACGATTGATGAAATTTTGAAGAGACCCCGAACCGAACCTATTTCTTTCTAGCCTCTTTGAATCTCGAGGACGAGATTCCTTTTAAGGGTGGTAGGTTTGTAACATCCCAAAATTCTAAATTTTGGAATGTTATAATAAATAGATAGATTTGATTGATTGTTTGATTGATTGTGTGAAATTGAATGAAATTCAAAACCTTTTTGAAAGTTAAATGAGAGGGAATAAAAGGACTTTCCCAAACTTTCATTTTGCATTCGTGATCTCCGTGAATTCAAATTCTTTTCACCACGAAACCCTGGAGAGAAGATGACATGACTTCTTCCATTTATTTAAATGACAAGGGGTGTTGAAAATATTTGAATTTCATTTGGAAAATATTTCCAATTCTGAAACTTTATGCAACTCAATGATTTTCACGAGAGGAGATAAAATGACTTGTTCAAATTATATGAAATATGAGTTGGGAGTTTCAAAGGATCAAATTCAAAGTCTTTTGGAATTATTTTTCAATTGGAGTTATTTAGATTTTATTCAAATCATTTTTCTCCAAAAATAAAATACATGGAAAATAGGGTAACATGATTCCCTACAATAGAAAATTGGAGAGAAATAAATTTGATTTCATTTTGGTATTTTTAAAATGATTTTGTTGGATCTTATTAGAGAAGGAGCACTGTTGGAATTATTAGAATTTGTGTGTATTTTATTTAATGCTAGAAAAATGTTCATTTCATAGAAAATATTGAAAATTTTGATATATAATATGCCTATATAAATTTTTTATTTTATTTTGTTATTCGGTTTTCCTTCTGTTCCTATTTAAAAAAAACTGTACGTGCGGCCCATATTTATTTATCGCCTACATGCACAGTATAGTAGCTTCTGGCGCCCCATTGTTTTTTTCTCTTAAATAGGCTAGGCCCAGCCAGCCTTTTTTTTTCTTAGGCTGAATTTTGTAAAAAAAAAACTGCAGCCGCAGCGTGCACGCGGCCGGCCGAAGGCCTTTAGGCCCATGCGAGCCGCTCACCTCTTTTTATCTCTGTTTCATATTTTTTTTCTACATTTAGTCCCACATTGCCTAGCTTTTGACTTTTAAGCCTCTTTTCCACCAATAAATATAGACCCATAGAGTCTCCAAAAATCATCCGATTCGTGTTAAATCAATATTTTGGTTTGACTAGATTCATTTAAGAAAAATATATTTTTCCTCTCCGGCGCGACTTCTAGAAATTTTCTCTTCTCTCCAAAGTCATCTTTTCTCTGCCTTACAAAGGTATTTTTCTTCGTTTTTTTTCTTATACTTCCATAGTTTATTATTTTTAGACTAATACGATAAAATAATTAGATTATCAATTAGTCTATGTATTTATACATTTGACCCTAGCCCGTAGCTATTTTTTCATCCGTAAAACAGCTTGACCCTGATTTTTCAAATAGCCATAACTTTTTACTCGTTTGTCCAAATCCAACGAAACCAACGCCCACTTCTTTGTTATGATCCCCTCTATCCATTAATCCAAGTCAAACATGCTTTTGAGAAGTTTAAAATTTGAATTAGATCAGATTTAGATTCAAACTTCTTTTGATCATAACTTGAGTTTCGTAGCTCCGTTTGAGTTGATTCTTTCTGCAAATCGAAGCTCTTGACCTAAACTTTCTGATAAGGCCAAATTCATATAACTTTGGTACTGTTAGAAATTGTTTTATGTTGCAAGAGTTATTTGCTTGGTTTTGGTGTTTTCTGAACCGTCTTCTTCGTTCTTTCCGATCTTTGAGTGATTCTTATGTGTGGTTACTATTGCTTGCTTACAATAGATTAACCGGAGTGTGACGAGTAGAACTATCAAGAGTTATGAGTGCGAATCATCTTCATCAACATTGCAGGCAAGTTCACACTTTGATCATATCCCTTTCATACCCAGTTTTTATGCATTAGTTTCACCCTCAAACATTGCATGAGTAGGATTGATAACATGTGGGTATTGGGAAGTAGTTGATGAGGTAGGAGCCTATTGCCCTGCATTCAAACCTTGGGAGTTACTATTACGTTATGCTTATATTGCCATGCTATGCTCGTAGACGTGGATTGAGTTTGAGAGTATTTCATGACAGATGTGAGATTGTTAATTAATGGTTTACTTAAGGTGGCAACTTTAACACACATCTGGGTGGATTGAGGCACCTGGGTATTCCAGCGATTGCCTCTCTAGGCACCTGGGTATTCCAGGATTGCCTATTTTTTATGGACCGCCACCCAGGCTCAAAGGGATCATGAGATTATTCATACTAGAAACTTCCGTGTGCAGCCACAAGCTATTGTGGGCTCTAGCATAGTTGATTAAGTCATGTGAACTCTTACAATGGTAGACTAGCAGATGTAGGGGTTGTAGGTGGTACGGTCTACCCATCGTAAGGTGCGAACGCTTCTGAAAGACTATGTCTCGGTCATCCATTTTTCAAACACCATGTAGTGTGAGAAATCCAACGGAGGAGATCGAGTCTTGTGGGGAAAAGTGCGCAAACCTCTGTAGAGTGTATAAACTAATCATGATTAGCCGTGTCCCTGGTTATGGACATTTTGAGTATCTAGTACTTGGATTATCATGTGAATCTCATCATGTGACTTTAAATAATTTTGTTGGGTTTAATGATGTTACTTAATTGGGATTGAGAATGCTGTCAACCATTCTCAATGATTAACAACCACCATGATAGTTAAATAAAATTTATTCCTTTGTAGTAGGGAAAAATTGGCTTTTTGCAAAAACCTTATAACATAGAGCTTTTCCACCAGCCAAATATGCATGTAGTGATAGCCTTTATTCATCATTCTCTATGGTGTGAATTTGCCAGTACATTCAATGTACTGACCCTTTGTGGCTGCAACATCTCATGTTGCAGGAATCTTACGACGAGTAAGTGATACGTTAGGGTTATGATTTCTACACTCAACTTTGCCATTGGTGTTGATGGGAATCCACAACCTTGTTGTTACTTCCGCTATTTGGATTGAGGTAATAGTATTTACGTTACTTTTTACATGTGATTTACCTCTGTTATAAATCCTCAAGTACTGTGTGTGTCAGCATACCGATCCAGGGATGACACTTAAGCACAGAGACTTGATCCATTCGGGTCGGGTCGCTACAGCTGGTCGGGTGACTGTGTTGGGGCGCTTCATCTCCAAGCTGGGAGAGCGCGCCCTACCCTTCTTCAAGATAATGAAAAAGAAGGGGCCGTTCGAGTGGACCCTAGAGGCCGACCAAGTTTTTCAAGACCTCAGGAGATACCTGACCAGCCCTCCAGTGATGGTGGCGCCACGACCTCGCGAGCCCCTAGTGCTCTATCTCGCCGCCACCCCGTACTCAGCCAGCGCGACTCTGGTGGCGGTTCGGGAAGAACACCAAGCCAAGGGCGCATCATGACAGTCAGTTTTCAGCTTTCTCTACTAAGGCGTTTACCCGGATGAACCAGAAACACAATCGTAGTAGTTCTCCATTTACTACCCCGCCGATAGGACAGAACGTAAGGTAGTAAGCATAGGAGCCGGGCAACCCAACTATTAACCAAAGACATGATTCGGAGCCGATGCATATAATGCTAAATTCGGGGTGCCGAACTATACTGTAAAAAGTGTTCGGACTTTGTTGCCGTAGTATGGAGTCCAATGAAGCCCCTGGCGAATGAAAGTGTACCAAAGTGTACGGGTGCAATCGATAAGAATAGCGAAATAAAATGAAGTAGTAAGCCAGTGCCACATAGGTTGGGCCGCAACCTGTTTCCATTATAATTTGATTAATACGTCGAAGCGTATTTGTACAAATAGTGCAATAAGCAAAAGGGCTATTTAACATGTCGAGATCAAGGGGGGGGGTTGCGTGCGGGTCCTGAAAACAGGTAGAGTGATCGTCAAGAAGACCACCTAGAAATTCCCCCACACGTCTATGCTGCTTGCCACCTTGGTATATCCATCCTTCAAAAGGATCGGTGATCAGGCCGTCGTGAGGGGCCTGTGGAAAAGAAAAGGAAAAAGAAAAGAAAAGGGAAAGTATGTGTGTCTGGTGAAGGTCGAGTCGTATTATGGACCACAATCGAGTTATGCCTCCGTCTATGCCCATGGTATTTTGAGTGCGTAGTTATGTACACGCGGTACGTACACCACCATTTGGTCGGGACTGAGACGAAGACTGAATTGCTAGTCGAACTCCTGACGAGCTGGACTGTCAAGCTGCGGAGTAGTCTGGACTCGTTTGACAGTGTCCGGGAGCTTGGCCGCTGAATTAAAATTCTGCTCGATAAGGCCGCTATGTACTTCCGCTACCAGGGCCGCGGTGTGCTCCTTGGTACGGAGGGAGCTTTCAATGTTACCATTGATTGTTATGACACGACGTGGTCCGGCAATCTTGAGTTTGAGATAAGCATAGTGTGGAACCACATTGAATCGAGAAAATGCAGTTCATCCGAGCAGTGCGTGATAGCCACTACGAAAGGGGACGATATCGAAGATCAAGTCTTCGCTTCGGAAGTTGTCCGGGGATCCGAAGACGACTTCCAATGTGATTGAGCCCGTGCAGCGGGACTCTACACTTAGTATTACTCCTTTAAAGATAGTTTTTGTGGGATTGATCCTTGATGGGTCGATGCCCATCTTGCAGACTGTATCCTGATAGAGTAGGTTGAGGCTGCTACCGTCGCCCATGAGGACTCGCGTGAGGTGGAATCCATCAATGATTGGGTCGAGGACCAGTGCGGCTGAACCGCCATGACGGATACTGGTCGGATGGTCCCTGCGATCGAAGGTGATCGGACAGGATGACCATGGGTTGAATTTGGGGTGACTGGCTCTATCGCGTAGATGTCCCTGAGCGCGCGTTTGCGCTCCCTCTTGGGGATATGGGTAACGTATATCATGCTCACCGTTTTAACCTGGGGGGGAAACTTCTTCTGTCCCCCTGTGTTCGTCGGACGGGGCTCCTCGTCGTCGTCCTCACTTTGAAACCCCTTCTCCTTGTTCTCGGTATTTAACTTACCGGCCTGTTTAAAGACCCAACAGCTTCTGTTGGTATGATTGGCTGGTTTATCGGGGGTGTCGTGGATCTGACATGGACGATCGAGTATGCGGTATAAGCTAGATGAACCCTGATTATTTCTTTTAAATGGCTTCTTCCGTTGGCCGGACTTGGAGCCGCTGAATCCGGCATTGACTGTCGTGTCATTGGTATTGTCACCGTTGTTTCAACGCTTGTGTCTATTGCATTAGGGCTTGCCGTTGCTATTTCTGGCTTCAGAGGTGTCAGGTTCGCTTGCGTTATTATTTCTATGGGCAAGCCAGCTATCTTCGCCCGCGCAAAAGCGTGTCATAAGTGCCGTGAGGGCTGCCATGGACTTCGGTTTTTCTTGGCCGAGGTGTCGAGCGAGCCATTCGTCGTGGATGCTATGCTTAAAGGCCGCTACGGCTTCGTCATCCGGATAGTCGACGATCTGGTCCTTTTTAGTTAGGAACCTAGTCTAGAATTTCCTGGCTGACTCTCTGGGCTGTTGATTTATGTGACTTAAGTCATCAGCATCCGGAGGGCGGACGTATGTACCTTGGAATTTGTCGCGAAAGGCGTGTTCCAAGTCCTCCCAGCTGCCAATGGAGTTTACTGGCAGGCTGTTTAACCAATGCCGAGCTGGTCCCTTGAGTTTTAGCGGGAGGTATTTGATGGCATGAAGGTCATCGCTGTGGGCCATATGAATATGGAGAAGAAAGTCCTCAATCCATACCGCAGGGTTTGTTGTTCCATCGTATGATTCGATATTCACGGGTTTAAACCCTTCTGGGAATTCGTGCTCCATTACTTCATCAATGAAGCAGAGGGGGTGTGCGGCGCCTCTACATCGGGCCAAGTCGCGACGTAGCTCGGATGGAGTCCGTCTGCGGTTTTCGGCCCGGACGTGGTTATGCTTGTCACGTCCGGCTAGATAGACATCGTCGCGCGTCGGGGCACGCCCCCATGATCTGTAGATCAATCTGGTCTGACCTGCTCTATTTTCCAGGTCCTTTCGCAGGTCATATGTATATCCCTTAGCTGTTGTGTCCCTACCTTTACGGCGAGGTAGTATAGGCTGGTGTTCGGCTTGAGTTGCTGTTTTGTCCCGGCCATGTGGTGGTCGGTTAGCCGCGTTACACGCTGATGGTACGGGCCCAAGTGCCTCGTCGTCAAATTGAGGTAGCAGTTTGCGCTTCGGGTAACTTTTGGTTCGGCGCTCGAGGCCGTATTCTTGGCTGCTAGGAGATTAGTCCACATGTCGTTGAGTAGGTCTTGATCAGCTTGAAGCTGCTGCCGCTTCTTTTTCAGGCTCCTTGCAGTGCCAATTAGCCGCGCTTAAAGCGCTCCTACTCGAGGGGTTCCTCAGGCACGATAAAGTCTTCGTCGCCAAGGCTCACCTCATCCTCGGAGAGTGGAAGATAATTACTGTCCTCCGAGTCTTTGTTTACAGCCTGTTCATCAGGGCTAACTTTCCCATCTTCCCAATCGTCCTGTTCGGAGGTTGGCTCGACGGGGTCTTCTTGGTCTTCGGCGTCGTCCGGAGTATTGTTGTCTCTCATGCCGGTATCGCTGTCTTTTCCACAACGTGATTTAGAGCGGCGCCACTGGCTTCGGAGCTTTGGCTGTATCTCAGGAGGTTATCCTCGACTGGATCTTTATTGTTATCACCGTTACTCTCCTTGGGTGTATCCACCATGTACACGTCATACGAAGAGGTGGCCGTCCAGCGTCCGGTAACCGGCAGGTTTTCGGCCTGCTCTTCTCTGGCATCATCTATACCGTCGATGTCTCCGGAGCCGTAATCGAGCATGTCAGTTAAGTCCTCGACAGTGGCTATGAAGTTGGTGATGGGTGGGACGTATAATTCCCTGCTCTCAACCCCTAGTATGGGATGGGCGTAGTTCGGACATTGCTCCTCTGTAATGACGAGGGATTGCATCAAGTCCAGAGCCTCGCTTAAAGGCGAGGTTTGGCCAGGGAGAAGAGAGTCCGTGGAGTACGGCGGAAGGAGCCTCCTTGGCCGAGCTCACATGATGCTGACTCCAAGGGTTCCGAGCCAGTGTCCGGAGAAGAGTCCGGCTTCATGATGGCTGCCAACGAAACTACTTCCTCCGGCTCTCCCATACTAGACTTAGTGGCCGCAGATAGTCCGGCAGGCTCAAGAATCCCGTCTTCAGACCTTGCGATGCGCTCCGGATCTAAGGCCAGAGCGGAGGTTGGGGTCATGAACCTTTGGAAGATCAAGTCTCCTCGGATATCAGCGACATAGTCCAGATTTCCAAAACTAACCTGGTGACCTGGGCGTAGCTGTCGATCTGCTCTAAATGGCCAAGGGAGTTGCCCCGCAGTGCGAAGCCGCCGAATACGAAGATCTGGCCGGGGAGAAAAACCTCCCCCAGGGCGGCATGGTTGTAGATGACTAATGGAGCCATCGAACCTTTCGATGACGACATAGAGGAACTCTAAATGAAAGAACCAATGTTGGTGTCAAAACCGGCGGATCTCGGCTAGGGGGTCCCGAACTGTGCGTCTAAGGTCGATGGTTGATAACCCACAAGTATAGGGGATCGCAACAGTTTTCGAGGGTAGAGTATTCAACCCAAATTTATTGATTCGACACAAGGGGAGTCAAATAATATTCTCAAGTATTAGCAGCTGAGTTGTCAATTCAACCACACCTGGAAACTTAGTATCTGCATCAAAGTGTTTAGTAGCAAAGTAATATGATAGTAGTGGTAACGGTAGCAAAAGGTAACGATAGCAAAAGCAATGTTTTGGTATTTTGTAGTGATGATAGCAATAGCAACTAAAAAGTAAATAAGCGAAGAACAATATATGGAAAGCTCGTAGGAATGGATCGGTGATGGAGAATTATGCCGGATGCGGTTCATCATGTAACAATCATAACCTAGGGTGACACAGAACCAGCTCCAGTTCATCAATGTAATGTAGGCATGTATTCCGAATATAGTCATATGTGCTTATGGAAAAGAACTTGCATGACATCTTTTGTCCTACCCTCCCATGGCAGCGGGGTCCTAACGAAAACTAAGGGATATTAAGGCCTCCTTTTAATAGAGTACCGGACCAAAGCATTAACACATAGTGAATACATGAACTCCTCAAACTACGGTCATCACCGGTAAGTATCATGATTATTGTCACTTCGAGGTTAACGGATCATAACACATAATAGGTGACTATAGACTTGCAAGATAGGATCAAGAACTCTCATATATTGATGAAAACATAATAGGTTCAGATCTGGAATCATGGCACTCGGGCCCTAGTGACAAGCATTAAGCATAGAAAAGTCATAGCAACATCAATCTCAGAACATAGTGGATACTAGGGATCAAACCCTAACAAAACTAACTCGATTACATGATAGATCTCATCCAACCCATCACTGTCCAGCAAGCCTACGATGGAATTACTTACGCACGGCGGTGAGCATCATGAAATTGGTGATGGAGGATGGTTGATGATGACGATGGTGACGGATTTCCCTCTCCGGAGCCCCGAACGGACTCCAGATCAGCCCTCCCGAGAGGTTTTAGGGCTTGGCGGCGGCTCCATATCGTAGAACGCGATGAATCCTTCTCTCTGATATTTTTCTCCCCAAAACCAAATATATAGAATTGGAGTTGAGGTCGGAGGAGCTCCAGGGGGGCCACGAGGTAGGGGGGCGCGCCCCCCACCCTCGTGGACAGGTGGTGGCCCCCTGGCCTTCATCTTTTGCAAGGATTTTTTATTATTTCCAAAAAGTTGTTCCGTGAAGTTTCAGGTCATTCCGAGAACTTTTGTTTCTGCACATAAAATAACACCATAGCAATTCTGCTGAAAACAACGTCAGTCCGGGTTAGTTCCATTCAAATCATGCAAGTTAGAGTCCAAAATTAGGGCAAAAGTGTTTGAAAAAGTAGATACGACGAAGACGTATCAACTCCCCCAAGCTTAAACCTTTGCTTGTCCTCAAGCAATTCAGTTGATAAACTGAAAGTGATAAAGAAAAACTTTTACAAACTCTGTCTGCTCTTGTTGTTGTAAATATGTAAACCCAGCATTCAAGTTTTCAGCAAAGATTAGGACTAACCACATTCACAATAACGCTTAGGTCTCAAGTTTACTCATATCAATGGCATAATCAACTAGCGAGCAATAACAATAAATCTCGGATGACAACACTTTCTCAAAACAATCATAATATGATATAACAAGATGGCATCTCGCTAGCCCTTTCGGAGACCGCAAAACATAAATGCAGAGCACCTTTAAAGATCAAGGACTGACTAGACATTGTAATTCATGGTAAAAGAGATCCAGTCAAGTCATACTCAATGTAAACTAACAGTAATGAATGCAAATGACAGCGGTCCTCTCCAACTGGTGCTTTTTAATAAGAAGATGATGACTCAACATGAAAGTAAATAGATAGGCCCTTCGCAGAGGGAAGAAGGGATTTGTAGAGGTGCCAGAGCTCGGTTTTGAAATAGAGACGAATAATATTTTGAGCGGTATACTTTCATTGTCAACATAACAACCAAGAGATGGCAATATCTTCCATGCTACACACATTATAGGCGGTTCCCAAACAGAATGGTAAAGTTTATACTCCCCCTTCCACCAACAAGCATCAATCCATGGCTTGCTCGAAACAACGAGTGCCTCCAACTAACAAGAGTCCCAGGGGGAGTTTTGTTTGCAATTATTTTGATTTGATTTGCATAAAGCATGGGACTGGGCATCCCGGTGACCAGCCACTTTCTCATGAGTGAGGAGCGGAGTCCACTCCTCTTGAGAATAACCCGCCTAACATGGAAGATACGGACAACCCTAGTTGATACATGAGCTATTCGAGCATACAAAACAAGATATTTATTTGAAGGTTTAGAGTTTGGCACATACAAATTTACTTGGAATGGCAGGTAGATACCGTATATAGGTAGGTATGGTTGACTCATATGGAATAACTTTGGGGTTTATGGAGTTGGATGCTCAAGCAGTATTCCCGCTTAGTACAGGTGAAGGCTAGGAAAAGACTAGGAAGCGACCAGCTAGAGAGCAACAACAGTCATGAACATGCATTAAAATTAATCAACACCGAATGCAAACATGAGTAGGATATAATCCACCATGAACATAAATATCGTGAAGGCTATGTTGATTTTGTTTCAACTACATGCGTGAACATGCGCCAAGTCAAGTCACTTAAATCATTCAGAGAAGGATACCACCCTATCATACCACATCACAACTATTTTAATAGCATGTTGGCATGCAAGGTAAACCATTATAAGCTCCTATCTAATCAAGCATGGCACAAGAAACTATGATCTCTAGTTGTCATTGAAAACATGTTTATTCACAATAGGCTGAATTAGGAACGATGAACTAATCATATTTACAAAAACAAGAGAGGTCGAGTTCATACCAGCTTTTCTCATCTCAGTCAGTCCATCATATATCGTCATAATTGCCTTTCACTTGCACGACCGAATAGTGTGAATACTAATAATAGTTCACGTGCATTGGACTAAGCTGGAATCTGCAAGCATTCGATAAACAGGAGAAGACAAGGCAATATGGGCTCTTTTGTCAGATCAACAATAATGCATATAAGAGCTACTTCAACAATTTAATTATGGTCTTCTCCTATCGACCCCAAAGAAAAGAAAAGAAATAAAACTATTTACACGGGAAAGCTCCCAACAAGCAAAAGAAGAATAGGAAATCTTTTTGGGTTTTCTTTTTAATTACTACTACAAGCATGGAAAGTAAACTAATTAAAAGCGACAACTAATTTTTTTGGTTTTTTCTTAAGGTTTATTAAACACACAAGAAGAAGGCATAAAAAGGAAATAAACTAGCATGGATGATACAATGAAAAAGTATGGGCACCGACATCTGGCAATGAGTGTGTGAACATAAATGTAATGTCGGTGGGAAATACGTACTCCCCCAAGCTTAGGCTTTTGGCCTAAGTTGGTCTATGGCCATGGCTGGCCTGGCGGATATCCATAATAATAGTTGGGGTCGTACTGCGAAGAAGAAGACTCTGATTGCCACTGGTTGGCAATGATCTCCGGATCCCACTTGTAATTAGACTGTCGTGGAGGATCAACTTGTGGTTCCGACTCTGGCTCTATGGCCGATGTAGGGTTCCGATAGGCGTGAATAGACTCTAACGGAACAAGGTACTGGCCTGCAGATAAATCAAACAAGGAAGGAGCAGGCAGGGTAATAGTCTCAGGATGATGTTTATCAAAGAACATTTTGTATTTAAGCTCCCCTTCCCTATTCTTAACAATAAAATTGTGTGCTACCATACTCTCATAATCTAAGTAAACATGAGGCATCAATTTTTCTTCCTTCTCATAATGCCTAATAGGTATGTTAAAATGTGCAGCTAGGCGTGAAGCATAGATGCCTCCAAAGACATGCCCCTTGGTACGGTTCAGACTTAACCGTTTAGCAATAATACCGCCCATACTAATAGAGTTATCACTGAATAAACCGTGGAACAAAATAATAATATCAGGAACACTAAGGTTTCCACAGTTTCCGCGACCAATTAAGCAACGACTAGCAAATATTGCAAAATAGCGTAAAACATGAAAATGTATGCTAGTGATTCGTGCATCGGAAACCTTCCTTGTTTCCCCTACAGTGATGGTATCAGTAAACCCATCCACATCGCTGCGATGTGGTTCCTCTGTCGTGCCCTCGAAAGGGACCAAACAAACCCGACAAAAATCATAAAGTGATATCTCCTTATGCTCATCATATAAATAAAACTCCACCGTAGGTGCTGAGCTCCTAGAATGGAAATGAAAGTTTTGCACAAAGTTATTTGTGAGTAAGAGATACTGATCGCGTTGGTCGTGGAGGAAAGCGGTGAGGCCTGCATTCTCAGCCAATTCATAAAAATCTTCATAAATCCCGGCTGCTCTCAAGAAATCATCGGAAGGCCATTCACACGGCCGAACCTCCGTGGTGCGAGGAAGATTATATTTGGGCTTCTGTGCCTTTTCCTTCGAGCTTCGGCTCGGTGAGCCCCTCAAAAATCTCTTCATTGTTTTCTGAAAAATTCTGAAATTTTTAGTAACTTCAAAATAAAAGTAAACCAAACTCAATAATATTGATAGCAACTACTCCTACAAGTGCCTAGAGCCTATATCATGCATCAAAACTACTTTTGACCATATAAATTTGACATGCAAGCTCAAGAATAGGGTCACCAAAGCAGCACAAAATTGCGATGAATAAAGCACTAGAACAAAAACTAATATAACCAATGGAGGAGTCACATACCAAGGAACAATCTCCCCAAGCAGTTTTGTGAGAGGTGCTTTGAGAAAGGAGATCGAAAATGGCAGCAAAATGAGCTTGGAATCGGGTATGAACTGGATATTCGTGTTTGTGGGAGGAAGAAGGAGTGTGTGGGTGCAGGAATAAGTAGAGGAGGTCCACCGTGGGCCCACGAGGCAGGGGGGCGCGCCTAGGGGGTAGGGCGCGCCCTCCACCCTCATGGCCAGGTGGATGCCCCCCGTGTTGTGTTCTTGGTGCCAAATATTCTCAAATATTCCAAAAAAAAAATCATATTTAAATTTCAGGGCATTTGTAGAACTTTTATTTTCGAGGTATTTTTATATTGCACGGATAATTCAGATAACAGACAGAAAACACTAATTTTATTTTATTTTATATAATAATAGAAAGTAAAAGGAGGGTACAGAAGGTTGTGCCTTCTAGTTTCATCCATCTCATGCTCATCAAAAGGAATCCACTAACAAGGTTGATCAAGTCTTGTTAACGAACTCATTCCGAATAACATGGAACCGGAGAAATTTTTGAATAACACTATGTTACCTCAACGGGGATATGCACATCCCCAATAATAAGAATATCATATTTCTTCTTGACAGTAGGAAGATGAAATTCAAAACCTCCAAATATAATCGATGGAATTTTTCCAATAGAGTTGATACTATGAACTTGAGGTTGTTTCCTCGGAAAGTGTACCGTATGCTCATTACCATTAATATGAAAAGTGACATTGCCTTTAGTGCAATCAATAACAGCCCCTGCAGTATTCAAAAAGGGTCTTCCAAGAATAATAGACATACTATCGTCCTCGGGAATATCAAGAATAACAAAGTCCGTTAAAATAGTAACGTTTGCAACTACAACAGGCACATCCTCACAAATACCGACAGGTATAGTAGTTGATTTATCAACCATTTGCAAAGATATTTCAGTAGGTGTCAACTTATTCAAATCAAGTCTACGATATAAAGAGAGAGGCATAACACTAACACCGGCTCCAAGATCACATAAAGCAGTTTTAACATAGTTTCTTTTAATGGAGCATGGTATAGTGGGTACACTAGGATCTCCAAGTTTATTTGGTATTCCACCCTTGAAAGTATAATTAGCAAGCATGGTGGAAATTTCAGCTTCCGGTATCTTTCTTTTATTAGTAACAATTCCTTTCATATACTTAGCATAAGGATTCATTTTGAGCATATCAGTTAATCGCATACGCAAAAATATTGGTCTAATCATTTCAGCAAAGCACTCAAAATCCTCATCATCCTTTTTCTTAGATGGTTTGGGAGGAAAAGGCATGGGTTTCTGAACCCATGGTTCTCTTTCTTTACCATGTTTCCTAGCAACACAGTCTTTCTTACCATAATGTTGATTCTTTGATTGTGGGTTATCAAGATCAACAGCAGGTTCAATTTCTATATCATTATCATTACTAGGTTGAGCATCATCATGAACATCATTATTAACATTATAACTAGTTTTAGGTTCATTACCAGATTGTGTTTCAGCATCAGAAATAGAAATATCATTTGGATTCTCAGGTGTTTCAATAACAGGTTCACTAGAAGCATGCAAAGTCCTATCATTTTTCTTTTTCTTCCTTTTAGAAGGACTAGGTGCATCTATATTATTTCTCTGAGAATCTTGCTCAATTCTCCTAGGATGGCCTTCAGTATACAAAGGTTCCTGAGTCATTCTACCACCTCTAGTCATTACTCTAACATCATTATCATTATTCTTACTATTCAATTCATTGAGCAAACCATTTTGAGCTTTAAGTACTTGTTCTACTTGAGTGGTAACCATAGAAGCATGTTTACTAATTAGTTTAAGTTCACCTTTGGCATTAGCCATATAATTACCCAAGTGTTCAAGAATATTTGAATTGTATTTCAATTGTCTACCGAAATAAGCACTGAAGTCTTCTTGCTTAGCCATAAATTTATCAAACTCATCTAAGCATGGGCTAGCAAACTTAGTAAATGGGATTTCAACTTTATCATATCTATAGAGAGAATTTACCTTTACTACCTGTGTCGGGTTATCAAGACCACGAGTTTCTTCAATAGGTAATGGATTAAGATCATATGTTTCTTCAACAGGCGGTAAATTAAGACCATGTATTTCTTCAATAGGAGGTAAATTCTTAACATCTTCATCTTTAATACCTTTTTCTTTCATAGATTTCTTTGCCGCTTGCATGTCTTCAGGACTGAGAAATAGAATACCCCTCTTCTTCAGAGTTGGTTTAGGAATAGGCTCAGGAGCTGTCTCAGGAAGTGCCCAATTATTTTCATTTGTCAACATATTATTCAATAGAATTTCAGCTTCATCCGGTGTTCTTTCCCTGAAAATAGAACCAGCACAACTATCCAGGTAATCTCTGGAGGCATCGGCTAGTCCATTATAAAAGATATCAAGTATTTCATTTTTCTTAAGAGGATGATCAGGCAAAGTATTAAGTAATTTGAGAAGCCTCCCCCAAGCTTGTGGGAGACTCTCTTCTTCAATTTGCACAAAATTATATATATCCATTAAAGCAGCTTGTTTCTTATGAGCATGGAAATATTTAGCGGAGAAGTAATAAATCATATCCTGGGGACTACGCACACAACCATGATCAAGAGAATTAAACCATATCTTAGCATCACCCTTTAATGAGAACGGAAATATTTTAAGGATATAAAAGTAACGAGTTCTCTCATCAGTAGTGAACAGGGTGGCTATATCATTTAATTTAGTAAGATGTGCCACGACATATTCAGATTCATAGGCTTGAAAAGGATCAGATTCAACCAAAGTAATTATATCAGGATCAGCAGAGAATTCATAATCCTTATCAGTAACAAAGATAGGTGAAGTAGCAAAAGCAGGGTCATGTTACATTCTAGCATTAAGAGATTGCTACTTCCATTTAGCTAATATCCTCTTGAGTTCATATCTATCTTTGCAAGCTAAAATAGCTAAAGAAGCTTCTTTATCAAAAACATAACCCTCAGGAATAGCAGGTGAGTCTTCATCATTACGTTCATCAATATTATTAGATTCAATATTTTCATTCTCTCTAACCCTAGCAAGTTGTTCATCAAGAAATTCACCAAGTGGCACAGTAGTATCAAGCATAGAAGTAGTTTCATCATAAGTATCATGTATAGCAGAGGTGTCATCATCAATAACATGCGACATATCAGAACGAATAGCAGAAGCAGGTTTAGGTGTCGCAAGCTTACTCAAAACAGAAGGTGAATCAAGTGCAGAGCTAGATGGCAGTTCCTTACCTCCCCTCGTAGTTGAGGGATAAATCTTGGTTCTTGGATCTTTCAAGTTCTTCATAATGATAAGCAGATATAAATCCCAAGTGACTCAAAGAATAGATCTATGATCCCCGGCAACGGCGCCAGAAAATAGTCTTGATAACCCACAAGTATAGGGGATCGCAACAGTTTTCGAGGGTAGAGTATTCAACCCAAATTTATTGATTCGACACAAGGGGATCCAAAGAATATTCTCAAGTATTAGCAGCTGAGTTGTCAATTCAACCACACCTGGAAACTTAGTATCTACAGCAAAGTGTTTAGTAGCAAAGTAATATGATAGTAGTGGTAACGGTAGCAAAAGGTAACGATAGCAAAAGGGGATCCAAAGATTTTGTAGTGATGATAGCAATAGCAACTGAAAAGTAAATAAGTGAAGAACAATATATGGAAAGCTCGTAGGCAATGGATCCGTGATGGAGAATTATGCCGGATGCGGTTCATCATGTAACAATCATAACCTAGGGTGACACAGAACTAGCTCCAGTTCATCAATGTAATGTAGGCATGTATTCCGAATATAGTCATACGTGCTTATGGAAAAGAACTTGCATGACATCTTTTGTCCTACCCTCCCGTGGCAGCGGGGTCCTAACGGAAACTAAGGGATATTAAGGCCTCCTTTTAATAGAGTACCGGACCAAAGCATTAACACATAGTGAATACATGAACTCCTCAAACTACGGTCATCACCGGCAAGTATCCTGATTATTGTCACTTCGGGGTTAACAGATCATAACAAAAAATAGGTGACTATAGACTTGCAAGATAGGATCAAGAACTCTCATATATTGATGAAAACATAATAGGTTCAGATCTGAAATCATGGCACTCGGGCCCTAGTGACAAGCATTAAGCATAGCAAAGTCATAGCAACATCAATCTCAGAACATAGTGGATACTAGGGATCAAACCCTAACAAAACTAACTCGATTACATGATAGATCTCATCCAACCCATCACTGTCCAGCAAGCCTACGATGGAATTACTTACGCACGGCGGTGAGCATCATGAAATTGGTGATGGAGGATGGTTGATGATGACGGATTCCCCTCTCCGGAGCCCCGAACGGACTCCAGATCAGCCCTTCTGAGAGGTTTTAGGGCTTGGCGGAGGCTCCATATCGTAAAACGCGATGAATCCTTCTCTCTGATATTTTTCTCCCTGAAACCAAATATATAGAATTGGAGTTGAGGTCGGAGGAGCTCCAGGGGGGCCACGAGGTAGGGGGGCGCGCCCCCACCCTCGTGGATAGGTGGTGGGCCCCCTGACCTTCATCTTTTGCAAGGATTTTTTATTATTTCCGAAAAGTTGTTCCGTGAAGTTTCTGGTCATTCTGAGAACTTTTGTTTCTGCACATAAATAACACCATAGCAATTCTGCTGAAAACAGCGTCAGTCCGGGTGACCCATTCAAATCATGCAAGTTAGAGTCCAAAAGAAGGGCAAAAGTGTTTGGAAAAGTAGATACGACGGAGATGTATCAATGGTAACAGGTGAAGAGGGACACGATGTTTACCCAGGTTCGGGCCCTCTTGATGGAGGTAATACCCTACTTCCTGCTTGATTGATCTTGATGAATATGAATATTACAAGAGTTGATCTACCACAAGATTGTAATGGCTAAACCATAGATGTGTAGCCTGTATGATTGTGATTGCCTCTACGGACTAAACCCTCCGGTTTATATAGACACGGAGGGGTCTAGGGTTGTACAGAGTCGGTTTATAGAGGAAGGAATCTTCATATCTGAATGCCAAGCTTCCCTTCCACGCAAAGGAAAGTCCCATCCAGACATGGGAGGAAGTCTTCTATCTTGTATCTTCACGGCCCATTAGTCCGGCCCATGTCACATAGCCCGGACGCCCGAGGACCCCTTAATCCAAGACTCCCTCAAGGGGGCCGCGCCCCCTCCCCTAGTCCTATTCGGACACCCCATGGGGAGGGGGCGTGCGCCACCTCCTCGTGGCCTGCCCTTTCTCTACCCTAAGGCCCATGTTGTCCCATTACTTCCCCGGGGGGTTCCGGTAACCCCTCTGGCACTCCTTTTTTACCCGGTACCTCTCGGAACTCTTTCGGTATCCGAATAACATCGCCCAATATATCATTCTTTATGTCTCGACCACTTCAAGACTCCTCGTCATGTCCGAGATCTCATCCGGGACTCCGAACAAACTTCGGTCATCAAATCACATAACTCATAATGCAAATCGTCATCGAACATTAAGCATGCGGACCCTACGGGTTCGAGAACTATGTAGACATGACCGAGACACATCTCCGGTCAATAACCAATAGTGGAACCTAGATGCTCTTATTGGTTCCTGCATATTCTATGAAGATCTTTTATTGGTTAAACCGCATAACAACTTATGTCATTCCCTTTGTCATCGGTATGTTACTTGCCCGAGATTCGATCGTTGGTATCATCATACCTAGTTCAATCTCGTTACCGACAAGTCTCTTACGCGTTCCATAATACATCATACCATAACTAACTCATTAGTCAGATTGCTTGCAAGGCTTATAGTGATGTGCATTACCGAGAGGGCCCAGAGATACCTCTCTGATACACAGAGTGACAAATCCTAATCTCGATCTATGCGAAATCAACAAACACCATCGGAGACACATGTAGACTTCATAATCACCCAGTTACGTTGTGACGTTTGATAGCACACAAAGTGTTCGTCTGGTATTCGGGAGTTGCATAATCTCATAGTCAGAGGAATATGTATAAGTCATGAAGAAAGCAATAGCA
The DNA here is from genome assembly GCF_056163025.1 of Triticum urartu. Taxonomy (NCBI): domain Eukaryota; kingdom Viridiplantae; phylum Streptophyta; class Magnoliopsida; order Poales; family Poaceae; genus Triticum; species Triticum urartu. Next base: position 493,662,631 of record NC_141876.1, on the reverse strand, counting down.
CTAAAACTAAACGATCATTATGCTAAGCTATCGGATGGGTCTTGTCCATCACATCATTCTCTAATGATGTGATCCCATTCATCAAATGACAACACATGTCTATGGTTAGGAAAGTTAACCATCTTTGATTAACGAGCTAGTCAAGTAGAGGCATACTAGGGACACTCTGTTTGTCTATGTATTCACACAAGTACTAAGTTGCCGGTTAATACAATTCTAGCATGAATAATAAACATTTATCATGATATAAGGAAATATAAATAACAATTTATTATTTCCTCTAGGGCATATTTCCTTCAGTCTCCCACTTGCACTAGACTCAATAATCTGGATTACATAGTAATGATTCTAACACCCATGGAGTCTTGGTTCTGATCATGTTTTGCTCATGAGAGAGGCTTAGTCAATGGGTCTACAACATTCAGATCCGTATGTATTTTGCAAATCTCTATGTCTCCCTCCTTGACTTGATCGCGGATGGAATTGAAGCGTCTCTTGATGTGTTTGGTTCTCTTGTGAAATCTGGATTCCTTCGCCAAGGCAATTGCTCCAATATTGTCACAAAAGATTTTCATTGGACCCGATGCACTAGGTATTACACCTAGATCAGATATGAACTCCTTCATTTGCTACTTCCGGAGAAGCTATGTACTCCTCTTCACACATAGATCCCGCCACGATGCTTTGTTTGGAACTGCACCAACTGACAGCTCCACCATTCAATATAAATACGTATCCGGTTTGTGACTTAGAGTTATCCGGATCAATGTCAAAGCTTGGATCAACATAACCATTTACGACAAGCTCTTTGTCACCTCCATAAACGAGAAACATATCCTTAGTCCTTTTCAGGTATTTTAGGATGTTCTTGACCGCTGTCCAGTGATCCACTCCTGGATTACTTTGGTACCTCCCTGCCAAACTGTAACGCCCCGAGACCGATGCGCCAGGTGTCTTCCAGTTATTGGCTATTGTTGCCTTGTTTTTTTTCTTGCGTGTTGCATCTTGCCATGTCACATGTGCATTGCACCATAAGGTTTTCAAAACTTGCATCCGTCCGGGTCTCCCCGTTCCTTCTGTTGTCTGTTCTGAGCCCAGCCACACTTGCACGCGCCCGCGGCATGTCCGAAATATTATTTTATAAGTGGCTAGAAAATGTTCTCGGAATAAGATGAGTTTTGGCGTGCGGTCTTGTTTTATTGTAGGTAGGCCGCCTGCCAAGTTTCATCGCGTTCGGAGTCCGTTTGATGCCCCAACGGATAACTATAGCGGCAATATAGCAGGTCTTTTCGTCGGGCATTTTCAGTCTCCGGAAACCGTCGTCAGGCTGCACTCCCTCCCTCTCATCTCAACCCAACTCCTCCTCACAGTCCACCTAGGCCCAACCTAACCCTACTCACGTCTGGAGCCGTCCGATTGTGATCGGAGGACCCCGAAACCCCCTGCCTCTGTGGCCTTTTGTCAGCCCCCTCTCCGCACAGTTCTCAGGTCCTCTCGCGCGTCCGAAAACTTCCCCGAACCCGACCGGGCGCTCGTGACCGTTGAGTCCGGATCAACCCCAAAATACCACTATATTTTTTTCGTTTATTCTTTTGACTACCCAATTGACCCGGAGCCGTCCGATGACGATCAGACGCCCGTAAAACCCCTCCCGCCAGCTATTTATATAGACCAACCCTAAAATTTAGGAAGATGTCCCATCCTCCCAGGCAGCCGATCCAGGAGGCCTGACCTCCCATCGCTCGCCGGTGCCTCAACCGGAGCAGGACCCCGTCGCCCTCTCCTTACCGTTTCCCTCCGTTTTCTCTCTTCTTCAACTCACCTCGAGCTCTCTCTCTCTCTCCCTCTATCTCTATCTCTCTCTCTCTGTTCGAACAGGTGCTGCCATGGAAAACCTCCCGAGTTCCTTGCATGGCGCTGCTGCCCTCCGTAGGCGGTCTCATCGCCGCCAGGACCTTCCCAGCGCTGCCCTGCCGAGTCCCTATGTTGGAGCGCCTCTGCCGCTGCTCTGCACCAGTCCGCCCTCGCGTCGACCTTCGCTGCTTCCCCGCCGCTCCGTCGCCTCCCCTCGCTCCAGCTCCGCCGCTTCCTGTGTCCTTGCCAAGCCCTGCACCGCGCCAAGTCCGTGTTGCATCCTCTTCTTCCTCTGCGCTGCTCGAGAGGAGTAGAGCGCATCGCTAAAGCTGCTATTGACCCCGACGCCCGTTGACCCAGCCTCACTCGGCCTCCCGTGCCAGATCGCAAGGCCCAGCGGGCCTCCACACCTAGCCGGCCCGCCCGGCCTCCTCCCACCGAACTAGGCATGGCCCAACTATGTGAGCTCCAGCCCTCCTCTCTGTTAGCCCAGATCTGTCCAGATTCGGCCCAGTGCTTCTTTTTTTCCTGTTCTGTGAATTTTCTATTTTCCAGGGAATTGGTAGAATTGCAGAAAAGTCCCCAGAGTTCATGCATTTAATAACTCATTAACCGTGCATCGGATTAAAGTGATATATATATGTAAAATGCTTAGGATTTCATCTAGTTTCATGCCATGCAACTTTCATCGATGTTTAAAATGTTTAAAATGTTGTTTGCATATAATTTGCCATATTGCCATGTTAAAATGATTTATTTCATAACTAATAAACCGTAGCTCCGAATTTAATAAATTATATATGTAAATGGGGTATAAAAATGCCTAGTTTAACATGGTGCACTTTTCTTGCATGTTTAATAACTATAAAATATGCTTTAGGGCAGAACTGTACCAAATCTAAAATATGCACATGAGGATTTTTCCGGACTTGTTGTTTATTGTTTCCGGCCTCATTTAAACTTGCCTAGATAGGTAGTTTTCATATGCTTCACCCTTTGCCATGTTTAATAACATTTAATATTGTTGGGTACATAAACGAGAGTGAACTAAATGTTTGAGTGTGGTGTTTCGTCAATATGCAACTCGTTGCATATTGAGCTCCACTTAATTTGTAGTATTGTTTGTGCATATTGCCATGCCATGCCTCATTAAACCGGACATGCATCATACTTGGTTGTGCATCATGCCATGTTTATGTGATGGTTGTTTACTATGTTGTTTGCTTCTTTCCGGGTTGCTTCTCTCGTTAGCTTCGGTTTCGTTCCGGAGTTATGAGGATCCGTTCGACTACGTCCGTTTGCCTTCTTCATGGACTCGTTTTTCTTCCTTGCGGGATCTCAGGCAAGATGACCATACCCTCGAAATCACTTCTATCTTTGCTTGCTAGTTGTGCGCTCTATTGCTATGTCGCGCTACCTACCACTTGCTATATCATGCCTCCCATATTGCCATGTCAAGCCTCTAACCCACCTTTCCTAGCAAACCGTTGTTTGGCTATGTTACCGCTTTTGCTCAGCCCCTCTTATAGCATTGCTAGTTGCAGGTGAAGATGAAGTTTGTTCCTTGTTGGAACATGGATATGTTTGGGATATCACAATATATCTTATTTACTTTAATGCATCTATATACTTGGCAAAGGGTGGAAGGCTCGGCCTTATGCCTGGTGTTTTGTTCCACTCTTGCCACCCTAGTTTCCGTCATACTGGTGTTATGTTCCTTGATTTTGCGTTCCTTACGCGGTTGGGTGTTATGCGAACCCCTTGACAGTTCGCTTTGAATAAAACTCCTCCAGCAAGGCCCAACCTTGGTTTTAACATTTGCCACCTAAGCCTTTTCCCTTGGGTTCTGCAGACTCAAGGGTCATCTTTATTTTAAACCCCCGGGCGAGTGCTCCTCTGAGTGTTGGTCCAAACTAGAGCACCGTGCGGGACCGTCCCTTGGCAACTTGGGTTATGTTGGTTCTTGTACGCTTAGCTTATCCGGTGTGCCCTGAGAACGAGATATGTGCAGCTCCTATCGGAATTTGTCGTCACAGTGGGTGGTCTTGCTGCTCTAGTTTTACCATTGTCGAAATGTCTTGTAACCAGGATTCCGAGACTGATCGGGTCTTCCAGGGAGAAGAAATATCCTTCGTTGACCATGAGAGCTTGTGATGGGCTAAGTTGGGACACCCCTGCAGGGATAAACTTTCGAGAGCCGTGCCCGTGGTGATGTGGCAGATGGGAATTTGATAATATCTGGTTGTGGAGAACTTGACACTTAAATTAATTAAAATGAATCAACTGCGTGTGTACCGTGTGCTACCTCTTGAGCACTGCGTTGGTTTTCCCTTGAAGAGGAAAGGGTGGTGCAGCAAAGTAGCGTAACTATTTCCCTCAGTTTTTGAGAACTAAGGTATCAATCCAGTAGGAGGCTACGCACGAGTCCCTCGCACCTACACAAAACAAATAAATCCTCACAACCAACGCGATAAGGGGTTGTCAATCCCTACACGGTCACTTACGAGAGTGAGATCCGATAGATATGATAACATAATATTTTTGGTAATTTTATGATAAAGATGCAAAGTAAAATAAAAGCAATGAAAATAACTAAGTATTGGAAGATTAATATGATGAAGATAGACTCGGAGGCCATAGGTTTCACTAGTGGCTTCTCTCAAGAGCATAAGTATTTTACGGTGGGTGAAGAAATTACTGTTGAGCAATTGAAATAATTGAGCATAGTTATGAGAATATCTAGGTATGATCATGTACATAGGCATCACGTCCGAGACAAGTAGACCGACTCCTGCCTGCATCTACTACTATTACTCCACACATCGACCGCTATCCAGCATGCATCTAGAGTATTAAGTTCATAAGAACAGAGTAACGCCTTAAGCAAGATGACATGATGTAGAGGGATAAACTCATGCAATATGATGAAAACCCCATCTTTTATCCTCGATGGCAACAATACAATACGTGCCTTGCTGCCCCTACTGTCACTGGGAAAGGACACCGCAAGATTGAACCCAAAGCTAAGCACTTCTCCCATTGCAAGAAAGATCAATCTAGTAGGCCAAACCAAACTGATAATTCGAAGAGACTTGCAAAGATAACCAATCATACATAAAAGAATTCAGAGAAGATTCAAATATTGTTCATAGATAAACTTGATCATAAACCCACAATTCATCGGTCTCAACAAACACACCGCAAAAGAAGATTACATCGAATAGATCTCCGCAAGAGAGGGGGAGAACTTTGTATTGAGATCCAAAAAGAGAGAAGAAGCCATCTAGCTAATAACTATGGACCCGTAGGTCTGAGGTAAACTACTCACACTTCATCGGAGAGGCTATGGTGTTGATGTAGAAGCCCTCCGTGATCGATGCCCCCTCCAGCGGAGCTCCGGAACAGGCCCCAAGATGGGATCTCATGGATACAGAAAGTTATGGCAGTGGAATTAGGGTTTTGGCTCCGTCTCTGATCGTTTGGGGGTACGTAGGTATATATAGGAGGAAGAAGTACGTCGGTGGAGCAACAGGGGGCCCACGAGGGTGGAGGGCGCGCCTGGGGGGGGGGGGTAGGCGCGCCCCCTACCTCGTGGCCTCCCTGTTGGTTGCTTGACGTAGGGTCCAAGTCTCCTGGGTCTTGTTCGTTCCAAAAATCAAGTTCCCGAATGTTTCATTCCGTTTGGACTCCGTTTGGTATTCCTTTTCTTCGAAACCCTAAAATAGGCAAAAAACAACAATTCTGGGTTGGGCCTCTGGTTAATAGGTTAGTCCCAAAAATAATATAAAAGTGTACAATAAAGCCCAATAATGTCCAAAATAGTAGATAATATAGCTTGGAGCAATCAAAACTTTAGATACGTTGGAGACGTATCAAGCATCCCCAAGCTTAATTCCTGCTTGTCCTCGAGTAGGTAAATGATAAAACAGAATTTTTGATGTGAAATGCTACTTGGCATATTTTCAATGTAATTCTTCTTAATTGTGGTATGAATATTCAGATCCGAAAGATTCAAGACAAAAGTTCAATATTGACATAAAAATAATAATACTTCAAGCATAGTAACTAATCAATTATGTCTTCTCAACATAACATGGCCAAAGAAAGTTATCCCTACAAAATCATATAGTCTGGCTATGCTCTATCTTCACCACACAAAGTTATCCCTACAAAATCATATAGTCTGGCTATGCACAACCCCGATGGCAAGCCAAGCAATTGTTTCATACTTTTGACATTCTCAAAACTTTTTCAATTTTCACGCAATACATGAGCGTGAGCCATGGATATAGCACTTTAGGTGGAATAGAATGGTGGTTGTGGAGAAGACAAAAAGGAAGAAGATAGTCTCACATTAACTAGGCGTATCGACGGGCTATGGAGATGCCCATCAATAGATATCAATGTGAGTGAGTAGGGATTGCCATGCAACGGATGCACTAGAGCTATAAGTATATGAAAGCTCAAAAAGAAACTAAGTGGGTGTGCATCCAACTTGCTTGCTCATGAAGACCTAGGGCATTTTGAGGAAGCCCATCATTGGAATATGCAAGCCAAGTTCTATAATGAAAAATTCCCACTAGTATATGAAAGTGATAACAAAGGAGATTCTCTATCATGAAGACCATGGTGCTAATTTGAAGCACAAGTGTGGTAAAAGGATAGTAGCATTGTCCCTTCTCTCCTTTTTCTCTCATATTATTTTATTTGGGCCTTCTCTTTTTTATGGCCTCTTTTTATATTTTTTTTATTTTTCGTCCGGAGTCTCATCTCAACTTGTGGGGAATCATAGTCTCCATCATCCTTTCCTCACTGGTACAATGCTCTAATAATGATGATCATCACACTTTTATTTTCTTACAACTCAAGAATTACAACTCGATACTTAGAACAAGATATGACTCTATATGAATGCCTCTGGCGGTGTACCGGGATATGCAATGACTCATGAGTGACATGTATGAAAGAATTATGAACGATGTCTTTGCCACAAATACAATGTCAACTACATGATCATGCAAAGCAATATGACAATGATGTAGCATGTCATAGTAAACGGAATGGTGGAAAGTTGCATGGCAATATATCTCGGAATAGCTATGGAAATGCCATGATAAGTAGGTATGGTGGCTGTTTTGAGGAAGGTATATAGTGGGTGTATGATACCGGCGAAAGGTGCGCGGTATTAGAGAGGTTAGCAATGGTGGAAGGGTGAGAGTGCGTATGATCCATGGACTCAACATTAGTGATAAAGAACTCATATACTTATTGCAAAAATCTACAAGTTATCAAAGCAAAGTATTACGCGCATGCTCCTAGGGGGTAGATTGGTAGGAAAATACCATCGCTCGTCCCCGACCGCCACTCATAAGGAAGACAATCAATAAATAAATCATGCTCCGACTTCATCACATAACGGTTCACCATACGTGCATGCTATGGGAATCACAAACTTTAACACAAGTATTTCTCAAATTCACAACTACTCAACTACATGACTATAATATCACCATCTCCATATCTCAAAACAATTATCAAGTATCAAACTTCTCATAGTATTCAACACACTCATAAGAGAATTTTATTATTAATCATGTATACCTAGCATATTAGGATTATTTAAGCAATTTACCATGCTATTTAAGACTCTCAAAATAATCTAAGTGAAGCATGAGATATCAATAGTTTCTATAAAACAAATCCACCACCGTGCTCTAAAAGATATAAGTGAAGCACTAGAGCAACACTATATAACTCAAAAGATATAAGTGAAGCACATAGAGTATTCTAATAATTTATGAATCATGTGTGTCTGTCTCAAAAGGTGTGTACAGCAAGGATGATTGTGGTAAACTAAAAAGCAAAGACTCAAATCATACAAGACGCTCCAAGCAAAACACATATCATGTGGTGAATAAAAATATAGCTCCAAGTAAAGTTACCAATAGAAGTAGACGAAAGAGGGGATACCTTCCTGGGAATCCCCAAGCTTTGGCTTTTAGGTGTCCTTAGATTATCTTGGGGGTGACATTGGCATCCCCAATCTTAGTCTTTGGCCACTCCTTGTTCCATAATCCATCAAATCCTTACCCGAAACTTGAAAACTTCACAACACAAAACTTAAAGTAGAAAATTTCGTGAGCTCTGTTAACAAAAGAAAAAAAAGACCACTTCAAGGTACTGTAATGAAATCATTCTTTATTTATATTGGTGTTAAAACTACTGTATTCCAACTTTTATATGGTTTATAAACTATTTTACTAGCCATAGATTCATCAAAATAAGCAAACAACACACGAAAAACAGAATCTATCAAAAACAGAACAGTCTGTAGTAATCTGTAGCTAGCGCAAGATCTGGAACCCCAAAAATTCTAAAATAAATTTATGGACGTGAGGAATTTATCTATTAATTATCATAAAAAATAATTAACTAAATATCACTTTCCAAATAAAAATGGCAGCAGTTCTCGTGAGCACTAAAGTTTCTGTTTTTTACAGCAAGATTAACAAGACATTCCCCAAGTCTTCCCAACGGTTCTACTTGGCACAAACACTAATTAAACACACACAAAACACAACCAAAACAGAGGCTAGATAAATTATTTATTACTAAACAGGAGCAAAAATCAAGGAATAAAAATAAAATTGGGTTGCCTCCCAACAAGCGCTATCGTTTAACGCCCCTAGCTAGGCATAAAAAGCAAGGATAGATCTAGGTATTGCCATCTTTGGTAGGCAATCCATAAGTGGCTCTCATAATAGATTCATAAGTTAATTTAATTTTCTTTCTTGGTAAGTGTTCCATGCCTTTCCTTAACAGAAATTGGAATCTAATATTTCCTTCCTTCATATCAATAATTGCACCAATCGTTCTAAGGAAAGGTCTACCAAGAATAATAGGACATGAAGGATTGCAATCTGTATCAAGAACGATAAAATCTACGGGCACATAATTCCTATTTGCAACAATAAGAACATCATTAATTCTTTCCATAGGTTTCTTAATAGTGGAATCCGCAAGGTGCAAGTTTAAAGAGCAATCATCAAAATCACGGAAACCTAAGAAATCACACAAAGTCTTTGGAATCGTGGAAACACTAGCACCCAAGTCACACAAAGCATAGCATTCATGATCTTTAATTTTAATTTTAATATTTGGTTCCCACTCATCATAAAGTTTTCTAGGGATAGAAACTTCCAACTCAAGTTTTTCTTCATAAGATTGCATCAAAGCATCAACGATATGTTTGGTAAAAGCTTTATTTTGACAATAAGCATGAGGAGAATTTAGCACAGATTGCAACAAGGAAATACAATCTATCAAAGAGCAATTATCATAATTAAATTCCTTTAAATCCAAAATAGTAGGTTCATTAACATCTAGAGTTTTGATCTCTTCAATCCCACTTTTATCAAATTTAGCATCATGATCTAAAAACTCCGAATTTTTGGAACGCCTTCTAAGTAAAGGTGGATCATATTCAGTACCATTATTATCAAGATTCATATTGTAAAACAAAGATTTAATAGGGGACACATCAATAACTTTTAGATCTTCATCTTTATTATCATGGTCTTCCGGCTTAGCGGCCATCTTATTAACTAAGGTAGCCTGCTTATCTGAAACTTCAGCTATTAACTTCTCAAGACAAGCAATTTGGGATCTCAAACCATCAAATTCTTTAGACATATCATCAAGCTCTTTATTCATATAACTCATAAAGCTTTTTTGTTACTTAAGCTCGTTTCTAAAGAAACTACTATTCTCAAATTGCAAGATCATAAAACTCCTAACGTTGCTTTCGATTTCTTCTAACCTTTTAAGGTGAAGATCACCAAATCGGGGAAGAGCCATCGTGACAAACAAGCAATCTAACACACAAGCAAACGAGCAAAAAGAGGCAAATAGAGAAAGAGAGGGAGGATAGAGAGAGAGGGCGAATAAAACGGCAAGGGTGAAGTGGGGGAGAGGAAAACAAGAGGCAAATGGCAAATAATGTAATGCGGGAGATAAGGGTTTGTGATGGGTACTTGGTATGTTGACTTTTGCATAGACCTCCCCGGCAATGGCGCCAGAAATCCTTCTTGCTACCTCTTGAGCACTGCGTTGGTTTTCCCTTGAAGAGGAAAGGGTGGTGCAGCAAAGTAGCGTAACTATTTCCCTCAGTTTTTGAGAACCAAGGTATCAATCCAGTAGGAGGCTACGCGCGAGTCCCTCGCACCTACACAAAACAAATAAATCCTTGCAACCAACGCGATAAGGGGTTGTCAATCCCTACACGGTCACTTACGAGAGTGATATCTGATAGATATGATATGATAATATTTTTGGTATTTTTATGATGAAGATGCAAAGTAAAATAAAAGCAATGAAAACAACTAAGTATTGGAAGATTAATATGATGAAGATAGACCGGGGGCCATAGGTTTCACTAGTGGCTTCTCTCAAGAGCATAAGTATTTTACGGTGGGTGAACAAATTACTGTTGAGCAATTGACAGAATTGAGCATAGTTATGAGAATATCTTGGTATGATCATGTATATAGGCATCACGTCCGAGACAAGTAGACCGACTCCTGCCTACATCTACTACTATTACTCCACACATTGACCGTTATCCAGCTTGCATCTAGAGTATTAAGTTCATAAGAACAGAGTAACGCCTTAAGAAAGATGACATGATGTAGAGGGATAAACTCATGCAATATGATGAAAACCCCATCTTGTTATCCTCGATGGCAACAATAAAATACGTGCCTTGCTGCCCCTACTATCACTGGGAAAGGACACCGCAAAATTGAACCCAAAGCTAAGCACTTCTCCCATTGCAAGAAATATCAATCTAGTAGGCCACACCAAATTGATAATTCGAAGAGACTTGCAAAGATAACTAATCATACATAAAAGAATTCAGAGAAGATTCAAATATTGTTCATAGATAAACTTGATCATAAACCCACAATTCATCGATCTCAACAAACACACCGCAAAAGAAGATTACATTGAATAGATCTCCACAAGAGAGGGGGATAACTTTGTATTGAGATCCAAAAAGAGAGAAGAAGTCATCTAGCTAATAACTATGGACCCGAAGGTCTGAGGTAAACTACTCACACTTCATCGGAGAAGCTATGGTGTTGATGTAGAAGCCCTCCATGATCAATGCCCCCTCCGATGGAGCTCCGGAACAGGCCCCAAGATGGGATCTCGTGGATACAGAAAGTTACAGTGGTGGAATTAGGGTTTGGGCTCCGTCTCTGATCGTTTGGGGGTATGTAGGTATATATAGGAGGAAGAAGTATGTCGGTGGAGCAATAGGGGGCCCACGAGGGTGGAGGGCGCGCCTGGGGGGGGGGGTAGGCGTGCCCCCTACCTCGTGGCCTCCCTGTTGGTTGCTTGACATAGGGTCCAAGTTTCCTGGGTCTTGTTCGTTCCAAAAATCACGTTCCCAAAGGTTTCATTCCGTTTGGACTCCGTTTGATATTCCTTTTCTTCGAAACCCTAAAATAGGAAAAAAACAGCAATTCTGGGCTGGGCCTCCGGTTAATAGGTTAGTACCAAAAATAATATAGAAGTGTATAATAAAGCCCAATAATGTCCAAAACAGTAGATAATATAGCATGGAGCAATCAAAAATTATAGATATGTTGGAGACGTATCACCGTGATGGTCTCTTTTCGGCGGAGTCCGGGAAGTGAACACGGTTCTTGTGTTATGCTTGAACGTAAGTAGTTTAAGAATCACTTCTTGATCACTTCTAGCTTCTCGACCGTTGCGTTTCTTCTCTTCTCGCTCTTATTTGCGTATGTTTTCCACCATATATGCTTAGTGCTTGCTGCAGCTCCACCTCACTATACCTTCCCCTACCCATAAGCTTAAATAGTCTTGATCTCGCGGGTGTGAGATTGTTGAGTCCTCGTGACTCACAGATACTTCCAAACAGTTGCAGGTGCCGATGATACCAGTGAAGGAGGCGCAAACGATCTCAAGTGGGAGCTCGATGAAGATCTTGGTCATTGTTTTTGTGTCTTTTCTGGATGATCAGTAGTGGAGCCCAGTTGGGACGATCGGGGATCTAGCATTTGGGGTTGTCTTCTTTTATTTTGGTTCCGTAGTCGAACCTTGTTTGTATTCTGGATGATGTATGTTTAACTTGTATTTGTGTGAAGTGGCAATTGTAAGCCAACTCTTTATCCCTTTATTATTCAGTACATGGGATTGTGTGAAGATTACCCCTCTTGCGACAAACCTACCATGCGCCTATGCCGCCAACTCATGCCCCGACACGTCGGAGATATAGCCGCATTGTGGGTGTTACACAAACTTATAGCAAGACACACATCAGGTCTGGTACACAACATTGCATACATGATAGAACCTATGCCTGAGGCATAGGGAATGACTTTCATTTTTCTCTCTATCTTCTGCAGTCGTCGGGCATTTAGTCTGACTCAACTTCACACCTTGTAACACAGGCAATAACCCTTTTTTTGACTGATCAATTTTGAACTTCTTCAAAACTTTATCAAGGTATGTGCTTTGTGAAAGTCCAATTAAGCGTCTTGATCTATCTTTGTAGATCTTGATGCCCAATATATAAGCAGCTTCACCGAGGTCTTTCAATGAAAAATTCTTATTCAAGTATCCTTTTGTGCTATCCAGAAATTCTTTATTATTTCCAATCAACAATATGTCATCCACATATAATATTAGAATTTCTATAGATCTCCCACTCGCTTTCTTGTAATTATAGGCTTCTCCAAAAGTCTGTATAAAACCATATGCTTTGATCACACTATCAAAGCGTATATTCCAACTCCGAGAGGCGTGCACCAGTCCATAAATGGATCGCTGGAGCTTGCACACTTTGTTAGCACCTTTTGGATTGACAAAACCTTCTGGTTGCATCATATACAACTCTTCTTTAAGATATCCATCAAGGAATGCAATTTTGACATCCATTTGCCAAATTTCATAATCATAAAATACGGCAATTGCTAACATGATTCGGACAGACTTAAGCATCACTACGGGTGAGAAGGTCTCCTCATAGTCAACTCCTTGAACTTGTCGAAAACCTTTCGCAACAAGTCGAGCTTTGACGACAGTAATATTACTGTCAGCGTCAGTCTTATTCTTGAAGATCCATTTATTCTCTCTGGCTTGTCGATCATCGGCAAGTCAACCAAAGTCCACACATTGTTCTCATACATCGATCCCATCTCAGATTTCATGGCCTCTAGCCATTTTGCGGAATCTGGGCTCATCATCGCTTCCTCATAGTTCGCAAGTTCGTCATCATCAAGTAACATGACTTCCATAACAGGATTACCATGCCACTCTGGTGCGGATCGTACTTTGGTTGACCTACGAGGTTCGGTAGTACATTGATCTGAAGTTTCATGATCATCATCAATAGCTTCCTCACTGATTTGTGTAGGAATCACTGGAACTGATTTTTGTGATGAACTACTTTCCAATTCGGGAGAAGGTACAATTACCTCATCAAGTTCTACTTTCCTCCCACTCACTTGTAGCGACCCGACCTCAGACGGTCAAGTCTCTGTGCTTAAGTGTCATCCCTGGATCGGTATTGCTGACACACACAGTACTCGAGAATTTATTGCAGAGTTTCAATCACACACTTATTACATTGAGAGTCTCAAAAAGAGAACTTATTACAATAATATGGCTGAAGGCCATCTAAATAATATAACTGTGGAAGCGTCGAAGATATATGAGTCCATCCAACTCCACGCAAAACTGAGTGCACGACAACGACCTAGCGCACCTTACTCTTTGTCTGAAAATTCTGCAACATAAAATGTTGCAGCCTGTGTAGGTCAGCACATGGAATATGCTGGCAAGATAACACTATAGAGCAATAAACAAAACAATAGCTATCACTACATGCATATAAGGCTGGTGGAGGCTCTATGGTTTATCATTTGCACAAAGCTAGTTTTCCCTACAACAAAGGAATATATTTTATTTAACTACATAATTTGTTGAAATCATTGAGAAGGTAACCCCAACTCAATCCCAAAATTAAAAGCTATAAGCCGACAAAATAATTAGGCAAAGTGATGAGATCAACATAATAATTCAAACACTAGCTACTCAAGATGTCCATAAACGGGGACACGGCTAATCATGATTAGTTTGTACACTTTGGAGAGGTTTGTGCACTTTTCCCCACAAGACTCGATCTCCTCCATTAAATTTCTCATACTACATGATGTTTGAGAAACGGATGACCGAGACACAGTCTTTCAGAAGCATTAACTCTTTACGATGGGTAGGCAGTACCACCTACATCCCCTACATCTGCTAGTCTACCACTGAAAGAGGTCACACAACATACTCAACTATGCCAGAGCCCATAATGGCTTGTGGCTGCACACGGAAGTTTCCAGCATGAATAACATTATGATCCCTTTGAGCCTACGTGGCAAACCATAGGATGATCACACGGGTTCCCCGGGATCTCCTTGGACAACACTGGTATATCCCCAAGCGCCCACAACCAATCCACCCAGATGTGTATTAAAGTAGCCACCTTAAGTTAAACCTTAGTTAACAATAACTCTCACATCTTGAATGAATTCTCTCAAAACCAATCCACGTCTATGAGCATATCATAACAGTATAAGCATAACGTAGTAACACCCATGGTTTGAATAAAAGGCAATAGGTTCATACCTCATCAACTACTTCCCACATACCCACATGTTATAAGATCCTACTCAATGCAATGTTTGAGGGTTGAAACTAATGCATAAAAACTAGGTAATAAAGGGATATGATCAAAGTGTTACTTGCCTTGCTGACGATCGGAAAACCATAGAGATTCGTAGTAGCAAGCCTCGCACTCCGGAAACTCTATCATGAACAAACAATAGCACACATAAGCACTCAAGCATAATAGGCAAAGGTAAAACTCAAAAGAAAAGACCTAAACTGAAAGTTCAAGTGAAGATCTTTGATTTGCAAAAACAATCAATCAAATGAGAGATACGAAACTCGAACTACGATAAAAAGAAGTTTGAAATCAAATATGCTTGAAACCAAATTTTAAATTTTCAAAATCATGTTTAAGTTGATTATCTAGATAGAGGGGAGCAAGATGAAGATTTTGGCATTGGTTTCACTGGATTTGAAAAAACGAGCAAAAAGTAGTGAAGGTTTGAAGATCAGGGACTAATCTACAATAAAAGTAATTACTGATAGGTCTCTGGCCGAAAATAAAACTAAAAATAAAAAGCTAACAAACGAACGTTCATTAACAGAATCTAATGAAAGAATACGTTCTCTAACAGAGAGAATCGGGTGAACGTTCGTTAACTAGAAAACCTAAAAAAAATAAAACCGATCTAACAGAATAAACCAAAAACAACGGGGCAGTTTTGCTTCGGTTTTACCGGCTCGGGGTGGGAAAACCAGCGGCGGCTTCCTCCGATGAGCAGTGGCAGCCGCGTGGGCGGCGGCTTCGGCAGCGGCGCGGGGCGGTGGCGCTTGCGGCGGCGGCGGCGTTGTGGGCGGCGGGGCGATGGTGGCGGAGAGAGAGGGGGCGTCACGCTTTTAAAGGGGGGAAGGCGGCTTGGAGGAGGGGGCATGAGGGCGGAGGCAGAGTCCGGCTCAGACTCTGCCGGCGGCGGCAGGGCGGACTCCCGCGCGGGGGAAGGCGGTGGCGACTGGGCCTTGGCCCGGCTCGGCTGGGCCGGCCCAGGAAGAAGTTTTTTAACAATAATTTCGCCCGGATGAAAAAAATCCAAAATAAAATAAATAAAAATCCTAAAATCCAAAAAATGATTTTCATGATCCTCTCCTAATATTTAGGATAGCATGAACATTTTTCTAGGGCTAAAATGCAATTTTTCCTAATTTACTCGAATAAAAACTCAAATAAAAACCAAATGAAATAAATATTTTTATTTAAAATTAAATTTCCATTATTTCCGCTGTTTTGAAGAAGTCATATTATCTTCTCTTATTTTATTTATTTTGAAATAATTGGAAAAATAATTTCAAACAAAAATCACTTTGATCCAATTTACCAATTTTGAAAATTCAAAAAATGGATTTTTTTGTGTTGCTTAAGGTCTCTAGGATCAAAATATCCAAATAAACCAAATTAAAAAAATGCAAAGAGCATGGATGCATATGATGACCTAATGATTAACATCCAAATTGAAATTTGGGATGTTACAAACCTACCCCCTTAAGATGAATCCCGCCCTCGAGATTCAAGTTGGCTAGCAAATAGGTGTGGGTGGTCTTTCCATAGGTCTTCTCGCTCCCAGGTGGCTTCCTCCTCGGTATGGTGGCTCCACTAAACTTTGCAAAATTTGATGACCTTGCTGCGTGTAATTCAGCTGGCAAACTCGAGAATCTTGACAGGTTTCTCCTCGTAGGTTAGGTCACTCTCCAACTGAATTGCTTCCAGGGGCATTGTATCTCTTAGAGGAATATCGGCCATCTCAGCATGACACTTCTTCAACTGGGAAACGTGAAACACATCATGAGCTCCTGACAAACCTTCGAGTAACTTCGACTTGTAGGCCACTTCTCCCATACGTTCCAAAACTTGGTATGGTCCTACAAATCTAGGGGCGAACTTTCCTTTGACTCCAAATCGTTTAACTCCTCGGAGTGGTGACACACGAAGATATGCTTTGTCTCCGATTTCCTAGACAACCTCCTTGCGTTTAGTATCGACATAACTCTTCTGCATGGACTGAGCTACCTTTAGTCTATCACGAATTAACTTAACCTTCTCTTCGGACTCTTTGATTAAATCTGGTCCGAACAACTGACAGTCTCCCACTTCATCCCACATCAATGGTGTCCTGCACCTTCTTCCATACAAGGCTTCAAAAGGGGCCATCTTCAAACTAGCCTGGTAGTTGTTGTTGTATGAGAACTCTGCGTAGGGCAAATTATAGTCCCGACTAGATCCATAATCTAGCCCACAAGCTCTCAACATGTCCTCTAGAATCTGATTGACTCTCTCGATCTGTCCATCTTTCTGCGGATAAAGGCTGTACTAAACTCTAGCCTGGTACCCAAAGTCTGGTGTAACTGATTCCAAAACTTTAAAGTAAACTGTGTTCCTCTATCTAATATGATGGTCCTCGGAACTCCATGCAGACATACCATCCTGGTCATATATATCTTGGCCAACTTCGCACTCGTATAGGTGGCACGGGGATAAAGTGAGCCACTTTGGTCAAACGATCTACTACTACCAAGATAGAGTCATATCCTGATCGGGTCCTGGATAATCCGGTGATAAAATCCATGCCAAGTTTATCCCACTTCCATTCGGGTATCGGCATAGGCTGTAGTAATCCTGCTGGCTTCTAGTGTTCTGCCTTAACTCTCTGACATACATCACATACTGCTACATACTCGGCAATATCCTGCTTCATACCTGTCCACCAGAAATGTTCCTTCAAATCCAAATACATCTTGGTGTTTCCGGGATGAATTGAGTATGGTGAGTCATGAGCTTCCAAAAGTATTAACTTCCTGATCTCTGGGTCATTTGGCACATAAATACGGTCCTCAAAACATAAAGTTTCATGTTCGTACTCACAAAAACCCTTGGCTTTTCCTTTACTAATCTTCTCCTTTATCTCAGAAATCTCCTTATCATTCTTCTAGGCTTCTCGAATCTTTCCCAATAACGTGGACTGAACTTCAAAAGCTGCAACAAAACCTCTCAGAACTATCTCCAAACGAAGTTCCTTGAGATCGTCGGTTAACTCCTGCGGTAAACCTCCGGTTACTAGAGTATTTACATAAGTCTTGCGACTTAAAGTGTCTGCTACAACATTGGCCTTTCCTGGATGATAGTGTAACTTCATATCATAATCCTTTATGAGCTCCAACCATCTCCTTTGCCTGAGATTCAACTCCTTCTGCGTGAAAATATACTTCAAGCTCTTATGATCCGTGTAAACATCACAACGGTTTCCAATAAGAAAATCTCTCCAGGTCTTGAGCGCATGCACTACGGCTGCTAACTCCAAATCATGTGTAGCATAAATCGATTCATGAGGTCGAAGCTGTCGTGAGGCATATGAAACAACTCTTCTCTCTTGCATAAGTACACCTCCAAGTCCCAGGCGAGAAGCGTCACAATAAACTTGGAAATCCTTGCGTATATCCAGAAGAATTAGCACTGGGGCTGCAACTAAACGTTTCTTCAACTCCTGAAAACTGGCCTCACATTCTTTGGTCCATTTGAACTTGGTGTCCTTCTTCAATAACTCTGTCATGGGCTTCGCAATCTTGGAAAAATTCTCAATGAATCTCCTATAATATCCTGGGTGCCAACCACTCAATGACAGAATGAACCTTGGTATGGTCTACTGCTATACCTTCTCCTGATATAACATGTCCCAGAAATCCAACTTATTTCAACCAAAACTCACATTTTCTAAACTTGGCATATAGTTGATGTTCCCTGAGCTTCTCGAGAACTAAGCACAAATGTTCCTTGTGTTCTTCTTCATTCTTCGAGTACACCAATATGTCATCAATGAACACCACTACAAACTTATCCAAGGACTCCATGAACACCTTATTCATCATACTCATCAAATAGGCAGGGGCGTTAGTCAATCCAAAAGACATGACTGTGTACTCATATAGCCCATACCTTGTGGTAAAACTTGTCTTAGGTATATCCTGTTCTCGAATCTTCAACTGGTGGTATCCCGATCAAAGATCGATCTTGGAGAATACTTTGGCTCCATGTAGCTGGTCAAACAAATCGTTGATCATCCATAGTGGGTATTTGTTCTTGATCGTCACTTCATTCAATGCATGATAATCAACAACCATTCTCAAGGATCCATCCTTCTTCTCAACTAAGAGCACTGGGGCTCCCCACGGTGATGAACTTGGTCAGATGTAACCTTTCTCCAATAACTCCTTAATCTGCTTCTTAATTTCCTCCAGATCATTTGCGGGCATCCGGTACGGTCTCTTTGATATTTGTCAGGTGCCAGGCTATAGCTCTATCAAAAATATATATCTCGATCCGGTGGAATGCCAGGTAATTCCTCTGGAAAAACATCAAGGTAATCCCTTAAAACTGGCTCTTCCTCCTGAACAACTCCCGAAAGGGAATTTACTTGAGTCCTCCTTGGCGCATGCCTGGATACATATACTTGATCCTCTTTCCCTCAGGGGTGGTTAGTAGTATCGACTTACTAGCACAGTCGATGTTTCCTCCACACTTCGATAACCAATACATACCTAGTATTATATCCAATCCTTGTGACTCCAAAATTATTAGGTTTGAGGGAAAAACATGGCTACCAATGGTTAACGGTAACCGATCACACCATCGACTGGCCGTATACTCCGCTCCTGGTGAGCTTACTAACATGGGTGACCTAAGGGCTAAGGTTGGCAGTTTAAACTTGTCCACAAATCCCCTTGATATGTATGAATGCGATGCACCAGTGTCAAAAAGAACAAGAGTGGTAAATGACTTAATCAAAAACTTACCAATCACTTGGTCAGGCCGCTCTTCAACTTCCTCCACATTGATGCGATTCACCTGGCCTCTGGTGAAGGGATTGGGCTTCTTTATAGAGCTTCCATTTCCATTGCCATTCTTTATCTCAGGGCATTCGTTGGCGTAATGTCCAGTCTTCCCGCACTTGAAACAGGTAACGTGACTCATATCCTTCTTGGCGGGTGTTGCTGGGTTGGAACGACTCTGACTGTTGCTTCCTCCATTCCCATTTCCATTCTTAGGACCACTGTGGTTATGCGAACTCCCTCCATTGTGATTGTGGCCTCCATGGTTATGATGGGTATGTCCTCCCGAGTTCAGGGTAAAACGAGGCTTCTGCTGAGCTCCAGAGTTGTACTTCCCCTGTCCATACTTTCGTTTGCGGTTTTCAATCTGTTGTTGCTTGCCTTCAATCATGAGAGCCCTATCTACCAACTCCTGGTACTTGGCAAAAGTTGCCACCATCAAATGGATACTCAACTCATCGTTTAGCCCCTCCATAAACTTCTCCTGCTTTGCGGCATCTGTGGCCACACCATCTGGGGCATAGCGAGCTAACTTGCTGAACTCATCCATGTACTGCCCCACAGTACGATTTCCCTGGCGTAAGTTGTGAAACTCGCGCTTCTTCATGCTCATAGCTCCAGTTAAGACATGTGCAGTGTGGAATGCTTGCTGAAACTGATCCCAAGTGACATTAGCCATGGGGAAAGTGGAAGTGTAGTTCTCCCACCATGAGGCTACGGGTCCGTCTAGTTGATGTGCGGCAAAGAGCACCTTCTCAGCATCTGTGCAACCTGCGGTGGTCATCTCCCGTCCAATCCTGCGGAGCCAGTCATCAGCAACAATCGGCTCGGTGCTACTAGAAAACACCGGCGAATTCAACCTTAGAAAACGGGCTAGGTTGTCAACTAGTGGTGGTGGCGGTGGGTTGTTGTTGTTGTTGCCTTGGTTCTCGACTAGCAACTTCATCAAGGCATTCTGTCGTTGGATCAACTGAGTGAGCTCCGGTGGGAAGACGAATCCGGGGTCACGTCTCAGAGGCATCTAATAGGTTGAGAGGGGTGAGAACAGAATAGAGTGAGTTCTAAAGAGATATCACTACCCATATGCACATGAGACAAACACATTCATTTCACACCAATTAATTCAAATAAGATCATACAATCGATCTAAGCTACCGTTACAAAATGCTCAGACTATTACTATATACATGGGAGAATACTACTGATAATATGGTGGTCGACTAGAAATTTTGATCGATGGATGAGTCCATGATATCTACTCCAGCTTCGTCTTCATAGTCATCATCGCTGTCGTTGTCAGAGTCGGTGTCGTCGAGTATGATGTAGTCTTCGGAACGGATGTCCTTTTCAGGTTCGGGATCTCCCATGAATATTTCTATCTTTTTCTTCAGGTCTTCATTCTTCTCCAGGAATACTGCAATTTCTTCTTCATATCCATCGCGTGTAGACTTGAGTTCCTCTTCTAGCTCCATATTCCTGGTCATCACCTTCTTCATGTCTATCATGTAGGAACACATTTGGTTCTCCTGACGACGAATGTGCTGATTTAACTCCTGTATGTAGGCTGCAATGGACTTGTCCTTTCTGGTGCAAATCATCTCCCATTGCTCATCTCGGCATCCACATATCTGGTAGATCGTGTCCTTAAGATCCATGTTGTATACCTTACCGATGCGTCCAATGGCGATGTGGGTGGCCATGCTCTTTCCAAGACTCCAGGTTGGTGCATCAAAGGAAAACTCTATGGACTCGGTAACTGGCATGAACGTCCTTCCTGGAATATGAACATGAATCATCCAACGCTCCTCTTCTGGTAGAGTGGCGGTGTTGGTCCCGGTGAAGCTTGGTATGCCGATGCTCAGGTACCTTGTGACTTCCTTCACGTGTCGTCCGAAAGGGGTGTCATCATCCGGTTGAGTGAACTTGTTCCTTGGATCCGCCAACTATAGAGTAGAAATGGAGAAGAGTCGGAAATGAGTAGAGAAGACTATCATGTGGCTTGTCCTAGTGGTCGTGTCCTATAGTCAGCGTGTGCTCTGATACCATCTTGTAGCGGCCTGACCTCACACGGTCAAGTCTCTGTGCTTAAGTGTCATCCCTGGATCGGTATTGCCAACACACATAGTACTCGAGGATTTATTGCAGAGTTTTAATCACACACTTATTACATCGAGAGTCCCAAAAAGAGAACTTATTACAATAATATGGCTGAAAGCCATCTAAATAAGATAACCATGGAAGCTTCAAAGATAAATGACTCCATCCAACTCCACGGCAAAATGAGTGCATGACAACGACCTAACGCACCTTACTCTTCATCTGAAAATTCTGCAACATAAAACGTTGCAGCCTATGTAGGTCAGCACATGGAATATGCTGGCAAGATAACACTATAGAGCAATGAACAAAATAACATCTATCACTACATGCATATAAGGCTGGTGGAGGCTCTATGGTTTATCATTTGCATAAAGCTAGTTTTTCCCTACAACAAAGGAATATATTCTATTTAACTACATAATTTGTTGAAACCATTGAGAAGCTAACCCCAACTCAATCCCAAAATTAAAAGTTATAACCCGACAAATTAATTAAGCAAAGTGATGAGATCAACATAATAATTCAAACAACAGATACTCAAGATGTCCATAACCGGGGACCCGACTAGTCATGATTAGTTTGTACACTCTGCATAGGTTTGCGCACTTTTCCCCACAAGACTCGATCTCCTCCGTTAAATTCCTCGCACTACATGATGTTTGAGAAACGGATGACCACGACACAGTCTTTCAGAAGCATTAACTATTTACGATGGGTAGACAGTACCACCTACATCCCCTACATCTGCTAGTCTACCACTGAAAGAGGTCACACAACATACTCAACTATGCCAGAGCCCATAATGGCTTGTGGCTGCACACGGAAGTTTCCAGCATGAATAACATTATGATCCCTTTGAGCTTGGCTGGCAAACCATAGGATGATCACACGGGTTCCCCAGGATCTCCTTGGACTACACTGGTATATCCCCAGGTGCCCACAACCAATCCACCCAGATGTGTATTAAAGTAGCCACCTTAAGTTAAACCTTATTTAACAATAACTCTCACATCTTTCAGAATCCTCTCAAAACCAATCCACGTCTATGAGCATAGCATAGCAGTATAAGCATAACGTAGTAACACCCAAGGTTTGAATAAAAAGCAATAGGTTCCTACCTCATCAACTACTTCCCACATACCCACATGTTATCAAATCCTACTCAATGCAATGTTTGAGGGTTGAAACTAATGCATAAGAACTAGGTAATAAAGGGATATAATTAAAGTGTTACTTGCCTTGCTGACGATAGGAAAACCAACAAACAATAGCACACATAAGCACTCAAGCATAAGAGGCAAAGGTAAAACTCAAAAGAAAATATCTAAACTGAAATTTCAAGTAAAGAGCTTCGATTTGCAAAAAGAATCAATCAAATCGGAGATACGAAACTCAAACTACGATAAAGAAAAGTTCAAAATCAAATCTACTTGAAACCAAATTTTAATTTCTCAAAATCATGTTCAAGTTGATTATCTGGATAGAGGGGAACAAGACGAAGATTTTGGCGTTGGTTTCACTGGATTTGGACAAACGAGCAAAAAGTAGCGAAGGTTTGAAGATCAGGAACTAATATGTGATAAAAGTAATTACGGGTAGGTCCCTGGCCAAAAATAAAACTAAAAAGAAAAAACTAACGAACGAACGTTCGTTAACAGAATCTAAAGAACGAATATGTTCGCTAACAGAGAGAATCGGGTGAACGTTCGCTAACTAGAAAACATAAAAAAATAAAACCGATCTAAGAAATAAACCAAAAAACCGGAGCGGTTTAGCTTCATTTTTACCGCCTCGGGGTGGGAAAACCGGCGGCGGCGGCTTCCTCCGGCGAGCAGTGGCAGCAGCATGGGCGGCGTCAACGGTAGTGGTGGCAGGCGGCGTCGGCGACGGGAGGCGGGTCGGCGGCTGCGGCAGCGGCGCGGGGCGGCGGCGGCTGCGGCGTTGAGGGCGGTGGTGGCGGAGAGAGAGGGGGCGGCACACTTTTAAAGGGGGGCGGCGGCTTGTAGGAGGGGGCACAGCGGTGGAGGCGGGGCGGAATCCCGCGCGGGGAAGGCGGCGGCAACTGGGCCTTGGCCTAGATTGGCTGGGCCGGTCGAGGAAGATGTTTTTCTTACTATAATTTCGCCCGAACGAAAAAAATCCAAAATAAAATAAATAAAAATCCTGAAATCCAAAAAATGATTTTCACAGTCCTCTCCTAATATTTAGGAGAGCATGAACATTTTTATGGGGCTAAAATGCAATTTTTAAAAATGCAATTTTTCCTAATTTACTCGAATAAAAACTCAAATAAAAACCAAATAAAATAAATATTTTTATTTAAAATTAAATTTCCATTTTTTCCTCTATTTCGAAGAAGTCATATAATCTTCTCTCATTATTTTATTTATTTTGAAATAATTGGAAAAATAATTTCAAACAAAAATCACTTTGATCCAATTTACCAATTTTGAAAATTCAAAAATGGATTTTTTTGTGAAAACCTCCAACTCTCTCAAATGGTCCTTGAGTTTCTTAAGGCCTCTAGGATCAAAATATCCAAATAAACCAAATTAAAAATGCAAAGAGCATGGATGCATATGATGACCTAATGATTAACATCCATATTGAAAATTGGGATGTTACATCACTTCTTTCGAGAGAAACTTCTTCTAAAAAAGGATCCATTCTTAGCAACGAATATCTTGCCTTCGGATCTGTGATAGAAGGTGTACCCAACAGTTTCTTTTGGGTATCCTATGAAGACACATTTCTCCGATTTGGGTTCGAGCTTATCAGGTTGAAGCTTTTTCACATAAGCATCATAGCCCCAAACTTTAAGAAACTTTCTTGCTAAACCACAGTTCATATGGTATCATGCCAACGTATTTAGATGGTGCCCTATTTAACATGAATGCATCTATCTCTAATGCATAACCCCAAAACGATAGTGATAAATCGGTAAGAGACATCATAGATCGCACCATATCTAATAAAGTACGGTTATGACGTTCGGACACACCATTACGTTGTGGTGTTCCAGGTGGCGTGAGTTGCGAAACTATTCCGTAGTGTTTCAAATGAAGACCATACTCGTAACTCAAATATTCTCCTCCACGATCAGATCGTAGAAACTTTATTTTCTTGTTACGATGATTTTCCACTTCACTCTGAAATTCTTTGAACTTTTCAAATGTTTCAGACTTATGTTTCATCAAGTAGATATACCCATATCTGCTCAAATCATCTGTGAAGGTCAGAAAATAACGATACCCGCCGCGAGCCTCAACACTCATTGGATTGCATACATCGGTATGTATTATTTCCAGTAAGTCAGTTGCTTGCTCCATTGTTCCAGAGAACAAATTCTTAGTCATCTTGCCCACGAGGCATGGTTCGCAAGCATCAAATGATTCATCATCAAGTGATTCCAAAAGCCCATCGGCATGGAGTTTCTTCATACGCTTTACACGAATATGACCTAAACGGCAGTGCCACGTATAAGTTGCACTATCATTATTAACTTTGCATCTTTTGGCTTCAATATTATGAATATGTGTATCACTACGATCGAGATTCAATAAACCATTCACCTTGGGTGTATGACCTCAAAAGGTTTTATTCATGTAAGCAGAATAACAATTATTCTTTGTCTTAAATGAAAAACCGTATTGCAATAAACATGATCCAATCATATTATGCTCAACGCAAACACCAAATAACATTTATTTTTGGTTCAACACTAATCCCGAAGGTAAAGGGGGTGTGCGATGGTGATCTTATCAACCTTGGAATCACTTCCAACTCACATCTTCACTTCGCCCTCAACTAGTCTCTGTTTATTTTGCAACTCCCGTTTCGAGTTACTACTCTTAGCAACTGAACCAGTATCAAATACTGAGGGGTTGCTATAAACACTAGTAAAGTACACATCAATAACATGTATATCAAATATACTTTTGTTCACTTTGCCATCCTTCTTATCCGCCAAGTATCTAGGGCAGTTCCACTTCCAGTGACCATTTCCTTTGCAATAAAAGCACTCAGTTCCAGGCTTGGGTCTAGGTTTGGGCTTCTTCATGGGAGCAGCAACTTGCTTGCTATTCTTCTTTGAAGTTCCTCTTTCTTTCCCTTTGCCCTTTTCTGGAAACTAGTGGTCTTGTTAACCATCAACACTTGATGCTATTTCTTCATTTCTACCTTCGCCGATTTCAGCATCGCGAAGAGCTTGGGAATTACTTTCTTCATCCCTTGCATATTATAGTTCATCACTAAGTTCGAGTAACTTGGTGATAGTGACTAGAGAACTTTGTCAATTACTATCTTATCTGGAAGATTAACTCCCACTTGATTCAAGCAATTGTAGTACCCAGACAATCTGAGCACATGCTCACTGGTTGAGCTATTCTGCTCCATCTTGTAGGCAAAGTACTGTCATAGGTCTCTTACCTCTCGACACGGGCACGAGTATGAAATACCAATTTCAACTCTTAGAACATCTTATATGCTCTGTGGCGTTCAAAAACATTTTTGAAGTCCTGGTTCTAAGCTATAAAGCATGGTGCACTAAACTATTAAGTAGTCATCATACCGAGCTTTGTCAAACGTTCATGATGTCTGCATTTGCTCCTGCAGTAGTTATGTCACCTAGCGGTGCATCAAGGACATAATTCTTCTATGCAGCAACGAGGATAATCCTCAGATCACGGATCCAATCCGCACCATTGCTACTATCATCTTTCAACATAGTTTTCTCTAGGAACATATCATAAATAAAAAAGGGAAGCTATACGCGAGCAATTGATCTACAACATAGATATGCAAATACTATCAGGACTAAGTTCATGATAAATTGAAGTTCAATTAATCATATTACTTAAGAACTCCCACTTAGATAGACAAACCTCTAATCATCTAAGTGATCACGTGATCCATATCAACTAAACCATGTCCGATCATCACGTGAGATGGAGTAGTCTTGAATGGTGAACATCTCTATGTTGATCATATCTACTATATGATTCACGTTCGACCTTTTGGTCTCTAGTGTTCCGAGGCCATATTTGCATATGCTAGGCTCGTCAAGTTTAACCCGAGTACTCTGCATGTGCAAAACTGGCTTGCACCCGTTGTATGTGAACGTAGAGCTTATCACACTCGATCATCATGTGGTGTCTCAGGACGAAGAACTATGGCAACGGTGCATACTCAGGGAGAACACTTATATCTTGAAATTTTAGTAAGGGATCATCTCATAATGCTACCGTCGTTACTAAGCAAAATAAGATGCATAAAAGATAAACATCACATGCAATCAAAATATGTGACATGATATGGCCATCATCATCTTGTGCCTTTGATCTCCATCTCCAAAGTACCGTCATGATGTCCATCGTCACGGGCATGACACCATGATCTCTATCAATGTGTCGTCACATGGTCGTCTCGCCAACTATTGCTATCGCATAGCGATAATGTAATGCAATAATATGGCGCTTGCATCGTATGCAATAAAAAGACAACCATAAGGCTTCTGCCAGTTGCTGATAACTTTAACAAAACATGATCATCTCATACAAAAATTTATATATCATCACGTCTTGACCATATCACATCACAGCGAGCCCTGCAAAAAACAAGTTAGACGTCCTCTACTTTGTTGTTGCAAGTTTTACGTGGCTGCTACTGGCTGAGGAAGAACCGTTCTTACCTACGAATGAAAAACCACAACGCGGTATAGTGATTGCTTTTTGATCTTCAGAAAGAACCATGTTCATTGAATCCGATTCAACTAAAGTTGGAGAAACTGACACCCACCAGCCACCTATGTGCGAAGCACGTTAGTAGAACCAGTCTCGCGTAAGCGTACGCGTAATGTCGGTCTGAGCCGCTTCATCCAACAATGCCGTTGAATCAAGAAACTAGTGATAGCAAGCAATATGTATATACCCATGCCCACAACTCCTTTGTGTTCTACTCATGCATATAACATATACGCATAGACCTGGCTCGGATACCACTATTGGGGAACACAGTAATTTCAAAAAAAAATTCCTACAAACACGCAAGATCTATCATGGTGATGCATAGCAACGAGGGGGGAAGAGTGTTGTCCATGTACCCTCATAGACCGTCAGCGAAGCGTTATGACAACGCGGTTGATGTAGTCGTACGTCTTCACGATCCGACTGATCCTAGTCTATGGGGTCACTGCACACGGCTAAGGGATCAATGATCAACTTGTGTGTCTATGGGGTGCCCCCTGGCCACGTATATAAAGGAGGGGAGGGAAGAGGTGGCCGCCCCGAGGGGGCGTGCCAGGTGTGGGGAATCCTACTAGGACTCCCCAGTCCAAGTAGGATTCCCCTCCCCTTTCCTATTCAGACTAGGAGAGAAGGAAAGAGAGGGAGAGAGAAGGAAAGGGGGCCGCGCCCCCACCCCTTGTCCAATTCAGTTTGGGCAGGGGGGAGGCGTGCACCACCTCTTGTCCCTTCTCCCCACTCTCCACTAAAGCCTAATAAGGCCCATTACTTCTCCCGGTGAATTCCCGTAACTCCCCGGTACTCCGAAAAATATCCGAATCACTCGGAACCTTTCCGAAGTCCGAATATAGTCGTCCAATATATCGATCTTTACGTCTCGACCATTTAGAGACTCCTCGTCATGTCCGTGATCTCATCCGGGACTCCGAACAACCTTCGGTACATCAAATCACATAACTCATAATACCAATCGTCATCGAACGTTAAGCGTGCGGACCCTACAGGTTCGAGAACTATGTAGACATGACCGAGACTCATCTCCGGTTAATAACCAATAGCGGAACCTAGATGTTCATATTGGCTCCCACATATTCTACGAAGATCTTTATCGGTCAAACCGCATAACAACATACTTTGTTCCCTTTGTCATCGGTATGTTACTTGCCCGAGATTCGATCGTCGGTATCTCAATACCTAGTTCAATCTCGTTACCGGCAAGTCTCTTTACTCGTTCCATAATGCAACATCTTGTAACTAACTCATTGGTCACATTGCTTGCAAGGCTTATAGTGATGTGCATTACCGAGAGGGCCTGGAGATACCTCTCCGACAATCGGGGTGACAAATCCGAATCTCGATCTATGCCAACTCAACAAACACCATCGGAGACACCTGTAGAGCATCTTTATAATCACCCAGTTACGTTGTGACGTTTGATAGCACACAAAGTGTTCCTCCGGTATTCGGGAGTTGCATAATCTCATAGTCATAGGAACTTGTATAAGTTATGGAGAAAGCAATAGCAATAAACTAAACGATCATAGTGCTAAGCTAATGGATGTGTCAAGTCAATCGCATCATTCTCTAATGATGTGATCCCGTTTATCAAATGACAACTATTGTCCATGGCTAGGAAACTTAACCATCTTTGATTAACGAGCTAGTCAAGTAGAGGCATACTAGTGACACTCTGTTTGTCTATGTATTCACACATGTATCAAGTTTCCGGTTAATACAATTCTAGCATGAATAATAAACATTTATCATGATATAAGGAAATATAAATAACAACTTTATTATTGCCTCTAGGGCATATTTCCTTCAGCCTTCGGCCTAGTTAGGCGGGAAACTTTTTTTTAAATAAAATTTCGCCCGAAGAAATTCCTAATAAAATAAAATAAAACTAAAAATCCCAGAAACAATTTTCACCGTCTAAACCTATTATTGAGAACAAAGTGAACATTTTTCTGGCCTAAAATGCAATTTTCAAAAATGCATATTTTTCTAAATTCAAATAAAATATAAATTTGATTTCAAAATTTCTTCTCCAATATTCCTCTCCTTTTAAGAAGTCATATTATCTTCACTCTTTTATTTTTAATATTGGAAATAATTGGAGAGAATAATATAAAAATCAAAATGATCGTCTTTTCAAATCTGATAAAATTCAAATATGAAAATTTATGAAATCCTCAACTCTCTCCTTGGGTCCTTGAGTTGCTTAAGATTCCTAGGATCACAACCAAATATGCAAATAAAATATGATATGCATATGATGACCTATGTATAACATCCAAATTGAAAATTTGGGATGTTACAAACCTACCCCCCTTAAGATGAATCTCGCCCTCAAAATTCGGGTTGGCTAGAGAATAGGTGTGGGTGGTCTTTCCGTACGTCTTCTTCTATTTCCCAGGTGACTTCACCCTCGGTATGGTGGTTCCACTGAACTTTACAAAACTTGATAACCTTGCTGCGAGTAACTCGGCTGGCAAACTCGAGAATCTTAACGGGTTTCTCCTCGTAGGTTAGATCACTCTCCAACTGAATTGCTTCCAGGGGCACTATATCTCTTAGAGGAATATCGGCCATCTCAGCATGGCACTTCTTCAACTGGGAAACGTGAAACACATCATGAACTCCTGACAATCCTTTGGGTAATTCCAACTTTTAGGCAACTTCTCAAATACGTTCCAGAACTCGGTATGGTCCTACAAATCTCGGGGCTAACTTTCCCTTAACTCGAAATCGTTTAACTCCTCGGAGTGGTGACACACGAAGATACGCTCTGTCTCCAATCTCGTAGACTACCTCCTTGCGTTTTGTATCGGCATAACTCTTCTACCTGGACTGAGCTACCTTTAGTCTATCTCGGATCAACTTAACCTTCTATTCAGATTCTTCGATCAAATCTGGTCCAAACAACTGACGGTCTCCTACTTCATCCCACATCAATGGTGTCCTGCATCTCCTTCCATACGGAGCTTCAAAAGGGGCCATCTTCAAACTAGCCTGACAGTTGTTGTTGTATGAGAACTCTGCGTAGGGCAAATTATCTTCCCAACTAGATCCATAATCCAGCGCACAAGCTCTCAACATGTCCTCCAGAATCTGATTAACTCTCTCTGTCTGTCCATCGGTCTGCGGATGAAAGGCTATACTGAACCCTAGCCTAGTACCCAAAGTCTGGTGCAGCTGATTCCAAAACTTTGAGGTAAACCGTGTCCCTCTATCTGATACGATGGTCCTCGGAACTCCATGCTGACATACGATCCTAGTCATATATATCTTGGCTAACTTCGCGCTTGTATATGTGGTTTTCAAGAGGATAAAGTGAGCCACTTTGGTCAAGCGATCAACTACTACCCAGATTGAGTCATATCCTGATCTGGTCCTAGGTAATCCAGTAATGAAATTCATGCCAAGTTTATCCCACTTCCAATCAGGTATCGGCATAGGCTGTAATAATCCGGCTGGCTTCTGATGTTCTGCCTTAACTCTCTGACATACATCACATACTGCTACATACTCAGTTCATACCTGTCCATTAGAAACGTTCCTTCAAATCCAAATACATCTTGGTGTTTCCGGGGTGAATCGAGTATGGCGAGTCATGAGCTTCCTGGAGTATTAACTTCCTGATATCCGCATTGTTGGGCACATATACACGATCCTCAAACCATAAAGTCCCGTGCTCATCCTCACGAAAACCTTTGGCTTTTCCTTTTCTCATCTTCTCCTTTATCTTAGCGATTTCCTTATCATCCTTCTGAGCTTCTTGAATCCTTCCCAATCATGTAGACTGAACCTCCATTGCTGCAACAAAACCTCTTGGAACTATCTCCAAATGAAGTTCCTTGAGATCGTCTACTAATTCCTGCGGTAATCCTCCGCTTACGAGGGTATTTGCATAACTCTTGCGGCTCAAAGCGTCTGCTACGACATTGGCCTTTCCTGGATGTTAATGCAATTTCATATCATAATCCTTTATGATCTCCAACCATCTCCTCTGCCTGAGATTCAACTCCTTCTGCGTGAAAATGTACTTTAGACTCTTGTGATCCGTGTACACATCACAGCGGTTTCCACTCAGAAAATGTCTCCAGGTCTTGAGCGCATGCACTATGGTTGCTAACTCCAAATCATGTGTGGCATAATTCAACTCATGAGGTCGAAGCTATCGTGAGGCATATGAAACAACTCTTCCATCTGGCATAAGTACACCTCCATGTCCCAAGCAAGAAGCATCGCAATACACTTGGAAATCTTTGCGTATATTCGGAAGAATCAGTACTGGGGCTGTAACCAAACGTTTCTTCAACTCCTGAAAACTGGCCTCACAATCCTCGGTCCATTTGAACTTGGTGTCCTTCTTCAACAACTCTGTCATGGGTTTCGCAATCTTGGAAAAAATCTCAATGAATCTCCGATAATATCCTGCGAGTCCCAGAAAAGTTCAGATCTCTCCAACTGAGGTGGGTGCCAACCACTCAATGACAGATTGAACCTTGGTAGGGTCTACTATTATACCTTCTCCTGATATAACATGCCCAAGAAATCCAACTTCTTTCAACCAAAACTCACACTTGCTGAATTTGGCATATAACTGATGTTCCCTAAGCTTCTCGAGAACTAGACGCAAGTGTTCCTTGTGTTCCTCTTCATTCTTTGAGTACACCAAAATATCATCAATGAACACCAAAACAAACTTATCCAAAAACTCCATGAACACCTTGTTCATCATACTCATAAAATAGGCAGGGGCATCAGTCAATCCAAATGACATGACCATGTACTCATATAGCCCGTACCTTGTGGTAAACGTTGTCTTAGGTATATCCTGTTCTCGGATCTTCACTGGTGGTATCCTGATCTTGGAGAATACTTTATCTCATTTCAATTGGTCAAACGGATCATTGATCATCGGTAGTGGATACTTGTTCTTGATCGTCACTTCATTCAATGCCCGATAATCAACAACCATTCTCAAAGATCCATCCTTCTTGTCAACTAAGAGGGTTGGGGCTCCCAACAGTGATGAACTTGGTCGGATATATTCTTTCTCCAATAACTCCTTAATCTTCTTCTTAATTTCCTCCAGATCATTTGCGGGCATCTGATACGGTCTCTTCGATATTGGTTTGGTACCTGGCAACAGCTCTATCAAAAACTCTATCTCTTGATCTGGCGGCATGCCTGGTAGTTCCTCTGGAAATACATCCGGGTAATCCTTCACAACAGGCACTTCTTCCTAAACAAATCTCGTGAGAGAATTTACTTGGGTCCTCCTTGGCGCATGCCTAGATAGATACTTGATCCTTTTTCCCTCCTAAGTGGTGAGTAGAATTGACTTACTAGCACAATCGATATTTCCTCCATGCATGGATAGCCAATCCATGCCTAATATGACATCTAATCCTTGTGACTCCAAAACTATCGGGTCTGAGGGGAAAACCTGCCTACCTATGGTCAATGGCATCTGAAAATATCCACTGCTTGCCATATACTCCTCTCTAGGTGAGCTTACTAACATAGGTGTCTTAAGAACGTTGGTGGGCAACTTATACTTATCCACAAATCCCCTTGATATGTATGAAAGCGATGCACCAGTATCAAAAAGAACTATTGTAGTAAATGACTTAATCAGGAACTTACCTATAACTGCATCTGGTTGTTCTTCAACCTCCTCCACGTTAACGTGGTTCACTTGTCCTCTGGTGAAAGGGTTGGGCTTCTTCCCAGAGCTTCCATTTCCATTGACATTATTCAACTCTAAGCAATCATTGGCGTAGTGTCATGTCTTCCCGCACTTGTAACAAGTGACATGGCTCAGGTCCTTCTTAGCGGGTGTTGCTGGGTTGGAACGGTTCTGGCTGCTGATTCCTTCATTCCCATTTCCATTCTTAGGCCCACTGTGGTTATGTGAGCTTCCTCCATTGTGAGTATGGCCTCCATGGTTATGGGTGTAACCTCCGGAGTTAGGGGTAAAGCAAGGCTTCTGCTGAGCTCCAGAATTGTACTTAGCCTCTCCATACTTCCGTTTGCGGCTCTCTATCTGCTGATGTTTGCTTCCAATCATAAGGGCCCTATCTACCAACTCCTGGTAGTTAGTAAATGTTGCCACCGTCAACTGCATACTCATCTCATCATTCAGCCCTTCCATAAACTTCTCTTGCTTCGCGGCATCTGTGGCCACGTCATCTGGGGCATAGTGAGCTAAATTGCTAAACTCATCCATGTACTGTCCCACAGTACGGTTTCCCTGGCATAAGTTGCGAAACTCATGCTTCTTCATGTTCATCGCTCCAGTTGAGACATGGGCGGTGCGGAAAGCTTGCTGAAACTGATCCCATGTGACATTGGCTATGGGAAAAGTGGCGGTGTAATTCTCCCACCATGAGGCCGCGGGTCCATCCAATTGGTGTGCGGCAAAGCGAACCTTCTCAGCATCCGTGCAACCTGTGGTGGTCTGCTCTCTTCCAATCCTACGGAGCCATTCATCAGCAAAAATCGGCTCGGTGCTACTTGAAAACATCGGCGGATTCAACCTTAGAAAATGGGCTAAGTTGTCGACTGGAGGTGGTGGCGGTGGGTTGTTATTGTTGTTGTTGTTGCCTTGGTTCTAGACTAGTAGCTGCATCAAGGCATTCTGCTGTTGGATCAACTGGGTGAGCTCCGGTGGAAAGACAAATCCGGGGTCACGTCTCGGAGGCATCTGATAGGTTAGAGGGGAGAGATTAGAATAGAGTGAGGTCTAGAGACAAATCACTACCCATATGCACATGAGACAAACACATTCATATCACACCACTCAATTCAAACAAGGGCATAAAATCGATCTAGCTACCGTTACAAAATACTCAGACTACTACTATATACATGGAGGAATACTATAGATAATATGTTGGTCGACTAGAAATTTTGATCGGAAGAAGACTCCATGATATCTGCTCCAGCTTCATCTTCATAGTCATCATGACTGTCGAGGTCAAAGTTGGTGTCGTCGATGATGATGTAGTCCTCGGGATGGTTGTCGTCTCCTGGCGCAGGGTCTCCCGTCAATACCCCTAGCTTCTTCTTCAGATCTTCATTCTTCTGCAGTAGTACTGCAATTTGCTCTTCATATCCATCACGTGTAGACTTGAGTTCCTCTTCTAGCTCCATGTTCCTCGTCATCACCTTATTTAGGTCTATCATGCTGGCGCTCATCTGGTTCTCCTGACGACGAATGTGTTGGTTTAACTCCTGGATGTAGGCTGCAATGGACTTGTCCCTCCTGGTGCAGATCATCTCCCATTGCTCATGTCGGCGTCCACATACCTGGTAGGTGGTGTCCTTAAGATCCTTGTGGCATACTTCGCTGATGCGTCCCATGGCAATGTGAGCTGCCATGCTTTTTCCTAGACTCCAGGTTGGTGCGTCAAAGGAAAACTCTATGGGCTTAGTGACTGGTGTGAAAGTCCTTCCTGGAACGTGTACTCGAATTGTCCAACGCTCTTCTTCAGGTAGACTGGCGGTGTAAGTCCCGGTGAAGCTTGGTATTCCGATGTTCAGGTACCTAGTGGCTTCCTTCAAGTGTCGTCCAAAAGGGGTGTCTTCATCCGGTTGAGCAAACTTGTTCCTTGGGTCTGCCATCTATAGAGTAGAAAGTGGAGAAGATTCAGAAATGAGTAGAGAAGAGTGTCCTATGGCTTATCTTAGTGGTCGCATCCTACAGTCAGCGTGTGCTCTGATACCATCTTGTAGCGATCCGACCTCAAACGGTCAAATCTCTACGTATAAGTGTCATCCCTGGATCGGTAATGCTGACACACAGTACTTGAAGGATTTATAACAGAGTTCAATCACACACTTATTACATCGAATGTCTCAAAAAAGAACTTATTACAATAATATGGCTGAAGGCCATCTAATGAAGATAACAGCGGAAGCTTCACAGGTAAATGAGTCCATCAACTCCAACGACATAGCTGAGTGCATGACAACGACCTAGCGCACCTTACTCTTCGTCTGAAAACTCTGCAACATAATACGTTGCAGCCTGTGTAGGTCAGCACATGGAATATGTTGGCAAGATAACACTATAGAGCAATGAACAAGTAACATCTATAACTATATGCATATATGGCTGGTGGAGGCTCTATGGTTATCATTTGCATAAAGCTAGTTTTTCCCTACAACAAAGGAATGTATTTTATTTAACTACAAAGTTTGTTGAAAACATTGAGAATGGTAACCCCATCTCAATCCCAAAATTAATAATCATTAAGCCAACAAGTTAATTAAGTAAAGTGATGAGATCAACATAGTAATTCAAGCACCAGATACTCAAGATGTCCATAACCAGGGACACCGCTAACCATTTAGTTTCTACACTCTGCAGAGGTTTGAGCACTTTTCCCCACAAGACTCGATCTCCTCCGTTGTATTTCTCGCATTGCATGATGTTTGAGAAACGGATGACCGAGACACCGTCTTTCTGAAGAGGTCCCCTTAACCGATAGATAGGCCGGTACACCTACAATCCCCTACATCTGCTAGCCCATCATGGAAAGGATTCCCACAACTTACTCAACTATGCCAGAGCCCATAATGGCTTGTGGCTTCCCACAAAAGTTTCCAGCATGAATAACATAATGATCCCTTTGAGCCTGGGTGGCGAAACATATGAAAAATCACACGGATACCTCAGGATTCTCCTTTGGACAGCACTGGATTTCCCCAGGTGCCCACAAACCAATCCACCCAGATGTGTGTTAAAGTAGCCACCTTAAGTTAACCCTTAGTTCATAATAATACTCACAACTGTCATGAATCACTCAAACCAAACCACGTCTACGAGCATAGCATAGCAAAGTATAATAAGCGTAACGTAGTAACTCCCAAGGTTTTAATAAAAGGGCGATAGGTACTAGCTCAACAACTACTTCCCAATACCCCATGTTAAGAAGATCCTACTCATGCAATGTTTGAGGATTGATACTAATGCATAAAAATTGGGAAATAAGGGATATGATCAAAGTGTTACTTGCCTTGATGATGATCTGAAAACCCTAGTGACTCGTAGTAACATGCTTCGCACCCTGGAAACTCTACCGTGAACAAACAATAGCATACATAAGCAATCAAGCATAAGATGCAATGGTAAAACTCAAATGAAAAGAACCAAACTGAAACTTCAACTGAAGAGCTTTGATTTGCAAAAAGAATCAACCAAATTGGAGCTATGAAACTCAAACTACGATCAAAAGAAGTTCGAATTCAAATCTTCTTGAAACCAAATTTTAATTTGTCAAAACCATGTTCAAGTTGGTTATCTGGAAAGAGGGGAACAAGACGAAGATTTTGGCATTGGTTTCACTAGATTTGGACAAGCGAGCAAAAAGTTATGAGGGTTTGAAGATCAGTGACTGATCTGTGATAAAATTAATCGCGGATAGTTCCTTGGCCGAAAATAAAATAAAAGAAAAACCCTAACAAATGAATGTTCGCTATAAACCCTAATGAACGAAAACGTTCGCTACAGAGTAATAACGGACGAACGTCCGCAATTTAGATCCAACTGGAAAACCGAAAGAAAACCCTAACTCTAAAAAACCCGGAAGATAAACCAATTCGGGTATTTTACCGGTTAACTGGAGGAAAATCGCCAGCGGCGGGGATGGCGGGATTTGGCGAGACGGCGCGGGGCGCCGGGGTCCGCGGCGAGCGCATGCGGCTACGGCGGCAAACGCGGGCGGCGGCGCAGCAGTAGCGGCGGCGGCGGGCTCGGCGGCGAGCACTGCGGTCAGAGTGGGGAGAGGAGGCGGCGGAGTGGCGACGCTATTTAAAGGGCGAGGGGGACGGCCTTGCGGGAGGGAGCATGGAGGCTCGTGTCCGAGCCGGACGCGGCTACGACGGCGCTCGGCACTCCTGTCCCGAGTCGGAGAGGGAGGCGGCGCGGCGCTGCGGGCCGGCCTGCTCTGCTGGGCCTTCGACCCAGTCGGGCGGGAAATTATTTTTTAATAAAATTTCATCTGAAGAAAATCCTAATAAAATAAAAAAAATTCTAAAAATACGAGAAACAATTTTCACCGTCTAAACCTATTATTTAGAACAAAATGAACATTTTTCTGGCCTAAAATGCAATTTTCAAAAATGCATTTTTTTCTAAATTCAAATAAAATAGCAAATAAAATCCAAATAAAATATAAAATTCGATTTTAAAATTTCTTCTCCAATATTCCTCTCTTTTGAAGAAGTCATATTATCTTCACTCTTTTATTTTTAATATTGAAAATAATTGGAGAGAAAAATATAAAATCAAAATGATCCTCTTTTCAAATTTGATAAAATTCAAATATGAAAATTTATGAAATCCCCAACTCTCCAATATGCCTCAAATATGAAAATTTATGAAAATTTATGAAATCCTTGGGTCCTTGAGTTGCTTAAGATTCCTAGGATCAATGTGCAAATAAAATATGATATGCATATGATGACCTATGTATAACATCTAAATTGAGAATTTGGGATGTTACAGCGATAGTTGTAGAAGCAACAGTTGGCGAGACGACCACAACGCTACGATGGAGATCAAGGTGTCAAGCTGGTGACAATGGAGATCATGACGATGCTTTGGAGATGGAGATCAAAAGCACAAGATGATGATGGCCATATCATGTCACATATTTTGATTGCATGTGATGTTTATCTTTTATGCATCTTATTTTGCTTAGTACGGCAATAGCATTATAAGATGATCCCTTAACTAAAATTTCAAGGTATAAGTCTTCTCTCTGAGTATGCACCGTTGCAACAGTTCGTCATGTTGAGACACCACATGATGATCGGGTGTGATAGACTCTACGTCCTGACATGTACAGACATGGCCTCGGAACACTGGAGACCGAAAGGTCGAACGTGAATCATATAGTAGATATGATCAACATAGAGATGTTCACCATTGATGACTACTCCATCTCACGTGATGAACGGACATGGTTTAGTTGATCTGGATCACGTACCATTTAGATGACTTGAGGGATGTTTATCTAAGTGGGAGTTCTTAAGTAATTTGATTAATTGAACTTAACTTATCATGAACTTAGTCCTGATAGTTTTTGCATATCTATGTTGTAGATCAATGGCCCGTGCTACCGTTCCCTTGAATTTTAATGCGTTCCTAGAGAAAGCTAAGTTGAAAGATGATGGTAGCAACTACACGGACTGGGTCCGTAACTTGAGGATTGTCCTCATTGCTGCATAGAAGAATTATGTCCTTGATGCAC
The DNA here is from genome assembly GCF_056163025.1 of Triticum urartu. Taxonomy (NCBI): domain Eukaryota; kingdom Viridiplantae; phylum Streptophyta; class Magnoliopsida; order Poales; family Poaceae; genus Triticum; species Triticum urartu. The sequence goes on along the minus strand of NC_141876.1, from coordinate 493,624,104 downwards.
CGCTAGGTGAAAGGCTTGTTGCAGGAGCAGATGTTGATGTTATGAACATCTGGCAAGCTTGATCTGATGATTAATTGATAGTTCAGTGTGCCGTGCTTTACAACTTAGAATCGGGACTTCAAAGACGTTTTGAATGTCATGGACCATATGAAATGTTCCAGGAGTTGAAGTTAATATTTCAAACAAATGCCCAAGTTGAGAGATATGAAGTCTCCAACAAGTTCTATAGCTGCAAGATGGAGGAGAACAGTTCTATCAATGAACACATACTCAAAATGTCTGGGTATCATAACCACTTGACTCGGGTGGGAGTTAATCTTCCACATGATAGTGTTATTGGCAGGGTTCTTCAATCACTACCACCAAGCTACAAAGGCTTCATGATGAACTATAATATGCAAGGGATGGACAAGACAATTCCCGAGCTCTTCGCAATGCTCAAAGCTGCGGAGGTAGAAATCAAGAAGGAGCATCAAGTGTTGATGGTTAAGAAGACCACTAGTTTCAAGAAAAAAGATAAGGGAAAGAAGGGGAACTTGAAAAAGAATGGCAAGCAAGTTGCCAATCCCGGCACTACAAAAAGAAGACACATCCGTGACATTTTGGGCTGAACGATTTTTTTTCTGTCATACATATGACACTTCTATGATGATAATTGTGACAAAACCCGATATCATCATAGATGTGGTGGGCTCCTACTTCTATGACAAAAAATCATGACAGAAAATGGGCTTTTCGTCCTGGGCGGGCCGGAGACGCAGCTGCATGACATTCTTTGGGCCGTCCATGACGGAAAAAACCATGGTAGAAGAGAGGGGGAGGAAAATTTCGGGGAGTTCCCGGTTATGGTGGGAGGTCGGGGGCCGAGCGATGCGCGTTTCTCTCGTACACATACGCGCGTGTGTGCGAGGCATTGGCTCTAACTGAAGCCGAGCGAGGCCTTGCGCTCTAACTGAACCCGAGCGATTGCACTGCAAGCTACACATTACTGAACCCGAGCGATCGATTGATGGCTGTTAACTGAACCCGATCGAGCGATTCCTTCACTACTGCTGCTAACTGAAGCCGATCGATGCTGCCTCTGGGATGAACAGTGAGCGTTGCGGGGGGTTTGGATGAACAGTGAGCGGTGGTGTTGCCTCTGGATGAACAGGACCTCGTGGTGTGGTGGAGGGCTGGATGAACAGTAGACGGTGGAGGGGTGCCCGTGGAGGGGTGGTTGAACAGGACCCCGTGGTGTGGAGGGCTGGATGAACAGTAGACGGTGGAGGGGTGGTTGAACAGTAGCCGGTGGAGTAGCGCACGATGGAGGCTGGATGAACAGGAGCCCGTGGAGGCTGGAGGAGGTCGACGGTGGCCCATGGAGGCTGGAGGAGGTCGACGGTGGAGATGAACAGTATCCCGTGGAGTCCCGTTTTGCGGTACACCACACCCCTCCCGATGAACAGGACCCCCGTTTCGACCGTAGCGCTCCAACAGAAGTCTGTTTCGTCCGTTTTGCGGTACGCCACACCCCTCCCGATAAACAGGACCCCTGTTTCGACCGTAGGAGGTCCGTTCCCTCCGTTTTGCGGTACGCTAGACCCCTCCCGATCAACAGGACCCCGTTCCAAAAGTAGGAGGTCCGTTTCCTCTGTTGTGCGGTACGCCAGGCCTCATATCCATTACCTGTTCCGTCCAAGACCTCCCGATGAACACAACCACGCATTCCGTTCCGACCCAGCCGGTTGGCTCCCACGCGTTCCATTGCCTCCCGATGAACACGACCCATTCCGTTGCCTCCCCATGAACACGACGCATTCGTTGCCTCCCCATGAACATAGCACATTCCATTGCCTCCCCATGAACACGACGGCGATGCTATTTCTCCGTTCTGACCCATCCATGTACACGATCCCTGGCCGTATGTATGCGTGAGTAGGCGCTCGAGACCCCGCCTGTATGTACACATATGTGGCCGTATTTCCTTTCTTGCACCCTGGTCGTTGTACGTACGTGTACATGCTACGTGCGCGCCTCTACTAAGACACGTACGCGCCTCTACTACGACACATGCGCGCCTCTACATCCACCAGTATATATGTACGTACACGTTCGCGACCAGAATGACAACGCTACGTACGCTTCGACCAGGTTGGTCCCGACTGTCAGGCACTTCCTTGCCTGCGAAGATGTAGCTGGTGGGTCCCAGCAGTCAGGGGGGCGAATCGTTTTTTTGCCTGGACGCACTTCTTTGCGTGCGAAGATGTAGCTGGTGGGTCCCAGCAGTCAGGGGGAAACGTTTTTTTTTGTGAAATACAGTGGCTCGTCCGGTGGGTCCCAGCTGTCAGGTGGAGGAATCATTATTTTCCGCGTAATAAGGAGGCACTTCCTTGCTGCGGCTGTGGACCCAGCTGTCAGCCTCTCCACGTACAGTCCATGTCCGATGGAAGTCGTTCCTTGACCACGTTGACCACGCCGCGCCGAGAGCACCAGGGCGGTGGATGACGGGGAGGCCTAGGAAGGGGACAACGGGGAGCCGGGGAAGATGCGACAGTGGAAGCCCACACAGAGAGGAGTACGAGGGTTCACTGGTTCGGCTGCGGTGTGAGGCTGCCGTCGCCGCAGGGCCTAGCCAGCGGTGGGAATAGTAGGGGGCGGTGAGGCCTCCGCGGCAGCACAGCCGTCCATGGGAGGCAGGAGGATGCGGCATGACCGGCGCTGATTTGGGCGGCTGGAGCAAGAAGACCAGAGGTTGAAGAAGCACTACAGCCGTTGGATGGACATCGTACGGTCACTGGAGCTAGAATCGTTTATATTGACTAAGTTGATAAAGCCCTCCGTCCCCGTCAACTTAGTAGGCCCACAAGTCAGCCTCCCACACGGGTGGGTCCTAGCTAGCAGGGGGTATTCATTTTTTTGTGCGTAATAAGGAGGCACTTCCGGTGGGTCCAAGCTGACAGCAGGGGGAACGTTTTTTTCACATGGTGGCCCTCGGGTGGGTCCTAGTAGTCAGGGGCAAACGTTTTTTTCGCGAAATACTGGTGGGCGTCCAGTGGGTCCCTGCTGTCAGGTGGAGGAATAATTATTTTCCGCGTAATAAGGAGGCACTTCCTTGCGGCTGCCATGGACCCAGCTGTCAGCCTCTCCACGTACAGTATTCTTCCGATGGAATTCGGTCGTTGACCACATTGACCATGTCGCACCGAGAGCACCACGGCGGTGGACGATGGCGAGGCCTAGGAAGGGGACGACGCTGAGCTGGGGAAGACGCGGCAGTGGATGCCCACGCGGAGAGGAGTATGAGGGTTCACTGGTTCGGCTGCGCTGTCGTCGCCGCAGAATAACAGGGGGTGTGGGTGAGTGGAGTGGAGGGATGGCCTGGCCAGCGGTGGGAGTAGTATGGGGGCGGTGAGGCCTCCGCGGCAACACAGCCGTCCATGGGAGGCAGGAGCAGGCGACACGACCGGCGCTGCTTTAGGCGGCTAGAGCAAGAAGACCAGAGGGTGAAGAAGCACTACAGCCGTTGGATGGACATAGTACGGTCAGTCGAGCTAGAATCGTGCATATTGACTAAGTTGATAAAGTCCTTCGTCCCCGTCAACTTAGTAGGCCCACTACACTGGGTCCCAGCTAGCAGGGGGAGTATTCATTTTTTGTGCGTAATAAGGAGGCACTTCCTTGCGTGCGAAGATATAGCTGGTGGGTCGAGCTATCAGCGGCGGTAACATTTTTTTCGTGAAATACAGAGGCCCTTTCGGTGGGTCCCAGATGTCAGGTGGAGGAATCATTATTTTGCGCGTAATAAGGAGGCATTTCCTTGCGTGCGGCCGTGGATCCAGCTGTCAGCCTCTCCACGTACAGTCCTCTTCAGATGCATGTCGGTCGTTGACCATGTTGACCACGCCATGCCGAGTGCACCAGGGTGGTGGACGACGGCGAGGCCTAGGAAGGGAACGACACGGAGGCAAGGAAGACTCGGCAATTGTTTTTGTTTCCCACGTGGAGGGGAGTATGACTGTACGAGGGTTTACTGGTTCGCCTGCCTTCGTCGGAGAATAACAGCAGATGTGGGTGAGTAGAGGGATGGCTAGGCCAGCGATGGGAGTACGGTGGGGCGGTGAGGCCTGCGCGGCAGCACAGTCGGCCGCGGGAAGGAGGGAGCAGGCAGTCCCGCCGGCGCTTGTTTGAGCGACTGGAGCAGGAAGAGCAGAGATTGAAGAAGCACGACGGCCGTTGGATGGACATCCAATAGTATACAGGCCATCTGTGGAAAGCCTCAAATATGTGGAAAACAGCATACATCCCATATGCCATTATTTCAAATAATTTACAGCCCATTTGCTAATTCTTACGGGTTTTTTTGGAGCCCATATTCTTTTTATTAGCATTACAGCCCATATTGTGGCCACGGTTAAAAAATTATACGAAATTTTGCATATGTCGGTGCGGTCTAAACTATTTTTAATCCCAAAATTTCAACTCACATTCAGACTGATTTTAAAAATAAATGTATATCAATATAAAATCAAATAAATTGTTCATGCATAAAAATCAATGCAATTTAAAATCTTGAAATGAAAAAAAGATATTTGAAACTAATTTCCAGTTTGATGTGTTTTAAAAATGTACAGCCCATTTCTCATTACTGATAGGCCATTTTCTCGGCCAGCCGAATGAAGCTCTCCTCGTCTTGAAAGATTTGCAGCCCAACATGCCTGACAAAGTGACTTACTTGACAAATCACAAAAAAACTGGGCTAGCCATTTTTAGAAAGAAAAAAAACTACTGGGCTGGTCTGTGGTAAACATAAAAGAAAAGGCTGCCTAGACAGGCCAAAGTGTCCCGCACAGCCCAGTTGACACTCTGCTTCAATCTCAAAAACAAATTAGATAAATGCCACTCCAATTATGGTGATTCATAAAAATGCCACTGCAATTTCCAAACTTTGAAAAATGCCACTTCAATTTTTGCAAACTTTGAAAAACGCCACTGCAGTTTGCAAACTTTGAAAAATGCCACTCCAGACTTCGAAAAATGCCACTAGAAATGGCATGAAATGGCATTTTTCAAAGTTTGGAAATTGCAGTGGCATTTCTTGGATACACCAGATTTCAAGTGGCATTTATCAAATTAACCCAAAACAAAAATAACCGGGCGAGGTGCTGGGTCCCTGGTGTCAGCCGCTCGTTGTGCAATTCTCTCATTTATTGACTACGTTAACAATGGCATGGGACCCAGATGTCAGAAATCCACTAGGAGGAGCCATTTTTTTATTGGCTTGAAATAAGGAGGCACTTTCTTGTGTACTGCCATGACCTTGGCGGGTCCCTGCTGTCATCCTCTCAACGTACAATCATCTCCTGATTGTGTACGTGTCAACTTGTTAGGCCCACAAGTCAGCCTCTAAACCCGTGGAGGACAAATACAACCCATTTAAAAAAATAACACCCCATTCCATAAGTTTAAATGGAAAGTTCAACATTCAAAGCAAAGTAACAGGTCTGATCCACATATAGAGTACTGAACTTCCATGTTGACAACCATCATAGCCAAGTTAACTATCTACTCCCACTAATACTCTAGTAGCGTACAAGTACTAACTTACTCTTAGCTAACTAGACGATGACGGCCGCCATCTGTGGCACACGCTAAACGCCGACACCGGCGTCGTGCGCCTCGCCTCGGACTTGCAAGAGGTGCGATAGGGTGCGTTGCTCACGCGCGTTGGCCCTTTCCATGCCGGCGTGGTCCACCAAAGCTTCGGCTTCCAAGCGGGAAACCCACTTGACGAGCTGGTAGTAAAAATCAGCGTCGCGAACGTGTGCATGCCCGACAGCCTCCAGGGCTATTTGTCGGGCGCCGGCCTCCACGTAGTCAGCCCAGTTGCGGGCGCTCTGCTCGCGACTCAGAGCATCGGTGCGCTGCTGCTCCATGCCCCACTGGCGGCGCAAATCGGCGATACGCTGCTCCTTCGCCAGGCGATCGCGCTCCAACAACTCCCGCTCCTTCGCCAGGCGGTCGCGCTCCAACAACTCCTGCTCCTCCACCATGCGCATTGCCATCTAAAGACAGATAGAATGCCTCCTCCCTCCATCTGCCTTCCGGTGAAAACCCGAACACTAGTTCCGGCGGTGACTGCCTCCAGCGTCGCTTACCGCGGACGGGCGGGGGCATGGCAGACGTGGCGAGCGACGTCGGGCCGGTGGGGGCTTATGAGGATATGGCAAGTTGGGTCAGGGTGGCACCGGAGAAGGCCGGGAAGCAGTACTTATAGGCGGAAGGTAGCGCAACAGTCATCGGAATTCAATGCATAATGGCTTAGCGCGCCAGCTTGCCGTGGAAAACTAGATAAACTGAAATTATGACTGTGCCGTCCCGTCCCATCTAGGTCGCACGCCGGCATGGCGGTCAAATGAGTGCACTCGAATCATCTTCCTCCTTGTCAATAATGATTCCACGGATTTAAAAAGCCCGCAACAATTAAAGCGTATCTTTTTTCGCATCGGTTAGCTGCCTTAATTACGGCCGGCTGCATGCAGGCACTCAGAATCGCTCGAAGGCAGTACGCGAAGTAGCATGCAATGAGTCGGAGCCGAGGGCACGCATGCAGCCACTTAAATCACTGGAATTAATTAGGATTAAACTTCTGCAAGCCGTTAATTATTGCCATGCCTTGGTCTTGCTGCTTTGCTCATGGAATTAATTAGGCTTAAACTTCTTCAGAGGTAGGCATTTTTATCCGTGTAGGATCGATAGTGTAGCTTGTCAGTTTCTTCAGAGGTAGGCATTTTTATTCAAAAAACTGCCACTTCGCATCTTGCATCGCAAAAAAACTGCCAGGAGCGTATTTGTAGGCTAGCTAGTGATCGATCAGTAACTTGTAAACACTGAGCGAACAGAAATAAGTAATTGTTAATGCATCTCAATGATTCACAGATCATATACAAATATGTTGCTCCAAAAGCAAAGATCAGCCACTTCGGATCTTGCATCGCAACTAAAACTAACTAGTACGATTCCCATACATAAGATCAACATGTTAATGCATCTCAATGATTCACAGATCATATACAAATATGTAGCTCCAAAAGCAAGTATCTAGAAAAAACATTTGTTCTTCCTACTAACATGGATGCTTCTCTTGGCCAACATTCAGTACAGACTGAAAGACAAATTTGTTTGTGAAGTCTACAATTCCTCTTGCAAACGTAAGTGGTTTCACCAACAGCTGGAACCATGAGAATGAACCACACACGATGGAGGAACATCCACTGCAATATGATTTGGTCTTCTCTCGATCACACTGCGAGACTATTTTCGGAATACAAACTTTAACTTAGGCAAAATGATGCCCATTGTATAATCAGATCAACGCAATGAAGCACCTAGTGTTGTTCAATAAATAGTATAGTACTACTTTTCTGCAGTCCATGAAGTGACTATCCAATCTTTCTGTGTCTATTTTCAAATGGCACTGCATGCAGTGACTATACTATTCTCTTGTGCCGTTCAACCAAAATTGCGGACACTTTATTTGTTTGCCAAATAGCAATGGGAGACATCTCTGTCTGCACAAATATCAAGCAGCTAGTAAACATATACCACATCTTGTATTTTCGGTTTAAACATGTCTCTTCTGCTTAGCATCTGTCATGTTCTGCACTGGACAATCTGATACAGTTATGTTTTGCCCTGGACAATTTCATACTGAATTGATTTGCTGGTTCAGAGCAGAAATATAGCACCTATTCTTCATCGGACCAAGGATATCCATGCTCGCAGTGATGGAAGATGTGAAATCGATACAACCGAAATTGAGCACCCAATCATTGAATCCTGTCCTGCACCTCCAATGTAGGTCCACCCTGCCAATAAATTCACATGCAAACCACTAGTATTACTATCTAATGACAGTACAAAAAGAGTAGAAAGATAGTAGCAAACCATGTACCTTCGTAATGAACAGCTCATAGTGCCACCAATTGGATATAAAGGTTTGGAAAAAAACATGCTCCTAATGTTGAACCAGTTGGACTTTTTGTGCAGTTCCACTAAAATCGAGCATCCCTGTTTGCATAGATATTGAAAGTGTGATTACTCTAAAAGTGGCACTAGTTGAAGCATAGACTCACAAATATAAGCATTCCAATTTCTTAATGGGAAAAGGTAGCAAGACTGTTTCTAACCACCTGTTTGAAGGAATAAATAAAGCAACAGCGGCTGATGTCAGGAAGGCATACATAGTTTTTTCTGAAAAACTGAGCCATTCTTGACCTTTCCTCTTCTTTTAAGCAAATTTTGTGCAGTTCTACTAAAATAAAATGCCATCACCGCCTTGACAATTCAGTGACACCGTACAAAAGGAAATGACTTAACATTACATCATGATGTCAGGTATGTAGTCGACAGGCATTAGAGACAAACATACAGACCTCCTCCGATAACATAATGAACATTAATTTTAACAAAGGTGTGACTAGCTTTACCGGGATAATTTGAGTGAACTCTACACCCTTTGTTCCTTAATATAAGATGTTTTCACGATTCAATTTAAAGTACCCAAACATCTAGTATTTAGAAAAACAGGTAGTAGTTTTCTTGAGCACATATCTGGGAAAGCTTGCCACACTTTATTTATGTCCATACGCTAATGCAACACCATTCAAATACTACAAATATACACTAATCCAGTTGTTGGAAATATGCCCTAGAGGCAATAATAAATTAGTTATTATTATATCATATTTCATTGTTCATGATAATCGTTTATTATCCATGCTAGAATTGTATTGATAGGAAACTCAGATACATGTGTGGACACATAGACAACACCATGTCCCTAGTAAGCCTCTAGTTGACTAGCTCGTTGATCAATAGATGGTTACGGTTTCCTAACCATGGACATTGGATGTCGTTGATAATGGGATCACATCATTAGGAGAATGATGTGATGGACAAGACCCAATCCTAAGCCTAGCACAAAGATCATGTAGTTCGTATGCTAAAGCTTTTCTAATGTCAAGTATCATTTCCTTAGACCATGAGATTATGCAACTCCCGAATACCGTAGGAGTGCTTTGGGTGTGCCAAACGTCACAACGTAACTGGGTGGCTATAAAGGTTCACTACAGGTATCTCCGAAAGTGTTTGTTGGGTTGGCACGAACCGAGAATGGGATTTGTCACTCCGTGTAACGGAGAGGTATCTCTGGGCCCACTCGGTAGGACATTATCATAATGTGCACAATGTGACAAAGGAGTTGATCACGGGATGATGTGTTACGGAACGAGTAAAGAGACTTGCCGGTAACGAGATTGAACAAGGTATCGGGATACCGACGATCGAATCTCAGGAAAGTATCATACCGATAGACAAAGGGAATTGTATACGGGATTGATTGAATCCTTGACATCGTGGTTCATCCGATGAGATCATCGTGGAGCATGTGGGAGCCAACATGGGTATCCAGATCCTGCTGTTGGTTATTGACCGGAGAGTTGTCTCGGCCATGTCTGCATGACTCCCGAACCCATAGGGTCTACACACTTAAGGTTCGATGACGCTAGGGTTATAGGGAAAGTATGTACGCGGTTACCGAATGTTGTTCGGAGTCCCGAATGAGATCCCGGACGTCACGAGGAATTCCGGAATGGTCCGGAGGTAAAGATTGATATATAGGAAGTATGGTTTTGGCCACCAGAAGTGTTCCGGGCATCACCGGTAGTGTACCGGGACCACCGGAGGGGTCCGGGGGTCCACCAGGTGGGGCCACCAGCCCCGGAGGCCTACATGGGCCAATAGTGGGAAGGGACCAGCCCCTAGGTGGGCTGGGGCGCCTCCCACCAAGGCCCAAGGCGCAAGGGAGAGTGGGAGGGGGCAAACCCTAGGTCCAGATGGGCCTTAAGGCCCACCCTAGGTGCGCCCCCCTCTCTCCCCCCTTGGCCGCAACCCTAGATGGGTTTTGGGGCTGCCGCCACCCCTAGGGGAGGGAATCCTAGATGGGGGCACAACCCCTCCCCTTCCCCTATATATACTTGAGGTATTGGGGGCTGCAACACACGCGAGAACATCTCCCTCTTGGCGCAGCCCTACCTCTTTCCCTCCTCGTCTCTCGTAGTGCTTGGCGAAGCCCTGCTGGAGTTCCGCGCTCCTCCACCACCAACACGCCGTCGTGCTGCTACTGGACGGAGTCTTCCCCAACCTCTCATTCTCCCCTTGCTGGATCATGGCGTAGGAGACGTCACCGGGCTGCACGTGTGTTGAACGCGGAGGCGCCGTGGTTTGGCGCTTAGATCGGAATCAACCGCGATCTGAATCGCTGCGAGTACGACTACTTCATCCGCGTTCTTGCAACGCTTCCGCTTAGCGATCTACAAGGTTATGTAGATGCACTCTCCTTCCCCTTGTTGCTAGATTACTCTATAGATTGATCTTGGTGATGCGTAGAAAATTTTAAATTTCTGCTATGATCCCCAACAGTGGCATCATGAGCTAGGTCTATGTGTATTTTCTATGCACGAGTAGAACACAAGTTGTTGTGGGCGTCGATTTTGTCAATTTACTTGCCGTTACTAGTCTTATCTTGATTCGGCGGCATCGTGGGATGAAGCGGCCCCGACGACCTTACACGTACTCTTACGTGAGACTGGTTCCACCGACTGACATGCACTAGTTGCATAAGGTGGCTAGCGGGTGTGTGTCTCTCCCACTTTAGTCGGATCGGATTTGATGAAAAGGGTCCTTATGAAGGGTAAATAGAAATTGGCATATCATGTTGTGGTTTTGGCGTAGGTAAGGAACGTTCTTGCTAGAAACCTATAGCAGCCACGTAAAAACTTGCAACAACAATTAGAGGACGTCTAACTTGTTTTTGCAACATATGCCTTGTGATGTGATATGGCCAAAAGGATGTGATGAATGATATATGTGATTTATGAGATTGATCATGTTCTTGTAATAGGAATCACGACTTGCATGTCGATGAGTATGACAACCGGCAGGAGCCATAGGAGTTGTCTTAATTTATTTATGACCTGCGTGTCAACATAAATGTCATGTGATTACTTTACTTTATTGCTAAAGCGTTAGACATAGTAGTAGAAGTAATAGATGACGAGACAACTTCAAGAAGACACGATGATGGAGATCATGATGATGGAGATCATGGTGTCATGCCGGTGACAATGATGATCATGGAGCCCCGAAGATGGAGATCAAAAGGAGCAAAATGATATTGGCCATATCATGTCACTATTTGATTGCATGTGATGTTTATCATGTTTTACATCTTATTTGCTTAGAACGACGGTAGCTTAAATAAGATGATCCCTCACTAAAATTTCAAGAAAAGTGTTCCCCCTAACTGTGCACCATTGTGAAGGTTCGTTGTTTCGAAGCACCACGTGATGATCGGGTGTGATAGATTCTAACGTTCGAATACAACTGGTGTTGACGAGCCTAGCATGTACAGACATGGCCTCGGGACACATGCAAAACACTTAGGTTGACTTGACGAGCCTAGCATGTACAGACATGGCCTCGGAACATGGAAGACCGAAAGGTCGAACATGAGTCGTATAGAAGATACGATCAACATGAGATGTTCATCATTGATGACTAGTCCGTCTCACGTGATGATCGGACATGGCCTAGTCGATTCGGATCATGTTTCACTTAGATGACTAGAGGGATGTCTATCTGAGTGGGAGTTCATTAAATAATTTGATTAGATGAACTCAATTATCATGAACATAGTCTAAATTGTCTTTGAAAATATGTTGTAGATAAATAGCTCATGTTGTAGCTCCCTATTTCAATATGTTCCTAGAGAAAGATTAAGTTGAAAGATATTGTAAGCAATGATGCGGACTGGGTCCGTAGTCCGAGGAGTGTCCTCACTGCTACACAGAAGGCTTACGTCTTTGATGCACCGCTCGATGTGCAAACCCCTACAACATCGTCTGTGGATGTTGTGAACACCTGACAGACACATCTTGATGACTACTTGATAGTTTAGTGCACCATACTTTACGGCTTAGAATCGGGATTCAAATGACGTTTTGAACGCCATAAGACATATGAGATGTTCTAAGAGCTGAAATTGGGATTTCAGGCTCATGCCCGTGTTGAGAGGTATGAGACCTCTGACAAGTTCTTTTGCCAACAAGATGGAGGAGAATAGCTCAGCTAGTGAGCATGTGCTCAGAATGTCTGGGTGCTACAATCACTTAAATCAAGTGGGAGTTAAACTTCCAGATAAGATAGTGAGTGATAGAGTTCTCTAGCCACTATCACTAAGCTACTAGATCTTCGTGATGAACTATGACATGCAAGGGACGGAGTTGATCCCGAAGATGTTCGCGGTGCTTAAGACCGCAAAAGGTAGAAATCAAGAAGGAGCATCAAATGTTGATGGTTTAACAAGACCACTGGTTTCAAGAAGGGCAAGGGCTAGAAGGGAAACTTCATGGATGGCAAACCAGTTGCCGCTCCAGTGAAAAAACCCAAGGTTGAACCCAAACCCGAGACTAAGTGCTTCTATTGTAAGGGGAACGGTCACTGGTAGCGGAATTACCCCAAATGCATGGTAGATAAGAAGGCTGGCAACTTCAACAAAGTATATACGTGTTATTAATGTGTACCTCACTAGTACTCCTGGTAGCACCTAGGTATTGGATACCGGTTTAGTTACTATCATTGGTGACTTGAAGCAAAAGCTACGGACTAAACGGAGACTGGCTAAGGGCGAGGTGACGATGTGTGTTGGAAGTGTTTCCAAAGTTGATGAGATCACCATCGCACGCTCCATCTGCCTTCGGGATTAGTATTGAACCTAAATAAATGTTATCAGGTGTCTACGTTGAGCATGAATATGATTAGATCATGTTCATTGCAATACGGTCATTCATTTAAGTTAGAGAATAATGGTTATTCTGTTTACATGAATGATACCTTTCATGGTCATGCACCCTATGTGAATGGTTCATTGAATCTCGATCGTGGTAATACACATGTTCACGCCAAAAGATGTAGAGTTAATAATGATAGTACCACTTTCTCGTGGCACTGCCGCTTAGGTCATATTGGCGTAAGATGCATGAAGAAACTCCATGTCGATGGATGTTTGGAGTCACTTGATTTTGAATCACTTGACACATGCGAGGCATGCCTCATGGGCAGGATGACTAAGACCCCGTTTTCAGGTACAATGAAACAGGCAAGTGACTTGTTGGAAATCATGCATGCTGATGCGTGTGATCCAATGAGAATTGAAGCGTGCGGTGGATATCGCTATTTTCTCATCTTCACTGACGATTTGGGTAGATATAGGTATATCTACTTAATGAAGCACAAGTCTGAAACGTTTGAAAAGTTCAAGCGATTTCAGAGTGAAGTTAAGAATCATCATAACAATAAGATCATGTTCCTACGATCTGATCAAGAGGGATTTTCTGAGTTATGAGTTTGGCAATCACTTAAGACATTGTGGAGTTGTTTCACAGTTGAAGCCACCTGGAACACCACAAGGTAATGGTGTGTCCGGACGTCGTAATCGAACACTATGAGATATGGTGCGATCTATGATGTCTCTTACCAATCTACCGTTTTAATTTTGAGGTTATGCGTTAGAGACAGCTGCATTCACTTTAGATAGGACACCATCTAAGTCCGTTGAGACGACGTCGTATGAACATTGGTTTGGCAAGAAACCAAAGTTGTCGTTTCTTAATGTTTGGGGCTGCGATGCTTAAGGCTTCAACCGGAGAAGCTCGAACCCAAAGCGGACAAACACATCTTCATAGGATACCCAAAGGTGACAGTTGGGTATACCTTCTATCTCAGATCCGAGGGCAAATTGTTTGTCGCTAAGAACGGGTCCTTTCTCGAGAAGGAGTTTCTCTCGAAAGAATTGAGTGGGAGGAAGATAGAACTTGATGAGGTTGTCGTACCTTTACTTCAACCAGAGAGTGATGCAACACAGAAAGATGTTTTCCGTGGAGCCTACGTCTGTTGAATAGGAAGTTAATGATAGTGATCATGAAGCTTTGGATCAAGTTGCTATCGAACCTCGTAGGTCGACAAGGATATGTACTACTCCTGACTGGTACGGTAATCCTGTCTTAGATATCATGCTGTTAGACAACAATGAACCTATGAGCTATGGAGAAGCGATGGTGGGCCCATATTCCTACAAATGGTTAGAAGCCATGAAATCCGAGATAGGATCCATGTATCAGAACAAAGTATGGACTTTGGTGGACTTGCCCGATGATCAGCGAGCCATTGAGATAAATGGATCTTTAAGAAGAAGACGGACGTGGGCGGTAATGTTACCGTCTATGAAGCTCGACTTGTGGGAAAGAGTCTTTTCACAAGTTCAAGGAGTTGACTACGATGAGAATTTCTCACCCGTGGCGATGCTTAAGTCCGTCAAAATCATGTTAGCATTAGCTGTATTTTTTGATTATGAAATCTGACAGATGGATGTCAAAACAAGTTTTCTTACTAGTTTTCGTAAGAAAAGGTTGTATGTGATACAATAAAAGGTTTTGTCAATCCTAAGGATGCTAAAAGGTATGCTGGCTCCAGCAATCCTTCTATGGACTAGAGCAAGCATCTCAGAGTCGGAATATATGCTTTGATGGAGTGATCAAAGCTTTTAGGTTTATACAATGTTTGTTAGAAACTTGTATTTACAAGAAAGTGAGTGGGAGCACTTCAACATTTCTGATAAATATATGTGGATGACATATTGTTGATCCGAAATAATGTAGAATTTTTGGAAAGCATAAACGGTTGTTTGAAGAGTGATTTTCAAAGGAAGACCTGGATAAAGCTGCTTACATATTGGGCATCAAGATCTATAGAAATAGATCAAGATGCCTGATGATACTTTCAAAGAATGCACACCTTGACATGTTTTTGAAGGAGTTCAAAATAGATCAGTCAAAGAAGGGGTTCTTACCTGAGTTGTAAGGTGTGAAGTTGAGTAAGACTCAAAGCTTGACCACGACATAAGAAAGAGGAAGGACGAAGGTCGTCCCCTATGCTCTTGTCATAGGCTATATACGGTATGCCATGCTGAGTACCGCACCTGATGTGTGCCTTGCCACATGTCTGGCAAGAGGGTACAAAGGTGATCTAGGACTGGATCACCAGATAGCGGTCAAAATTATCCTTAGAGGAATAAGGAAATGTTTCTCGGTTATGGAGGTGATAAAGAGTTCAACGTAAAGAGTTACGTCGATGCAAGCTTAACACCTATCCGGATAGCTCTGAGTAGAGATACTGGATACATATAATGGAGCAACAATTTGGAATAGCTCCAAGTGGAACGTGGTAGTAGCATCTACGATATGACATAAAGTTTTGCGAAATACATAGGGATCTGAATATGGCAAGACACGTTGACTACAACCTCTCTCACAAGCATAACATGATCAAACCCAGAACTCATTGAGTGTTAATCACATAGTGATGTGAACTAGATTATTGAGTCTAGTAAACTCTTTGGATGTTGGTCACATGGCAATGTGACCTGTGAGTGTTAATCACATGGCGATGTGAACTAGATTATTTACTCTAGTGCAAGTGGGATACTGTTGGAAATATGCCCTGGAGGCAATAATAAATTAGTTATTATTATATCATATTTCATTGTTCATGATAATCGTTTATTATCCATGCTAGAATTGTATTGATAGGAAACTCAGATACATGTGTGGATACATAGACAACACCATGTCCCTAGTAAGCCTCTAGTTGACTAGCTCGTTGATCAATAGATGGTTACGATTTCCTAACCATGGACATTGGATGTCGTTGATAACGGGATCACATCATTAGGACAATGATGTGATGGACAAGACCCAATCCTAAGCCTAGCACAAAGATCGTGTAGTTCATATGCTAAAGCTTTTCTAATGTCAAGTATCATTTCCTTAGACCATGAGATTGTGCAACTCCCGAATACCGTAGGAGTGCTTTGGGTGTGCCAAACTTCACAACGTAACTGGGTGGCTATAAAGGTTCACTACAGGTATCTCCGAAAGTGTCTGTTGGGTTGGCACGAATCGAGACTGGGATTTGTCACTCCGTGTAACGGAGAGGTATCTCTAGGCCCACTCGATAGGACATTATCATAATGTGCACAATGTGACCAAGGAGTTGATCACGGGATGATGTGTTACGGAACGAGTAAAGAGACTTGCCGGTAATGAGATTGAACAAGGTATCGGGATACCGACGATCAAATCTCGGGCAAGTATCGTACGGATAGAAAAAGGGAATTGTATATGGGATTGATTGAATCCTTGACATCGTGGTTCATCCGATGAGATCATCGTGGAGCATGTGGGAGCCAACATGGGTATCCAGATCCTGCTGTTGGTTATTGACCGGAGAGTTGTCTCGGCCATGTCTGCATGACTCCCGAACCCATAGGGTCTACACACTTAAGGTTCGATGACGCTAGGGTTATAGGGAAAGTATGTACGCGGTTACCGAATGTTGTTCGGAGTCCCGAATGAGATCCCGGACGTCACGAGGAATTCCGGAATGGTCCGGAGGTAAAGATTGATATATAGGAAGTATGGTTTTGGCCACCAGAAGTGTTCCGGGCATCACCGGTAGTGTACCGGGACCACCGGAGGGGTCCGGGGGTCCACCAGGTGGGGCCACCAGCCCCGGAGGCCTACATGGGCCAATAGTGGGAAGGGACCAGCCCCTAGGTGGGCTGGGGCGCCTCCCACCAAGGCCCAAGGCGCAAAGGAGAGTGGGAGGGGGCAAACCCTAGGTCCAGATGGGCCTTAAGGCCCACCCTAGGTGCGCCCCCCTCTCTCCCCCCTTGGCCGCAACCCTAGATGGGTTTTGGGGCTGCCGCCACCCCTAGGGGAGGGAACCCTAGATGGGGGTGCAGCCCCTCCCCTTCCCCTATATATACTTGAGGTATTGGGGGCTGCAACACACGCGAGAACATCTCCCTCTTGGCGCAGCCCTACCTCTCTCCCTCCTCGTCTCTCGTAGTGCTTGGCGAAGCCCTGCTGGAGTTCCGCGCTCCTCCACCACCAACACGCCGTCGTGCTGCTGCTGGACGGAGTCTTCCCCAACCTCTCCTTCTCCCCTTGCTGGATCAAGGCGTAGGAGACGTCACTGGGCTGCACGTGTGTTGAACGCGGAGCCGCCGTGGTTCGGCGCTTAGATCAGAATCATCCGTGATCTGAATCGCTAAGAGTACGACTCCTTCATCCGCGTTCTTGCAACGCTTCCGCTTAGCGAACTAAAAGGGTATGTAGATGCACTCTCCTTCCCCTCGTTGCTAGATTACTCCATAGATTGATCTTGGTGATGCGTAGAAAATTTTAAATTTCTGCTACAATCCCCAACACCAGTGGCTAGTGCAACAGTAGAGTAGTCAGTTTATTACAGGGTACAGTACAACGGTATTACTGAACAGATTTCAATAAACTCTAGCACTGGAAGGTTTCTATAACAATTAACAATACAAAATGTAAAGGTAACAAGTTTCAGCATTGGTATACTAGCTGTGCATGAGCATTAAACCAAATACATAAGTTTGAAGGTAACTAGCATTATTAACTAATGACAGTATAAAAAAATTGCAAACCATGTACCTCCAAGGTAAATATCATTTCAAACTCGGGGGGACCTTAAAATTGTTGTCCCAATCTTGATAATTGATCAAACATAAAAACTTGATCGAATGAATCAAGAGAACAGCTGGAGGAGGAGGTGCCCACTCTTGACCTTTCCTCTTGTCTTCATAATTGTCTGTGCCGTTTAACCAAAATAAAATGACATCAGCGCCTTGGCATTTTGGTGACACTGTACAAAAAAATTAACTTATCTCATGAAAGTGAGGTATGTAATCTATAAGCATTAACAGTGCAAAAATCTAAAGGTAGTAACAAGTTTCATCGCTGGTATACTGGCTGTGCAACATCATTAGAATGCCTTAGCTAAAAAATCTTTAATACATCCACAATCAACAGCTAACCCTGAAATAATCTAGTGACATTAAATGGCATTGCTTAAATTTATCGGTGGCATTAGACTGAGAGCGGCATTAGTTAAATGTGGCATCACTTTAGCAGTAGCATTGCTTGACTTGACTGTTGGCGTTATACTAACAGCAAAAAAAAGTGGCAATAAGAGCATGGGAGGCCCATTCGGACAGTGGGCGCACCAGTACGATGTACCTCCACGGACGCAGAGTGGTGAGGGAGGTATGGTTGCCCAGAGCAACAAATATCCAGGCAGGATATGTGGATTACGTCCCATTTTTGTTCTCTTTAGCCACCTTTTTCCTATGTGAGGACAACAAACCGATCGACCTGGTCATTCTCTATTGCGTTGTCATGCCTTTCTACCCTTCTTCAACCAAGAGACACGAGACTCGTTCCTTAGCTACTAATTTTCCCCTTTTCAACCTAGATGCGGGTTCGATGCCTACTCTCTTGGACAGTACAGTCTCCCTTCCTTTCCTTATTCAACCCAGACATGGATTAGTCTGCATGAAGTAGGGTTTCCTTTAATAGTGCAAATTATGGTTTTCGTCTGCGTGGCCAGCAGAGCAGAGGATAGAAAATTGGGAAGATGGTGGAGTGGAAAAAGATCAACATGCAACGACGTGGCAGATGGGGCAATAGAACAAGGTTATGGTTCGAAAAGAGGTAGCATACCTGAGGGTCGGCGAGAAGTGGCTTCGCTCGTGGTCGTCGTCCTCCGCAAACACTACGGCAGCGAGCTTGGGGACAGAGGCCATCCCGCGCGGACACTAGGTGTGAGAGGACGGCCTTGTCATCAGTGCGTGACCTCGCTCACCGACGACGAGTGCGTCAATGCTGCACGTCCTTTTCTTCCCCGGCAGATCTGTGACCACCGGTGAGGAGGGAGAGAGGGGCTGTCTTTTTTAGATCTGGAGAGAGGGTGGTAGTGTGAGAAGCAAGTGGGCAGCCCTTAGCAAGAAAGCGCTCAAGCTCCAGCCTGTATATCTTTTTTATACTACTAGTACAGGAGGTGGAGTAGTGGTAGAGTAGTTTATATTTTCTCTACATACAGTACCAGTTAGTCGTGCTTCAAAACTGATCGGCACGCCATTAAAAAAATAAAGGTCGATTACTAATGCGGCACCTCGGGCCAACGCGGCCAGATCGCATTTTGCATGAGAAATTACACACCATGTTTCGTTGACATGTGGTCCCGTTCCAACATATCAGTGAGACGACCGCGAGTAGTAGGAGTATTTCCGAACGGACGTGTAGGCCGGGGCGCCTCTTCGTGAACCGTGGCAAACTCGCAACCGTCCACCGACTCTTCGCCTTTCCCTCTCGATTTGGAACTGCTATCGCATGCTCTTCCTCTCCCTCCTCCATTTTCCTTTAGCCCTTCACCCTTTCTTCTGCCATTGTTCGATCGTCTTCTCCATGGAGGGAACAGGCCGGAAACGACCCCATTATTCTTGCCCCGATCTAAAAGATGACGTGGTGGAGGAACTCATTGATCGATGCGACGTCATCACCGCGGCTAGCATGGCAGGTTCGTTCAAGCCCATTCTCGACTCAACTAATAACATCATTACAAAGAACCCAAGAGTCAAGGAGCGGTTTGATCTCCCCTATCTTCTTCGCCGTGACCCTGATGACTGGTGACGGCACGACGGAGGCCTCGCCCTGTGCTAGTTGATGCCGCTTGATAATGATACGTATGATAATGATACATTGGGTCCTGATATGTATCCAACGATCTATAATTTTTGATTGCTCCATGCTATATTATCTACTGTTTTCGGCAATATTGGGCTTTATTATCCACTTTTATATTATTTTTGGGACTAACCTATTAACCGGAGGCCCAGCCCAGATTTGCTGTTTTATGCCTATTTCAGTGTTTTCAAGAAAAGGAATATCAGACGGAGTCGAAACGGAACGGAATCAACTGGAGAAGTTATTTTTGGAAGGAAACACACCTGATGGACTTGGACCCCACGTCAGAAGATACGGGGGCTGCCCACGAGGGTGGGGGCACGCCCCCTGCCTCGTGGGGCCCCCGTGGCTCCCTTGATGTACTCCCTGCACCCATATATACCCATGTGACCTAAAACTTCCAGAACGCAAGATAGATCGGGAGTTCCGCCACCAAAAGCCTCCGTAGCCACCAAAATTCAATCGGGACCCTGTTCCGGCACCCTGCCGGAGGGGGGAACCCTCACCGGTGGCCATCTTCATCATCCCGGTGCTCTCCATGATGAGGAGGGAGTAGTTCTCCCTCGGGGCTAAGGGTATGTACCAGTAGCTATGTGTTTGATCTCTCTCTCTCTCTCGTGTTCTTGATTTGGCACGATCTTGATGTATCGCGAGCTTTGCTATTATAGTTGGATCTGATGTTTCTTCCCCCCTCTACTCTCTTGTAATGAATTGAGTTTCCCCTTTGGAGTTATCTTATTGGATTGAGTCTTTAATGACTTGAGAACACTTGATGTATGTCTTGCCGTGGATATCTGTGGTGACAATGGGATACCGCGTGCCACTTGATGTATGTTTTGGTGACCAACTTGCGTGTTCCGCCCATGAACCTATGCATAGGGGTTGGCACACGTTTTCGTCGTGATTCTCCGGTAGAACTTTGGGGCACTCTTTGAGGTCCTATGTGTTGGTTGAATAGATGAATCTGAGATTGTGTGATGCATATTGTATAATCATACCCACGGATACTTGAGGTGACATTGGAGTATCTAGGTGACATTAGGGTTTTGGTTGATTTGTGTCTTAAGGTGTTATTCTAGTACAAACTCTAGGGCTGTTTGTGACACTTATAGGAATAGCCCAACGGATTGATTGGAAAGAATAACTTTGAGGTGGTTTCGTACCCTACCATAATCTATTCGTTCGTTCTCCGCTATTAGTGACTTTGGAGTGACTGTTTGTTGCATGTTGAGGGATAGTTATGTGATCCAATTATGTTAGTATTGTTGAGAGGACTTGCACTAGTGAAAGTATGAACCCTAGGCCTTGTTTCCACACATTCCAATACCGTTTACGCTCACTTTTATCACTTGCTACCTTGCCGTTTTTATTATTTCAGATTACAAATACCTTTATCTACTATCCATATTGCACTTGTATCACTATCCCTTCGCCGAACTAGTGCGCCTATACAATTTACCATTGTATTGTAACATCCCAAATTTTTAATTTGGAATGTTATACATTAGATCATCAATGCATATCATATTTCTTTTGCATTTTGGTTGATCCTAGAATTTCCACGCAACTCAATGACCCACGGAGAGAGTTGGGGATTTTGATATTTTCATATTTGAGTTTTCTCAAATTTTGAGAATAGGATCATTTGATTTTATTTATTTTATCATCAATTATTTCTAATACAGAAATATGAGAGAGGGAATAAAATGACTTTCCCAAAATGAAGAAATATTGTGGATTTAATAATAAAATCAAATAAGATTTTATTTCGGAGTTTTTCGGTGTTTTATTTGAAATTAAGAAAAAAATGCGTTTTTCAAAATTGCATTTAGGTCCCAAATAAATGTTCACCTTGTGAGGCTTGATCTTAGAAGCCCGTGAAAATTTATTTCGGAAATTTTGGAGTCTGTATAGTATTTCTTTTTTTTTTCTTTTCTTCCGAGCGGAATATATATATATATATATATAAAAGCGCCGCGCGCCGACTGGGCCAAGGCCCAGCCGACGGCCCACCCCGCCGCCTGCGTCTCCCTCCAGGAGACCGGAGCCGCGCCGCCACCCGAGTCCGGCTCGGGGCCGCCGCCGTGCCTCCTCCCCCAAGGCAGCACCCCCTCCCTCTCTTAAATACCGAGCCGCCCCGCCGCCCCTCACCTCACCCCGCCCCGCCGCCCTCCAAGCCACAGCCGCCCCGTCGCCTGCGCTGCTGCTGCCGCCGCGCGCCGCTGCTGCACCGCCCCGCAAAGCCGCCGCCGCCGGAGTACCTCGCCGGAGGTATAGCCGCCGCCGTTCGCCGTTCGTTTTTTAAAAAAAACCGCCTCGGTTTTTTTTCGAAACCCTAGATTGGTTTATTTCTCTGGTTTATTTAATTAGTGAACGTTCACCGATTCGTTCGTTTTAACGAATGCGTTCATCGTTTAGTTTCAGATAATGAACGTTTGTTCGTCAATCTGTTCTTCGTTTTTCTTTTCTCGGATTAAATCCACGATTTTTCTGATCGCGATTCCTGATCCGATTTTCGTTTTAGTCTAACTTTTCGCTCGTTTATCGGAATCAGGCGATTCAAGCGCCTAGGGATTCGTCTCGAAACCCTCTATCCGTTTAACCAACCTAAACAAGATTTTGCTAACATAAAATTTGCCCTAGATCCAGATTGCTAGAACGAAGTTGTTTTCTTTCGCCGTTTGTCTTTCGTTGTTTCGTTCGATTTGATTCTTTTGCCAACCGGAGTTCTTAAGTTGAACCTTCTGGTAGATCTCTTATTTGAGTTTTACCTGTGCATTAGATGAGTACTTATTGTATGCTCGTTTGTTTGTTTGCGATAGAGTATCCGGAGTGCGCCGCATGTTACTTCGAATCGCTAGGTTTCCCGGATCATCAGCAAGGCAAGAAACACTTTGATCATACCTTCTCTTCTACCCAGTTTTATGGCATTAGATCAATCCACACACATTGCATGATTAGGATCTAATTAAATTGTGGGATGGTAAGTAGATGAGGTAGTACCTATTACCAGTTTATTTTTCAAACCTTTGGGAGTTACTTCTACGTTTGCTTATCATGCCATGCTATGCTAGTAGACGTGGATTGGGTGAGTGAAATCCATTGACAGATGTGAGATTGTTAATTAATGGTTTATCTAAGGTGGCAACTTAAACACACATCCGGGTGGATTGAGGCACCTTTGTATTCTAGGACTTGCCTGTTTTCTTTTGGACCGCCACCCAGGCTCAAAGGGATCATAAGACTATTCATACTAGAAACTTCCGTGTGCAGCCACAAGCTATTATGGGCTCTAGCATAGTTGACTAAGTTGTGCGAACTCTTACAGTGGTAGACTAGCAGATGTAGGGGATGTAGGTGGTACGGTCTACCCGATCGTAAGGTGCTAGTGCTTCTGAAAGACTATGCCTCGGTCATCCGTCTTCTCAAACACCATGTAGTGCGAGAAACCAAACGGAGGCGATCGAGTCTTGTGGGGAAAAGTGCGCAAACCTCTGCAGAGTGTAACAAACTAATCATGATTAGTCATGTCCCCGGTTATGGACATCTTGGGTATCTAGTACTTGGATTATCATGTGAATCTCAACATGTTACTCTAAATTAATTTTGTTGGGTTATGCTTAATGATGATGCTTAATTGGGATTGAGAATGTTGTCAACCATTCTCAATGTTTAACAACTACCATGATAGTTAAATAAAATTATTCCTTTGAAGTAGGGAAAAATTGGCTTTACGCAAAAACTGTAACCATAGAGCCTTCCACCAGCCAAATATGCATATAGTATAGCTGTTTCATTCCATTACTCTCTATGTGTTACCTTGCCAGCATATTCCATGTGCTGACCCGTTTTCGGGCTGCAATGTTAATGTTGTAGACTTTTCAGACGATGATTAAGGAGTTTTTAGGTCGTGGTTCTATACTCAGTGATGCCGTTGGAGTTGATGGACTCACTTATCTTCCAAGCCTTCCGCTATTATCGTTATTAGATGGCCTTAAGCCATATTTATTGTAATAAGTTCTCTTCTGAGACACTCGATGTAATAAGTGTGTGATTGCTACTCTGCTATAAATCCTCCGAGTACTGTGTGGTGTCAGCATTACTGATCCAGGGATGACACCGGAGCACAGAGATCAGACTGTTTGAGGTCTGGTCGCTACATGTATTGGGTGTGTTGGGGACACAAGAGACTCTTTGTTATTTGGTTGCAGGGTTGCTTGAGAGAGACCATCTTCATACTACGCCTCCTATGGATTGATAAACCTTAGGTCATCCACTTGAGGGAAATTTGCTACTGTCCTACAAACATCTCCACTTGGAGGCCCAACAACGTCTACAAGAAGAAGGTTGTGTAGTAGACATCAGGTCCAACTGCGAGTGGGAACTTGTGAATGTGTACACTCATGACCGGGTTCCACTTCCAAAAATCTCAGCAGACTGCCCAGAGGTTGAGCACACCAGTATTGTACGCACATTCAAATACGATCATGGTGACTGTCTTCTACGGAAGATAGCAATTTGTCGAGTTCCCAACCGCTCTTGGAATTACAACAACTATCAAGTTGTTGCTATCTTCGACAATCTTGTTGCCATCCTTCGTGGTTCGACTCGATGGATATTGCTCAAAAATCAGTTTCTGTACACGGATGAGTACTGTGATGCAATTCAATACGAGGGCCTTGTGTTTGCTGCCACCACTCGTGGCACTGTTTTTGCATGGGATCCTCGTAGTTTCGGTACGTTTGTCTTCCACCGTAATTATAATTGTTTCATCCACATGCATGCGGGTTAGCAAGTTTCCCTTTACTAATTAACCTTCTTCTTGTGTTTCCAAGGTCATGTGAACATCCCACCACCTATACTTGAAAAAATTTATAACCAAGGGGGAGATGACGATGGTGATGATCACGAGCATGAGGACGAGTAGCGCCCATATACTCTGTGGCGCCTGGCAACTAATTCCAACGGACCACCTCTTCTTGTGTGTATACAGCCCATTGATGATGTTACTGCTAAGGAAGCAAGTGTAGTCTCCCATGGTCGCACTCTCGGGACCTATTCCAACACCCGTTGCATGGTATTTGGGATGGATACTAGTGTGCAAGCGCCAACTCCTTCTCCCTGGTACAGAATTGATAGTCTTGGAGAAAACTCGCTCTTCCTTGGACAAAACTATCCGATGATGGTGAAAGGTGATCCAACTGTTGTTGCCACAACGTTAACAGCACCATTTATGAGAAGCAACTGTGTCTATACCTCGGACATTTGGGTGGTTGCCTACCCTGGTGCTGATATAGTAGGCCGCTTCAGCCTGGATGATCAGTCCTGCGTTGGTTTCCAGATCGACAATCGATGGCCCGTCCCAGAGAATCACTTGTGGTTCAAAGAAAGTGTTTCCAACGCCGAGGAATGGTTGAGTTGAAGTTCATTTCATTGCTTGTTATTTGTTGTGTGGTGAAAACTTTAGTATTTATAATGTATCCTCGTTATCGATGTGGGTTGATGACCTATTGTATGTAATAAACTGATATGCCTGTGATAAACTTACTAAATTTATGAATGGCTTTCGAGTTGCTTCTCTGAGTGAGTGGTGCGACGAGGCAAAAAATTATTTTCCGAATACATAATTGTACGTGCATTGCAACAGGTTATCGGATGAGGCCAATCAACAATAGTAGTACACTATTTGTACTAGCTTCACGTGCTTCGCGCGTCGGGCGGGTGTTTTTAATGTAGCCATATGTTAATGTGTTCGCTGTACGTAACCAGCACCACGAATCCTCGATACTAGTACTATATAGTAGGAGTAAGTAGTAGGAGTAGTAGGGTGGCATGGTCTAGAACAAGCATTCACGTCCAGGAGTACGGCACACGCCACCACCACAACATCCATCTGACACCATATTATTTCTTGGAGTCCGTGCTAGAGCAATCTCTTCAACCTCGTCGTTTCTCTAACTTTAGCCATCGCGCGGCGGGCGAGGTGGGGGTTTGCCGATAGTCAGTTTCCTTAACTGCGGTCCCACTTGTAAGGCCAACTCCAACGCACGACCCCAAACGGACCTCCGTTTTGCACGAACTCCAACGATAATTTTGGCTAGAAAAGCAAGACCAAAGAAAACAAGAACCACAGGAATACATTTTACTACTCCTGTAAGTTGGATTAGTGCCTTCTCGATGCATTCATTGTTGATCTGCGGAGGCTCGATCTTGCGTGCTTCTTTATTCTTCGAGTGTAAAGAAGTAGACGTTGCTTCCTCACATCTAGTCTCATGTCTAGCCTCTATTCTAGTAGGAGTATCAACAAGTGCACTAATCTCATCTGTAGCCTCTGTGCTAGCTAAAAGTGATAGAACATCTACTAAATTGTGCTCTATCAATATATGGATGTACTCTTCTTCCCAATACAAAAACTTGCATCCATTCTACTCCCTCCGTTGCACAATGCATGCCTTCTATTTGTCAAAATATATATGTATCTAGACATGTTTTAGTATATAGGTACATCCATTTTTGGACAAATGGAAGTCAAGTATTTTGGAACGGAGGGAGTACACAATAAAAATTTTAAGTTAGCACAACTAGTCTAATCCGAGAGAACAACCGAAGATTTGGTCGGGTTCTTCCTCCTTTTGCCGACACGTGGGACATCCAGCATCCAGGTTGTGTCATGAAAGAAAATAGAGTGGTAGTTGAAGCCACGAGATGTGCATCTTGGGTTAAACTATAAATAGAATCTTACTACTCTTGAGTAACTCCAAAAGTGGCCACCGAAGATCTTTATTGGATTTGTTTTTCATCACCAGCACGTCGAGGTGAAAGATGTGCAGGTTCAGTGGGTCCTCTTGCGTTTTCACTGACATGTGGGGCCGCATGTGAGCAAACAGACGATGGGCTCCGTGCGTCCGCTGGCTGGCTGCGAAGAGAGATAGAGGAGGGTTGAGCATGGACTGCAGGAAATTTGTTCTACCTACCTCGATATAGGCTCGATATAGTGGGGTGGCATGGGCAGCATTCACGTCTAGCAGTACGGCACACGCCACCCACACGAGTCCCATCCGACACCAATTTTCTTGGAGTTCATGCTACAACCATCTCTTCTCCCTCCTGTTTTCTCAGCCATCGCGCGGTGGGCGGGGTGGGGGTTTACCCATAGTCGGTTTGCTCAACTGCGGTCCCACTTGTAAGTGAAAACGCAACACCGCACGCATTCCCGCTTGAGCGGCGTACCGGACCAAGCTTGTGGGGGTGCGACGCGAACATGGCAGGCTTTTCCTTTTGAACTTGTAACTTGTAAAATTTGGTTCTGCTCCATGGCGCGACCGATAGATAGAAATAATGATTTTGCCTAGAGTAATGAGAAGTTTGGTTCTAGCGCCGTTCATGCATGGAGTACGTACGAAAATTATGAAGTTGATGCGAAAGGTAAGATAATTACTGTAGTATCATATACTACTACATGGATTTGACGGAAAGATAAAAATACATACGGATCCATCAACGACATCCTCATGCCCTAGTGCAACGGGTCACCAACCGACATGTGAGGAGCAGCGGCGTTGGCGGCGAGCTCAACGTGCTTCTGAACAGTGTTGTCCAAGGTTGCCCTGCGGTCCAAGAAGGCCAGCGTCCTATTGTCCTCCTCTTGCATGTAGTAGTCCTTGTGGACGCTTTGCGCGTGGACGTGGGTGGTTATGTCGATGGTGTCTTCTGCGCAGGCGCTGCGCGGCCAGCGCGACCTCGAGGTGGACATTCTCCGGCGCGACGGCGGGCAGTTGCAGGGCCACCAGTGCGTCGAAGAGGTTGTCACCATAGTGGTCGTTGAGGGTGGTGGGCATCGCAGAGCCTGGGCGCATCGGCTGGAGGCTTACGTCAAAGTCGTCCGCAAGCTTCTTGACGACGATGAACTTGTTGAGGAAACCGACGAGGACCTCGTCAAACAAGGAGACAAAGCTGTCGTCCAAGCGGCCCCTCGCCCTGGCAGCCTCAAGTAATACTACCTGGAGACGTTCCTCGGTGCCGGGCCGCAGGCCGGCGTCGTGGACCATCTGGCACAGCCGGCTGATGCTCGCGCTCATTGCCTCCATGGGTCTAGCTTAGCTTCTACAAGTACTAGTCAACTGATCTTGCAATTTGAGTGATCACTCTTGCCCTTGGTTAGCGTGCGTAGGTGCGTAGGATTTCGTACTACTCCTCGGCCCTCTACTGCACCTGCCTTTGGTTGTATGATAGGTGGGCCAGCCACCCCCTGGGCCCACGTGTCATTCACCCAAAGGCAGTTGTCGTAAGTCAATGAAGCTGTGTCCCCCTCTGTGCTGGTGCAGTATAGTCATCTCACCGGACCTCTAGTTGGGGCCAAACGAGAGAAGTTTGATGTTTACTGGGTTATTGGTCCCCTTTGCATTTTGCGCCAAGTTTTGACCTTTGATTTAACTAATAAAATGTTAATGCATGTAAAAAAATGTTGTGTAAGTCACCTTACGAAAACCAAATAATCCCAAAATACTTAGGCACGGTGCATTAACTCCCTCCTTGTTTCTTATTTCGTGACATATCAACCAATGAGAGATGTGGGCCGTGCATGCTTTCAATGACTTGAGACTACCAAACATGACATGCAGTGTTTAGTTCATTGCATGTAATCCTATTAGTGCTCAAGTTAGCAAAAAAACATTAAGTTCTCTCACCGATAGGAATAAAACACCATGTATTTATTTATAGAGGGAGTAGTACATTTTTTGTGACATGCATTACTAGATATTGCTAGTCAAATACTAAAATCCAGATGGACGTGGTAGTACTCCTAAATCTAGACGGTGGTGCTACTAGTACTAGTAGTAGTAGTACCAATGTAGTAGTAGGAGTACTAGCACTGTACTACCCGTTGGTCAAATTATTACGTGCTGCTCCTCACAGTGAAGTGACAAGACCCTGCGCCGGAGATGACACCTGAGTATAGGCACCGTGTTCGGCATACCATAGTCAGCCTCACCATCTGCAGTCACTATCATCATGGCTGTAGAGCTAGCCTGCTTACAACTAGCCCTGTTCGACATAATTTCCCATGCGTAGATGCCTGTGCATTGCACGGAACACCAAGATTGGGGGTGGACGGCTCCGGCAGTGGCCATCACGCCAGATTTTTCCATGGCCTTCTAGATGTGGTGGGGAGGAGATAAGGCTGATTGTGAGAGACAAGGAGTTGTCTGTAAATAGGGAACAAGTGCGGGCATCTTTTTGCAAAAATGGAGAAGCTTGGTTTGTATGCGTCAGATCTAGATCCGACGGCTATTGGTGAAAGATGGGAGGCACAACATCATCACCAGCTCAGGACCTGATTGATTCGCAGGATTTTGAAAATGCAGGAATAGGACACGGCAATATTACAAGTTTCAAACTGATATTACAAATGTTAGGAGTAATGTTGCACCTACGAAGAGGGAATTACTAGGAAGTTTACGTAAGAACTTCCGTTACTTTACGTGGATGCAGCATTATCGTACAAACTAAAATCCACCGCCCTGACAAGTCACTAATGGGCAAATAAGTTTTCGAGTCTCTGGCCACTTGATGTTTCAAAAACAAATTCAGCTTCTGTGGAGACTTTGTCATTTAGGCTTAGACGCTTGCGGTGATCAGCACGCCATTCATTGTTGGGCCAGAGAACGCCAAACCTCATTACCTTGAGCACACTTGCCTCCAGAACAAAGAACCTAGCCAATTTAATCTCAGATGTGCTGCCTCGGTAGTCGATCAAATCAATTTATGTAAGATGGAGATCAAGGCATTCGATGAGATTGTTATAGTGCAACACATTTTTCACTTTCGGGTATTTTTGTATCTGCAAAAGAAGATAACATATTAGAGCAGCTGGCTGCATAAGATTGTCATGTCATCAAGAGGTACCAATATCATTCGCTCATGCGATAGGGTTGGCTGGCTAGTGATATTTTCTCTCTCTCTCTCTCTCTCTCTCTCTCTTTCTGTTTCCTCTCATTTAACTAGGAGCACGTGAAGAGCTTGGGCTTGTTGCCTTCCACTATGTGGCCGATGCCATATTTCGCAAAAGTATGCCACATAATACGCATCGATGTCAAATCAAAATATTTTGGCACCGCTCTCGTGATGTGAGAGAGTTGGCACCGCTGTGCACACAGACCCACATGTATAAACAAATCAATCAAACCAACTACACCAGCCTCTCACTCTCCCAAACAAGTGTTTTTTATTGCCTCAGTCCTCTCTCTCTCCCACGCAGTGTTTTTTCATTGCGTGAGTTAATTTGGCACTATAGCAAAGTAGGTGATCCAGATTGGGGCACCAGGTGAGCAATGGAGGGGCATCAATGCCAAATGCATCACAAGTGAATTTGGCACATGTTTTGGCCTACATAGCCCACTTTTGTACTCCCTCCGTCCCAAAATTCTTGTCTTAAATTTGTCTAAATACGGATGTGTCTAGTTACATTTTAGTGTTAGATACATCCGTATCTAAAAAAATGTAAGACAAGAATTTTGGGACGGAGGGAATACTACCTCGTATTTAGTATAAAATTTTGACCATAGATTTACCTAAGGAAATGCCAATGCATGTCACTAAAAATTACACCATTTGAAATTATGTTCAAATACGAATCCAACTATATAGTTCTTAGTAACATGCATTAACATTTTATCAATTAAATCTATGGTCAAATTTTGATACTACAAAATTGGAAGAGTAAACCAGGACGGAGGTAGTACTTGCTCTTAGGGTAACCATAGAGTTACTGGAGTAGTCTAAGTTACTTTCCACTATGACTAGCCTAGGCTACTATAGTAGTACATCATAAAAACGATGCAGGTGATCACGTGAGAAAAATACTAAAAACATTTCTTTTGGTGCAGTGCGTAGATGCAGTTTTGAACACTACACTTGTCATCGTAATTTGGGAAAATTATGAAAAAATTGAGCTACGTTGTGATTACCGTTTACTTATAGGAAATAAGTTTCACCTCGATGAGTAGCTTCTCCGTGCACGGAAAGCATGTAAGGAATCGAACAACTTGATCCAGATTGGGGCCGATAGATTTTAGTGCTAAGATCTTCACTGTGCGCATGGACTGGGTCAAGCTTGTGGGAATCGTTTTCTGGAAGGCGGTCGTAAATACATCAAGAAGAAATTAAAAAATGTGAATTTCAAGAAGACGGAGAAGAAGATGAGTGTTGTACCTGAACGATTACGGATCCAATAAAGAGTTTGGAGAATTTGGCAGACGAGTACACCAACGCTGTCAATTTCGGCACGTCAATGACCCTGATTTTTGTTGGACCTTCTAGATCCGATACAAGCAATCTCTCAAGGAAAGGCGCATTCTCAATGACCATAACATGGAACAGCTGGAGTGATTTCTTCTCAATTGATGTCTTGTTGCAGAGCCAGCAAGACACATAAATCCATCAGAGATTCGTCGAGGCGATGTGGAGGCTAATGAACTTGTGGATCTGCCCAAGACGAAGGTACTCGAGCGCAGTACAGTTGCGGAGCAGGTGCTCCATAGCCTTCTTCGAGATGACAACGTCGAAGAGGTCGAGCTGCTTGAGTTGAGGGAGAAGAAGGGCGGGCGCGGCATTAATCTGGGGAAGATAACAAGAGCTGAAGCTGGTGTGGCGCAGCGTTGGCGTGAGGCGGAGCACGGACGGCGGCAGAGAGAGACATCGTCCAGCTTCAAAGCTGAGCTCCTCGAGCTGATCTAGGGCGGGGGATAAGAACCACTCGTCGAACTTGGGTTAGACCTTGTAGTTGGTACTGAACATGCGGATGTCAAGGCGTCTGGCTGGCCCATGGTGCGATGAAAGGATCTTGGAGACTGCGGCCATGCGTTTGCAATCCCCGTCGCAGAGGCAGCTGTCGACGGTGAGGTTGAGGGGACGCAGCGCCAGAGGGGGCGCCACCGCCGGGAGAGCAGGGCGGTCCGCACGACAGATTTTGTGGGGAGGAGGCCGATGATGACGAGCAGCATGTCATCAGGGAGGCTGCTGATGAAGTCCAGGCTCGCCGGATGCGGTTTTGGCTCGAGCCGCCTCCGCTTGTTGGCTGCCTCACCATCCATCTCAACCGGCGGCGACGTCGGTGTGCACGTGTGCTGGTGTGTGTTGTGTGCTGGGTGTGCGCGAGTGCGTTCTTCTGTGCATGTCACCGTGCAGTGCTGAATTGTGCGCGAGTGTGTCCTTCACGCGCAAGAAGTTTGTCCTCAATGCGCCCTCAATTTACTAGCGTGCGGGGTGCTACCCCGAGTGGTTTCAACTTTGTTTACTTCACCGCGTGTCAGATGGGCCTCTAGTTTACTTATTTTCACCCACTGCCACATGGGCCAGCACACGAAGATACAGAACACGAGCTGACAAGGCAGCATGTGGATTGGTTGACCGGTCAACTAAACAATATACGGAGCTATACGCTGACACAGTGAGCATATAATCCGTCGGTATAGAGAGTTCGAGTGAGAGGGGAGGCCCCTGAGAGATAGCAGAGAGAGAGAGAAAGAGCTAGTCCCTCCGTTCGATAATGTAGTTCCAACATTTTTTAAGTCAAACTTTTGAAACTTTGACCAAGTTTATAAAGAAATTACTTATATCTACAATACCAAAGATAAATGATAGTATGAAGTAAGTACATGTTGTGATGAATCTAATGATCGTTCTAGATGTAAATGTTTTTCTCCACATATACCTGGTCAAACTTTTCTAAGGTTTGACTTTTCAAAACATCCATGTGCTTATGGACGTGACAAAGTCCCTAACTAGAGAGAGAGAGAGAGTGAAAAAAGTGTGTGTGCGTGTGTGAAAGAGACATGGACAACACACGATAAAAGTTGAGAAAAAGCGTGTGTGTCTTATGCAAACATATCACGCATGCATCTTCGACAATGGAGGCAAGGTGAGGAGATAGTGTGTGGTTGTTTGGAACCGAGAGAGCAAGACCCCTAGCACGTGGCCAAGAGGGGTCTGACAAACAAGGGAGAGAGGTCGAGAGAGACGTACGGAGAAAATGCAGACATGGGGAGGAGAGAGTGTATGTTTGTCATAGAGAGATCCCCTGGAGATCGTGATGGGACTACATGGGTGGGAGATCGAGTGACAAGGTGTGTGCGCGATAGAAGATGCCCCGAGAGATATCGAGATAGATGTATGGATGGAAGGAGACAATATGTGTGTTCTTGATGGCTAGTAAGAGATAATCATACTTAGGAGGGGGGGAGTGCTTGCGCCTATGATGGAGTGAGGGATTATGGTACTTAGGGGGGTGCATGTCACATGGAGAGAGAACAAGGGCGGAGAGTGTTGGATGGGTCTATATGTATAGCGCGAGCGAGACATGTGTATGTGTGAACCAGGGAGATATAAGGCCAATTTGGCTTGCGTCCTGAGCATCTTTTGCCTGGCCTGGGGTTGTGGCTGGATTTCATGCACGCTTGTTTGGTTGCTACCCTGTGAAAAAGAAAGCCCGCCTGGCCTGGGTTCCCTTGCACTTTAATTAGCCTGGCTGAACTCCAAACACTGCAAGTAGCCTAGCCCAGGCGACCGATTTCGAACGCCTGGCCGTGCCTGGTCGTGTGCCACGAGGCTAAGAGCAACGTGGATGGATATTAGCATTAAATAATTGATGCATGGATTGATTGATGGGACGTTGATGCTTTGCCTGGCCAAGGCATGGACCAAACGCTTTAGCACCACACAAGCCTGGCCAGGCAGAAATATTTTACATCTCACGTCCACACCAGGCAGTACCAACCATCAAGGCATGAGGGTGAGGTCACGAACCAAACTGACCAATAAAGTTTGAGAGAGATTGAGGAGCCCCGATAAGGCTGAGTGGTGCGTCAGATAGCTGAGAGGGGGAAAAGAGATATTCCATCCGCTCGATAATGCAGTGCATGTAAATTTTTTAGAAGTCAAACTTTGGAAACTTTGATCAGGTTTATGCAAATGTTATTTATATCTACAATACCAAAGATACATCATACAAAACTACATCTCATGGTGAATCTAATGGTATATGTTTGCCGTACTAGATGTAATTCTTTTTCTCCACGTACATGGTCAAACTTTGTGATGTTTGACTTTTCAATAAATCTATGCTACGGACCGAGGAGAGTGCCTCAGTCGAGACAGATCAAGTGCGTGTGAAGGAGAATGAGTAAGTGTGCAAAAAGAGTATGTGTGTGAAAGAGAAAGTGACAACAAACGATAAATTAGAGAGAGTGTGTGTTTTTTCGTTTCTTATGCGAACAT
This sequence comes from Triticum urartu, assembly GCF_056163025.1. Taxonomy (NCBI): domain Eukaryota; kingdom Viridiplantae; phylum Streptophyta; class Magnoliopsida; order Poales; family Poaceae; genus Triticum; species Triticum urartu. Next base: position 493,590,124 of record NC_141876.1, on the reverse strand, counting down.
ATCACGCATGCATCTCCGAGATGGAAAAGCGAGGCGAGGAGATACACGAAGATAGCTAGTGTGTGATTGTTTGCAACGGAGAGAGACACCCCTGTAGCACATGTCCAATAGAGGTCTGGCCAACAAGGAACAAAGGTCGAGAGGGACACATGGATGGCATGGACGCATGGGGAGGGAGAGAGGGTGTGTTTGTGATAGAGAGATCTCGTCGAGATCGTGAGGGGACTATATGGGTGGGAGATCGAGGGAGTGCGTGCGCGATAGAAAGATGCCCCGAGAGAAATCGAGATAGACCATGCACATGTTTGTGATGGAGACTAAGATTAGCTAGTCATATACATATAGGGGGGACTGCGTGTGCCTACAATTGAGTGAGAGACCATCATACTTGGCTAGCTGGGCATGAGATTGTGTGTGTGCGCGTGTGAGATGGAGAGAGAACGAGGGGGAGAGATAGAGTTTTAGATGGGCCTATCGAGTGTGAGTGAGATTTGCATGTTTATGTGTGACCCAGGTGGATGGAGAGTTTGAGAGAGGGGGGGAAGAGCTCCGAGACGACATAGTGGTGCGTGAGAGAGTTACGGGCAAAGAGCCAAGGAATTTGTGTGTGTACGATGAGTGCACCCAAGATATGTAGCTTGGACTAGCTAGAGTATCATACATAGTGTGTGAGACAGACCTATAGATGGTGTATATATGCATGCGAACTAGAAAGACCCCCCCACACACACACACAAAGAGAGAGAGAGATGGAGAGAAAGGGAGAGGGACCAACAAGTTTTTTGTGTCGGATGCGTGTGACCGAATTGAAGATTGTCGGCGAGAGAGAGAGAGACAGAGAACAGGAGTCCGGGAGAGGGGGAGGTCGTGTTTTATGCATCAAAGACTGATATAAACCATGTTTCGATATAAACTTGCATTCAAATATTTAAATTGGAGAACATGTTGTCTGCAATCCACACATGAACGGATATATGCGTATATCAAACAAGTTCATTAATTTGACTTTCAACATGTTCATGGAGTACTATAATAATGTACAACATGCTACTCGATTGAGGTGTTCAATTTTGGATTTAGTTCACTATTTTGACCTACTGAACGAGATATTTCATTGAATTGAGATATTTCATTTTGGGTTTGATTCGCATTTTTGAGTGGGTCAACTATTTGTCATATAGTAAATCGCTAGCAATGAGCATGTAAAAACACATTACTCCCGAGCATCATCTCTCCATCTAAAAAATAAGTGGCAAGCTAATATTTCAAAATTTGATCCGAATCAACTTGGTAAGGTAGACGTGGATGCTCGTTCTCCCAAAATTTGAATGAACTATTAAACATCTTCTCTGCTCGGTGGAATTCGCCCGAGCAAATAAATGGGAGACGCGAAATTACCATCCTATGTGGGACACGTATCAATTGGCCCGTTGTACATCGAGGGTAGGTTCGTAACTTCATCCAAGCGCGCCTTCTCCTCGGCCGAAATGACATGTGCCGAATAATTCATAAACCATGGTCAGCAAAACACGCTCTCCTCACCCGAAACAGCTCACGCCCACTATTTCAAAACACGCTCTCCTCGCCCGAAATCGTTCGCGCCCACTACAGTTCAAAACACGCCCTCCTCGCCCGAAATCGCTCCCGCCCACTATTTGGGGAGAAGGAAAGTTACTCTACTATCCCCGACCCTCAGTACACAGACCCAAGCCGAGAAGCCTATAGGCAAGGGTAGAACTGTAACTCCCCCTCACATTTCAGACAAATGCGTCCGTAAGACATGGTTCCACTCCCCTCCCAATTCCCCCCCCCCCCGCCCGCCTGCCCCCATTCATACCTCGTGGGTGCCAAATCACCTTCTCCCCGGGAAGCTCCCTTCTCCCGAGCCGCAAAACCTCAGCCCCACCTCCATGGAGCCCCCCACCGCACCAATTTCACAGTCTCCCTCCTCCCTAATGCCGGAGACGTTGTCCATTTGCCGTCTTGCACTGGGATGTGTGCCTCTTACTCTGTGCTGCTGGTGCTGCCTCGACGACGGCCGCGTGAACCGTACCGGAGCCGATTCACCCCCACCATTGTTCACGGCGCTAGAGCAGCTCCAACTTCGGATCCGTCCAGAGTCCTAGCGCTGCTTCCACGTAGCCATCGACCGTCGTGACATTGCTCTTTCCCTACCGCCGGTCGCCACCACAACTGCGTCGGCCTCACCGACTCGGCAACTGGACCTGCCTACTTCCCCATGCGGCTAGATAGGTCGCACCCTCATCTCAAATACTTTATTTAGGCGTTAGTTGTCTGAATTTTTATTCTGGGCCAATCGATCCCCAATGGGAAGAAGCACCCCTCGGGGCGGCGGAGCTCCTAGGCTGCCGGTTGGCTGGTGTCTAACGTAAGGGTGCGGGGCCGCAAGTTCGCCATGGAAGCAGTGCTTAGATGGCTATCTTTTAGAGTTGTGTGGGTTGAAGGTACTGCCGCCGCCGGATCTGGATGACGGGGAGTCTTTGTGGATTGGCCCGGGAACGGCTCAACCACGGCAGTGCGGTGGGGCAGGGAGCGGGGTTTTGGCCGGGGCCATGGATGGCGGAGGCAGGCTACTCTGCCGTTGGTCGCTGGCTCTTCGGGGAAGATTCCGAACAGTGTCAGCCGGGAGGCACAAGACGGCCAACCATCCGGCATAGATCAGACAGTACCAAAATAAAATAAAATCGTGTGACCCCAATTTAGTCTTCAGTCAACAGACGTGTGACCACTCTCGTACCTTGTTGTTGATCTCTTAGTGTATTTTTTCAGATCAAAGAGATATGTCGTTCTTAACATTATCCGTTATCTGCATCTTCAGACACACCATCTTCTGACTCACCGCAGGTGCTCCAACAAGGGAAGCATACACCAGAAGGGAGCTATAGTCCCCACTCAACAGTTCCCAACACCGAATGCGCGTGCCCAACATGGACAGCCACAACAACTACAGGGCCATCGACAAGTCAGCACATGATGCTCACTCCTATGGATGGCAGCCAGATAGGTTGTACCCTCATCTTACTTGTGTGCAACATTTATGGCTTTGTTATTCATCTAAGCATGGAAAATAGATCATCACATTTCACTGTATATTCATGTTGATCTCTTACGGGTCTTGTTCAGGAGTTAACGTTGTTCCATAGTTCGGCTAAGATACTTGTTCTTTAGGTAACGTTGTTCCACAGTTATCATCCATCAACCAATGCTATCCCACAGGCTAGTGATTATAGTATTATACCACTTCTACTATTACCTATGTTGTTCTTCAATACTTTTGTGTGCCATCTAGTTAATCTTGAGTACAAACGATACATATTTTGTAGCTTTCATCTGTGTTCTCCCTTTAGTTTATGAGACCTGTTGCTGCTAGTTAACCCCAGTCCTACTATTTATGTCGTCTCCTACAGGCACTCATTACATAAATCTAACTACTAGTTGTCTTCCATGCATGTCAGATATAATTGCACACACTGATATATCCACAAGAACCTCATGGAGCAATGTAAAGGCCAATAAACTTGATGTCAATCATACCCAATATGATGGAACATGTAAAGGCAGTTCTTCAGAAGACTTGCAGAAAGATGATGAATCCTCTTCACCCCACAAGGTCCTTGCTCTAACTTGGCCTATGATATGGGTACAACATGCATATAATGTCCTGGAGTGTATCTACTCTGTTGCAATGCCATGTGCTTAGCATGCTGATCATGCATGTAAATATGTCATGCTTTCCTGTATTTCAGTACCTATTCCATTCATGATAACATGTTTTCAAATTCAAGTACTGTCATTCTACTCTATCGCAATGCCATCTGCTTAATTTGGACATCATGCTTCTGAATATCTTATGCATTGTTATTCATCAGTATGTACTTCATCTGTCTACCATACCATGTTTTTTTTACATTGAACTGATGTTCTAGTGCTCGATTGCAATGCCATCTTATTTTCCCAATCATAGACGTGTATGTTGCCTTAGTTATTTCTGTATGTATTCCGCTAGCATACAGTTTTACATTCAACTAGTGTTTTTTGCTGTGTTGTCCTGTCGTATTCCTAGCTCTTACACCATACTCCCTCCGTCCGGATTACATGTTGCCGAAGTGGATAAAAAAGGATGTATCTAGAACTAAAATACGCCTAGACCCATCCATTTTTTCGAATGGAAGGAATACATGTCAATATGTCATGCCTTTCTATTCTTCAGTACCTATTCCATCTCTCTATTGTCGCATGTTTTATAATTAAAGCACCATTCTTCTATACAAGGCATGCAAGGGGAAGGCGACTATGTTAGAATCTGAAGGGTTACAAACAAGGCCTTTGCAAAAGATCCAAACGCCAGGAGATAATAAACCAACTCCAGTTTTTATAGATACTGCTCCAGCATAGAGAAACCCAACTCCTACTGATAATAAGCAGATTCCAGTGCCCAAAGAACTAGTCCGCTCCAGTCCAGCAAAAATATGTCAACTCAATTCTAAGAAGCGTGTGCGTATCCTTGCATCATGAAATTTTATAGCATGCTGATCATATTTTCTACATGTTTCTTACCCATCTCTCTTTTAGAAAATAAGCTTAACAGATAGAAGAATTTCTGCAATGGTATCGTTTATGAGGAAAGATTCTTGCAGGAATTCTCTGTGCTCCAATGTAGATGTAATTACCTGTTGTATATCACTATATTTTTACATCAGCATGTATTTTGTTAATCGGCGTGAATCCAACCTTTATCTGATCTAAATTTAGTTGTAGCAAAATGTATGATTAAAGGCCACAATGTTGATTTTTGCAAGGAAAACTGCCTGGTAGTTTTGCGTCCTGAGCTGCATGAGTGTACTATCTCATATCAGTGGGTTTGAATACTTTGGTTCTGCAGTGGGTTTTTCAGTGTTTTTTTACTATGTTGTCATGTCGTATCCCTAGCTCTTACATCATACTCCCTCCGTCCGGATTAAACGTCGCAGAAATGGATAAAACTGGATTTATCTAGAACTGAAATACACCTAGACCCATCCATTTATTTCCGGATGGAGGGAATACATGTCAATATGTCATGCCTTTCTATTCTTCAGTACCTATTCCATCTCTGTTGTAGCATGTTTTATAACTGAATCACCATTCTTCTATATAAGGCATGCAAGGGGAAGACGGCTATGTTAGAATCTGAAGGGTTACAAACCAGGTCTTTGCAAAAGATCCAAACGCCAGGAGATAATAAACCAACTCCATTTTTCATAGATACTGCTCCAGCACAAAGAAACCTAACTCCCACTGATAATAAGCAGATTCCAGTGGCCAAAGAACTAGTCCGCTCCAGTCCAGCAAAAGAATGTCAACTCCATTCTAAGAAGCGTGTGCGTATCCTCGCATCATGAAATTTTATAGCATTCTGATCATATTTTCTACATGTTTCTTACCCATCTCTCTTTTAGAAAATAAGGTTAAACGATACAAGACTTCCTCCATTGGGATCGTATTCGAGGAAAATATCTTGCGGGAATTCTCTGTGCTCCAATGCTGATGTAAGTACCTGTTGTATATCACTATATTTTTACATCAACATGTATTTTGTTAATCGGCGTGAATCTAACCTTTATCTGATCTAAAATTAGTTGTAGCAAAATGTTAAAGGCGTCAATGTTGATTTTTGTAAGGAAAATTGCCTGGTAGTTTTGCATACTGAGCTGCATGAATGTACTATCTCATATCACGCACATTACTGAATTGTAGTGCTTCTCTGGTTGCCCATTCATTCATTGTGTCAATGTTGCTTTCGTATTACCTTACCTGGCTGATGATAGCTGTGCCATATTGTGTTAATTTGGTGTAGGCTAGTTACCCAAACGTTCGTTGTGTCAATGTTGCTTTCCTATTATCTGACTTGGCCAATGATAGCAATGCTAGTATGTTAATTTTGTGCAGGCTGCTGAAGATAAGAAGACAAACTCTGAAAACAGCAAGGCAACCCCATTGTTTCTTTCCAGTAAATCTAGGCCAGATAATATGGCAATAACTCATGATTAATCTATTTGGTTCCCGTCCTAATTTATGTTATGATGCAGTGGTTGAGACACCCTCCACTATCAATAATACAAGCCTGCCAAAATCGCCATCTGAATCTGTTCAGTATCCTCTGTCTCGAATGCAATGGAATAAATGTATGTTTGTGAACCAATTAATGGCTGAAGCAATGATGGAAATGGTGGATGAATCAGAGGTGCAGAGTCGTGCGACACAACAACTGATCAATGTTTTCAGAGACAGTGTAGCAAAGCAGCAAGAACTTGCCCACATGCTTATGGGCGTCATCTGTGCTGAGGTTGCAGATTGTGATGTTGTAGATGGTTAGGTTCTGCTCATTTATTTGCACTGGCATCAATCTTTGATTGCCCAGTGGATGTAATTTCCTGTAATATATGCTGGATGTACAACGTTATTCCCTGTATGCCGTACCTTTGCTTGGTCGGTTTTGGTCCTGTGCATAATTGCTCGTCGTAATGGGCTCAAATTATCTAATTTGGCCTAAATACATGAACGAACTTTAGTGGGCCCATTAATTTAATGGGCCGTTACTAGGCCGAAAGTTAATGGTCGGCCCTCTTACCTCCCGGGTCGTTAACAGGCTGTTACTAAGTTTGGGCTACATATGGCCCAACTATACTGTAGGCCTTTAGCAGGCCGAAAGAGACAACGGGTTTGTACTGGACCATGAAGAGCATGGGCCGCTAAGAGGCCGAAAGTCAGGTCGTATTGTAAACGGCCCAACTATGTTGTGGGCCTTTAGCAGGACGAAAGAGAAACCGGGCTGGTATTGGACCATGAAGGGCATGGGCCGTTAAAAGGCCAAAACTAAGGTCCGACTACAAATGGCCCAACTCATTTATGGTCCGTTAACAGGCCGAAAGGCACACAGGGCCGGGAATTGGCCCAACACTTAAATGGGTCGCTAAAAGGCCAAAACTCAGGTCCGACTACAAATGGCCCAACTGATTTATGGGCCGTCAACAGGCTGAAAGTGACACCGGGCCAGAAATTGGGCCAACACTTAAATGGGCCTCTAAAAGGCCGAAACTCAGGTCCGACTACAAATGGCCCATCAGATTTATGGGCCGTCAACAGGCTGAAAGACACGCCGGGCCGGAAATTAGCCCAACATTTAAATGGGTCGCTAAAAGGCCGAAAGATGTGCATCCTGAAAATTGGCCCATCCATTAAATGAGCCGTTAACAGGCCGAAATCTCATCGGGCCGATATTGAGCCCAAATATATAGCAGGCTATTAACGGGCTCGAACTGACGATGGGCTGCAATGGTGTCAAATCTTTAACGGGCAGTTGACGGGCCGAATTGGCACATCTCGTATGGGCCATGGGCTCAAATGGACCTGACACAAGTAGGCCTTATATGGGCCGGTCTGCTAATTTTTACTGGGCCGACCTTTTTCACCGGAATGGGCCACTGTTGGGCCGTGCCACGTGTCGACCTATCATAGGCGCCTCCTGTCCAATGAGTGGATGACATCTGTCCCAACGGTGAGGCAACACGTGTTTCCTTCGGCCAATCAGAATTTTACACGCGGAAATTTCCCATATGTTAGTGTTGTTAACGGGTTATCGGATCCAAAATCCGACCCGATAGCTTAACGGCGTTCCATTATGGTGGATGCCATGTGTCGGTCACCCTTGACAAAAGCACTTCTGTGACACGCGATTTATCATCATGGAAGTGGACACTTCCGTGATGATAATTTTGGTAATGTCATGGAACACTTCTACGACAGCACAGGTATGACTATCTTGATTCTGTCATAAAATCGTCATGGATGTACATGCATGACAAAAAACGCGACCTACTGTGACAAACACGTATCATCACGGAATTGTATTTTTTTTGTAGTGCGGGAAGAAGCCCAAAGCTGGACTCAAGCCTGAAACTGAGTGCTTCTACTGCAAAGGGACTAGTCACTAGAAGCGGAACTCCACCAAGTATTTGGTGAACAAGAAGGATGGCAAAGTAAATAAAGGTATATTTGATATACATGTTATTGATGTGTATCTTACTAATGCTCGTAGTAGCGCCTGGGTATTTGATACTAGTTTGGTTGCTCATATTTGTAACTCAAAACAGGGGCTACGGATTAAACAAAGATTGGCAAAGGATGAGGTGACGATGCGCGTCGGGAATGGTTCCAAGGTTGATGTAATCGCCGTCGGCACGCTACCTCTACATCTACCTTCGGGATTAGTTTTAGACATGAATAATTCTTATTTGGTGCCAGCGTTGAGCATGAACATTATATATGGATCTTGTTTTGTGCGAGACGGTTATTCATTTAAATCAAAGAATAATGATTGTTCTATTTATATGATTAATATCTTTTATGGTCATGCACCCTTGAAGAGTGGTCTATTTTTATTGAATCTCGATTGTGGTGATACACATATTCATAATATTGATGCCAAAAGATGCAAAGTTGATAATGATAGTGCAACATAGGTCATATTGATGTAAAGCGCATGAAGAAACTCCATGCAGATGGGCTTTTGGAATCACTTGATTATGAATCATTTGATACTTGCGAATCATGCCTCATGGGCAAGATGACTAAAATTCCATTCTCCGGAACAATGGAGCTCGTTGATCAAAGATGGTTAAGGTTTCCTAACCATGGACATGAGTTGTCATTTGATAATGGGATTACATCATTAGAAGAATGATGTGATGGACAAGACCCATCCGTTAGCTTAACATATTGATCATTCAGTTTTGTTGCTATTACTTTCTTCATGTCATACTAGAACATGAAGGCGTGCGTTGCCACGCCCGCTCATTTTTAAGAAAAAATGTAGAAATATGGAAGAAAATATATATGGTGAAATTCAAAAAAACTTGAGAAGTTGTACCACATTTAAAGTTTGGATGTAAATTGCAATTAAGTCACTTTTTTGTTTGGGTGTGAATTAGAGTCAAGTCACATTGTATTCAAAGTTTGGTTGTGAACTAGAAGTGGAGACAAATGGCATACGAGTACCAACAAGAAGAATGGGGTAAGTTAGAAAACAATTAAAAAATACATAGCGGTGATTGGTGCAATGAATCCATAAATAAAATATATAAAATAATAAAACGCTGATTTCCACACTTCACCAAAGAATTATATAATCAAGACGACATAGATATTTGTATAGCAAATACGCCAATATGGTTCATGTCGCAACATATGTTAAGCCAGCTATACTCAACCTTAGACTTCATCCTCGATCTGTAATGCCAAAACAGTAGTGGACATCCTTTCACACGTACAAGAATACAAGCAACAAAATCTCTAAGTGGTAGTTCAGACTAAAGAAAATGACAAAAATCCATGGCTCCGCTGAATTTAAGCTGGGTTCAATGAGCACTGAACCGCAACATGGAATCCAAACAAGAGAACATTAAGTATGAACCTAAACAGAGAAAATATAAGAGTGCCATCTAAAGTAAACATCTTTGGAAGAACACATACACACACACTCATGACTACTAAAATATACCATGATAGCAATAAATCTTGTGGCTCTTGGCTCTGGTCCAATATTGGCACCTACAAAATAAGAAGAAAAAATTTCACACTACCTTGTTTCATCCCTTAGAGCTGAACCTATGGTCAGCTGAAGATGCTTGTGCCTCAGAAAATCTTGCATAGATAAGATGGTTTGCTTCATATGTTTCTCCACGATATAAGTTAATGTTTCAGGGTTCAATTTTTTGCGATCGATATCAGGATCAACCCTCTATAGCAAATGCTTAGCTTGTAGAAACATGTCATTATCACTTATACCTTTTGGTTGTCTTGAGTAATCTCATTCCTCCATTGCGGCAGAGCGATGAGCCGACAATCACAACAGAAGCGTCACTAAGCAACATGAACCTTCCTTGAGTAGGGTATGCCTTCTTTTTCGGTGTGGAGTAGGATATGCTAATCAATGAACATGTATGATAGCAAGAAGTGCATGCATAATCGTGGTGAATTCATTGAAACCAAGGCAGTCAGTTGTTCGGATGCACTCCAGACCTTGAGATGCCACACGGCTCCACGAATATTGTACAACATATCATAAACAAAATCAACATCAATACACGTGATGAGGCGAGACCGTTGAGAAGCTGCCACTACCTGTATGTGGCCTGCGCGAGATTTTCTTTTTTTTAGAGAAGTAGGAGATTTGGATGGATCGGACTGGAAAGCGAACCATCTTTGGGTGTCCTTCCTTGCATCTGGCAGAGCTCGCTGAGAAGTTCTCGGGCGGTGGAGCCTCCTTGGCGTCTTCTCTTCCCTCATCGAGGCTCTGTCATGGAAGTGAAGAAGGTACTACCGCGGCACCGATCTGCATCGTCAGGAAGGTTATGCGAAGGGAGGCGAAAAGGGGAGATGCGTTCGAACCATGAGCTCCATCGCCATGGCCTACACCGCCGTCGGTCGCACAGGGATGAGAAGCTTTGGTGCGTCATCCTCTCGCAACAAACTCGCAACCCACATAGGATGTCATCCCAATTAACAATAATGCGCCCAGGTCGGTTTGCAGAGTAGCGGCCCGGTTATGTTGGGCCGTCCGGTGAAGGCGCTATGATGGGGAAAAAGTTATCATGGACACTGGGGTAATCTGGACTCTCAGTAAGTTTGATCTGAGAGTTGAGGATGTTAAATCGCTGTGAGAAGGCGTAATAGCTGAGTTTTACTTTTTAGTAATACATATTCCTTCGACTATGAGATTATGCCTTGTGTGCTATCAAACGTCACAAGGTAACTGGGTGATTATAACGATGCTCTACAGGTATCTCCGAAGGTGTTTGTTGGGTTGGCATAGATCGAGATTAGGATTTGTTTTTTTAGAGTACGCCAAAGGCGTATCATATTTTTATAGAAGGCAGAAGACAATTACAAGAAGCTACAACTTGTTGCGAACAACAATTGCAGAAGAAACACCACACCGAGATAATCCGAATAAAAGCCTCCGCATACGAGATTAGGATTTATCACTCCGAGTATCGGAGAGGTATCTCTGGGCCCTCTCGGTAATGCACATCATAAGAAGCCTTGCAAGCAAAGTGACTAATGAGTTAGTTACAGGATGATGTATTACGGAACGAGTAAAGAGACTTGTCGGTGAAAAGATTGAACTAGGTATATATGTAGATACCGATGATCGAATCTCGGGCAAGTAACATACCGATGGACAAAGGGAATAACGTATGTTGCCATAACGGTTTGACCGATAAAGATCTTCATAGAATATGTAGGATTCAATATGAGCATCCAGGTTCCGCTATTGGTTATTGACTAGAGATGTGCCTTGGTCATGTCTACATAGTTCCCGAAACCGTAGGGTCCGCACACTTAACGTTCGATGACGATATTGTATTATATGAGTTATGTGATTTGGTGACCGAATGTTGTTCGGAGTCCCGAATGAGATCATAGACATGACGAGGAGTATCGAAATGGTTGAGAGGTAAAGATTGATATATAGGACGATAGTATTCAGACACTGGAAATGTTCCGGAGTGTATCAGGTATTTATCAAAGTACCGGAGGGGTTACGGGAACCCCCCGGGGGAATATATGGGCCATATGGGCCATGAGAGGGGAGCACACCAGCCCACAAGGGGTGGCGCGTCCCCCCATGGAAGTAGGTTGAGTGGGAGAAGGGAAAGAGGGGGTTCGGCCCCCCTTTCCTTCTCTCCTTCCCCTTCCCCTTCCCTTTTCCCCCTCCGGCAATTATGGAAGGGGGAGGCCGAACTGGGGAACACCCCAAGTAGGATTCAGCCTACTTGGGGCGCCCCATGCCTGCCTCTCCTCCCCTCCCACCTATATATATGTGGGGAGGGGGCGCCTAGAACACACAACATCAATTGTTAGTTGTGTGCGGCGCCCCCCTCCACAGTTTACATCCCCGGTCATATTCTCGCGGTGCTTAGGCGAAGCCCTGCGTGGATCACTTCACCTTCACCATCACCATGCCGTCGTGCTGACGGAACTCATCTACAACCTCGATATCTTGCTGGATCAAGAAGGCGAGGGACGTCACCGAGTTGAACGTGTGCAGAACTCGAAGGTGTTGTACGTTCGGTACTTGATCGGTGGAGCGTGAAGAAAATTCGACTACATCAACCGCGTTGTGAAATGCTTCCGCTTACAGTCTACGAGGGTACGTAGACACACTCCCCCCTCGTTTCTATGCATCTACATAGATAGATCATTGCGTGTGCGTAGATTTTTTTTTTGTTTTCCATGCAAGAATTCCCAACAATTTATGCTTCACTTTTTGAAAAAACACAGATTTTTTACTCCATAAGCATAAATGTTCATCATGCAATAGTACACATTTGCCTCACTTTTTGTGAGAAAAGCACGAAAACAGAACTATGGAAGCACAACCTCATTTCACGCAAAAAAACTAGTTTTTTCCATGATAATACGTGTCTTATTACTAAAATAAAGATTCAATTACAAGGCACACGTAAACATCGAAATTGCAAGACTGAAAAGATAGGATCACCCTATGCCCAAAAAACACCTGTCGCTCTCCACTAAGGAAAAGGAGACCGATCATCTCTTGACCCGAGCTCGACGCGTCTTCACCGCTGATCAGCAGCTTTACGGACCTCCAAAGTAGTTTTCCTGAAGCAAAACTATTGCCGTTGGAAGAATCAGATAGGGGCAATGTGTCCCGGACACGTGATCGAACTCCAGAACTGACACCCCTGCATGATTACGACGTCGGAGGAGGAAATGAGAACTATCAGCCTACAACCAGAAACCCAGCACAAGATGCACCATCTTCCAATTATCACTTGTGTAGACAACTGTCCGCGTACTCCTGGACGACAAAACCTCCCTGCTCCACCATGACGTCAGAGACAACGCCGGAGCAATGGGGACAGAGCAGAAAAAGAGACACGCCTGATGGATTCGCCACCAACGCCTCGTCGACACCATCCATGAACCCTAACGACGCCGATCTGAAGGATCGGCAAATGCACGATGCCATCAACTCTGATACAACGCCATGAAGGGCACCGCCGGGTGTGGGAGTGGAGATGAGACAGATTTATTCATCTGGGCGTCGCTCCCACCACCCCAACGACGCACCACGACCAACTCAAACCCTAACTACAGAGCAGAGGAAGGGGGTCCCCCTCCCTCCTTCCGCCGCAGTAGCAGTCGAAGGGAGAGGGGGCCAATGCTATGGCCGGTGGAAATCGATGAAAGAAGATTGCCTGGCTCGTGGCGGCGGCTAGGGTAGGAAAAATTGTGAGCTGGAGGCTGGTAAAAAAACTATTTGCTCCCGTGCTCCGGCACAACTGATATGTATCGCCCATACAATACGTATCACGCAATCGCCCATGTTAGTGGGACGTAGGCCGAGGCACATGTAAACAGTTTTCAGGTCAGTAAATGACATTTTTTCATTACTCTGTTGGTTTTTCATTACTCTGTTGGTTTTCTGGTCGCTTTTATTTTTTGTTTCTAATTTTTCTTTTGTTTTTTAATTCCCCGCCACTACAACTAGTTTGTTGCAAGATCTAGAATCCCCGCAGCGGTGACTGAGAGACACCCGCCACTAGATGCGTCGGTGTCGCCGCCAGTGAGCAAGCTCTAATGTTCCCTTTCCTTGGTCATCAGCCTTCCTCTCTCTCCTCCTCCTTCTTCCCCTTAGTCATCGGCCCACCCCTCTCCCGTCCTCCCTCTCCTCTGTCGTTTGTTACCTTCGCCACCATGGTGTCATTGCGGAGCTCCCAAGCTCGCAATGGCCACCGCCGATCTCCTCCATGCCAGTCCCGACCATCACTGGCCACCTCCGCAACCATGGTGCCGATGCGGAGCTCCCATGCTCGGCATGGCCATCGCCGACCTCCTCCACGCCGGCCCCGACCATCACCGGCTGCCTACGCCGCTGCGACCGTCCTAGTGTTACATTTTTTCTTCTTCTGAAACATCATTGATGTTACAGAGGCACACAGAGGCACGGGTCTGCAAGCTTGCCAGATTGCAACATCTCCAACTTTCCGAAACATTGCCGGTGTTGTGGAGGTGTGGGAGTCGTGAGCTCGCCGATTTGTAACGTCCCCGACGTTTCTTGAAACATCACCAGGCCTACGAGCTCACCGAATTGCAACATCATTTGTGTTACTGAAACATAATCTATGTTGCCATCTTGGTGTTTCCGAAACAAAGCTTATATTGCAAGAATGGAACGCCCGCAACCTGACTGATCTTTTAAAAAGATCAGCCGGCAAATGCGAAGCACGACCCATTTTAAAAATAACTAAAAGAAAACCAGAAAAACATACATGGAAGAGAAAATAAAAAACTTAAAAATAATATACAAAAGCTAGTCCATACGCTAGGAGGCTGCAGGAGCTACCTGTACGGCAGTAACGACCTGGCCCAAATCGAGGGACGCGCGCCGTAGCTCGCTGCGAGCGATATATATATCACCGGGCGCCTCAGTGTCTCACTGGTAGCGAGACATAGGGAAGAAGTCTCGCGTCATGGGAGCGTCAAATGGGCTGGTCCAGGTATGCAGGAGGCCACTACGTCGTTTTCTTTTTTCATGTTGTCTCTTTCTTTATTTCCTTTGGATTATACTTTCAAATATTCTGAATAAATAAATTGCAAAAAACACTTTGCATAAATCATTTGACAAAAATGTAAAACAAACATTTGAAAAATGTTAAGTGTGTATCAAGAAATTGTTTTGTAACATCGCAAATTTTCAATTTGGAATGTTATACATAGGTCATCCATACATATCATATTTTATTGCATTTTCGTTTCACAATCCTCAAAATCCTAAGTAACTCAAGGACCCTCGGAGAGAGTTGGGGATTTCCCGGTTTTCATATTTGATTTTTATCAAATAATGAAACAAGGATTTTTGATTTTAATTATTTTTCTCTCTGAAAAATATTTCGTATTAAAATATAAGAGAGGAGATAATATGACTTCTCCAAAATAATTGAAATATTGGAGGAATATTAAAATCATTTATTTGATTTTATTTGGATTTTATTTGCATTAGAAAAATTGCACATTTTCAAAAATTTCATTTTAGGGCCAAGAAAATGTTCATCTCGTTCTAAATATTTTATTTAGACGGTGAAAATTTGTTTTGGCATTTTTAGATTTTTATTTTATTTTCTAGGATTTTATTTCTGTCGGCGAATTTTTTTAAAAAATACTCCCCGCGCCCGACTGGGCCGAAGCCCAGCCGAGCCAGGCCGGCCCGCCCGCGCCACCACCTCCCTCGCCCGCGCCGCCCTGCCCGGCACGAACGCCGAGGAGGGTCCAGCTCGGACTCCTCCCCGGGCGCCCCCTCGCCAAAGCAAGCCGCTGCCGCCCCCCCTTTAAAGCCCGCCACCGAGCCCCCCATCACCACACCACCGCCGCCGCCCGCAGCTGCCCTGCGCCGCCTGCCGCCGCCGCGCCGCCTGCGCCGCCACCGAGCCCCGCCGTCCCGCCAGCCAACCCCGCCTCGCCGGAGCCCCTCGCCGGAGGTATCGCGCCGGATCCGAGCCGTCGGTTTTTTAAGGAACCGTTCGGTTTTTTTAGAAACCCTAGTTCGTTGTTTTTTTAGATCGGTTCGCCGGTTTTTCTCGGTTCTTCTAATTAGCGGGCGTTCCTCCATACGTTCGTTTTAACGAACGGTTTTTGCCCGTTAGTTACAGTTAACGAACGCTCGTTCGTTACTCTGTTCGTCAGTTTCTTTTATCGGATTAATCCGCGTTTATTCTCGATTGCGATTTCCGATCCGATCTTAGTTTTTGTTTATCTTTTCGCTCGTTAGTCGGAATCAGGCGATTCAAGCGCCTAGACTTTCGTCTCGAGATCCTCTTTCTGTTTAACCAACTTGCACAAGTTTTTGCTACTATAAAATTTGACCTAGGTCCAGATTAGTAAACGGATCTTGTTTCTTTCATCGTTTGAGTTTCGTTGCTCCGTGGGATCTGCTTCCTGCCTTGGTGCGTTGGGTTCGGCCACAGTGGGCTTCTTCTTCCTCTTAGCAGCCATCCTGGGATCAATGCCCGGAGCCCAAGGGCCTTGCGCTTCTCAACCTCGTTGTAGCCTTGCACACACTTGTCAGCCAGGCTCTTCATGCGCTCACGAGAACCGTGAGCTTCTGCACGTTTCTTGAGAAAGGCTTCTTTGAGCTCGTGCAGCATAATCTTGAAGTTCTTCACCTCTTGCACGCTGAGCATGGCCATATGCTTCTTGAACTGAGTTTTCTCAAAGTCAATATTCTGCTTCAGTTCAACAATGCGCGGGGCGATAGCTAACTCTGAAGCTATGGCGCCATGGAAGGCGACACTGAGGCCAATTGGAAGTTGCAGATCTTCGAAGCTGAGGTTGGGCATGTCAAACCACTCATCAATGAAGTTGTGGATGATTGCCACGTCAAAGAGAGGCAGATCATTGAAGATTTCTGCTTCTTCTTTGCTCTTGATCAGTTGCTCAAGAGCATCATCTGCCAGATCTTCATCACTAGACAGATCAAAGGCATCATTGTGCAGAATGGCAGCAGCAGTCAGTTCTTGGCTGGTGTGTGGCAGAGGCATCTTGACTCTCTGGGGCTTGGAGATGCGTGACAGATCTTCAGACTGCATGTTGGGTAACGTAGAAGAAATTCAAAAATTTCCTACGTGTCACCAAGATCTATCTATGGAGAAACCAGCAACGAGGGGAGGGAGAGTGCATCTACATACCCTTGTAGATCGCTAAGCGGAAGCGTTCAAGAGAACGGGGTTGATGGAGTCGTACTCGTCGTGATCCAAATCACCGATGATCCTAGTGCCGAACGGACGACACCTCCGCGTTCAACACACGTACAGCCCGGTGACGTCTCCCATGCCTTGATCCAGCAAGGAGAGAGGGAGAGGTTGAGGAAGACTCCATCCAGCAGCAGCACAACGGCGTGGTGGTGATGGAGGAGCGTGGCAATCCTTCAGGGCTTCGCCAAGCACCGCGAGATATGAGGAGAAAGAGAGGGAGGGCTGCACCAACAGGCAAAGATCAGATCGCGTGTTATGGGCAGCCCCAGGCCTCACTATATATAGGGGAGAGGGAGGAGGGTGCGCCCCCTCTAGGGTTCCCACCCCTAGGGGGGCGGCAGCCCTAGATGGGAAAGGGGAGGCGGCCAAGAGGGGGAGAGAGGGGGCGCCCCCTAGGGTGGGCCTTAGGCCCATCTAAGCCTAGGGTTTCCCCTCTCTCCTCCTTTGCTGCGCCTTGGGCCTTGTGGGAGGTGCACCAGCCCACTTAGGGGCTGGTCCCTCACCACCCTTGGCCCATGCAAGCCTCCGGGGCATGTGGCCCCACTTGGTGGACCCCCGGGACCCTCCCGGTGGTCCCGGTACGTTACCGATAAACCCCAAAACTCTTCCGGTGACCAAAACAGGACTTCCCATATATAAATCTTTACCTCCGGACCATTCTGGAACTCCTCGTGACATCCGGGATCTCATCCGGGACTCTGAACAACATTCGGTAAACACATACAAACTTCCTTTATAACCCTAGCGTCATCGAACCTTAAGTGTGTAGACCCTACGGGTTCGGGAACCACGCAGACATGACCGAGACACCTCTCCGGCCAATAACCAACAGCGGGATCTGGATACCCATGTTGGCTCCCACATGTTCCACGATGATCTCATCGGATGAACCACGATGTCAAGGACTTAATCAATCCCGTATACAATTCCCTTTGTCTAGCGGTATTGTACTTGCCCGAGATTCGATCATCGGCATCCCTATACCTTGTTCAATCTCGTTACCGGCAAGTCTCTTTACTCGTTGCGTAACACATCATCCCGTGATCAACTCCTTGATCACATTGTGCACATTATGATGATGTCCTACCGAGTGGGCCCAGAGATACCTCTCCGTTTACACGGAGTGACAAATCCCAGTCTCGATTCGTGCCAACCCAACAGACACTTTCGGAGATACCTGTAGTGTACCTTTATAGCCACCCAGTTACGTTGTGACATTTGGTACACCCAAAGCATTCCTACGGTATCCGGGAGTTGCACAATCTCATGGTCTTAGGAAATGATACTTGACATTAGAAAAGCTTTAGCATACGAACTACACGATCTTTGTGCTAGGCTTAGGATTGGGTCTTGTCCATCACATCATTCTCCTAATGACGAGATCCCGTTATCAATGACATCCAATGTCCATGGTCAGGAAACCGTAACCATCTATTGATCAACGAGCTAGTCAACTAGAGGCTTACTAGGGACATGGTGTTGTCTATGTATCCACACATGTATCTGAGTTTCCTATCAATACAATTATAGCATGGATAATAAACGATTATCATGAACAAGGAAATATAATAATAACTAATTTATTATTGCCTCTAGGGCATATTTCCAACAGTCTCCCACTTGCACTAGAGTCAATAATCTAGTTCACATCGCCATGTGATTAACACTCACAGGTCACATCGCCATGTAACCAACATCGAAAGAGTTTACTAGAGTCAATAATCTAGTTCACATCACTATGTGATTAACACTCAATGAGTTCTGGGTTTGATTCATGTTGCTTGTGAGAGAGGTTTTAGTCAACGGGTCTGAACCTTTCAGATCCGTGTGTGCTTTACAAATCTTTATGTCATCTCCTAGATGCAGCTACCACGCTCTATTTGGAGCCATTTCAAATAACTATTCTACTTGGAGTTATTCTAAATCGTTGCTCCATTATACGTATCCGGTATCTCTACTCAGAGCTATCCGGATAGGTGTTAAGCTTGCATCGTCGTAACTCTTTACGTCGAACTCTTTATCACCTCCATAACCGAGAAAATTTCTTAGTCCACTAGTTACTAAGGATAACTTTGACCGTTGTACTGTGATCCATTCCTGGATCACTCTTGTACCCCTTGACTGACTCATGGCAAGGCACACTTCAGGTGCGGTACACAGCATAGCATACTGTAGAGCCTATGTCTTAAGCATAGGGGACGACCTTCGTCCTTTTTTTCTCTATTCTACCGTGGTCGAGCTTTAAGTCTTAACTTCATACCTTACAACTCGGGCATGAACTCCTTCTTTGACTGATCCATCTTGAACACCTTCAAGATCATGTCAAGGAATGTGCTCATTTGAAAGTACCATTAAGCGTTTCGATCTATCCTTATAGATCTCGATGCTCAATGTTCAAGTAGCTTAATCCAGGCTTTCCATTGAAAAACACTTTTCCAAATAACCCTATATGCTTTCCAGAAATTCTACGTCATTTCTGATCAACAATATGTCAACAACATATATCCATCAGAAATTCTATAGTGCTCCCACTCACTTCTTTGGAAATACAAGTTTCTCATAAACTTTGTATTCACCCAAAATCTTTGATCATCTCATCAAAGCATACATTCCAACTCCGAGATGCTTACTCCAGTCCTTAGAAGGATTGCTGGAGCTTTGCTTACTTATTAGCATCTTTCAGGATTGACAAAACCTTCTGGTTGTATCACATACAACCTTTCCTCAAGAAAATGTCGAGGAAACAATGCTTTGACATCCTATCTGCAAGATTTCATAAATAATGCAGTAGTTGCTAATATAATTCCAACAGACTCTTAGCATCGCTACGAGTGAGAAAGTCTCACCGTAGTCAACTCCTTGAACTTGTCGGGAAACTTCTTAACGACAAGTCGAGCTTTCTTAATGGTGACACTTACCATCATTGTCTGTCTTCCTTTTTAAAATCCATCTGTACTCAACAGCCTTACGACCATTAAGTAGTTCTTCCAAAGTCTACACTTTGTTTTCATATATGGATCCTCTCTCGGATTATATGGCCTCGAGCCATTTATCGGAATCCGGGCCCACCATCGCTTCTCCATAGCTCGTAGGTTCATTGTTGTCTAGCAACATGACTTCCAAGACAGGATTACGTACCACTCTGAAGTAGTACGCATCCTTGTCATCCCACGAGGTTTGGTAGTGACTTGATCTGAAGTTTCATGATCACTATCATAAGATTCCACTTCAATTGGTGTAGGTGCCACAGGAACAACTCCCTGTGCCCTGCCACACACTAGTTGAAGAGACGGTTCAATAACCTCATCAAGTCTCCACCATCCTCCCACTCAATTCTTTCGAGAGAAACTTTTCCTCGAGAAAGGACCCGATTCTAGAAACAATCCCTTATTGCTTTCGAATCTGAGACAGGAGGTATACCAAACTGTTTTTGGGTGTCCTATGAAGATGCATTTATCCGCTTTGGGTTCGAGCTTATCAGCCTAAAACTTTTCACATAAGCATCGCAGCCCCAAACTTTTCAGAAATGACAGCTTAGGTTTCTCTAAACCATAGTTCATACGGTGTCATCTCATCGGAATTACGTGGTGCCCTATTTAAAGTGAATGTGGTTGTCTCTAATGCCTAACCCATAAACTATCGTGGTAATTCGATAAGAGACATCATGGTATGCATCATATCCAATAGGGTGCAGTTATGATGTTCGGACACACCATCACACTATGGTGTTCCAGGCTGTATTAGTTGTGAAACAATTTCCACAATGTCTTAATTCTGTGCCAAACTCGTAATTCAGATATTCATCTCTATGATCATATCATAGATCTTTTATCCTCTTGTCATGACGATCTTTAAACTTCACCCTGAAATTACTTGAACCTTTCAATAATTCAGACTCGTGATTCATCAAGTAAATATACTCAACATCTACTCAAATCATCTGTGAAGTAAGAACATAACGATATCCACTACATGCCTCAGCACTCATTGGACTGCACACATGAAAATGTATTACTTCCAACAAGTTGCTTTCTAGTTCCATTTTACTGAAAACGAGGCTTTCAGTCATCTTGCCCATGTGGTATGATTTGCATGTCTCAAGTGATTCAAAATCAAGTGAGTCCAAACGGTCCATTTGCATGGAGTTTCTTCATGCATATACACCAATAGACATGGTTCGCACGTCTCAAACTTTTCAAAAATGAGTGAGTCCAAAGATCCATCAACATGGAGCCTCTTCATGCGTTTTATACCGATATTACTTACGTGCCAGTGCCACAAGTAGGTGGTACTATCATTACTATCTTTTGGCATGAACATGTGTATCACTACGATCGAGATTCAATAAACCATTCATTTTAGGTGTAAGACCATTGAAGGTATTATTCAAATAAACAGAGTAACCATTATTCTCTTTAAATGAATAACCGTATTGCGATAGACATAATCCAATCATGTCTATGCTCAACGCAAACACCAATCTCGATGGTAGAGGGAGCGTGCGATGCTTGATCATATCAACATTGGAAACACTTCCAACACATATCGTCAGCTCACCTTTAGCTAGTCTTCGTTTATTCCGTAGCTTTTATTTCGAGTTACTAACACTTAGCAACCGAACCGGTATCTAATACCCTGGTGCTACTAGGAGTACTAGTAAAGTACACATCAACACAATGTATATCCAATATACTTCTATCGACCTTGCCAGCCTTCTAATCTACCAAGTATCTAGGGTAATTTTGCTCCAGTGGTTGTTCCCCTTATTACAGAAGCACTTAGTCTCGGGTTTGGGTTCAACCTTGGGTTTCTTCACCAGAGCAGCAGCTGAATTGCCATTTCATGAAGTATCCCTTCTTGCCCTTACCCTTCTTGAAACTAGTGGTTTCACCAACCATCAACAATTGATGCTCCTTCTTGATTTCTACTTTGGTGTCAAACATCGCGAATATCTCAAGGATCATCATATATGTCCCTGATATATTATAGTTCATCACGAAGCTCTAGCAGCTTGGTGGCAATGACTTTGGAGAAACATCACTGTCTCATCTGGAAGATCAACTCCCACTCGATTCGAATGATTGATGTACTCAGACAATCTGAGCACAAGCTCAATAATTGAGCTTTTCTCCCTTAGTTTGCAGGCTAAGAAAATCGTCGGAGGTCTTATACCTCTTGACGTGGGCACGAGCCTGAAATCCCAATTTCAGTCCTTGGAACATCTCATATGTTTCGCGACGTTTCAAAAACCGTCTTCGGTGCCTCAACTCTAAACCGTTGAACTGAACTATCACGTAGTTATCAAAACGTGTATGTCAGATGTTCGCAACATCCACAGACGACGTTCGAGGTTCAGCACACTGAGCGGTGCATTAAGGACATAAGCCTTCTATGAAGCAATGAGGACAATCCTCGGTTTACGGACCTAGTCCGCATAATTGCTACTATCAACTTTCAACTAAATTTTCTCTAGGAACATATCTAAACAGTAGAACTAAAGCGCGAGCTACGACATAATTTGCAAAATCCTTTTTGACTATGTTCAGGATAAATAAGTTCATCTTATGAACTCCCACTCAGATAGACATCCCTCTAGTCATCTAAGTGATTACATGATCCGAGTCAACTAGGCCGTGTCCGATCATCACGTGAGACGGACTAGTCATCATCGGTGAACATCTTCATGTTGATCGTATCTACCATATGACTCATGCTCGACCTTTCGGTCTCTTGTGCTCCGAGGCCATGTCTGTACATGCTAGGCTCGTCAAGTTAACCCTAAGTGTTTTGCATGTGTAAAACTGTCTTACACCCGTTGTATGTGAACGTAAGGATCTATCACACCCGATCATCACGTGGTGCTTCGAAACGACGAACTTTAGCAACAGTGCACAGTTAGGGGAGAACACATTCTTGAAATTGCAATGAGGGATCATCTTATTTACTACCGTCGTTCTAAGCAAATAAGATGTATTAAACATGATAAACATCACATGCAATCAAATAATAGTGACATGATATGGCCAATATCATATAGCTCCTTTGATCTCCATCTTGGGGCTCCATGATCATCTTGTCACCGGCATGACACCATGATCTCCATCATCATGATCTCTATCATCGTGTCTTCATGAAGTTGTCTCGTCAACTATTACTTCTACTACTATAGCTAACGGTTAGCAATAAAGTAAAGTAATTACATGACGTTTATGTTGACACGCAGGTCATAAATAAATTAAGACAACTCCTATGGCTCTTGCCGGTTGTCATACTCATCGACATGCAAATCGTGATTCCTATTACAAGAACATGATCAATCTCATACATCACATATATCATTCATCACATCGTTTTGGCCATATCACATCACATAGCATACCCTGCAAAAACAAGTTAGACGTCCTCTAATTGTTGTTTGCATGTTTTACGCGGCTGCTATGGGTTTCTAGCAAGAACATTTCTTACCTATGCAAAGACCACAACGTGATATGCCAATTGCTATTTACCCTTCATAAGGACCCTTTTCATCGAATCCGATCCGACTAAAGTGGGAGAGACAGACACCCGCTAGCCACCTTATGCAACTAGTGCATGTCAGTCGGTGGAACCAGTCTCACGTAAGAGTACGTGTAAGGTCGGTCCGGGCCGCTTCATCCCACAATACCGTCAAAACAAGATTGGACTAGTAACGGTAAGCATATTGAACAAAATCAACGCCCACAACTACTTTGTGTTCTACTCGTGCATAGAATCTACGCAATAGACCTAGCTCTGATACCTTTCGGTCTCTTGTGTTCCGAGGCCATGTCTGTACATGCTAGGCTCTGATACCACTGTTGGGTAACGTAGCAGAAATTCAAAAATTTCCTACGTGTCACCAAGATCTATCTATGGAGAAACCAGCAACGAGGGGAGGGAGAGTGCATCTACATACCCTTGTAGATCACTAAGCGGAAGCGTTCAAGAGAACGGGGTTGATGGAGTCGTACTCGTCGTGATCCAAATCACCGATGAACCTAGTGCCGAACGGACGACACCTCCGCGTTCAACACACGTACAGCCCGGTGACGTCTCCCATGCCTTGATCCAGCAAGGAGAGAGGGAGAGGTTGAGGAAGACTCCATCCAGCAGCAGCACAACGGCGTGGTGGTGATGGAGGAGCGTGGCAATCCTGCAGGGCTTCGCCAAGCACCGCGAGATATGAGGAGAAAGAGAGGGAGGGCTGCACCAACAGGCAGAGATCAGATCGCGTGTTATGGGCAGCCCCAGGCCTCACTATATATAGGGGAGAGGGTGGAGGGTGCGCCCCCTCTAGGGTTCCCACCCCTAGGGGGGCGGCAGCTCTAGATGGGAAAGGGGAGGCGGCCAAGAGGGTGAGAGAGGGGGCGCCCCCTAGGGTGGGCCTTAGGCCCATCTAAGCCTAGGGTTTCCCCTCTCTCCTCCTTTGCTGCGCCTTGGGCCTTGTGGGAGGCGCACCAGCCCACTTAGG
The DNA here is from genome assembly GCF_056163025.1 of Triticum urartu. Classification (NCBI taxonomy): domain Eukaryota; kingdom Viridiplantae; phylum Streptophyta; class Magnoliopsida; order Poales; family Poaceae; genus Triticum; species Triticum urartu. The sequence goes on along the minus strand of NC_141876.1, from coordinate 493,565,797 downwards.
GGCTGGTCCCTCACCACCCTTGGCCCATGCAAGCCTCCGGGGCATGTGGCCCCACTTGGTGGACCCCCGGGACCCTCCCGGTGGTCCCGGTACGTTACCGATAAACCCCGAAACTCTTCCGGTGACCAAAACAGGACTTCCCATATATAAATCTTTATCTCCGGACCATTCCGGAACTCCTCGTGACGTCCGGGATCTCATCCGGGACTCCGAACAACATTCGGTAAACACATACAAACTTCCTTTATAACCCTAGCGTCATCAAACCTTAAGTGTGTAGACCCTACGGGTTCGGGAACCATGCAGACATGACCGAGACACCTCTCCGGCCAATAACCAACAGCGGGATCTGGATACCCATGCTGGCTCCCACATGTTCCACGATGATATCATCGGATGAACCACGATGTCAAGGACTTAATCAATCCCGTATACAATTCCCTTTGTCTAGCGGTATTGTACTTGCCCGAGATTCGATCGTCGGTATCCCTATACCTTGTTCAATCCCGTTACCGCCAAGTCTCTTTACTCGTTGCGTAACATATCATCCCGTGATCAACTCCTTGATCACATTGTGCACATTATGATGATGTCCTACCGAGTGGGCCCAGAGATACCTCTCCGTTTACACGGAGTGACAAATCCCAGTCTCGATTCGTGCCAACCCAACAGACACTTTCGGGGATACCTGTAGTGTACCTTTATAGCCACCCAATTACGTTGTGATGTTTGGTACACCCAAAGCATTCCTACGGTATCCGGGAGTTGCACAATCTCATGGTCTAAGGAAATGATACTTGACATTAGAAAAGCTTTAGCATACGAACTACACGATATTTGTGCTAGGCTTAGGATTGGGTCTTGTCCATCACATCATTCTCCTGATGATGAGATCCCGTTATCAATGACATCCAATGTCCATGGTCAGGAAACTGTGACCATCTATTGATCAGCGAGCTAGTCAACTAGAGGCTTACTAGGGACATGGTGTTGTCTATGTATCCACACATGTATCTGAGTTTCCTATCAATACAATTATAGCATGGATAATAAACGATTATCATGAACAAGGAAATATAATAATAACTAATTTATTATTGCCTCTAGGGCATATTTCCAACAGTCTCCCACTGGCACTAGAGTCAATAATCTAGTTCACATCGCCATGTGATTAACACTCATAGGTCACATCGCCATGTAACCAACATCGAAAGAGTTTACTAGAGTCAATAATCTAGTTCACATCACTATGTGATTAACACTCAATGAGTTCTGGGTTTGATTCATGTTGCTTGTGAGAGAGGTTTTAGTCAACGGGTCTGAACCTTTCAGATCCGTGTGTGCTTTACAAATCTTTATGTCATCTCCTAGATGCAGCTACCACGCTCTATTTGGAGCCATTTCAAATAACTATTCTACTTGGAGTTATTCTAAATCATTGCTCCATTATACGTATCCGGTATCTCTACTCAGAGCTATCCGGATAGGTGTTAAGCTTGCATCGTCGTAACTCTTTACGTCGAACTCTTTATCACCTCCATAACCGAGAAAATTCCTTAGTCCACTAGTTACTAAGGGTAACTTTGACCGCTGTACTGTGATCCATTCCTGGATCACTCTTGTACCCCTTGACTGACTCATGGCAAGGCACACTTCAGGTGCGGTACACAGCATAGCATACTGTAGAGCCTATGTCTTAAGCATAGGGGACGACCTTCGTCCTTTCTCTCTATTCTGCCGTGGTCGAGCTTTAAGTCTTAACTTCATACCTTACAACTCAGGCAAGAACTCCTTCTTTGACTGATCCATCTTGAACACCTTCAAGATCATGTCAAGGAATGTGCTCATTTGAAAGTACCATTAAGCGTTTTGATCTATCCTTATAGATCTCGATGCTCAATGTTCAAGTAGCTTAATCCAGGCTTTCCATTGAAAAACACTTTTCCAAATAACCCTATATGCTTTCCAGAAATTCTACGTCATTTCTGATCAACAATATGTCAACAACATATATTCATCAGAAATTCTATAGTGCTCCCACTCACTTCTTTGGAAATACAAGTTTCTCATAAACTTTGTATTCACCCAAAATCTTTGATCATCTCATCAAAGCATACATTCCAACTCCGAGATGCTTACTCCAGTCCTTAGAAGGATTGCTGGAGCTTTGCTTACTTATTAGCATCTTTCAGGATTGACAAAACCTTCTGGTTGTATCACATACAACCTTTCCTCAAGAAAATGTCGAGGAAACAATGCTTTGACATCCTATCTGCAAGATTTCATAAATAATGCAGTAGTTGCTAATATAATTCCAACAGACTCTTAGCATCGCTACGAGTGAGAAAGTCTCACCGTAGTCAACTCCTTGAACTTGTCGGGAAACTTCTTAACGACAAGTCGAGCTTTCTTAATGGTGACACTTACCATCATTGTCTGTCTTCCTTTTTAAAATCCATCTATACTCAACAGCCTTACGACCATTAAGTAGTTCTTCCAAAGTCTACACTTTGTTTTCATATATGGATCCTCTCTCGGATTATATGGCCTCGAGCCATTTATCGGAATCCGAGCCCACCATCGCTTCTCCATAGCTCGTAGGTTCATTGTTGTCTAGCAACATGACTTCCAAGACAGGATTATGTACCACTCTGAAGTAGTACGCATCCTTGTCATCCCACGAGGTTTGGTAGTGACTTGATCTGAAGTTTCATGATCACTATCATAAGCTTCCACTTCAATTGGTGTAGGTGCCACAGGAACAACTCCCTGTGCCCTGCCACACACTAGTTGAAGAGACGGTTCAATAACCTCATCAAGTCTCCACCATCCTCCCACTCAATTCTTTCGAGAGAAACTTTTCCTCGAGAAAGGACCCGATTCTAGAAACAATCCCTTATTGCTTTCGAATCTGAGACAGGAGGTATACCCAACTGTTTTTGGGTGTCCTATGAAGATGCATTTATCCGCTTTGGGTTCGAGCTTATCAGCCTGAAACTTTTCACATAAGCATCGCAGCCCCAAACTTTTAAGAAATGACAGCTTAGGTTTCTCTAAACCATAGTTCATACGGTGTCATCTCATCAGAATTATGTGGTGCCCTATTTAAAGTGAATGTGGTTGTCTCTAATGCCTAACCCATAAACTATCGTGGTAATTCAATAAGAGACATCATGGTATGCATCATATCCAATAGGGTGCAGTTATGATGTTCGGACACACCATCACACTATGGTGTTCCAGGCTGTATTAGTTGTGAAACAATTTCCACAATGTCTTAATTCTGTGCCAAACTCGTAATTCAGATATTCATCTCTATGATCATATCATAGATCTTTTATCCTCTTGTCATGACGATCTTTAAACTTCACCCTGAAATTACTTGAACCTTTCAATAATTCAGACTCGTGATTCATCAAGTAAATATACTCAACATCTACTCAAATCATCTGTGAAGTAAGAACATAACGATATCCACTACATGCCTCAGCACTCATTGGACTGCACACATGAAAATGTATTACTTCCAACAAGTTGCTTTCTAGTTCCATTTTACTGAAAACGAGGCTTTCAGTCATCTTGCCCATGTGGTATGATTTGCATGTCTCAAGTGATTCAAAATCAAGTGAGTCCAAACGGTCCATTTGCATGGATTTTCTTCATGCATATACACCAATAGACATGGTTCGTACGTCTCAAACTTTTCAAAAATGAGTGAGTCCAAAGATCCATCAACATGGAGCCTCTTCATGCGTTTTATACCGATATGACTTACGTGGCAGTGCCACAAGTAGGTGGTACTATCATTACTATCTTTTGGCATGAACATGTGTATCACTACGATCGAGATTCAATAAACCATTCATTTTAGGTGTAAGACCATTGAAGGTATTATTCAAATAAACAGAGTAACCATTATTCTCTTTAAATGAATAACCATATTGCGATAGACATAATCCAATCATGTCTATGCTCAACGCAAACACCAATCTCGATGGTAGAGGGAGCGTGCGATGCTTGATCATATCAACATTGGAAACACTTCCAACACATATCGTCAGCTCACCTTTAGCTAATCTCCGTTTATTCCGTAGCTTTTATTTCGAGTTACTAACACTTAGCAACCGAACCGGTATCTAATACCCTGGTGCTACTAGGAGTACTAGTAAAGTACACATCAACACAATGTATATCCAATATACTTCTATCGACCTTGCCAGCCTTCTAATCTACCAAGTATCTAGGGTAATTCTGCTCCAGTGGTTGTTCCCCTTATTACAGAAGCACTTAGTCTCGGGTTTGGGTTCAACCTTGGGTTTCTTCACCAGAGGAACAGCTGAATTGCCGTTTCATGAAGTATCCCTTCTTGCCCTTGCCCTTCTTGAAACTAGTGGTTTCACCAACCATCAACAATTGATGCTCCTTCTTGATTTCTACTTTGGTGTCAAACATCGCGAATATCTCAAGGATCATCATATATGTCCCTGATATATTATAGTTCATCACGAAGCTCTAGCAGCTTGGTGGCAATGACTTTGGAGAAACATCACTGTCTCATCTGGAAGATCAACTCCCACTCGATTCAAATGATTGATGTACTCAGACAATCTGAGCACAAGCTCAACAATTGAGCTTTTCTCCCTTAGTTTGCAGGCTAAGAAAATCGTCGGAGGTCTTATACCTCTTGACGTGGGCACGAGCCTGAAATCCCAATTTCAGTCCTTGGAACATCTCATATGTTTCGCGACGTTTCAAAAACCGTCTTCGGTGCCTCAACTCTAAACCGTTGAACTGAACTATCACGTAGTTATCAAAATGTGTATGTCAGATGTTCGCAACATCCACAGACGACGTTCGAGGTTCAGCACACTGAGCGGTGCATTAAGGACATAAGCCTTCTATGAAGCAATGAGGACAATCCTCGGTTTACGGACCTAGTCCACATAATTGCTACTATCAACTTTCAACTAAATTTTCTCTAGGAACATATCTAAACAGTAGAACTAAAGCGCGAGCTACGACATAATTTGCAAAATCCTTTTTGACTATGTTCAGGATAAATAAGTTCATCTTATGAACTCCCACTCAGATAGACATCCCTCTAGTCATCTAAGTGATTACATGATCCGAGTCAACTAGGCCGTGTCCGATCATCACGTGAGACAGACTAGTCATCATCGGTGAACATCTTCATGTTGATCGTATCTACCATACGACTCATGCTCGACCTTTCGGTCTCTTGTGTTCCGAGGCCATGTCTGTACATGCTAGGCTCGTCAAGTTAACCCTAAGTGTTTTGCATGTGTAAAAATGTCTTACACCCGTTGTATGTGAACGCAAGGATCTATCACACCCGATCATCACGTGGTGCTTCGAAACGACGAACTTTAGCAACGGTGCACAGTTAGGGGAGAACACATTCTTGAAATTGTAATGAGGGATCATCTTATTTACTACCGTCGTTCTAAGCAAATAAGATGTATTAAACATGATAAACATCACATGCAATCAAATAATAGTGACATGATATGGCCAATATCATATAGCTCCTTTGATCTCCATCTTGGGGCTCCATGATCATCTTGTCACCGGCATGACACCATGATCTCCATCATCATGATCTCTATCATCGTGTCTTCATGAAGTTGTCTCGTCAACTATTACTTCTACTACTATAGCTAATGATTAGCAATAAAGTAAAGTAATTACATGACGTTTATGTTGACACGCAGGTCATAAATAAATTAAGACAACTCCTATGGCTCCTGCCGGTTGTCATACTCATCGACATGCAAGTCGTGATTCCTATTACAAGAACATGATCAATCTCATACATCACATATATCATTCATCACATCGTTTTGGCCATATCACATCACATAGCATACCCTGCAAAAACAAGTTAGACGTCCTCTAATTGTTGTTTGCATGTTTTACGTGGCTGCTATGGGTTTCTAGCAAGAACGTTTCTTACCTACGCAAAGACCACAACGTGATATGCCAATTGCTATTTACCCTTCATAAGGACCCTTTTCATCGAATCCGATCCGACTAAAGTGGGAGAGACAGACACCCGCTAGCCACCTTATGCAACTAGTGCATGTCAGTCGGTGGAACCAGTCTCACGTAAGAGTACGTGTAAGGTCGGTCCGGGCCGCTTCATCCCACAATACCGTCAAAACAAGATTGGACTAGTAACGGTAAGCATATTGAACAAAATCAACGCCCACAACTACTTTGTGTTCTACTCGTGCATAGAATCTACGCAATAGACCTAGCTCTGATACCTTTCGGTCTCTTGTGTTCCGAGGCCATGTCTGTACATGCTAGGCTCTGATACCACTGTTGGGTAACGTAGCAGAAATTCAAAAATTTCCTACGTGTCACCAAGATCTATCTATGGAGAAACCAACAACGAGGGGAGGGAGAGTGCATCTACATACCCTTGTAGATCGCTAAGCGGAAGCGTTCAAGAGAACGGGGTTGATGGAGTCGTACTCGTCGTGATCCAAATCACCGATGATCCTAGTGCCGAACGGACGACACCTCCGCGTTCAACACACGTACAGCCCGGTGACGTCTCCCATGCCTTGATCCAGCAAGGAGAGAGGGAGAGGTTGAGGAAGACTCCATCCAACAGCAGCACAATGGCATGGTGGTGATGGAGGAGCGTGGCAATCCTGCAGGGCTTCGCCAAGCACCGCGATATATGAGGAGAAAGAGAGGGAGGGCTGCACCAACAGGCAGAGATCAGATCGCGTGTTATGGGCAGCCCCAGGCCTCACTATATATAGGGGAGAGGGAGGAGGGTGCGCCCCCTCTAGGGTTCCCACCCCTAGGGGGGGCGGCAGCCCTAGATGGGAAAGGGGAGGCGGCCAAGAGGGGGAGAGAGGGGGCGCCCCCTAGGGTGGGCCTTAGGCCCATCTAAGCCTAGGGTTTCCCCTCTCTCCTCCTTTGCTGCGCCTTGGGCCTTGTGGGAGGCGCACCAGCCCACTTAGGGGCTGGTCCCTCACCACCCTTGGCCCATGCAAGCCTCCGGGGCATGTGGCCCCACTTGGTGGACCCCCGGGACCCTCCCGGTGGTCCCGGTACGTTACCGATAAACCCCGAAACTCTTCCGGTGACCAAAACAGGACTTCCCATATATAAAGCTTTATCTCCGGACCATTCCGGAACTCCTCGTGACGTACGGGATCTCATCCGGGACTCCGAACAACATTCGGTAAACACATACAAACTTCCTTTATAACCCTAGCGTCATCGAACCTTAAGTGTGTAGACCCTACGGGTTCGGGAACCATACAGACATGACCGAGACACCTCTCCGGACAATAACCAACAGCGGGATCTGGATACCCATGTTGGCTCCCACATGTTCCACGATGATCTCATCGGATGAACCATGATGTCAAGGACTTAATCAATCCCGTATACAATTCCCTTTGTCTAGCGGTATTGTACTTGCCCGAGATTCGATCGTCGGTATCCCTATACCTTGTTCAATCTCGTTACCGGCAAGTCTCTTTACTCGTTGCGTAACACATCATCCCGTGATCAACTCCTTGATCACATTGTGCACATTATGATGATGTCCTACCGAGTGGGCCCAGAGATACCTCTCCGTTTACACGGAGTGACAAATCCCAGTCTCGATTCGTGCCAACCCAACAGACACTTTCGGAGATACCTGTAGTGTACCTTTATAGCCACCCAGTTACGTTGTGACGTTTGGTACACCCAAAGCATTCCTACGGTATCCGGGAGTTGCACAATCTCATGGTCTAAGGAAATGATACTTGACATTAGAAAAGCTTTAGCATACGAACCACACGATCTTTGTGCTAGGCTTAGGATTGGGTCTTGTCCATCACATCATTCTCCTAATGATGTGATCCCGTTATCAATGACATCCAATGTCCATGGTCAGGAAACCGTAACCATCTATTGATCAACGAGCTAGTCAACTAGAGGCTTACTAGGGACATGGTGTCGTCTATGTATCCACACATGTATCTGAGTTTCCTATCAATACAATTATAGCATCGATAATAAACGATTATCATGAACAAGGAAATATAATAATAACTAATTTATCATGTTGTCTCTTTCTTTATTTCCTTTGGATTATACTTTCAAATATTCTGAATAAATAAATTGCAAAAAACACTTTGCATAAATCATTTGACAAAAATGTAAAACAAACATATGAAAAATGTTAAGTGTGTATCAAGAAATTGTTTTGTAACATCCCAAATTTTCAATTTGAAATGTTATACATAGGTCATCCATGCATATCATATTTTATTGCATTTTCGTTTCGCAATCCTCAAAATCCTAAGTAACTCAAGGACCCTCGGAGAGAGTTGGGGATTTCCCGGTTTTCATATTTGATTTTTATCAAATAATGAAACAAGGATTTTTTATTTTAATTATTTTTCTCTCTGAAAAATATTTCGTATTAAAATATAAGAGAGGAGATAATATGACTTCTCCAAAATAATTGAAATATTGGAGGAATATTAAAATCATTTATTTGATTTTATTTGGATTTTATTTGCATTAGAAAAATTGCACATTTTCAAAATTTCATTTTAGGGCCAAGAAAATGTTCATCTCGTTCTAAATATTTTATTTAGACGGTGAAAATTTGTTTTGGCATTTTTAGATTTTTATTTTATTTTCTAGGATTTTATTTCTGTCGGCGAATTTTTTTAAAAAAAACTCCCCACGCCCGACTGGGCCGAAGCCCAGCCGAGCCAGGCCGGCCCGCCCGCGCCACCGCCTCCCTCGCCCGTGCCGCCCTGCCCGGCACGAACGCCGAGGAGAGTCCGGCTCGGACTCCTCCCCGGGCGCCCCCTCGCCAAAGCAAGCCGCTCCGCCCCCCCTTTAAAGCCCGCCACCGAGCCCCCCACCACCACACCACCGCCGCCGCCCGCAGCTGCCCCGCGCCGCCTGCCGCCGCCGCGCCGCCACCGAGCCCCGCCGTCCCGCCGGCCAACCCCGCCTCGCCGGAGCCCCTCGCCGGAGATACTGCGCCGGATCCGAGCCGTCGGTTTTTTAAGGAACCGTTCGGTTTTTTTAGAAACCCTAGTTCGTTGTTTTTTTAGATCGGTTCGCCGGTTTTTCTCGGTTCTTCTAATTAGCAGACGTTCCTCCGTATGTTTGTTTTAACGAACGGTTTTTGCCCGTTAGTTACAGTTAACGAACGCTCGTTCGTTAGTCTGTTCGTCAGTTTCTTTTATCGGATTAATCCGCGTTTATTCTCGATTGCGATTTCCGAGCCGATCTTAGTTTTTGTTTATCTTTTCGCTCGTTAGTCGGAATCAGGCGATTCAAGCGCCTAGACTTTCGTCTCGAGATCCTCTTTCTGTTTAACCAACTTGCACAAGTTTTTGCTACTGTAAAATTTGACCTAGGTCCAGATTAGTAAACGGATCTTGTTTCTTTCATCGTTTGAGTTTCGTTGGTCCGTGGGATCTGCTTCCTGCCTTGGTGCGTTGGGTTCGGCCACAGTGGGCTTCTTCTTCCTCTTAGCAGCCATCCTGGGATCAATGCCCGGACGCCCAAGGGCCTTGCGCTTCTCAGCCTCGTTGTAGCCTTGCACACACTTGTCAGCCAGGCTCTTCATGCGCTCACGAGAACCGTGAGCTTCTGCACGTTTCTTGAGAAAGGCTTCTTTGAGCTCGTGCAGCATAATCTTGAAGTTCTTCACCTCTTGCACGCTGAGCATGGCCATATGCTTCTTGAACTGAGTTTTCTCAAAGTCAATATTCTGCTTCAGTTCAACAATGCACGGGGCGATAGCTAACTCTGAAGCTATGGCGCCATGGAAGGCGACACTGAGGCCAATTGGAAGTTGCAGATCTTCGAAGCTGAGGTTGGGCATGTCAAACCACTCATCAATGAAGTTGTGGATGATTGCCACGTCAAAGAGAGGCAGATCATTGAAGATTTCTGCTTCTTCTTTGCTCTTGATCAGTTGCTCAAGAGCATCATCTGCCAGATCTTCATCACTAGACAGATCAAAGGCATCATTGCGCAGAATGGCAGCAGCAGTCAGTTCTTGGCTGGTGTGTGGCAGAGGCATCTTGACTCTCTGGGGCTTGGAGATGCGTGACAGATCTTCAGACCGCACACTGTCTTCAGGAGGTGCAGTAGCCAGTGGCTTCGCCCCTGAAATTTTCGGTGGAGCAGCTGATCTTGAAGCCTTAGCCTTCTTTGGCTTCTGCGGCTTTGGAGTAGGGGTTGGGGCTTCATTAGTGTCAGCATCATTATCAGAAGGATCCACTTTGGCACCTAGAACAGAAATGTGAGTAATGAGGCCATCCAGGTTGTAGACCAAACCGATGACATTGGGTTCTGCATCACGTGTGCCGTCAGTACAGGGAGCAGAGGGACCAGGGTGGAAGTCTAGTCCCAAAGACTTCTTGTTCTGCTTCGCAGAGTTCTTGGCAAACTGGAAGTTGCTCTTGAACAGATTGTCGTCACGACACCATAGTAGTGATGATGGGTGTGCGTCTGCAGGCTGTGGTCCACGGACCATGCAGGGATAGAAGCCTTGTTCAATGGCTTCAACTCTGGACCTGGGTTGAAGATTTTTGTATAGGATGTCTCCCCAAGGTCGCTTGATGGCATTTTTCTCAGCATATTCCTGGGTCACAAACCGGTATTTGAACCATTGTTCTGCCCAATATCTTCGAATCCATTGGATTCGGGTCTTGCACTGATTGTAATCCTCTTCAGGATCTGTCTTGTAAAGCTCTGAGAGGTCATCAGGCAAATCTCTTGATGTTCCCCCACGACGCTGTCTGCCTCCCTTCCTTGCAGATATCTCTATAGCCATAAACTTTAAACTGAATGGCTTCAACACGTTCAAAGGCTTCAGAGGCTTTCGCTTGCTGGACAAACAGGAACTGGCTTCGGGAGAATTTATATGATGCTGTAAGAATTCTGCAAATGAATGCAGACTATGAGAACCAAGGGATTCTCCCACGGACTTGTACCTGTGACAGCATTAAGGTGCGAGGGAAAGGGAAGAGGTCATATGCATTCTCAGAAGATTTTGAAGATAAATCAGTTTAGAAGACATTGACCTCATCGTGCGAAGACATTCACTCATAGATATGGAGTTGGTTCCAGATTTGTACAAATCCAGAGATTAGTACAAGTAAGGAATCTAACTACTTTGTGAAGCATAAGTGAACATACTAGGCATAATATGAGATGTAGTATGAAGTGGATCCAACATGTGTGAACAAAAACTACTTATGGTAGAAAGTGACGAATCTGTAGGATCAAAGGGGCCGTAAAAAGGAGGTTTTTATTTACCACACAAGGAACTGCTAGACGGAGTGGAAGAGGAGGCCAAGCAGTTCGATCGTCCGTGCCCTAACTTGGCGATGGAGGACAGCTGCGGTGACGGCGGAGAGGACGATGTCCGCGGTCGGCGTGAAGACGGCGTCGGAGAGGTTGCGGCAGCTAAGCGCTTCGTCGCCGGCGTCGTCGAGTGCTAGCGGTGGCGCTAGGGTTCATGCAAGAGTGGAAGAAGAGATAATGACTGTGGTGTGGCATGTATTTATAGGGATAGGGACGGCTCAGTGTTATTACACAGGTGCCCCTGGCGATTCACATCTGAGGAACACGTGGCCATCATGCAGCATATCGGAGGTTGTTCCACGTCCCACGCACGCCTGGATTATCGGGTGGTCGTTCCCAATTCTCCGGGTTTCAGGTGAAGGAATTAGCATTGAAAGCGGACTTAATGTTTGTCTCTGTATCTTCTGCTGACAAGGACGCAGAGAAGACATTTGATAGTTTCAAGAGAATGCATATGATTTGGAGAGATAGAGTTTGAGATAGAAAGCATAGAGAGGTTAGGGTCCGATCACATTCACTTAGTTCAAAAGATTCAACAAGAAGACATAGCTATAAGTGAATGATGTAGAGGATAGAACACTAGTATATATGTATATAATCAACATAGTGAAGATAATCATGAAGACATGTTGAGATTGAAGCCAAACCAAATGTGAAGACATAGCAAATGTAACGCCATGAGTGAAACACTTCAAACAGAACATTTGGTGGTGGCGTTACCCACCGTATAGGAAGTGTTAGACCCAGACACGGCGCACAACTATCGTGGCGCTCCGAGGTCAAATTCCTCATTAATGTATTCGCACTTAGAATGCATGTCTTCATTGATTGAAGATATACTTTGCTTCGTGTATTGCACATCTAAGTCATTAATATGCATAAGTGTTAGGATGTGTGCCTGATCACAGGACATTTGAGGATTCCAAGATATTTAGCTCACACCTTAACTTGCAAAATCTCTTCTCATCCAAGGGCTTGGTGAAGATATCTGCCAATTGCTCTTCAGTGTTGACATGTATGATATCAATATCTTCCTTCACAACATGATCTCTGAGAAAGTGATGACGAATCTCAATGTGCTTTGTCTTCGAGTGCTGACATGGGTTGTTGGCAATCTTGATGGCGCTTTCGTTGTCGCAGTAGAGTGGCACTTGCTTCAGATGAATGCCATAGTCTTTGAGTGTTTGCTTCATTCACAGAAGCTGAGCGCAGCAAGATCCAGCAGCAATGTATTCAGATTCAGCAGTGGAGAGAGATACACAGTTCTGCTTCTTTGAAGACCAACATACAAGTGATCGTCCCAAAAAATGACATGTGCCTGATGTAGATTTGCGATCAACCTTGTCACCAGCATAATCAGCATCCGAGAATCCAACTAGATCAAACTCTGAGCCCTTTGGATACCATAATCCTAGAGTTGGGGTGTAAGCCAAATATCAAAGAATTCGCTTCACAGCTAAGTGATGCGATTCCTTTGGTGCCGCTTGGAATCGAGCACACATGCAAACACTAAGCATAATATCTGGCCTAGATGCACATAGATAAAGTAAAGAACCAATCATGGAGCGGTATACCTTTTGATCGAACTCTTTACCATTGTCGTCGGGACCCAGATGATGTTTGGTTGGCATTGGTGTTGTGAAGCCTTTGCAGTCTTGCATACCGAACTTCTTCAGGCAGTCTTTGAGATACTTCTCTTGAGATATAAAGATGCCGTTGCGTTGCTGTCGTATTTGAAGACCAAGGAAGAACTTTAGATCTCCCATCATGGACATCTGGTATTGCTCTTGCATCATATATCCAAACTCTTCACTATATTTCTGATTGGTGCAGCCGAAGATAATGTCATCCACATATATTTGGCACACAAACAGTTCACCATCATATGTCTTCGTGAAGAGAGTGGGGTCGAGAGAACCAGGTGTGAAGCCTTTGCTCTTCAGGAAGTATTTGAGTGTGTCATACCAAGCCCGAGGGGCTTGTTTGAGGCCATACAGTGCCTTGTTGAGCTTGTATACCATGTCAGGATGCTTTGGATCTTGAAAGCCAGGCAGTTGTGCAACATACACTTTTTCTTCAATCTTGCCATTGAGAAATGCACTCTTCACATCCATTTGATATAGAAGTATGTTATGATGATTTGCATAGGCCAGCAGTATGCGTATGGCTTCAAGTCGAGCCACAGGAGCAAATGTGGCGACCCGACCCGAATGGATCAAGTCTACTGTGCTCGGGTGTCATCCCTGGATCAGTAATGCTGACACCACACAGTACATCGAAGGATTTATAGCAGAGTGGCAATCACACACTTATTACATCGTTGTCTCAAAGAGAACTTATTACAATAAAAATGGCTTAAGGCCATCTAATGACGATAACAACGGAAGACTCAGAAGATAAATGGGTCCATCAACTCCAACAGCATCACTGAGTATAGAATCACGACCTAAACGCACCTGAATCGTCGTCTGAAAAGTCTGCAACATGAGAAGTTGCAGCCCGAAAATGGGTCAGCACATGGAATATACTAGCAAAGTAACACATAGAGAGTAATGGAATGAAACAGCTATACTACATGCATATATGGCTGGTGGAAAGCTCTATGGTTACAGTTTTGCGTAAAGCCAGTTTTTCCCTACTGCAAAGGAATAAATTTATTTAACTATGATGGTGGTTGTTAAACATTGAGAATGGTTGATAGCATTCTCAATCCCAATTAAAAATAATTAAAACCCAACAACATAAATTAGAAGTAACATGTTGAGATTCACACGATATTCAAGTACTAGATACTCAAGTTGTCCATAACCGGGGACACGGCTAATCATGATTAGTTTGTACACTCTGCAGAGGTTTGCGCACTTTTCCCCACATGACTCGATCGCCTCCGTTTGTTTTCTCGTACTACATGGTGTTTGAGAAACGGATGACCGAGACACAGTCTTTCAGAAGCGCTAGCACCTTACATGTGGGGTAGACCGTACCACCTATAACCCCTACATCTGCTAGTCCACCCCGTAAGAGTTCGCACAACTTAGTCAACTATGCCAGAGCCCATAATGGCATGTGGCTGCACACGGAAGTTTCTAGCATGAAAGATCTTATGATCCCTTTGAGCCTGGGTGGCGGTCCGAAAAAAAACAGGCAAGTCCTGATAGACATCAGGTGCCTCAATCCACCCAGATGTGTGTTTAAGTTGCCACCTTAGATAAACCATTAAAATTATCAACTCACATCTGTCATGGATATCACTCACCCAATCCACGTCTACTAGCATAGCATGGCGTAATAAGCAAACGTAGAAGTAACTCCCAAGGGTTTGATAATAATACAGGTAATAGGTACTACCTCATCTACTTCCCATCCCACAATTTAATTAGATCCTAATCATGCAATGTGAGAGGATTGATCTAATGCAATAAAACATGGGTCGTAGAAAAGGTATGATCAAAGTGTTACTTGCCTTGCTGATGATCCGCGAGTCCTAGGGTTTCGAAGTAACAGGCGGCGCAATCCGGGTAATCTATCACAGACAAACAACAAGCATACAATAAGTACTCATCTAATGCACAGGTAAAACTCGAACAAGAGAATGAACCAGGTAGTTCAACTTAAGAACTCCGGTTGCACAGAAAGAAAGAACCGAACAAAGAAACAAACGGCGAAAGAAAACAACTCGGTTCTAGCAAGTTGAAACTAGGTCAAATTTTACCAGGGCAAAAACTTGTTTAAGTTGATTAGACGAAACGGCGGTTTCGAAACAAAACTCCAGGCGCTTGAATCACCTAATTCCGATAAACGAGTGAAAAGATAAACTAGAACAAAGATCGGATCTGAGATCACGATCGTGGAAAAGACGCGGAATAAATCCGACGAGAAGAAAAAGAAGAACGGTTAAACGAACGGACGTCGTTAACCTAGAAGAATCCGGTGATCACGTTCGTTAGGACGAACGGTCCGGCGAACGGTCCAAAGACAACTAAATCGGAAAAGAAAACGAATCCGATCTAGGGTTTCGGAAAAGAAAACCGAACGAAAAACTGATCTAGAAAACCGGAACGGTTTAGAAAAGAATCGGAAAGAAAACGAATCGGAAGAGAAGAAAAGAATTGGAATGATTAGAAGAAAACAATCCGAGGACGAAAAAGAAAGGCGCGGCTACCTCGGCGAGGT
The DNA here is from genome assembly GCF_056163025.1 of Triticum urartu. Classification (NCBI taxonomy): domain Eukaryota; kingdom Viridiplantae; phylum Streptophyta; class Magnoliopsida; order Poales; family Poaceae; genus Triticum; species Triticum urartu. The sequence goes on along the minus strand of NC_141876.1, from coordinate 493,550,248 downwards.
TCCGGCGAGCGAGGCTCCGGCGGCGGCGGCGTAGGGCGGCGGCGGCGTGGTGACGCAGGGCGGCGGCGCGGCGTGGGGTGGGGTGTGGGGCGCAGCGTGGGGTGGGGCTCTAGGCTTTGGGTTTGATGATTTAGAGGGGGGTGCTTGGGTATTTATATTGGGGAGGGGTGAGGAGACTTGGGGTAGGGGACAAGAAATAAAGTAGGAAAACGAAAACGAAACAAAGGAAAGGGGCTAAGAATCCTACTAGGATTCGGCTAAGAGGCAAGAGGCGGCGGCTGCCTGGCTGCCTGCGCCTGGCGCTGGCGCGCGTGTGGGGCTGGGGTGGCCGGCTAGCCGGGCCTTTGGCCCGGCTGGCCTGCGGGGTTTTTTTTTATATATATATATATAAACGGTTCAGCGCGCAGAAAAAAAACAAAAGGAGATCTAAACGAACTCCGAAAAACCTAAAGTAAATTTTCCCCGACTCCTAAAAATGAGCCGAACAAAATGAACTTTTCTCCGGGCCTAAAATGCAATTTTCGAAAACGCGCATTTTTCCCTATCCAAATAAAATGCAAATAAACACCGGCAAACAAAATTTTGATCTATTTAATAAATCTTCATTTTTCCTAAATTTGGGAAAGTCATATTATTCCCTCTCTTATATTTTTGATACCGGAAAAATTATTGAAGATAAAATAAATAATTCAAATGATCCTATTTTCAAAATTTGAGAAAACTCAAATATGAAAATAACGAAATCTCCAACTCTCTCCGAAGGTCCTTGAGTTGCGTGAAATTTCTAGGATCAACCAAAATGCATGAAAATATGATATGCATGATGATCTAGTGTATAACATTCCAAATTGAAAATTTGGGATGTTACAAACCTACCCCCCTTAAGATGAATCTCGCCCTCGAGATTCAGGTTGGTTAGAAAATAGGTGAGGGTGGTCCTTGAGCAAATCTTCTTCTCTTTCCCAGGTGGCTTCATCTTCTGAGTGGTGGTTCCACTGAACTTTGCAAAACCTGATAACCTTGCTGCGAGTAACTCTACTGGCAAACTCTAGAATCTTGACTGGCTTCTCCTCATATGTTAAGTCGTCCTTCAACTGAATTGCTTCGAGTGGCACGGTATCTCTTAGCGGTATCTCTGCCATCTCGGCGTGACATTTCTTCAGCTGAGAAACATGGAATACATCATGAACTCCTGACAGTCCCTCTGGTAATTCCAACTTATAAGCGACTTCTCCCATACGTTTCAAGATCTTAAACGGTCCAACGAAACGCGGTGCTAACTTTCCCTTAACTCCAAAGCGCTTAACTCCTCGAAGTGGAGATACTCGGGATAAACTCTGTCTCCGGTTTCGTAAACTGTCTCCTTGCGTTTAGAATCTGCGTAGCTCTTCTGCCTGGACTGGGCTACCTTGAGCCTATCGCGAATCAACTTAACTTTCCGTTCAGACTCCTTAATCAAATCTGGTCCAAAGAATTGACGATCTCCAACTTCATTCCATGACAACGGTGTCCTGCACCTCCTTCCGTATAACGCTTCGAAAGGTGCCATCTTCAAACTGGTTTGGTAACTGTTGTTATAAGAAAACTCCGCATACGGCAAGTTATCGTCCCAACTAGATCCATAATCTAGTGCACAAGCTCTCAGCATATCTTCCAAAATCTGATTGACTCTCTCGGTCTGTCCATCTGTCTGCGGGTGAAAAGTTGTGCTGAACTCTAGTCTGGTCCCTAAAGTTTCATGCAATTGATTCCAAAACTTTGAGGTAAATTGGGTTCCTCTATCTGATATGATACTCCTCGGAACTCCATGCAAACAAATGATTCTAGTCATGTATATCTTTGCCAACTTAGCACAGGTGTAAGTGGTCTTAACTGGAATAAAATGTTCTACCTTCGTCAAACGATCAACTACTACCCATACCGAGTCATAGCCTGATTTTGTCCTGGGTAGTCCTGTGATAAAATCCATGCCTATCTTATCCCACTTCCATTCGGGTATCGGCAATGGTTGTAACAATCCTGCTGGCTTCTGATGCTCTGCCTTTACTCTCTGACACACGTCACAAACTGCTACATAGGCTGCAATATCCTTCTTCATTCCGGTCCACCAGAATGTTTCCTTTAAATCCAAATACATCTTGGTATTTCCTGGGTGAATCGAATACGGTGAATCATGTGCCTCTTGCAAAATCCACTTCCTGATCTCCGGGTCATTGGGCACATAAACACGGTCCTCAAACCATAAGGTATCGTGCTCATCCTCACGAAATCCCTTCGCTTTTCCTTTGCTTAGTTTCTCCTTTATAGCAGCAATCTCCTTGTCAGATTTCTGAGCTTCTCTGATCTTATCCATCAATGTTGACTGAATCTCCAATGCTGCTACATAGCCTCTCGGAACTATTTCCAAACATAGCTCACGAAAATTTTCTGCTAACTCCTTGGGTATTTTTCCCGTCACTAGGGTGTTGACATGGCTCTTACGGCTCAATGTGTCAGCTACTACATTAGCTTTTCCGGGATGGTAATGCAATCTCATATCATAATCCTTGATGAGCTCCAACCATCTCCTTTGTCTGAGGTTCAACTCCTTCTGCGTGAAAATGTACTTCAAACTCTTGTGATCCGTGTACACCTCACAATGATTTCCAATGAGGAAATGTCTCCACGTCTTCAATGCATGCACTACGGCTGCTAACTCCAAATCATGCGTGGCATAATTCAACTCATGAGGCTTCAGTTGTCGTGAAGCATACGAAACAACTCTTCCTTCCTGCATAAGTACTGCTCCAAGTCCTCGACGTGAAGCGTCGCAATACACCTCATAATCCTTGGTCTGATCTGGCAAAATCAATATTGGTGAGGTGACCAAAAATTTCTTCAACTCCTGGAAACTAGCCTCACATTCCTCAGTCCATTTGAACTTAGTATCCTTCTTCAACAACTCCGTCATAGGCTTCACAATCTTTGAGAAATTCTCAATGAATCTCCGGTAGTATCCTGCGAGTCCAAGAAAACTCCGGATATCTCCAACTGTTGTTGGTGCTTCCCATTCGGTTACGGTCTCAACCTTTGTGGGGTCAACTGCTATACCTTCTCCGGATATAACGTGTCCGAGGAATCCAACTTCCTTCAACCAAAACTCACATTTGCTGAATTTGTCATATAACTGATGTTCCCTTAGTTTCTCCAAAACCAAACGCAAATGTTCCTTATGCTCCTCTTCATTCTTTGAATAAACTAGGATGTCATCAATGAACACTACGACGAACTTATCCAAAAACTCCATAAACACTTTGTTCATCAGGTTCATAAAATAGGCAGGTGCGTTAGTCAATCCAAATGACATAACGGTATACTCATACAGTCCATATCTCGTGGTGAATGCTATCTTAGGTATGTCCTGCTCTCGAATCTTCAACTGATGGTACCCTGATCGCAAATCGATCTTGGAAAACACTTTAGCTCCTTGCAAACGATCAAACAGATCATTGATCATTGGCAGTGGGTACTTGTTCTTGATGGTTACTTCATTCAATCCTCGATAATCTACAACCATCCTTAATGATCCATCCTTTTCCACTAGAAGTATGGGTGATCCCCAAGGCGAAGAACTTGGGCGAATGTAACCTTTATCCAATAACTCCTTAATCTGATTCTTAATTTCTACCAAATCCTTTGCTGGCATCCGGTATGGTCGCTTCGATATTGGGCCTGTACCTGGCAATAACTCAATCAAAAACTCAATGTCTCTATCCGGTGGCATGCCTGGTAATTCCTCAGGAAATACATCAGGAAAATCCTTTACCACTGGTACTTCCTCCTGCACGACTCCTGTTAGGCAATTCACTTGTGTCCTTTTTGGTACATGCCGGGATACATACTTGATCCTTCTTCCTTCTGGTGTGGTAAGCAAAATTGACTTACTAGCACACTCAATATTCCCTTCATACTTTGATAACCAATCCATGCCTAATATCACATCCAATCCTTGAGATTCCAATACTATTAGGTCTGAGGGAAACACATGGTTGCCAATCCTTAATGATAACCGATCACACCATCGTCTAGCCATAAACTCCGCTCCTGGTGAGCTTACTAACATGGGTGACCTAAGGGCTTGGGTTGGCAGGTTATGCTTATCCACAAATCCCCTTGAGATGTATGAATGCGATGCACTAGTGTCAAAAAGAACGAGTGCAGTAAATGACTTAACTTACCGATTACTGCATCGGGCTGATCTTCAACCTCCTCCACATTAACGTGGTTCACCTGTCCCCTATTAAAAGGGTTCGGCTTCTTCCCAGAGCTTCCATTGCCATTTCCATTCTGGCCTTCGGGACATTCATTGGCATAATGTCCGGTCTTAGAACACTTGAAACAAGTGACTTGACTCGGGTCTCTCTTGGTTGGGGTCGATGGGATGGTCCGGTTCTGGCCGTTGCTTCCTCCATTCCCATTTCCATTCTTGTGGCCATTATGGTTGTGCGAGCTACCTCCTCCATGGGTGTGCTGAAACTTAAATCCCGGTTTAGGGGAAAAACGGGGCTTCTGCTGGGCTCCAGAGTTATACTTCCCCTGTCCATACTTCCTCTTGCGGTTCTCAATCTGCTGTTGCTTCCCTTCAATCATGATGGCACGATCTACCAACTCCTGGTAGTTGTTGAAACTTGCTACCATCAACTGCATGCTTAATTCATCATTCAATCCTTCCAGAAACTTCTCCTGCTTAGCTGCATCCGTAGCAACGTCATCTGGGGCATAACGTGCTAGCTTACTAAACTCCTCCACATACTGGCCAACTGTCCTTCCTCCTTGGCGTAAGTTGCGAAACTCACGCTTCTTTATGGCCATAGCTCCTGCTGAAACATGGGCAGTGCGGAAAGCTTGCTGAAACTGATCCCATGTGACAGTGTCAACTGGGTAAGTGGCTGTGAAATTCTCCCACCATGCAGCCGCGGGTCCGTCAAGCTGGTGAGCGGCAAACTTCACTTTCTCACCATCCGTGCATCCTGCAGTGGTCAACTCCCTTCCTATCTTGCGGAGCCAATCGTCTGCTACTATCGGCTTGGTGCTACTGGAAAACACCGGCGGGTTCAGCCTAAGGAAATGGGCTAAGTGGTCAACAGGTGGTGGTGGTGGTGGGTTGTTGTTGTTGTTCTGCTGGTTCTGGACTAACATCTGCATCAATTGATTCTGCTGCTGGATCAACTGAGTGAGCTCCGGTGGGAATCCATTGTCACGTCTCGGAGGCATCTGAGGGTTTAGAAAAGACGAGATATAAGAATAGAGGGGGTCTAAAGGGAAAACACTACCCATATGCACATGAGGCAAAAGCACACAAAATCACTTCAATCAATCAAACAAGGGCTTACAAACGATCTAAATCTATCGCAAAAGTGCTCGACTATTGTTTACATGGGGGAATACTACTACTATCTGGTGGTCATCTAGAAATTTGAACTGGTGGAAGACTCCATAATATCTGCTCCAGCTTCGTCTTCAAGGTCGGGTTCACTTGGATCCGAATCGGTGTCGTCGATGATGATGTAGTTGTCCGGACATGCGACGTACTCGTCGTCCTCCTGGGATGCTAACTTCCTCTTGAGTTCTTCAATCTCCTGCTTAAGATCGCAATTGTGTCTTGCTAGAGCTACGATCTCGTCCATATAGTCCTTGCGTGTAGACTTCAGTTCTCCTTCTAGCTCGATGATCCTTGCCTTTGCATTCTTCAACTCTATCATATCATTGCACATCTGGTTCTCGTGGCGTCGAATGTGCTGGTTTAACTCCTGGATGAAAGATGCAATGGATCTATCCTTCTTGGTGCTGACTAACTCCCATTGTTCATCTCGGTGTCCGCAAATCTGGTAGATAGTGTCCTTGAAGTCTTCTTGGTAAACTTCTCCAATGCGTCCTATGGTGATATGAGCTACCATGCTCCTTCCTAGACTCCAGGTTGGTGCACTGAAAACACTATCTATAGGCTTCATGATTGGCGCGAATGTCCTTCCCGGAACGTGAGCTTGAATCTTCCAGCGCTCCTCTTCAGGCAGAGTGGCGTTGAAGGTTCCCGTGAAGCTTGGTAATCCAATGTTCAGGTACTTGGTGACTTCCTTCAAGTGCAATCCAAAAGGTGTGCCTTCATCCGGTTGAGCGTACTTAATCTTCACGTGTGTCATCCTAAAAGAGTAGAAAAGATGAGGAGCTAGAAAATGAGAAGAGAATGATGATCTATGGCTTTAACTTAGTGGTCGTGTCCTACAGTCAGCGTGTGCTCTGATACCATCTCTGTGGCGACCCGACCCGAATGGATCAAGTCTACTGTGCTCGGGTGTCATCCCTGGATCAGTAATGCTGACACCACACAGTACATCGAAGGATTTATAGCAGAGTGGAAATCACACACTTATTACATCGTTGTCTCAAAGAGAACTTATTACAATAAAAATGGCTTAAGGCCATCTAATGACGATAACAGCGGAAGACTCAGAAGATAAATGGGTCCATCAACTCCAACAGCATCACTGAGTATAGAACCACGACCTAAACGCACCTGAATCGTCGTCTGAAAAGTCTGCAACATGAGAAGTTGCAGCCCGAAAATGGGTCAGCACATGGAATATACTGGCAAAGTAACACATAGAGAGTAATGGAATGAAACAGCTATACTACATGCATATATGGCTGGTGGAAAGCTCTATGGTTACAGTTTTGCGTAAAGCCAGTTTTTCCCTACTACAAAGGAATAAATTTATTTAACTATGATGGTGGTTGTTAAACATTGAGAATGGTTGACAGCATTCTCAATCCCAATTAAAAATAATTAAAACCCAACAACATAAATTAGAAGTAACATGTTGAGATTCACACGATATTCAAGTACTAGATACTCAAGTTGTCCATAACCGGGGACACGGCTAATCATGATTAGTTTGTACACTCTGCAGAGGTTTGCGCACTTTTCCCCACATGACTCGATCGCCTCCGTTTGTTTTCTCGTACTACATGGTGTTTGAGAAACGGATGACCGAGACACAGTCTTTCAGAAGCGCTAGCACCTTACATGTGGGGTAGACCGTACCACCTATAACCCCTACATCTGCTAGTCCACCCCGTAAGAGTTCGCACAACTTAGTCAACTATGCCAGAGCCCATAATGGCATGTGGCTGTACACGGAAGTTTCTAGCATGAAAGATCTTATGATCCCTTTGAGCCTGGGTGGCGGTCCGAAAAAAAACAGGCAAGTCCTGATAGACATCAGGTGCCTCAATCCACCCAGATGTGTGTTTAAGTTGCCACCTTAGATAAACCATTAAAATTATCAACTCACATCTGTCATGGATATCACTCACCCAATCCACGTCTACTAGCATAGCATGGCGTAATAAGCAAATGTAGAAGTAACTCCCAAGGGTTTGATAATAATACAGGTAATAGGTACTACCTCATCTACTTCCCATCCCACAATTTAATTAGATCCTAATCATGCAATGTGAGAGGATTGATCTAATGCAATAAAACATGGGTCGTAGAAAAGGTATGATCAAAGTGTTACTTGCCTTGCTGATGATCCGCGAGTCCTAGGGTTTCGAAGTAACAGGCGGCGCAATCCGGGTAATCTATCGCAGACAAACAACAAGCATACAATAAGTACTCATCTAATGCACAGGTAAAACTCGAACAAGAGAACGAACCAGGTAGTTCAACTTAAGAACTCCGGTTGCACAGAAAGAAAGAACCGAACAAAGAAACAAACGGCGAAAGAAAACAACTCGGTTCTAGCAAGTTGAAACTAGGTCAAATTTTACCAGGGCAAAAACTTGTTTAAGTTGATTAGACGAAACGGCGGTTTCGAAACAAAACTCCAGGCGCTTGAATCACCTAATTCCGATAAACGAGTGAAAAGATAAACTAGAACAAAGATCGGATCTGAGATCACGATCGTGGAAAAGACGCGGAATAAATCCGACGAGAAGAAAAAGAAGAACGGTTAAACGAACGGACGTCGTTAACCTAGAAGAATCCGGTGATCACGTTCGTTAGGACGAACGGTCCGGCGAACGGTCCAAAGACAACTAAATCGGAAAAGAAAACGAATCCGATCTAGGGTTTCGGAAAAGAAAACCGAACGAAAAACTGATCTAGAAAACCGGAACGGTTTAGAAAAGAATCGGAAAGAAAACGAATCGGAAGAGAAGAAAAGAATTGGAATGATTAGAAGAAAACAATCCGAGGACGAAAAAGAAAGGCGCGGCTACCTCGGCGAGGTTCCGGCGAGCGAGGCTCCGGCGGCGGCGGCGTAGGGCGGCGGCGGCGTGGTGACGCAGGGCGGCGGCGCGGCGTGGGGTGGGGTGTGGGGCGCAGCGTGGGGTGGGGCTCTAGGCTTTGGGTTTGATGATTTAGAGGGGGGTGCTTGGGTATTTATATTGGGGAGGGGTGAGGAGACTTGGGGTAGGGGACAAGAAATAAAGTAGGAAAACGAAAACGAAACAAAGGAAAGGGGCTAAGAATCCTACTAGGATTCGGCTAAGAGGCAAGAGGCGGCGGCTGCCTGGCTGCCTGCGCCTGGCGCTGGCGCGCGTGTGGGGCTGGGGTGGCCGGCTAGCCGGGCCTTTGGCCCGGCTGGCCTGCGGGGTTTTTTTATATATATATATATATAAACGGTTCAGCGCGCAGAAAAAAAACAAAAGGAGATCTAAACGAACTCCGAAAAACCTAAAGTAAATTTTCCCCGACTCCTAAAAATGAGCCGAACAAAATGAACTTTTCTCCGGGCCTAAAATGCAATTTTCGAAAACGCGCATTTTTCCCTATCCAAATAAAATGCAAATAAACACCGGCAAACAAAATTTTGATCTATTTAATAAATCTTCATTTTTCCTAAATTTGGGAAAGTCATATTATTCCCTCTCTTATATTTTTGATACCGGAAAAATTATTGAAGATAAAATAAATAATTCAAATGATCCTATTTTCAAAATTTGAGAAAACTCAAATATGAAAATAACGAAATCTCCAACTCTCTCCGAAGGTCCTTGAGTTGCGTGAAATTTCTAGGATCAACCAAAATGCATGAAAATATGATATGCATGATGATCTAGTGTATAACATTCCAAATTGAAAATTTGGGATGTTACAGCAAATGTTTCATTGAAGTCAATCCCTTCAACTTGAGTATATCCTTGAGCAACGAGACGAGCTTTGTTTCTGACAACTTGACCATGCTCATCTTGCTTGTTGCGGTATATCCATTTGGTCCCTATTATATTGTGCTTCCGAGGATCAGGACGCTTAACCAGTTCCCATACATTATTCAGCTCAAACTGTTGAAGCTCTTCTTGCATAGCTTGAATCCATTCAGGTTCCATGAAGGCTTCTTCAACTTTCTTGGGTTCTGTTATTGAGACGAATGTGAAGTGCCCACAGAAATTTGCTAGCTGTGGTGCCCTTGAACGAGTGAGCGGACCGGGTGCATTGATGCTATCAATTATTCTCTCAGTCTGCACATCATTTGCAACACGAGGATGTACAGGGCGAAGATTTTGCTCTTGCTGATCATTGTCATTGTAAGAGGGATTGTCTTCAGGCTGAGCATTGTCTTCAGGTTGATCAGGTGCGGAGATGATAAGTTCCTCTTCAGGTTGAGCTTCAGAGGGTATGATTTCTCCAGTTCCCATAAGTTTGATTTATTCACTGGATGGAACTTCATCTAGCACATTCGGCAGGTGCTCTCTTTGTGAACCGTTAGTCTCATCAAACTGCACATCCACTGTTTCAACCACTTTATAATGAAAGAGATTGAAGACTCTGTAGGAGTGCGAATCCTTTCCATATCCAAGCATAAAACCCTCATGTGCTTTTGGTGCAAATTTTGAAGTGTGATGTGGATCCTTGATCCAGCACCTGGCGCCAAATACTCTGAAGTAACTGACATTTGGCTTCTTGCCAGTAAGGAGCTCATAAGATGTCTTGTTCAGAAGCTTGTGAAGATAAACACGGTTGATTGTATGGCATGCAGTATCAATGGCTTCAGGCCGGAATTTTCTTGGAGTCTTGTATTCATCAAGCATCGTTCGGGCCATCTCAATGAGTGTTCTGTTCTTGCGTTCGACGACGCCATTCTGCTGTGGCGTGTACGGGGCTGAGAATTCATGTGTGATGCCCAAAGTATCAAGATATGTATCAAGGCCAGTGTTCTTGAATTCAGTGCCATTGTCACTTCTGATGTGCTTTATCTTGGCGCCATAGTTGTTCATTGCTCGATTGGCGAAGCGTCTGAAGACATCCTGCACTTTAGTCTTGTAGAGGATTATGTGCACCCAAGTATATCTAGAATAATCATCAACAATGACAAAGCCATAGAGACAAGCAGTAGTAAGAGTTGAGTAATGAGTGGGACCGAAAAGATCCATGTGGAGCAGTTCGAAGGGTCGAGTTGTTGTCATGATTGTCTTCGAGGGATGCTTGGCCCTCGTCATCTTTCCTGCTTCACAGGCACCGCATAAGTGATCTTTCTTGAACTTGACGTCCTCGATGCCTATGACATGCTTCTTATTTGCAAGGGTGTGGAGGTTCCTCATGCCAGCATGCCCTAGCCTTCGATGCCAGAGCCAGCATTCTGAAGCTTTTGCCAGAAGACATACGGCAAGTTGTGGTCCTGCTGAGAAATCTACCACGTACAAATCATCTTTCCTATACCCTTCAAACACTAGAGACTTGTCAGATTCCATTAGAACAAGGCAACGATATTTTCCAAACATCACGATCATGTTTAAATCGCAAAGCATTGAGACAGACATTAAGTTGAAACCAAGGGATTCAACAAGCATGACTTTATCCATGTGTTGATCCTTTGAGATTGCAACTCTACCTAGACCCAATACCTTACTTTTACCAATGTAAGCAAATGTGATGTGACTCTTGTCGGATGGACGTAAGGTTGAGTCCATAAGAAGGCTTCTCTTGCCAGTCATGTGATTGGTACACCCACTATCAATAATCCATTCTGAAGCTGCTGGTGTCGTACCTAAAGTGCAGTAAGGGGGATAGGCTTCACGAAGAGAATTGTGAAGCAAAAACATTTGACGAACCAGTGGGTTATGAAAGCTTAGATCAAGATTTGGACTGATAGGGCGAGTAGCAAGCGATTCAGGAACAAAGTACATAATAAGACCATTCAGGCATTTGATCTTGCACCCTACAAGATGTTTAAGGTCCCCAGCAATAGCGTCAGACGATTTTGGTTTTCTGCTGGAGACCCTTCCCTGCAAAAGAGAGTTAAGCTTTCTTAGCCACCCACATCTTCAAGGGTGGCTTAGAAGCAATAAGTCTAAGTGCAGCATCTGAGAACTTTGGCTTTGGAGCCCTAGCAAAAAGTCTTGCAGGAGGACAATAGTACTCATAAGAATAAGCAGAATAGTTCTTGGTCTTATGAACATGGCGGTTTGATGAACCGCACTCATATTCATAGGCCTGAGTATGGCTTCCCTGCAAAACATTTGCGTTAGTGCGACTCAGGTGAGTCCTCTGTCTGTATGAAGCCTTTGGACCGTATGAAGCCTGTGGTCTGGGGTTTATCTTCTTCACCTGTGATGTCATGATGACATTCACAGGAAGATTCTCCAAACACCTTTTCGGCACCCAGATCTTCTTCATAGGCGGTCCATTCCTGCAGTTAGTACCAATATACCTGGCAAACACTTCACCATTCTGATTCTTAAACAGTTTATAGTTTGCATCAAAGGATTCATCAATAACGATGGGATTAGCACAAGTGAAGCCAGATAGGGTGGATGGATCCGCTGAGGGTTCCTTTGCAGCAACCCATGTGGTTTTGGGGTACTGCTCAGGTTTCCAGTAAGAGCCATCAGCATTCATTTTCCTTTCGAACCCAACACCCTCTTTCCTAGGGTTTCGGTTCAGGATCTGCCTTTTGAGGACATCACATAGTGTCTGATGCCCTTTGAGACTTTTGTACATCCCTATTTCAAGCAGTATCTTCAACCTAGCATTCTCATCAGCAATAGCAGTGGTATCCTCAGCGGAGGGGTTAGTTACCACATCAACAGTTGAAGATATTGCAGTAGCAGCAGTAGAACATTCAGCAACAGAGGTAGCGTTATCACGCTCAATGTATTTAAGACATGGTGGTTCAAATCCTTCCTGAGCGGAACTGATCTGTTTGGCGCGAAGTGACCCGTTTTCCTTTTGAAGATCTTCATGAGCCGCTCTCAATTTCTCAAGATCTTGCTTCCTTTGAAGATAATCATAGGAAAGCTTTTCATGAGTTGTTGAGAGCGTTTCATGATGACTTTCAAGTTCCTCATACTTAACGTGAAGATTTTTTATGTCTTCAATTAAGGACTCAGATCGAGTCATTTCAGCACCTAACAGATCATCGCTTCTGTCTAACAGTTTTTGAATATGTTCCATAGCTTTCTGTTGTTCAGTTGCAATTTTAGCAAGTGTTTTGTAGCTGGGTTTTGAACCACAATCATAGTCATCGTCACTAGATGTTTGATAGTGAGTAGTGCGTGTGTTTACCTTGGCACCGCGTGCCATGAAGCAGTAGGTAGAAGCGGAGTAGTCCTTGTCATTTGCATCGGTGTCGGTGATGATGTCATTGTCTTCAGTGTTGAAGATGGACTTGGCAACGTATGCTGTAGCCAGACTTGCGATGCCTGAATCGGACTCCTCCTCACACTCCACCTCCGCCTCCTCAGAAGCGGACTCCTCCTCTGAATCCATTTCCTTGCCAACAAACACACGTGCCTTGCCAGATGAGCTCTTCTTGTGTGATGAAGACTTGGAGGAAGACTTGGAAGAAGACTTTTAGTATTTCTTCTTCTTCTTGTCGTCAGAGTCATACTCCTTGCTCTTCTTCTTGTTGTTGTTCTCATTGTCCCACTGCGGACACTCAGAGATGTAGTGGCCAGGTTTCTTGCACTTGTGGCATGATCTTTTCTTGTAGTCATAAGCAGAAGCTTCATCATTCCTTGAGCTTGATCATGAAGACTTTCTGAAGCCTTTCTTCTTGGTGAATCTTGGAACTTCTTCACAAGCATAGCAAGCTCCTTTCCAATGTCTTCAGAATCATCAGAACTGCTGTCGGATTCTTCTTTTCAGATGTGGAGACAGCTTTTGCCTTCAAGGCACGAGTTCGCCCATAGTTGGGACCGTAGATGTCTCTTTTCTTAGAAAGCTGAAACTCGTGTGTGTTGAGCCTCTCAAGTATGTCAGACGGATCGAGTGTCTTGAAGTCAGGACGTTCTTGAATCATCAGGGCTAGGGTGTCAAACGAGCTGTCAAGTGATCTCAGGAGTGTCTTGACGACTTCATGCTTGGTGATCTCAGTGGCGCCGAGAGCTTGAAGCTCATTTGTGATATCAGTGAGTCGATCAAATGTGAGCTGGACATTCTCATTGTCATTTCTCTTGAAGCGGTTGAAGAGGTTGCGAAGGACGCTGATTCTCTGATCTCTCTGGGTTGAGATGCCTTCATTGACCTTGGAGAGCCAGTCCCATACTAGCTTAGATGTTTCCAAAGCACTTACACGGCCATACTATCCTTTGGTCAGATGACCACATATGATGTTCTTGGCAGTGGAGTCCAGTTGAACGAACTTCTTGACATCAGCAGTGGTGACACCTTCACCAGCCTTAGGAACGCCATTCTTGACGACATACCATAGGTCGACATCAATGGCTTCAAGATGCATGCACATCTTATTCTTCCAGTAGGGATATTCAGTTCCATCGAAGACGGGACATGCAGCGGAGACTTTAATTATCCCTACAGTCGACATAGCTAAAACTCCAGGTGGTTAAACCGAATCACACAGAACAAGGGAGTACCATGCTCTGACACCAATTGAAAGTGCGTTATATCGACTAGAGGGGGGTGAATAGGCGATTTTTATGAAAGTCTTCAAAACGTGGAAGTCTCGAAGACAAACGATAGAAATAGACCTATTACCATGCAGCGGAAGGTAGACTACACTAAGCAAGCCATAGTCAAGTATTCAATGAAGCGAAAGCACAATGACCTATAGCAGCTAGGTAGTTAGGATCAGGTAGGAAGATATTATGAAGCCAAACAGAACACGCAGTCACTCAGTGAAGACAAAAGATAGTGCAATCATACAATGACTTCACAAGGACCAATAGTAAGTAAAGGGAAAGGAAGGATGAAACCAGTGACTCGTTGAAGACAATGATTTGTTACACCAGTTCCAGTTGCTGTGACAACTGTACGTCTGGTTAGGGCGGCTAGGTATTTAAACCTGAGGACACACAGTCCCGGACACCCAGTCCTGAACATGCAACTCAGGACACCCAGTCCTCACTGTATTCCCCTTGAGCTAAGGTCACACAGACCTCGCCCAATCACTCTAGTAAGTCTTCAAGGTAGACTCCCAAACCTTCACAGACTTCGTTCACCGGCGATCCACAATGACTCTTGGATGCTCAGAACAAGACGCCTAACCGGCTGGAGGATTCACAGTCCCCAAGTGTAATAAGTCTTCAGATCACACAGACATGAAGACTTAAATGATGCCTAACACTCTTTGGCTCTGGGTGGTTAGGGATTTATCCTCGCAAGGAATTCTCTCTCAAAGGCTTCGAGGTGGGTTGCTCTCAAACGACAAAAGCCGTATTCTAACTCTGAGCAGCCAACCATTTATGGTTGTAGGGGGTGGGCTATTTATAGCCACTAGGCAACCCGACCTGATTTGTCCAAAATGACCCTGGGTCACTAAGGAACTGACATATGTTCCAACGGTCAGATTTCAAACACACACGGCAACTTTACTTGGGCTACAAGCAAAGCTGACTTGTCCGACTCTGGACAAGATTCGCTCCTATAGTCTTCACTCGAAGACATAGGTTTTGGTTAAGCATCACTTCAGTCATTCTGACTGGTTCTCTTGGACCCCACTTAACAGTACGGTGGTTCCTATGACTCAACAAGGAAGAAAAAGAACTGCGAAAGATCTAAGTCTTCGAGCTCCATAGGCTTCATGTGATGTCTTCTCTTGTCATAGTCTTCAATGTGAATATCTTCACATACCACCTTTGACATCAATGTCTTCATACATTTTTAGGGGTCATCTCTGGTAGGAAAACCGAATCAATGAGGGACTTCTACCTGTGTTATCCTGCAATTCTCACAAACACATTAGTCCCTCAACTAGGTTTGTCATCAATAATCCAAAACCAACTAGGGGTGGGACTAGATGCACTTACACTATTGCACTGTTACTATCAAACCTTGGGAGTTACTTCTACGCGTTGCTTATATTACTATGCTATGCTATGCTCATAGACGTGGTTTGGGTTTGAGTGAAATCCATGACAGATGTGAGATTGTTAATTAATGGTTCAACTTAAGGTGGCAACTTAAATAAACATCTGGGTGGATTGAGGCACCTGGGGAACCCAGTGTTGTCTGTATTTTTTCAGAAATCCCGGGGTACCCGTGTGATCTTCCTATGGACCGCCACCCAGGCTCAAAGGGAACTGAGATGATTCATGCTAGAAACTTCCGTGTGCGGCCACAAGCTATTATGGGCTCTAGCATAGTTGAGTAAGTTACGTGAAGCTCTCGAAGAGGTGGATTAGCAGGTAGTGGGTTTTGTAGGTTTGGTATGGTCTACCCGGAGTAAAGAGTTAATGTTTCTGAAAGACTGTGTCTCGGTCATCCGTTTCTCAAACACCTTGTAGTGCGAGAAATCCAACGGAGGCGATCGAGTCTTGTGGGGAAAAGTGCGCAAACCTCTGCAGAGTGTACAATCTAATCATGGTTAGCCGTGTCCCCGGTTATGGACAATCTTGAGTATCTAGTACTTGGGTTATCACATGTATCCCATCACTCTTAACTAATATTGTTGGGTTGTTAACTACTTTAATTTGGGATTGAGTTGGGGGTATCTTCTCAATATTGTTCAACTACCATGATAGTTAAATTAAAATCTATTCCTTTGTTGTAGGGAAAAATTGGCTTTTTGCAAAACTATAACCATAGAGCTTTCCACCAGCCAAATATGCATATAGTAATAGCATTATTCTGTTCATGCTCTACTGTGTTATGTTGCCAGCATATTCCACGTGCTGACCCGTTTTCGGGCTGCAATGTATTATGTTGCAGACTTTTCAGACGAGAAGGTTTGTTAGGACGTTGCCATGCAGCTCAGCTATGCCATTGGAGTTGATGGACTCACTTTATATTCCAAGCCTTCCGCTGTTATCGCATTAGATGGCCTTAAAGCCATATTTTTGTAATAAGTTCTCTTTTGAGACATTCGATGTAATAAGTGTGTGATTGCTACTCTGCTATAAATCCTCGAGTACTGTGTGTGTCAGCATTACCGATCCAGAGATGACACTGAAGCACAGAGACTTGACCGTTTGAGGTCGGGTTGCTACAAGATGGTATCAGAGCACACGCTGAGTGTAGGACACGACCACTAAGATAAACCATAGATCACTATTCTCTTCTCATTTCTGACTCCTCTCCATTTTCTAATCTTTAGGATGAGGGAGATGAAGAACAAGTTTGCACAACCGGATGAAGACACACCTTTTGGACGCCACTTGAAGGAAGTCACTGTTGGGGAACGTAGCAGAATTTTAAAATTTTCTACGCATCACCAAGATCAATCTATGGAGACATCTAGCAACGAGAGGGAGAGGAGTGCATCTACATACCCTTGTAGATCGCAAGCGGAAGCGTTCAAGAGAACGGGGTTGATGGAGTCATACTCGTCGTGATCCAAATCACCGATGACCGAGCGCCGAACGGACGGCACCTCCGCGTTCAACACACGTACGGTTGGGAGAGACGTCTCCTCCTTCTTGATCCAGCAAGGGAAGGAGAGGTTGATGGAGATCCAGCAGCACGGCGGTGTGGTGGTGGAAGTAGCGGGATCCCGGCAGGGCTTCGCCAAGCGCAAGCGGGGAGGAAGAGGTGTCACGGGAGGGAGGGAGGCGCCAGGGACTTGGGGTGCGGCTGCCCTCCCACCCCTCCACTATATATAGGGGCCAAGGAGGGCGCCGGCCCCCTTGTAGATCCCATCTAAGGAGGGGCGGCGGCCAAGGGGGGGGGGACTTGCCCCCCAAGTTTGGTGGGGCGCCCCCCACCCCCAGGGTTTCCAACCCTAGGCGCAGGAGGAGGCCCAAGGGGGGCGCACCAGCCCACCAGGGGCTGGTTCCCTTCCCACTTCAGCCCATGGGGCCCTCCGGGATAGGTTGCCCCACCCGGTGGACCCCCGGGACCCTTCCGGTGGTCCCGGTACAATACCGATGACCCCCGAAACTTTCTCGGTGGCCGAAACTGGACTTCCTATATATAAATCTTTACCTCCGGGCCATTCCGGAACTCCTCGTGACGTCCGGATCTCATCCGGGACTCCGAACAACTTTCGGGTTACCGCATACTAATATCTCTACAACCCTAGCGTCACCGAACCTTAAGTGTGTAGACCCTACGGGTTCGGGAACCATGCATACATGACCGAGACAACTCTCCGGCCAATAACCAACAGCGGGATCTGGATACCCATATTGGCTCCTACTGAAAGTGCATTATATCGACTAGAGGGGGGTGAATAGGCGATTTTTAGGAAAGTCTTCAAAACGTGGAAGTTATGAAGACAAACGATAGAAATAAACCTATTACCCTGCAGCGGAAGGTAGACTACACTAGGCAAGCCATAGTCAAGTATTCAATGGAGTGAAAGCATAATGACTAATAGCAGCAATGTAGTAAGGATCAGGTAGGAAGATATTATGAAGCCAAACAGAAAACGCAGTCACTCAGTGAAGATAAAAGATAGTGCAATCATACAATGACTTCACAAGGAGTAACAGTAAGTAAAGGGAAGGGAAGATGAAACCAGTGACTCGTTGAAGACAATGATTTGTTGGACCAGTTCCAGTTGCTGTGACAACTGTATGTCTGGTTAGGGCGGCTAGGTATTTAAACCTTAGGACACACAGTCCCGGACACCCAGTCCTGAACACGCAACTCAGGACACCCAGTCCTCACCGTATTCCCCTTGAGCTAAGGTCACACAGACCTCGCCCAATCACTCTGGTAAGTCTTCAAGGTAGACTCCCAAACCTTCATAGACTTCGTTCACCGGCAATCCACAATGTCTCTTGGATGCTCAGAACGCGACGCCTAACCGGCTGGAGGATGCACAGTCCTCAAGTGTAATGAGTCTTCAGATCACACAGACAAGAAGACTTAAGTGATGCCTAATTCTCTTTGGCTCTGGGTGGTTAGGGCTTTATCCTCGCAAGGAATTCTCTCTCAAAGGATTTGAGGTGGGTTGCTCTCAAACGACAAAAGCCGTACTCTGAATCTGAGCAGCCAACCGTTTATGGTTGTAGGGGTGGGCTATTTATAGCCACTTGGCAACCCGACCTGATTTGTCTGAAATGACCCTGGGTCACTAAGGAACTGACACGTGTTCCAACGGTCAGATTTCAAACTCACACGGCAACTTTACTTGGGCTACAAGCAAAGCTGACTTGTCCGACTCTGGACAAGATTCTCTCTCAAAGTCTTCACTCGAAGACATAGGTTTTGTTTAAGCATCACTTCAGTCATTCTGACTGGTTCTCTTGGACCCCACTTAACAGTACGGTGGTTCCTATGACTCAACAAAGAGGAAGAAAAAGACCTACAAAAGATCTAAGTCTTCGAGCTCCATAGGCTTCATGCGATGTCTTCTCTTGTCATAGTCTTCAATGTGAATATCTTCATATACCACCTTTGACTTCAATGTCTTCATACATTTTTAGGGGTCATCTCTGGTAGGAAAACCGAATCAATGAGGGACTTCTACCTGTGTTATCTTGCAATTCTCACAAACACATTAGTCCCTAAACTAGGTTTGTCGTCAATACTCCAAAACCAACTAGGGGTGGCACTAGATGCACTTACAATCTCCCCCTTTTGGTGATTGATGACAAACTAGTTGAAGTTTTCAACGGGGAATATAGTCTGTGAAATTGTAAAGGATAAGGAATTGTCTTCATAAGTTGCAAGGGCTCCCCCTGAAGATGTGCATATAAGTAATTTTCTTTTGGAATGCAAATGCACATGGCAGGTTGTACTTGTGGAGATCCACTTCAACTTATGATGACAATCCACTATGCATGAGAAAGTATGTGAAGATAATGACATGCATAATGGAAAATGGACGTCTGCAGAATGATCTAAGTGCGGAATTTATCGTCGCACATGCGGAATTTATCATCGCAACACAAGGTGGCAAATAACTAGCAGACGACCATCGAGTTTAAGTGTTACAACTCAAAGAACCAAATGTAGCAAAACGAGAGTTGTAAGCACGAAGCCAAAATATAAAGCGCCCGCCCATATGGACCCGCTTGAAGACTATCAAACTCATATGCTTCTCCCCCTTTTGTCAGTAAGGACCAAAAAGGTTTGAAGACATAGAGCATCTACTCGTTCCCATGAAGAGTAGGTGAAGCAGCAGGGTCATTGGTGGTGTTTGGCGGTGCAGAAGAGCTTGGAGCAGAGTCAAAGCGTGCTGAAGGAGGTGGCGGTGAAGTAGCATCGTCTTCATCCTCGATCACTCTGGCATTCACAGTTGCAGCAGAGGAAGAGAACTCAGAGTCTTCAAGGGATGGAGTTCGTCGCAGCACTGCCCTTCGAGGAGGTGTGGAGTCAAACTTGAATCGCTCAGAGAAGCCATCCTCTTGAAGATCATCTTCAGAACACATCAGCGTCAGCCCTTTCCATGTGCGGCGAGAGGTTTCATGGGCAACAAAAGCATTCTTGGTGGCAAGATTGCGAATGCGATTAACATCCACCAAGAGGCTTTGCATTTGACGCTTCAGCCAGTCATGATGCCTATCCTGTTTCTGATGAAGAGCCACAAGAAGCTCTCGGTCGTTGAGAACATGAGTGCGCTTCTTGGGTCGTGGAGCAGTTGTACTATCAGTGGCTTCAGTGAGAGCAGGATGCGGTGCACGTGTAGTGCCAGCCAAAGGATACACACGAGTTACGGCTTCAACGCCTTCAACGTTCTGAGAAAAACTTTGATGCTCTGCATTCTGAAGACTTAGAGGTTCCTTGGCAGGCTCAGGATAGATGGCTTCAATAGACATATCCACATCAGGCAAAAAGATCCGATGATTGCGGGCAGAGGGCTGATATGAGATAGCGGAGTGAAGTTTGATCAGCCGCATCACCCAAGGGGCGTAGAACTTCAAACCAAACAGATCAGAGCCAGATGCAGCAAGTTGGCGAATGAAGAAATCATGTGTATTGAAGCATTTTCCATGAAGAATATAGAAGACCAAAGTCTTCATTGCACCTTCCAGCTTGGCATGGGGAGAATGTCCTTTGATTGGCCAGAGAGTTCGCCTTATGATGTGATAAATGGTTCTTGGCAGATACTCAAGGTCTTCAACGAAGAACTCCGTGGGATAAGTAGCATCTTGGGGCAATGGCTTCATCATACTGAGCATCTGACTCATATTAGGTTCAGTCTTCTGAAAGATGCTCTCAATAGCTTCACTATGAAGCTGACAGCCATGCTCGTAGAGATCGCTAGGAGTGGGCAAACCAGTGAGCTCAATGATGTCAAAGGCTTTGGCTTCGTGATGAACGTTTCCTGTCATCCACTCTAGGACCCAAGTCTTCGGATCTCTGCTATACCCGCGGATGTGAAGTGTGGCATAGAATTGGAGTAGCAACTCTTCATTCCAATGCTCTTGGTCAGTGACGAACGGCAGCAGTCCAACCTCTTTGAAGCAATCCAGAGCTTCTTCCAGACAGGGAAGACCAGCTATTGCTTCAATGTCAAGGCGCTTGTGTGGGAAGATGCGACCTTGGTTGTAAAGAACGCATGAGTAATAGCTTCGCTGCGGATAACTCCAGAACCGATCAGATGATATTCTTTCCCTTGAGTAGGGGTTCCTGGAGCTATTGAAGAATGTGTTGTCTGCTCTGAAGCCATTGATATTGAAGGAGCCAGGTGCTGATGCAGGACCTGGGAACCTTGGCAATCTTGGGATTGGCTTCTGCACCTGAGGCCTGTGCTCAACATGATAGTCGAACTGGGGACCGGCAGCAGATGCAGGAACAGAAGCGGCGGGATCAGTGGCTTCACTGACTTCTCGTGCTTTTGTTGGTGAGGGCTCCATATTAGCTTCAGCCATGACAGCGTCAGTGGCTTCAGTGGTGTTGGTGGTGGCAGCCTCAAGATGTTCAACCTCCACTTGACGAGCAGGAGGGTCGGTCACGATCACGTTCTCCTCGAGAACCGCTTTTGGTGGGACAGGGGAGTGGCAACTTGTGGGACTTCTTCTTCAGCGGCTGATGCAGCCGGATTGTCTTCAGCAGAGAATTGAGGCCTTGGACCTTTGCGAAGCCTGCGCAACGTGGGTGACGCCTGTGGAGTTGCTGTTGGCTGGGCCTCAAAGTCTTCTTCCTCTTGTGGGCGACCCGCCCATGAAGCATCCTGTGCAATTGGCGTCAGTGGACGACCAATGCTGATGAGTTCGCTGTGCGTGAGCACAGGCGATGATACCTGTTGGTGCTCTAGCTGAGGAAGGGTTGCATCATCTTCAACATGGTCATGGTGACCAATGTCTTCAGCAGCGATGGGATCAGCTGCTGGAAAGTCTTCAGCTTCATGAGCCTCTGTGAAAGCAGGCTCATGGACAGTCAGTTGACGTTCTTGTGGATCGGCGTCGGGGTGAACCATGGAAATGGGTTCAACAATCAAGGGCTCTGTGGGAGCAGCCCGTTCCTTCTTGGTCTTTCTTTTCTTCTTGGTGGGGGCAGTAGCAGAGGCTTCAGGATGTTTTCTCTTCCTTGCTTCAGCCTCAGCAGTCCTGGTCTTCTTCAGTTTTGAAGCGGTTGACCTGGCCTTTGGCTTCGGGCCAGTCATGCTAGTTGGGAAGACAAGGGGATCTGCTTCCTGCCTTGGTGCTTCGGGTTCAGCCATAGCGGGCTTCTTCGTCTTCTTGGCAGCCATCCTGGGGTCGATGCCAGGACGCCCAAGGGCCTTGCGCTTCTCAGCCTCATTGTAGGCTTGCACACACCTATCAGCCAAGACCTTCATGCGCTCACGAGAACCCTAAGCTTCTGCACGTTTCTTTAGAAAGGCTTCATTGAGCTCGTGCAGCATAATCTTGAAGTTCTTCACGTCTTGCACGCTGAGCTTGGCCATATGCTTCTTGAACTGAGATTTCTCAAAGTCAATCTTCTGCTTCAGTTCAACAATGCGCTGGGCGATGGCTAACTCTGAAGCAATGGCGCCATGGAAGGCGACACTGAGGCCAATGGGTAGTTGCAGATCGTCGAAGATGATGTTTGGCGTGTCAAACCATTCATCAATGAAGTTGTGGATGATTGTTACATCAAAGAGAGGTAGGTCATTGAAGATTTCTGCTTCTTCTTTGCTCTTGATGAGTTGCTCAAGAGCGTCATCTGCAAGATCTTCATCACTTGACAGATCAATGGCATCATTGCGCAGAATGGCATCAGCAGTTAGCTCTTGGCCGGTGTGTGGCAGAGGCATCTTGACCTTCTGGGGCTTGGAGATGCGTGAAAAATCTTCAGACTGGACACTGTCTTCAGGAGGTGCAGTTTCCAATGGCTTCGCTCGTGAGATTTTTGGTGAAGGGGCAGGCTTTGAAGCTTTAGGCTTCTTCAACTTCTTTGGCTTCGGCGCTACAGGCGCTTCATCTGATTCAGCGTCAGCTGCAGGCTCATTCACGGCTGTCCCTTGAACCAAGATATGGGTGATGAGACCTTTAAGGTTGTAGAAAGGACCAACGACATTGGGTTCTGCATCACGGGTGCCGTCAGCCCTTGGAGCAGAAGGACCAAGGTTGAAGTCTAGTCCCAATGTCTTCTTGTTCTGCTTCGCTGAGTTCTGGGCAAACTGAAAGTTGCGCTTGAACAGAATGTCGTCACGACACCATAGCAATGACGATGGGTCAGCATCCGCAGGCTGTGGTCCACGGACCATGCAGGGATAGAAGCCTTGTTCAATGGCTTCATCTCTGGTCCTGGGTTGAAGATTTTTGTAGAGGATGTCTCCCCATGGTCGCTTGATGGCATTCTTTTCAGCATATTCCTTTATCACAAATCTGTACTTGAACCACTGTTCTGCCCAATAGCGTCGAATCCATTGGATTCGTGTTTTGCGCTGATTGTAATCCTCTTCAGGATCTGTCTTGTACAGTTCTGAGAGGTCATCTAGCAGATCTCTTGATGTTTCTCCACGACACTTTCTGCCACCCTTCCTTGCTGATTTCTCTGAAGCCATGAACTTTAAACTGAAAGGCTTCAATACGTTCAAAGGCTTCAAGGGCTTTCGCTTGCTGGACAGACAGGAACTGGCTTCGGGAGAATTGATATGATGCTGTAAGAATTCTGCAAATGAATGCAGACTATGAGAACCAAGGGATTCTCCCATGGACATGTACCTGTGACAGCATTAAGGTGCGAGGGAAGGGGAAGAGGTCATATGCATTCTCAGAAGATTTTGAATATAAATCAGTTTAGAAGACATTGACCTCATCGTGCGAAGACATTCACTCATAGATAAGGAGTTGGTTCCAGATTTGTACGAATCCAGAGATCAGTACAAGTGAGGAATCTAACTACTTTGTGAAGCATAAGTGAATATACTAGGCATGTTATGAGATGCAGTATGAGAGAGATCTAACTTGTGTGAATAGAAACTGCTTGTGGTAGAAAGTGACAAAGCCATAGGATCAACGGTGCCGTAAAAAGGAAGTTTTATTTACCACACTAAGAACTGCTAGACGGAGTGGAAGAGGAGGCCGAGCAGTTCGATCTTCCGTGCCCTAACTTGGCGACGGAGGACACCTACGGTGACAGCGGAGAGGACGATGTCCTCGGTCGGCGTCGGAGAGGTTGCGGCAGCGAAACGCTTCGTCGAGGGCTAGCGGTGGCGCTAGGGTTCGTGCGAGAGTGGAAGAAGAGATAATGACCGCTGTGAAGTGTGTATTTATAGGTACAGGGGCGGCAGTGCGTTATTACACAGGTGCCCTGGCGATTCGCATCTGAGGAACACGTGGCCATCATGCAGAATTTTGGGGTTTGTTCCACGTTCCACGCACGCCTAGATTGTTGGGTGGACGTTCCTACTTCTCCGGGTTTCATGTGGAGGAATGAGCATTGAAAGCGGACTTAAGGTTTGTCTCTGTATCTTCTGCTGACAAGGACGCAGAGAAGACATTCGACAGTTTCAATAGAATGCATATGATTTGGAGAGATAGAGTTTGAGATAGAAAGCACCGAGAGGTTAGGGTCCGATCACATTCACTTAGTTCAAAAGATTCAACAAGAAGACATAGCTATAAGTGAATGCTGTAGAGGACAGAACACCAGTATATATGTATATAATCAACATAGTGAAGATAATCATGAAAACATGTTGAGATTGAAGCCAAACCAAATGTGAAGACATAGTAAGGTAACGCCATGAGTGAAACACTTCAAATAGAACATTTGGTGGTGGCGTTACCCACCGTATAGGAAGTATTAGACCCAGACACGGCGCACAATTATCGTGGCGCTCCGAAGTCAAATTCCACATTAATGTATTCACACTTAGAATGTATGTCTTCATTGATTGAAGATATACTTTACTTCGTGTGTTGCACATCTAAGTCATCAATATGCATAAGGGTTAGGATGTGTGCTTGATCACAGGACATTTGAGGATTCCAGGATATTTAGCTCACACCGTAACTTGCAAAATCTCTTCTCATCCAAGGGCTTGGTGAAGATATCTGCCAATTGCTCTTCAGTGTTGACGTGTATGATATCAATATCTTCCTTCACAACATGATCTCTGAGAAAGTGATGACGAATTTCAATGTGCTTTCTCTTCGAGTGCTGAACTGGGTTGTTGGCAATCTTGATGGTGCTTCCGTTGTCGCGGTAGAGTGGCACTTGCTTCAGATGAATGCCATAGTCCTTGAGTGTTTGCTTCATCCACAGAAGCTGACCACAACAAGATCCAGCAGCAATGTATTCAGATTCAGCAGTGGAGAGAGATACACAGTTTTGCTTCTTTGAAGACCAACATACAAGTGATCGTCCCAGAAAATGACATGTGCCTGATGTAGACTTGCGATCCACTTTGTCACCAGCATAATCAGCATCCGAGAATCCAACCAGATCAAACTCTAAGCCCTTTGGATACCATAATCCTAGAGTTGGGGTGTGAGCCAAATATCGAAGAATTCGCTTCACAGCTAAGTGATGCGACTCCTTTGGTGCCGCTTGGAATCGAGCACACATGCAAACACTAAGCATAATATCTGGCCTAGATGCACATAGATAAAGTAAAGAACCAATCATGGAGCGGTATACCTTTTGATCGAACTCTTTACCATTGTCGTCAGGACCCAGATGATGCTTGGCTGGCATTGGCGTCGTGAAGCCTTTGCAGTCTTGCATACCGAACTTCTTCAGGCAATCTTTGAGATACTTCTCTTGAGATATGAATATGCCGTTGCGTTGCAGGCCCGAGGGGCTTGTTTGAGGCCATACGGTGCCTTGTTGAGCTTGTATACCATGTCAGGATGTTTTGGATCTTCAAAGCCAGGTGGTTGTGCAACATACACTTCTTCTTCAATCTTGCCATTGAGAAAGGCGCTCTTCACATCCATTTGATAAAGAAGTATGTTGTGATGATTTGCATAGGCCAGCAGTATGCGTATGGCTTCAAGTCTAGCCACAGGAGCAAATGTTTCATCGAAGTCAATGCCTTCCACTTGAGTATATCCTTGAGCAATGAGACGAGCTTTGTTTCTGACAACTTGACCGTGCTCATCTTGTTTGTTGCGGTATATCCATTTTGTGCCTATTATGTTGTGCTTCCGAGGATCGGGACGCTTAACCAGTTCCCATACATTATTCAGCTCAAACTGTTGAAGCTCTTCTTGCATAGCTTGAATCCATTCAGGTTCCATGAAGGCTTCTTCAACTTTCTTGGGTTCTATTATTGAGACGAATGCGAAGTGCCCATAGAAATTTGCTAGCTGAGTTGCCCTTGAACGAGTGAGTGGACCGGGTGCATTGATGCTATCAATTATTCTTTCAATCTGCACTTCATTGGCAACACGAGGATGTACAGGGCGAAGATTTTGCTCTTGCTGATCATTGTCGTTGTTAGAGGGAATGTCCTCAGGCTGAGCATTGTCTTCAGGTTGATCAGGTGCTGAGATGATAAGTTCTTCTTCAGGATAAGCTTCAGAAGGTATAATTTCTCCAGTTCCCATTAGCTTCATCTAGCACATTTGGCAGGTGCTCTCTTTGTGAACCGTTGGTCTCATCGAACCGCACATCCACTGTTTCAACCACTTTATAATGGAAGAGATTGAAGACTCTGTAGGAGTGCGAATCCTTTTCATATCCAAGCATAAAACCCTCATGTGCTTTTGGTGCAAACTTTGAGGTGTGATGTGGGTCCTTGATCCAGCACCTGGCGCCAAATACTCTGAAGTAACTGACATTTGGCTTCTTGCCAGTAAGGAGCTCATAAGATGTCTTGTTCAGAAGCTTGTGAAGATAAACACGATTGATTGTATGGCATGCAGTATCAATGGCTTCAGGCCAGAATTTTCTTGGAGTCTTGTATTCATCTAGCATCGTTCTGGCCATCTCAATGAGTGTTCTGTTCTTGCGTTCGACGACGCCATTCTGCTGTGGCATGTACAGGGCTGAGAATTCATGTGTGATGCCCAAGGTATCAAGATATGTATCAAGGCCAGTGTTCTTGAATTTAGTGCCATTGTCACTTCTGATATGCTTTATCTTGGCGCCATAGTTGTTCATTGCTCGATTGGCGAAGCGTCTGAAGACATCCTGTACTTCAGTCTTGTAAAGGATTATGTGCACCCAAGTATATCTAGAATAATCATCAACAATGACAAAGCCATAGAGACAAGCAGTAGTAGTAAGAGTTGAGTAATGAGTGGGACCGAAAAGATCCATGTGAAGCAGTTCAAAGGGTCGAGTAGTAGTCATGATTGTCTTCGAGGGATGTTTGGCCCTCATCATCTTTCCTGCCTCACAGGCACCGCATAAGTGATCTTTCTTGAACTTGACGCCCTCGATGCCTATGACATGCTTCTTCTTTGCCAGGGTGTGGAGGTTCCTCATGCCAGCATGCCCAAGCCTCCGATGCCAGAGCCAGCATTCTGAAGCTTTTGCTAGAAGACATACGGCAAGCTGTGGTCCTGCTGAGAAATCTACCACGTACAAATCATCTTTTCGATACCCTTCAAATACTAGAGACTTATCAGATTCCATTAGAACAAGGCAACGATATTTTCCAAATATTACGATCATGTTTAAATCGCAAAGCATTGAGACAGACATTAAGTTGAAGCCAAGGGATTCACCAAGCATGACTTTATACATGTGTTGATCCCTTGAGATTGCAACTCTACCTAGACCCAATACCTTACTTTTACCAGTGTCAGCAAATGTGATGTGGCTCTTGTCGGATGGACGTAAGGTTAAGTCCATAAGAAGGCTTCTTTTGCCAGTCATGTGATTTGTACACCCACTATCAATAATCCATTCTGAAGACGTTGGTGTCGTACCCTACAGTGCAGTTAGGGGGATAGGCTTCACGAAGAGAATTGTGAAGCAAAAACATTTGACGAACCAGTGGGTTATGAAAGCTTAGATCCAGATTAGGACTAATAGGCAGAGTAGCAAGCGATTCAGGAACAAAGTACATAGTAAGACCATTCGGGCATTTGATCTTGCGCCCTACAAGATGTTTAAGGTCCCCAGCAATAGCGTCAGACGATTTTGGTTTTCTGCTGGAGACCTTTCCCTGCAAAAGAGAGTTAAGCTTTCTTAGCCACCCACATCTTCAAGGGTGGCTTAGAAGCAATAAGTCTAAGTGTAGCATCTGAGAACTTTGGCTTTGGAGCCCTAGCAAACAGTCTTGCAGGCGGACAATAGTACTCATAAGAATAAGCAGAATAGTTCTTGGTCTTATGAACATGGTGGTTTGATGAACCGCTCTCATATACATAGGCCTGAGTATGGTTTCCCTGCAAAACATTTGCGTTAGTGCGACTCAGGTGAGTCCTCTGTCTATATGAAGCCTTTGGACCGTATGAAGCCTTTGGTCTGAGGTTTGTCTTCTTCACGTGAGGTGTCATGATGACATTCACAGGAAGATTCTCCAGACACTTTTTCGAAACCCAGATCTTCTTCATAGGCGGTCCATTCCTGCAGTTAGTACCAATATACCTGGCAAACACTTCACCATTCTGATTCTTAAACAGTTTATAGTTTGCATCAAAGGATTCATCAATGACAATGGGGTTTACACAAGTGAACCCAGATAGAGTGGATGGATCTGCTAAAAATTCCTTTGCAGCAACCCATGTGGTTTTGGGGTACTGCACAGGTTTCCAGTAAGAGCCATCAGCATTCATTTTCCTTACGAACCCAACACCCTCTTTCCTCGGGTTTCAGTTCAAGATCTTCTTTTTGAGGACATCACATAGTGACTGATGCCCTTTAAGACTTTTGTACATCCCTGTTTCAAGCAATGTCTTCAACCTAGCATTCTCATCAGCAATAGCAGTGGAATCCTCAGCAGAGGGGTTAGTTCCCACATCAACAGTTGAAGATATTACAACAGTAGCAGCAGTAGAACATTCAGCAACAGTAGTAGCATTATCACGCTCCATGCATTTAAGACATGGTGGTTCAAATCCTTCCTGAGCGGAGCTGATCTGTTCGGCGCGAAGTGACTCGTTTTCCTTTTGAAGATCTTCATGAGCCGCTCTCAATTTCTCAAGATCTTGCTTCCTTTGAAGATAATCATAGGAAAGCTTTTCATGAGTTGTTGAGAGCGTTTCATGATGACTTTCAAGTTCCTCATACTTAACGTGAAGATTTTTTATGTCTTCAATTAAGGACTCAGATCGAGTCATTTCAGCACCTAACAGATCATCGCTTCTGTCTAACAGTTTTTGAATATGTTCCATAGCTTTCTGTTGTTCAGTTGCAATTTTAGCAAGTGTTTTGTAGCTGGGTTTTGAACCACAATCATAGTCATCGTCACTAGATGTTTGATAGTGAGTAGTGCGTGTGTTTACCTTGGCACCGTGTGCCATGAAGCAGTAGGTAGAAGCGGAGTAGTCCTTGTCATTTGCATCGGTGTCGGTGATGATGTCATTGTCTTCAGTGTTGAAGATGGACTTGGCAACGTATGCTGTAGCCAGACTTGCGATGCCTGAATCGGACTCCTCCTCACACTCCACCTCCGCCTCCTCAGAAGCGGACTCCTCCTCTGAATCCATTTCCTTGCCAACAAACACACGTGCCTTGCCAGATGAGCTCTTCTTGTGTGATGAAGACTTTGAGGAAGACTTGGAAGAAGACTTTGAGTATTTCTTCTTCTTGTCGTCAGAGTCATATTCCTTGTTCTTCTTCTTCTTTTTGTTCTCATTGTCCCACTGCGGACACTCAGAGATGAAGTGGCCAGGTTTCTTGCACTTGTGACATGTTTTCTGCTTGTAGTCATGAGCAGAAGCTTCATCATTCCTTGAGCTTGATCGGGAAGACTTTCTGAAACCTTTCTTCTTGGTGAATTTTTGGAACTTCTTCACAAGCATACCAAGTTCCCTTCCAATGTCTTCAGGATCATCCGAACTACTGTCAGATTCTTCTTCAGATGAGGAGACAGCTTTTGCCTTCAAGGCACGAGTTCGCCCATAGTTTGTACCGTAGATATCTCTTTTCTCAGAAAGCTGAAACTCATGTGTGTTGAGCCTCTCAAGTATGTCAGACGGATCGAGTGTCTTGAAATCAGGACGTTCTTGAATCATCAGGGCTAGGGTGTCAAACGAACTATCAAGTGATCTTAGTAGTGTCTTGACGACTTCATGCTTGGTGATCTCAGTAGCGCCGAGGGCTTGAAGCTCATTTGTGATGTCAGTGAGTCGGTCAAATGTGAGCTGGACATTCTGATTGTCATTTCGCTTGAAGCGGTTGAAGAGGTTGCGAAGGACACTGATTCTCTGATCTCTCTAGGTTGAGACGCCTTCATTGACCTTGGAGAGCCAGTCCCAGACCAGCTTAGATGTTTCCAAAGCACTCACACGGCCATACTGTCCTTTGGTCAGATGACTACAGATGATATTCTTGGCAGTAGAGTCCAGTTGAACGAACTTCTTGACATCAGCAGCAGTGACACCTTCTCCAGCCTTGGGAACGCCGTTCTTGATGACATACCATAGGTCGACATCAATGGCTTCAAGATGCATGCGCATCTTATTCTTCCAATAGGGATATTCAGTTTCATCGAAGACGGGGCACGCAGCGGAGACTTTAATTATCCCTGCAGTCGACATAGCTAAAACTCCAGGTGGTTAAACCGAATCACATAGAACAAGGGAGCACCTTGCTCTGATACCAATTGAAAGTGCGTTATATCGACTAGAGGGGGGTGAATAGGCGATTTTTATGAAAGTCTTCAAAACGTGGAAGTTATGAAGACAAACGATAGAAATAAACCTATTACCCTGCAGCGGAAGGTAGACTACACTAGGCAAGCCATAGTCAAGTATTCAATGGAGTGAAAGCACAATGACTAATAGCAGCAATGTAGTAAGGATCAGGTAGGAAGATATTATGAAGCCAAACAAAAAACGCAGTCACTCAGTGAAGATAAAAGATAGTGCAATCATACAATGACTTCACAAGGAGTAATAGTAAGTAAAGGGAAGGGAAGATGAAACCAGTGACTCGTTGAAGACAATGATTTGTTGGACTAGTTCCAGTTGCTGTGACAACTGTACGTCTGGTTAGGGCGGCTAGGTATTTAAACCTTAGGACACATAGTCCCGGACACCCAGTCCTGAACACGCAGCTCAGGACACCCAGTCCTCACCGTATTCCCCTTGAGCTAAGGTCACACAGACCTCGGCCAATCACTCTGGTAAGTCTTCAAGGTAGACTCCCAAACCTTCACAGACTTCGTTCACCGGCAATCCACAATGTCTCTTGGATGCTCAGAACGCGACGCCTAACCGGCTGGAGGATGCACAGTCCTCAAGTGTAATGAGTCTTCAGATCACACAGACAAGAAGACTTAAGTGATGCCTAATTCTCTTTGGCTCTGGGTGGTTAGGGCTTTATCCTCGCAAGGAATTCTCTCTCAAAGGCTTCGAGGTGGGTTGCTCTCAAACGACAAAAGCCGTACTCTGAATCTGAGCAGCCAACCGTTTATGGTTGTAGGGGGTGGGCTATTTATAGCCACTTGGCAACCCGACCTGATTTGTCCGAAATGACCCTGGGTCACTAAGGAACTAACACGTGTTCCAACGGTCAGATTTCAAACTCACACGGCAACTTTACTTGGGCTACAAGCAAAGCTGACTTGTCCGACTCTGGACAAGATTCGCTCTCAAAGTCTTCACTCGAAGACATAGGTTTTGTTTAAGCATCACTTCAGTCATTCTGACTGGTTCTCTTGGACCCCACTTAACAGTACGGTGGTTCCTATGACTCAACAAAGAGGAAGAAAAAGACCTACGAAAGATCTAAGTCTTCGAGCTCCATAGGCTTCATGCGATGTCTTCTCTTGTCATAGTCTTCAAAGTGAATATCTTCATATACCACCTTTGACTTCAATGTCTTCATACATTTTTAGGGGTCATCTCTGGTAGGAAAACCGAATCAATGAGGGACTTCTACTTGTGTTATCCTGCAATTCTCACAAACACATTAGTCCCTCAACTAGGTTTGTCGTCAATACTCCAAAACCAACTAGGGGTGGCACTAGATGCACTTACACCTACATATTCCACGATGATCTCATCGGATGAACCACGATGTCGAGGATTCAATCAATCCCGTATTCAATTCCCTTTGTCAATCGGTACATTACTTGCCCGAGATTCGATCGTCGGTATCCCAATACCTCGTTCAATCTCGTTACCAGCAAGTCACTTTACTCGTTCTGCAACACATCATCCCGTGACCAACCCTTAGTCACATTGAGCTCATTATGATGATGTCTTACCGAGTGGGCCCAGAGATACCTCTCCGTCATGCGGAGTGACAAATCCCAGTCTCGATTCGTGCCAACCCAACAGACACTTTTGGATATACCCGTAGTGCACCTTTATAGTCCCGCATTTATGTTGTGACGTTTGGCACACCCAAAGTATTCCTACAGTATCCGGGAGTTTCACAATCTCATGGTCTAAGGAAAGGATACTTGACATTAGAAAAGCTCTAGCAGACGAACTACACGATCTTGTGCTATGCTTAAGATTGGGTCTTGTCCATCACGTCATTCTCCTAATGATGTGATCCCGTTATCAATGACATCTAATGTCCATAGTCAGGTAACCATGACTATCTGTTGATCAACGAGCTAGTCAACTAGAGGCTCACTAGGGAAATGTTATGGTCTATGTATTCACTCATGTATTATGATTTCTGGATAACACAATTATATCATGAACAATAGACAATTATCATGAACAAGGAAATATAATAATAACCATTTTATTATTGCCTCTAGGGCATATTTCCAACAGTCTTCCATTTGCACTAGAGTCAATAATCTAGTTACATTGTGATGAATCGAACACCCATAGAGTTCTGGTGTTGATCATGTTTTGCTCGAGGAAGTGGTTTAGTCAATGGATCTGCGACATTCAGGTCTGTATGCACTTTACAAATATCTATGTCTCCATTTTGAACATTTTCACAAATGGAGTTGAAGCGATGCTTGATATGCCGGGTCTTCCTGTGAAACATGGGCTCCTTGGCAAGGGCAATAGCTCCAGTGTTGTCACAGAAGAGAGTCATCGGGCCCGACGCTTTGGGAATAACTCCTAGGTCGGTAATGAACTCCTTCACCCAGATTGCTTCTTGTGCTGCCTCCGAGGCTGCCATGTACTCCACTTCACATGTAGATCCCGCCACGACGCTTTGCTTGCAACTGCACCAGCTGACTGCCCCACCATTCAAAATATACACGTATCCGGTTTGTGACTTAGAGTCATCCAGATCTGTGTCAAAGCTAGCATCGACGTAACCCTTTATGATGAGCTCTTCGTCACCTCCATAGACGAGAAACATATCCTTAGTCCTTTTCAGGTACTTTAGGATATTCTTGACCGTTGTCCAGTGTTCCATGCCGGGATTACTTTGGTACCTTCCTACCAAACTTACGGCAAGGTTTACATCAGGTCTGGTACACAGCATGGCATACATGATAGACCCTATGGCCAAGGCATAGGGGACGACACTCATATTTTCTCTATCTTCTGCCGTGGTCGGGCGTTGAGCCGTGCTCAATCTCATACCTTGCAATACAGGCAAGAACCCCTTCTTGGACTGATCCATATTGAACTTCTTCAATATCTTGTCAAGGTATGTACTTTGTGAAAGACCAATGAGGCGTCTCGATCTATCTCTATAGATCTTGATGCCTAATATATAAGCAGCTTCTCCAAGGTCCTTCACTAAAAAACACTTGTTCAAGTAGGCCTTTATGCTTTCCAAGAATTCTATATCATTTCCCATCAATAGTATGTCATCCACATATAATATGAGAAATGCTACAGAGCTCCCACTCACTTTCTTGTAAACACAGGCTTCTCCATAAGTCTGCGTAAACCCAAATGCTTTGATCATCTCATCAAATCGAATGTTCCAACTCCGAGATGCTTGCACTAGCCCATAGATTGAGCGTTGGAGCTTGCACACCTTGTCAGCATTCTTAGGATCGACAAAACCATCCGGCTGCATCATATACAATTCTTCCTTAAGGAAACCATTAAGGAATGTCGTTTTGACGTCCATTTGCCATATCTCATAAACATAGAATGCGGCAATTGCTAACATGATTCAGACAGACTTCAGCTTCGCTACGGGTGAGAAAGTCTCATCGTAGTCAACCCCTTGAACTTGCCGATAACCCTTAGCGACAAGCCGAGCCTTGTAGATGGTCACATTACCATCCGCGTCTGTCTTCTTCTTAAAGATCCATTTATTTTCTATGGCTCGCCGATCATCGGGCAAGTCAGTCAAAGTCCATACTTCGTTTTCATACATGGATCCTATCTCGGATTTCATGGCTTCCAGCCATTTGTCGGAATCTGGGCCCGCCATCGCTTCTTCATAGTTCGAAGGTTCACCATTGTCTAACAACATGATTTCCATGACAGGGTTGCCGTACCACTCTGGTGCGGAACGTGTCCTGGTGGACCTTCGAAGTTCAGTAGCAACTTGATCTGAAGTTTCATGATCATCATCATTAACTTCCTCCCTAGTCGGTGTAGGCACCTCAGGAACAATTTCTTGAGTTGTGCCACTCTCCGGTTCAAGAGGCAATACTTCATCAAGTTCTACTTTCCTCCCACTTACTTCTTTCGAGAGAAACTCTTTCTCTAGAAAGGATCCATTCTTGGCAACAAAGGTCTTGCCTTCAGATCTAAGATAGAAGGTATACCCAATAGTTTCTTTAGGGTATCCTATGAAGACGCATTTTTCCGATTTGGGTTCAAGCTTTTCAGGTTGAAGTTTCTTGACATAAGCATCGCATCCCCAAACTTTCAGAAATGACAGCCTAGGTTTCTTGCCAAACCACAATTCATATGGTGTCGTCTCAACGGATTTCGACGGAGCCCTATTTAAAGTGAATGCGGCAGTCTCTATAGCATAACCCCAAAATGATAGCGGTAGATCGGTAAGAGACATCATAGATCGTACCATATCCAATAGAGTGCGATTACGACGTTCGGACACACCATTACGCTGTGGTGTTCCAGGCGGCGTGAGTTGTGAAACTATTCCACATTTCCTTAAGTGCGTGCCAAATTCGTGACTCAAATATTCTCCCCCACGATCTGATCGTAAGAACTTGATTTTCCTGTCACGTTGATTCTCAACCTCACTCTGAAATTCCTTGAACTTTTCAAAGGTCTCAGACTTGTGTTTCATTAAGTAGACATACCCATATCTACTTAAGTCATCAGTGAGGGTGAGGACATAACGATAGCCACCGCGAGCCTCAACGCTCATTGGACCGCACACATCAGTATGTATGATTTCCAATAAGTTGGTTGCTTGCTCCATTGTTTCGGAGAACGGAGTCTTGGTCATTTTTCCCATGAGGCATGGTTCGCACGTGTCAAATGATTCATAATCAAGAGACTCCAAAAGTCCATCTGCATGGAGTTTCTTCATGCGTTTGACACCAATGTGACCAAGGCGGCAGTGCCACAAGTATGTGGGACTATCATTATCAACCTTACATCTTTTGGCATTCACACTATGAATGTGTGTAACATCACGTTCGAGATTAAATAAGAATAAACCATTAACCAGCGGGGCATGACCATAAAACATGTCTCTCATATAAATTGAACAACCATTATTCTCAGATTTAAATGAGTAGCCATCTCGCATTAAATGAGATCTAGATACAATGTTCATGCTCAAAGCTGGTACTAAATAACAATTATTGAGGTTTAAAACTAATCCCGTAGGTAAATGCAGAGGTAGCATGCCGACGGCGATCACATCGACCTTGGAACCATTCCCGACGCGCATCGTCACCTCGTCCTTTGCCAGTCTCCGTTTATTCCGCAGTTCCTGCTTTGAGTTACAAATATGAGCAACTGCACCGGTATCAAATACCCAGGAGCTACTACGAGCGCTGGTAAGGTACACATAAATAACATGTATATCACATATACCTTTGGTATTGCCGGCCTTCTTTTCCGCTAAGTACTTGGGGCAGTTCCGTTCCAGTGACCGTTTCCCTTGCAATAAAAGCACTCAGTCTCAGGCTTGGGTCCATTCTTTGACTTCTTCCCGGCAGCTTGCTTACCGAGCGCGGCAACTCCCTTGTCGTCCTTCTTGAAGTTCTTTTTACCCTTGCCTTTCTTGAACTTAGTGGTTTTATTCACCATCAACACTTGATGTTCCTTTTTGATTTCCACCTCCGCTGATTTCAGCATTGAATATACCTCGGGAATGGTCTTTTCCATCCCCTGCATATTGAAGTTCATCACAAAGCTCTTGTAGCTAGGTGGGAGCGACTGAAGGATTCTGTCGACGACCGCATCATCCGGGAGATTAACTCCCAGCTGAGACAAGCGGTTATGCAGCCCAGACATTTTGAGTATGTGCTCGCTGACAGAACTGTTCTCCTCCATCTTACAACTGTAGAACTTGTCGGAGACTTCATATCTCTCGACCCGGGCGTGAGCTTGGAAAACCATTTTCAGCTCTTGGAACATCTCATATGCTCTGTGTTGCTCAAAACGCTTTTGGAGCCCCGGTTCTAAGCTGTAAAGCATGCCGCACTGAACTAGGGAGTAATCATCACTACGCGTCTGCCAGGCATTCATAACATCTTGTTCTGCAGGGAAAACAGGTGCTTCACCTAGCGGTGCATCAAGGACATATGCTTTCCTGGCAGCTATGAGGATAATCCTCAGGTTACGGACCCTGTCCGTGTAGTTGCTGCCATCGTCTTTCAGGTTGGTTTTCTCTAGGAACGCGTTGAAGTTGAGGGCAACATTAGCGTGGGCCATTTGATCTACAAGACATATTGCAAAGATTTTAGACTATGTTCATGATAATTAAGTTTATCTAACCAAATTATTTAATGAACTCCCACTAAGATAGACATCCCTCTAGTCATCTAAGTGATACATGATCCGAGTCAACTAGGCCGTGTCCGATCATCACGTGAGATGGACTAGTCATCATCGGTGAACATTTTCATGTTGATCGTATCTTCTATACGACTCATGTTCGACCTTTCGGTCTTCTATGTTCCAAGGCCATGTCTGTACATGCTAGGCTCGTCAAGTCAACCTAAGTGTATTGCGTGTGTAAATCTGGCTTACACCCGTTGTATGCGAACGTTAGAACCTATCACACCCGATCATCACATGGTGCTTCGGAACAACGGACCTTAGCAACGGTGCAAAGTTAGGGGGAACACTTTCTTGAAATTATTGCGAGGGATCATCTTATTTATGCTACCGTCGTTCTAAGCAAATAAGATGTAAAACATGATAAACATCACATGCAATCAAATAGTGACATGATATGGCCAATATCATTTTGCTCCTTTTGATCTCCATCTTCGGGGCGCCATGATCATCGTCGTCACCGGCATGATACCATGATCTCCATCATCATGATTTCCATCATCGTGTCTTCATGAAGTTATCTCGTCAACTATTACTTCTACTACTATGGCTAACGGTTAGCGATAAAGTAAAGTAATCACATGACGTTTATGTTGACACACAGGTCATAAATAAATTAAGGAAACTCCTATGGCACCTGCCGGTTGTCATACTCATCGACATGCAAGTCGTGATTCCTATTACAAGAACATGATCAATCTCATACATCACATATATCATTCATCACATCCTTTTGGCCATATCACATCACACGGCATATGCTGCAAAAACAAGTTAGACGTCCTCTAATTGTTGTTGCAAGTTTTACGTGGCTGCTATAGGTTTCTAGCAAGAACGTTTCTTACCTACGCCAAAACCACAACGTGCTATGCCAATTTCTATTTACCCTTCATAAGGACCCTTTTCATCGAATCCGATCTGACTAAAGTGGGAGAGACAGACACCCGCTAGCCACCTTATGCAACTAGTGCATGTCAGTCGGTGGAACCAGTCTCACGTAAGCGTACGTGTAAGGTCGGTCCGGGCCGCTTCATCCCAAGATGTCGCCGAATCAAGATAAGACTAGTAACGGCAATTAAATTGACAAAATCAATGCCCACAACAACTTGTGTTCAACTCGTGCATAGAAACTACGCATAGACCTGGCTCATGATGCCAGTGTTGGGGAATGTAGCAGAATTTTAAAATTTTCCATGCATCACCAAGATCAATCTATGGAGACATCTAGCAATGAGAGGGAGAGGAGTGCATCTACATAACCTTGTAGATCGCAAGCGGAAGCGTTCAAGAGAACGGGGTTGATGGAGTCATACTCGTCGCGATCCAAATCACCGATGACCGAGCGCCGAACGGACGGCACCTCCGCGTTCAACACACGTACGGTTGGGACAGACGTCTCCTCCTTCTTGATCCAGCAAGGGAAGGAGAGGTTGATGGAGATCCAGCGGCACGACGGCGTGGTGGTGGAAGTAGCGGGATCCCGGCAGGGCTTCGCCAAGCGCAAGCGGGGAGGAAGAGGTGTCACGGGAGGGAGGGAGGCGCCAGGGACTTGGGGTGCGGCTGCCCTCCCTCCCCTCCACTATATATAGGGGCTAGGGGGGCGCCGGCCCCCTTGTAGATCCCATCTAGGGAGGGGCGGCGGCCAAGGGAGGGGGACTTGCCCCCCAAGTTTGGTGGGGCGCCCCCCACCCCCAGGGTTTCCAACCCTAGGCGCAGGAGGAGGCCCATGGGGGGCGCACCAGCCCACCGGGGGCTGGTTCCCTTCCCACTTCAGCCCATGGGGCCCTCTGGGATAGGTGGCCCCACCCGGTGGACCCCCGGGACCCTTCCGGTGGTCCCGGTACAATACCGATGACCCCCGAAACTTTCCCGGTGGCCGAAACTGGACTTCCTATATATAAATATTTACCTCCGGACCATTCCGGAACTCCTTGTGATGTTCGGGATCTCATCCGGGACTCTGAACAACTTTCGGGTTACCGCATACTAATATCTCTACAACCCTAGTGTCACCGAACCTTAAGTGTGTAGACCCTACGGGTTTGGGAACCATGCAAACATGACCGAGACAACTCTCCGGCCAATAACCAACAGCGGGATCTGGATACCCATGTTGGCTCCCACATATTCCACGATGATCTCATCGGATGAACCACGATGTCGAGGATTCAATCAATCCTGTATTCAATTCCCTTTGTCAATCGGTACGTTACTTCCCCGAGATTCGATCGTCGGTATCCCAATACCTCGTTCAATCTCGTTACCGTCAAGTCACTTTACTCGTTCTGCAACACATCATCCCGTGACCAACCCTTAGTCACGTTGAGCTCATTATGATGATGTCTTACCGAGTGGGACCAGAGATACCTCTCCATCATGCGGAATGACAAATCCCAGTCTCGATTCGTGCCAACCCAACAGACACTTTCAGAGATACCCGTAGTGCAACTTTATAGTCCCCCATTTACGTTGTGACATTTGGCACACCCAAAGTATTCCTACAGTATCCGGGAGTTGCACAATCTCATGGTCTAAGAAAGGATACTTGACATTAGAAAAGCTCTAGCAGACGAACTACACGATCTTGTGATATGCTTAATATTGGGTCTTGTCCATCACGTCATTCTCCTAATGATGTGATCCCATTATCAATGACATCTAATGTCCATAGTCAGGAAACCATGACTATCTGTTGATCAACGAGCTAGTCAACTAGAGGCTCACTAGGGACATGTTGTGGTCTATGTATTCACACATGTATTACGATTTCCGGATAACACAATTATAGCATGAACAATAGACAATTATCATGAACAAGGAAATATAATAATAACCATTTTATTATTGCCTCTTGGGCATATTTCCAACAGTAACTAGGTACATTAACATTGGAATACCAAGCTTCACCGGGACGTACAACGCCACCTTACCAGAAGAAGAGCACTGGATGATTCAAGTACAAGTTCCAAGAAGGACGTTTTCGCCAACCTCTAAACCCATAGAATTTTCTTTTGAAGCCCCCACCTGGAGTCTAGGAAAGAGCATGGCAACCCACATTACCATGGGACGCATTGGAGAAGTCTACAACAGGGAACTCAAAGACACTATCTACCAAATATGTGGGCGCCGAGATGAGCAATGGGAAGTAATCAGCACCAAGAAGGATAGATCCATTGCAGCTTTCATCCAGGAGTTAAACCAGCACATTCGACATCAGGAGAACCAGATGTGCGCATACATGATGGACTTGAAGAAGGCGAAGACTAGGATCATTGAGCTGGAGGAAGAACTCAAGTTTACACGCGATGGATATGAGGAGGAAATCAAGACACTACTAGAGAAGAATGACGACCTAATTAAGAAGATTGGAATATTCATGGGAGACCCCACACCAGTAGAAGAAGACAAAGAACCCAAGGAGATTCACCCCGAGGACTACATCATCATCGACGACACCGATTCCAATCCTAGTGATGATGACTCTGAAGACGAAGCTGGAGCAGATATTATGGAGTCTTCCACCGATCAAAATTTCTAGATGACCATCATATATTATTAGTATTCCCCCATGTATTTAGTAGTAGTTGAGCACTTTTGCGATAGTTCTAGACCGCTTGTATGCCCTTGCTTGATTTATTGAGTGAAATGTTTGTGTTTGTCTCATATGCATATGGGTAGTGCTTTCCCATTAGACCTCATTCTATTCTAATCTCTCCCCTATAAACCCATCAGATGCCTCCGAGACGTGACACCGGTTTTGCTTTCCCGCCGGAGCTCACTCAGTTGATCCAGCAGCAGAATACCCTGATGCAGTTGTTAGTTCAGAACCAAGGCAACAACAACAACAACAATCCACCACCACCGGTTGACAACTTAGCCCGTTTTCTGAGGTTGCAGCCGCCGGTGTTTTCCAGTAGCACCGAGCCTAAAGTTGCTGATGATTGGCTACGCCATATTGGAAGGGAGCAGACCACCGTAGGTTGCACAGATGCTGAGAAGGTGCGCTTTGCCGCTTATCAATTGGATGGACCAGCAGCCTCATGGTGGGAGAATTACACGGCCACTTTCCCCATAGCCAATGTCACTTGGGACCAGTTTCAGCAAGCTTTCCGCGCAGCCCATGTCTCAACTGGAGCTATGTAGATGAAGAAGTGGGAGTTCCGCAACTTACGCCAGGGAAACCGTACTGTAGCTCAGTACGTGGATGATTTTAGCAAGTTATCACGCTATGCCCCTGATGATGTGGCCACAGATGTCGCGAAGCAGGAGAAGTTTATGGAAGGGCTGAATGATGAGATGAGCATGCAGTTGATGGTAGCAACCTTCAACAACTACCAGGAGTTGGTAGATAAGGCTCTTATGATTGAAGGGAAGCAGCAGCAGATTGAGAGCCGTAAAAGGAAGTACGGACAAGGGAAGTATAACTCAGGAGCTCAACAGAAGCCTCGCCTAACCCCGAACTCGGGAGGACTTGTTCATAACCATGGGGGTCACGCTGGAGGAGGATCGCATAATCACAATGGTGCCAAGAATGGGAATGGGAACGGAAGTAACAACAATCAGAACCGCTCCAACCCAGCCACACCCGCCAAAAGAGACCTAAGTCAAGTTACTTGCTTTAAGTGCGGGAAGACAGGGCACTATGCCAATGATTGCCCCGAAGGGAGGAATGGAAACAGAAATGGGAGTGTTGGGAAGAAGCCTAATCCCTTCAACAAAGGACAAGTGAACCACGTTAACGTGGAGGAGGTTGAAGAGCAGCCGGACGCGGTAATAGGTAAGTTTTTGGTTAAGTCATTTACCGCTCTTGTTCTTTTCAATACTGGTGCATCGAATTCATACATATCAAGGGGATTCGTGGATAAGTTTAAACTATCAACCCAAACCCTTAGGACCCCTCTCCTAGTGAGTTCACCTGGAGCAGAGTACATGGCTAGCCGATGGTGCGACCAGATACCCCTAACCATTGGCACACATGTTTTTCCGTCTGATCTAATTATCTTGGAGTCACAAGGATTGGATGTGATATTAGGTATGGACTGGATGTCAAAGTATGGAGGAAGTATTGACTGTGCTAGTAAGTCGATTTATCTCACCACCCCGGAGGGAAAAATGATTAAGTATGTATCTAGGCATGTGCCTAGGAGGAGCCAAGTGAATGCCCTCACGGGAGTTGTTCAGGAGGAAGTGCCTGTAGTGAAGGAAATCCCGGATGTTTTTTCAGAGGAGTTACCAGGCATGCCACCGGATAGAGACATTGAGTTTTTGATAGAGCTATTGCCAGGTACAGGGCCAATATCCAAGAGACCCTATCGGATGCCCGCAAATGATCTGGATGAAATTAAGAAACAGATCAAGGAGTTATTGGAGAAAGGTTACATTCAAAGAAGTTCGTCACCTTGGGGAGCCCCAGTACTTTTGGTTGAGAAGAAGGATAAATCCCTAAGGATGGTTGTTGATTATCGAGCCTTGAATGAAGTGACGATTAAGAACAAGTATCCACTGCCGATGATCAATGATCTGTTTGATTAGCTGCAAGGAGCTAAAGTGTTTTCGAAGATCGGTCTACGATCGGGATATCATCAGTTGAAAATTTGAAAGGATATACCAAAGACAGCGTTCACCACGCGGTATGGATTATACGAGTATACAGTCATGTCGTTTGGACTGACTAACGCCCCTGCCTATTTTATGAGCATGATGAACAACGTGTTCATGGAATATTTGGACAAGTTTGTTGTGGTGTTCATTGATGATATTATGGTATACTCGAAGAATGAAGAAGATCACAAGGAGCATTTGCGGTTAGTTCTCGGGAAACTTAGGGAACATCAGTTGTATGCTAAGTTTAGCAAATGCGAATTTTGGTTGAAGGAAGTCGGATTCCTTGGACATGTTATATCAGGAGAAGGTATAGCAGTAGACCCCAGCAAGGTTCAGTCAGTCACGGAATGGTTGGCACCCACTTCAGTTAGCGAGATCCGCAGTTTCCTTGGACTCGCAGGTTACTACAAGAGGTTCATTGAGAATTTTTCCAAGATTGCAAAGCCAATGACTGAACTATTGAAGAAGGATACTAAGTTCAAATGGACGGAAGATTGCGAGGCAAGTTTCCAGGAGTTGAAGAAACGTTTGACTACAACCCCAGTGCTAACATTGCCAGATATACATAAGGAGTTCCAAGTGTATTGCGACGCCTCTTGCTTAGGACTTGGATGTGTGCTTATGCAGGACGGAAGAGTTGTTTCATATGCCTCACGACAACTAAAACCTCATTAATTGAACTATGCCACGCATGATTTGGAGCTAGCAGCCGTAGTGCATGCATTGAAAACTTGGAGACATTACCTTATTGGAAATCGTTGTGATGTGTACACGGATCATAAGAGTTTGAAGTACATCTTCACACAGAAGGAGCTGAACCTTAGGCAGAGGAGATGGTTGGAACTTATAAAGGATTACGACATGAAGCTACACTATCATCCAGGAAAGGCCAATGTCGTAGCAGACGCTTTGAGCCGGAAGAGTTATGCCAATATCCTTGAAAGTAAGGGATTGCCGAAGGAGTTAGCAGAGGATATCATGGAACTTCGATTGGAGATTGTTCCAAGAGGTTTCATTGCAAAAATGGAGGTTCAGTCTACATTATTAGGCAAGATTCGAGAAGCTCAGAAGGATGACAAAGAGATTGCCGAGATAA
Source organism: Triticum urartu (assembly GCF_056163025.1). Lineage (NCBI taxonomy): Eukaryota > Viridiplantae > Streptophyta > Magnoliopsida > Poales > Poaceae > Triticum > Triticum urartu. The sequence continues at coordinate 493,506,795 of NC_141876.1, read as the reverse complement.
AGGAGAAGATGAGCAAAGGAAAGGCCAAAGGTTTTCATGAGGATGAGCACGATACTTCATGGTTTGAGGACCGAGTTTATGTGCCCAATAACACTGAGATCAGGAAGTTGATACTTCAAGAGGCTCATGACTCACCATACTCGATACACCCCGGAAACACCGAGATGTATTTGGATTTGAAGGAACATTTCTGGTGGACTGGTATGAAGAAGGATATTGCCGAGTATGTAGCCGTATGTGATGTATGTCAGAGAGTAAAGGCAGAGCATCAGAAGCCAGCAGGACTATTACAGCCTATGTCGATACCCAAATGGAAGTGGGATAAACTTGGCATGGACTTTATCACTGGATTGCCCAGAACCAAAGCAGGATATGATTCTATATGGGTAGTAGTTGATCGCTTGACCAAAGTAGCTCACTTTATCCCAGTGAAACCCAGCTATACAAGTGTGAAGCTGGCCAAGATATATATGTCCAGGATCGTATGTCTGCATGGAGTTCCGAGGACTATTGTATCAGATAGAGAAACACAGTTTACTTCAAAGTTTTGGCATCAGTTACACCAGACTTTGGGAACAAGATTGGAGTTCAGCACAGCGTTTCACCCGCAGACGGATGGACAGACTGAGAGAGTCAATCAGATTTTGGAAGATATGTTGAGAGCCTGTGTACTAGATTATGGATCTAGCTGGGATGACAATTTGCCTTATGCAGAGTTCTTGTACAACAATAGCTACCAAGCCAGTTTGAAGATGGCACCGTTTGAAGCCCTGTATGGATGCAGGTGCAGAACGGTGTTGATGTGGGATGAGGTAGGAGACTGGCAGTTGTTTGTACCAGACTTGATCAAGGAGTCTGAGGAGAAGATTAAACTGATTCGTGATAGACTGAAGATTGCTCAGTCCAGGCAGAAGAGTTACGCAGATTCAAAACGCAAGGAGGTAACCTATGAAATTGGAGACAGAGCATATCTGCGAGTATCACCCTTGCGAGGAGTGAAACGTTTTGGAGTTAAGGAAAAGTTAGCCCCGAGATTTGTAGGACCGTATTGTGTTTTGGAACGGATGGGAGAAGTTGCCTACAAGTTGGAATTACCCGAGGGATTATCAGGAGTTCACGATGTGTTTCACGTTTCCCAGTTGAAGAAGTGTCATGCTGAGATGGCCGATATACCGTTAAGAGATACAGTACCATTAGAGGCGATTCAGTTGGACAGTGATTTGACTTATGAGGAGAAGCCAGTTAAGATTCTTGAGTTTGCCAGCCGAGTCACCCACAGCAAGGTTATCAAGTTTTGCAAAGTTCTGTGGAGCCACCATACCGAGGATGAAGCCACCTGGGAACGAGAGGATGATCTACTCAAAGACCACCCACACCTATTTTCTAGTCAACCCGAATCTCGAGGGCGAGATTCATCTTAAGGGGGTAGGTTTGTAACATCACAAATTTTCAATTTGGAATGTTATACATAGGTCATCCATGCATATCATATTTTATTGCATTTTCGTTTCGCAATCCTCTAAATCCTAAGCAACTCAAGGACCCTCGAAGAGAGTTGGGGATTTTCCGGTTTTCGTATTTGATTTTTATCAAATAATGAAACGAGGATTTTTGATTTTAATTATTTTTCTCTCTGAAAAATATTTCGTATTAAAATATAAGAGAGGAGATAATATGACTTCTCCAAAATAATTGAAACATTGGAGGAAAAATATTAAAATCATTTATTTATTTTATTTGGATTTTATTTGCATTAGAAAAATTGCACGTTTTCAAAATTTCATTTTAGGGCCAAGAAAATGTTCATCTCGTTCTAAATATTTTATTTAGACGGTGAAAATTTGTTTTGACATTTTTAGATTTTTATTTTATTTTCTAGGATTTTATTTCTGCCGGTGAAATTGTTTAAAAAAAACTCCCCGCGCCCGACTGGGCCGAAGCCCAGCCGAGCCAGGCCGGCCCGCCCGCGCCACCGCATCCCTCGCCCGCGCCGCCGTTCCCGGCACGGACGCCGAGGAGAGTCCGGCTCGGACTCCTCCCCGGGCGCCCCCTCGCCCAAGCAAGCCACCCCCCTTTAAAGCCCGCCGCCGAGCCCCCCCCCCCCCACCACACCACTGCCGCCACCGAGCCCCGCCGCCCAACCCCGCCTCGCCGGAGCCCCTCGCCAGAGGTACCGCGTCGGATCCGAGCCGTCGGTTTTTTTTAAGGAACCGTTCGGTTTTTTAGAAACCCTAGTTCGTTGTTTTTTATCGGTTCACCGGTTTTACTCGGTTCTTCTAATTAGCGGACGTTTGTCCGTACGTTCGTTTTAACGAACGATTTTCACCTGTTAGTTATAGTTAACGAACGCTCATTCGTTAGTCTATTCGTCAGTTTCTTTTATCAGATTAATCCGCGTTTATTCTCGATCGCGATTTCTGATCCGATCTTAGTTTCTGTTTATCTTTTCGCTCGTTAATCGGAATCAGGCGATTCAAGCGCCTGTATTTTCGTCTCGAGACCCTCTTTATGTTTAACCAACTTGCACAAGTTTTTGCTACTAGAAAATTTGACCTAGGTCCAGATTAGTAAACGGATCTTGTTTCTTTCGCCGTTTGAGTTTCGTTGCTCCGTTTGATTTGATTCTTTTTGCTAACCGGAGTTCTTAAGTTGAACTTTCTGGTCAACCTCTCTTATTTGAGTTTTGCTTGTGCATCTTTGCTTGTTGCTTATGTATGTTATTGTTTGTTTGCGATAGAACACCCGGAGTGCGAAGCGTGTTACTACGAGTCCCTAGGATTCGCGGATCGTCAGCAAGGCAAGAAACACATTGATCATACTCTTTCCATACCCAGTTTTTATGCATTAGTTCAAATCCTCAAACATTGCATGATTAGGATGTCATTAACTTGTGGGTTGGGAAGTAGTTATTGAGGTAGAACCTATTGCCCTGTTACTATCAAACCTTGGGAGTTACTTCTACGCGTTGCTTATATTACTATGCTATGCTATGCTCGTAGACGTGGTTTGGTTTGAGTGAAATCCATGACAGATGTGATATTGTTAATTAATGGTTCAACTTAAGGTGGCAACTTACATAAACATCTAGGTGGATTGAGGCACCTGGGGAACCCAGTGTTGTCTGTATTTTTTCGGAAATCCCGGGGTACCCGTGTGATCTTTCTATGGACCGCCACCCAAGCTCAAAGGGAACTGAGATGATTCATGCTAGAAACTTCCAGCCACAAGCTATTATGGGCTCTAACATAGTTGAGTAAGTTACGTGAAGCTCTCGAAGAGGTGGATCAGCAGGTAGTGGGTTTTGTAGGTTTGGTATGGTCTACCCGGAGTAAAGAGTTAATGTTTCTGAAAGACTGTGTCTCGGTCATCCGTTTCTCAAACACCTTGTAGTGCGAGAAATCCAACGAAGGCGATCGAGTCTTGTGGGGAAAAGTGCGCAAACCTCTACAGAGTGTACAATCTAATCATGGTTAGCCGTGTCCCCGGTTATGCATAATCTTGAGTATCTAGTACTTGGGTTATCACATGTATCTCATCACTCTTAACTAATATTGTTGGGTTGTTAACTACTTTAATTTGGGATTGAGTTGGGGGTACCTTCTCAATATTGTTCAACTACCATGATAGTTAAATTAAAATCTATTTTTTTGTTGTAGGAAAAAATTGGCTTTTCACAAAACTATAACCATAGAGCTTTCCACCAGCCAAATATGCATATAGTAATAGCATTATTTTGTTCATGCTCTACTGTGTTGTGTTGCCAGCATATTCCATGTGCTGACCCGTTTTCGGGCTGCAACGTATTATGTTGCAGACTCAGACGAGGAGTAAGGTTCGTTAGATCGTTGCCGTGCAGCTCAGCTATGCCGTTGGAGTTGATGGACTCATTTTATCTTCCAAGCCTTCCGCTGTTAGCGCATTAGATGGCCTTAAGCCATATTTTTGTAATAAGTTCTCTTTGGAGACATTCGATGTAATACGTGTGTGATTGCTACTCTGCTATAAATCCTCGAGTACTGTGTGTGTCAGCATTACCGATCCAGGGATGACACTGAAGCACAGAGACTTGACCGTTTGAGGTCGGGTCGCTACATGTTTCTCGTGTATACGAAAAATGTATATAAAAATATACATTTTGTGTGAAAAAGAAATTGATTGAGTATTTAAAAAGTGTTAATCAAGCGTTTGGAAAATATATTTGGAAAGCGTTTGAAAATTGTTAATCAAGGATTTGAAAAATGTTAAATGTGTATAGAAAAAATGTTAATCAATCATTTGAAAAAAATGTTCAACAAGCATTTGAGAAATGTTAATCAAGCATTTGAAATATGTTAAATGCGTGTAGAAAAAATGTGGATCATGTATTCATAAATTTTTTAACATGTATTTAAAACATGTTAATTAAGCATTTTAAAAAGTTAAATGTGTATAGAAAAATGTTGACCATGTACTAAAAAACAAATCTTGCATTGTATTTAGAAAATATTAAACTTGTATTTTAAAATTTTAATCAAGCATTTAAAAAATGTGAATGTATATAGAAAAAATGTTGACCATGTATTAAAAATAATAATATTTCATATAAAAAAATTAATCATGCGTTTTAAAAATGTTAAATATGTATATAAATATGTTGATCATGTATTAAAAAATATTATTGTAGTTGAAAAATGATAATCAAGCATTTTAAAATGTTTAAAATGTTTATAGAAAATGTGATGACCTTGTAGTTAAAAATGTTAACCGAGCGTTTGAACAATATTTAAAATGTGTATAGATTGTTTTGACCATGTACTCAAAAAATGTTGAACTTCTATTTAAAAAATGTTGAGTGTGTTTTAGAAAAATGTTTTTGATATATACGAAAAATGTAGAATGAAAGCCAAAAGAAAAAAGAGGAAAAACAATTAAAACCTAAAAGGAAACAAAATAAAAATGAAAAATGAAAAATAAAACCAAGGAAACAAGTGGAAAAAGAATGGGAAGTACTGAAACCAATAAAGAAACAAAAAATAACAAGAAAGAAACAAAGAAACAAAGAAAACAAAAAACCAATGAATATTGTGAAAGTAACGAAGATAACAAATGAAGAAAGAAATAAAATAGATAATCCCTGAAAACCAGGAATAAAACAAATAAAACCGGTGAAAAAACAAAAAAAAACTCAGAAAACCGGTGAAAAAACAAAAGAAACTCAGAAAACCGGTGAAGAAACAATAAATCAGAAGAGAAAAAAGGATTCGAACCAGCGAAGCGATCGTTCGCTCGCGAGCGTCGCATGCCAGCGATCGAATATAAAAATAAATGGGTCGGCCCAGTTTGTATGCGCATATTCACCGCCCGTGCTCCGGCTTTAAAATGATTAGCATGTGGCCGTGGTCATTTGAGAAAGCCTGCAAATGCTTCTGTTTCGAGAAATCAACTACGAGGTCCGGGCTACCTCTGATGCCGGCCCATGAGCGGACGCAGATGACCACCGAAGCCCTTTAAGCCCAAATAAATTTCTACCTCTTCTTCCTCGCCTTGCTGCCGTATGCCCCCGTGCCATTCCGGTCCGTCTCGTCGCTCGACACTCGTCTCCCTCCACAGAAAGGCTAATGGCGACCGCCATGCGGAGCGCCCGCCTCCTACGGCTCGGCTTCTGTCACGTCCCTTCTCTTCTCTTCCGAGGGCCCCTGTCCCCCTCCCCGAGCCCGGGCCTGGGCCTGGGCCTGAGCGTTGCCAGGGTCGGGTTGGTCCATCTCCGATGCTCGGCGGCCGAGGCCGGCGACGGCAGGGGTAAGAAGGTGTCAGCGCGACTAGCACTGGCACAGCAGGTGATGCGCGACGCCGAGGAGCGCGCGGCCTCAGCCGGCTCTGATCCCGCCCCCAAGATCACCATAGGTAACTCATCCCAACCGCCCTAATTTGCCCCATTGTTGTAGTACTACTATCATTGGTACATAAATCCGAATTGATTGCTCATGCTTTAGAAATGGAGTAGTAAGTAGTGCTTTTCAAATATTAGGAAATAGCCTGTATTGAGATTTAGACTTTTAAAGTTGTAGCTTATGACTAGGAACATAGAAGATGGGGATCACGAGGTGCCATATTTGCTAAGGAGGATTGTGATGCCTTTGCAGTAACGATGCTATTTATAGAGTGAGAAATGTGCATCTGATTTGGGGCCATAAGTCCATTCTACCTAGCCGTCTGCCTCTACGGAGTTGCCCCTCCTGATTGCTCGTTCAAGTGTATGTGTATCTGCTACTTATGCATACATTTCATGCTAAGGACATCGTTCTACTGGCATTTTCGTAGCACAAAAGAATTTGTAAGCTGGCGGTGTGGTGAATGCTAGCTATGAAGTTGATTTGTTTGCTTGCTCTGTTGCCAATCTGCTTTTATTAAGCAGAAACTGGTACTGTGGAAACCAAGTTAATTAAGCTTGAGAAGTAGCTAGGCTTGCTTGCCTTACAGCTTGAAGCGAAGAAAAAGAAAGTAAATATTAGGTACAGATATGAGGTAATAATGAGCTTTTGGTTAGTAAATTGCTTTATCTAACCTGTAAGTTCATGTAAGAGGTAATGGAACATCTGGTCTGATTGTTGCAAGTTGCAAGTAAAATGCATATTCTTGTCACGGCTTGTTGCAGGTATTTGACTATGAACTGGAAGAAGGAAAATAGTTTGAAGAATTCGCTAAACTGCGATCATATATATAGCATACCTTACAAGTATTTATGTCAACAGTCAGTAGCGGAGCTACAACAAAAAACCAGGGCAGGCCAATCTAAGCTTTCACTCGTACATAGGCATTGTTTTTGCTCACCAACTAGGCTATTATGCATATGTTTTGGATTGAGCGGGCCATGGCACAGTTTAGCCCTCACATAGCTCCCCCAGTGTCAACAGTATTAGTTTTGCATTCTGTATCCCAGTGACATTTCTAAACGTTTGATTCCTGATGACTATGTATCCAACCGTTACGTGGGTTGCCAGCTGGTCTGAAGTAACCCACTTTATGTGTGCAGATCATGTTACTGTTAGCTTTGCAAGAAGTGGGGGCGCGGGTGGTCAGAATGTTAACAAAGGTTTGCTGTCTGTACATTCTCCTTATTTATCACTGCATTGCCTAGTACTCCCTCCGTCACAAAATAAGTTGAGTCACTTATTTTGTGACAGAGGGAGTATATCTGAATTGTTGTTGGTTCAGCATTGTGAAACTAATGACTGGTCTGTTTTGTTGAACAATTCCAATTCAGCAGTAGCACGTTTTGTTTCATCACTTGTCATGTTCAAATAATTGCTGTTGGCCCATTGATGGGGTGTTTTATCTTAGGGATCACCTTGTCCTAGGATGGGGTGAGTCCATCATTGGATGGTCCATTAAATTTGCCAAATGTATTCCATTTGTCAAACCAAACAACTGGGTCGGATTCAGAGCTAGGATGGTTCCGTCCATTAACCATCCAGTCCCTCAAACCAGATTCTCCATTTCTTTATATTAAGGATGTCCAGATAGTGATTACTTAAGGATGTTGATGTTACCACTTCACGCTAAAATGTGTACCACTATTTTGCAGTTAATACAAAGGTTGACATGCGGTTCAATGTTGAGAAAGCTCATTGGCTCGGAGAGAGGATTAAGGAACGGATATTGCAAACGGTTTGAAAACCTTAATTTACACATCTTATCTGTTTATGTTGCTATCATGTCTTCTGTATTATGTTGTTTACCTTTAATGGATGCATCATATTATCTGCTTTCTCTTGTATGCATTTTTGTGTTATATTTCATATTTAGAGAGGTCGTTACAATTTAAATTTCTGTACGCCCAGGAAAAGAACAGGATAAATAAGGATGGTGAACTTGTGATGTCTTCTACGAAAACTAGGACACAGAAGTAAATATCACTTAGCTATTTCTTTTTGTTGTCTTATTTGGACAGCAATTGACATGTTTATCACCTTAGGGGCAATATTGAAGATGCTTTGCAGAAAATACAGGTACACCTCATCCATTTCAAATCTTTGTCTAGAAGCAATTCGCATAGCATAGGGTCCATATTGCTGTTGCCCCTTTTCCATATAGCGTACTCATTAAATATTTGATAACAGGCGATCATTGATGCTGCATCATATGTTCCCCCACCGCCTTCAGAAGAGCAAAAGAAGAAAATTGAAAAAATGTAAGCTGCTTTCTGGCCATTTGCTTCCTTCAAATTTATTTAGGCACCAATACTCCACACAAGTAGCAACTGATGAGCTAATCTTAACTGAGCTAGCTCTTTTGTTTATATAAGTGCAAGTCATTTAAGGAAATTGTAAAAGGTGTCATGTAGTGTAGATATCGTTACCCGCAAAAAAAAGTGTAGATATCGTTGAAACCTTCTGTACATGTATACTCTAAGGGGATGCTTGGTTCACTTGCTATTTGCTGAGTATACTTGATTTGAAGCCACAACTTGCCACAGCTCACTTAGGCGAGTTTGACTTTCTTTAGGCTGTTGTTTCGCTTGTTGCCACACTCGGTGGTGGAGCGTCAACCACACCAAAGACCGGGCTAGTTGCTGAACTAATGGGCCAAAGCAACACACGAGCCACAAAACCAAGCAGTAGATCACGGGCCATAGCACTAAATTGGCCATATATGGGAAACCCTGCCAGGGCCCAGTTTGGTCTCCACGATGCTCCACCCCTGGCCATACTTGTAGGGTGCCATCCGTTCCTAGCCTTGTATCATGTCCTGCCTATTAGGGCATGTGCAACAGTATCTAGTCAGCCATCTGTAAGGGGTGCCACGTTGGAATTTTAGTGATGTGAGAAAAGAGAAAGTAGAGAGAAATAGTTTGTCTCTACAGACGGTCTGTAGGATTTTTTCAGACAACTTACAGACAGTGATTTTGCCATTGTATGGACATTGTCTAAAAAATAGACAAGTTACAGAACAAACTGCTGTATGTGTTGTCTGGAGTGGTATTGTAGACACCATCTGTCTAAACCAATGTTCATGCCATGGGTACAGTTCCTTAGCCTCGTGTCATTTCTGATCTGTGCGAAAACCTGCCACGCACCAACACTTGTGGTAGATGATTTGCTCAGCACAAATCTGTGGCATGCTTTTTTTCTTGGAATGTGAGGATTCAAACCAAACATGACCCTAACCTTATTCTCGTTCTCCATATTGGTTACTTGTTACAACTATGACTTGTCACACTTTCTTAGGCCCAAGGTCCATGTTTCGTGGAGTCAGGCATGTTTGGTTCTTTGTTTGCCCTACTATGTCAGCTATTTGGTTTGCTTCCACAACTATGGCATGTAATGCCTACCTAACCTGCTTGCCATAGGCATATTGCTTAGCCAATTTTTTTGCCTCTAACTTGTGGCGATAAATGGGCCACCAAAACTGGCCTGAAATATATGCCGTTTCATCTCTGAATAACACATGAGAAGATAAAATTGTCAAACTACACTCGTTGACTCAGTTGATCTATGTATTATTGTAGTGCTGCAGCCGCTGAGAGGAACAGAATGCAAAACAAGAAGGTACTCTCACAGAAGAAAGAATCGAGGAGGAGCAAACCCAGCTGGGACTGATTGCAGGATAACAAAAGCGCCTTCTCTCTTACCTGTTGTACTGATGTGATCAAGTCTTCTGCATGGTAACTGCTGCTCTGGTTTCCCTTAATCTCCATTTTGTACTAGTTTCCTGATGTCTATATGTCAGTAACATCAATACTGCACAGATTCAGAGGCACTGATTACTGGCATTTTCTCAGCGTGTTTCTTGGACGTACCTTCAGCGGAGTCTTGCGCCAGTAGCATGGTTAAGGCATCTTGGTGAAGATACTAGGTCGTTGTTACAGCTAGTTCTTGTTTTCATAGTAAATGTAAAAAAGAACAAGAGCCGAAAAGTGTGATGGCATCTTGGTGGGGATAGCTTCACAGACAGTTTTTGTTTCATCCATTGGAAACCAGCGCCTGACGAGAAACATTGCTTCTGTCCCAACACGCACTGTACACATCGTTGGTCCTGAACCCTGAATATATCAGATGCATCACATGTTCACTGGACTAGAAATCTAGTAGTATGTGGCAAGACTAAGGATGCGTTTGGTTGCTCACATCGATTTTTTATAGTTTGCATCTGTGGCCGAGTAGGGACATGCTGAGCTAATGCAGGGTAAAAACATGTTCTGCACATCATTTGGTACCCTGCATCGCACCACTGAGCACTTTCATGCCTGGCGTTTGGTTGTCATGCTGACCGAGTTTAAGGCTGTGAACCTGCAAAACACGGTATTTGGTTGAGCACGGCATGTGGTGTGCTCACCTCTCCTCACTTCACAGTTCACGTTGCATCTGTGGTGACCTTACCACATACTACACACTGCATTATTGGACCATCACACCACAAATACAGTAGGAATTAAACAGTTTTGCAATGAAATAGCAGCTCATCCTAACTCCTAACAAATAGCATTACAAGTTAATAACCATGTGGCTTAAGCCGCGTTTGGATTCCCTCTGCTCCGCGCCGGAGCGGAGCAGCAATCCAGTTGATTAAGGCCATAATTTGCGGAGTTGATTAAAGCCCGCTCCGCTCCGCGGATGACTGTGGAACGCGGCCTTAATAGGGGATAGTTCATCGATGAGGATGACTGTGGAACGCGGCCTTAATAGGGGATAGTTCATCGATGATGAAATAGGGGGGGGGGGGGGGGTCCTTTGCTACTGCTTCTTGTTCTCCTATTCATCTTCATCTTCCTCTGTTGCTGCTGTTGTTCTTTAGATCTTTGTAGTTCCTCTATTTGCCCATATTGTCTCAGCCCATTCCAACATTTTGCTCTTCCAAACTTCATTGTCACGTGCCTCCACACCATGACCGGAGTGATCATCATCGGCTGTCACATCTTCCTCCTCCGGCACCAACTCATCAAAACCCCATTGTAGGATCCAGTTATGCAAAATGCACCAAGCAAGAACAAGCTTAACTTGAGTGAGGTAAGGGTGGAATGACTTCTAATCTAGGATCTTAAATCGATTCTCGAGAGCTCCAAATATCCTCTCAACCATGATTCTAAGGTTGGAGTGTCTGAAATTGAACAATTCTTGTGCATTCCTAGAAAAGAACGCGTTTAGATGGTACCTGGTTTTCCTGAAGGGTTGAAGAACACCAGGGCGAGATCCATAGTCAGCATCTCCTAGGTAGACCTCGCCACTGGGACTATTGATGCCATCTTGCCTTGTCATGCTGTCAGCAAGAAAGTTAGCATCATGGTTGATCCTTCCCAGCCAGCCAACACATACGTGAACTTCAAATTGAAGTCAACGGCAGTAGGCACATTCTGGCTAGTGTGGTGCTTTCTACCCCTATATGTTGTTGCATGTGTCCTCAACACTCTAGCAGTGATGTGAGTATCATTTATGGCGCCAATACAATCATGTGATGGCGTGAAAACGTGTTCTTATGGCTGTATGACAACATTGTAAGCATGTTATGGCACGAAATACGAGCACTGCTCACCTTGAAATACGGATACCATCTTGGGCTTGTGCAGATCTTGTGCGGAGTTTGCTCGGTTGGTGCCTTGATCATCTCTCCTTTGAGCTCCCCAGCGGCATACAACACTTGCTCGAAATACCGAGAAAATGGTCCCATTGGATCTCTTGAATGTGTTGTGAATAACCCCGAACGTCTGATTATGACCGGCGAGATGAAGGAACATGGTAACTTGCTCTTCCACAAAGGTGTGGATGCTATCTTCTAGTAACCACCTATTCCTAGAGGTCTTCACAAGCATGGAAAATGGTGATCAACGCATTCGAAGCATGTTCACGGCCTCTACATCATTGTTGTTGCAGATGTAGTTCAGATTGGCAATCCTCTCCCTGTCTCGAATGAAGAATGGACCATACCTAATGACACACTTTTCACTACAATGAATTGTTATCTGGTAAACGGACATCATCCAAACCTGAATCATTGACATGAGTGTTGCTGGCTGAATTACCATCTTCATCTGTTCGTCTAGATCCTCCTAGACAACAATTTATCGGTAAGGAACGGCGAAATCTAACCAACACCGTGCCTCGAATGAACAGAGGAGGGGGTGTATGCTTACCGGTTTCCGAACCGATGAGGAGTACGGGGGCCCATGACTGAGACGAGGAGGACGAGATGGAGGCGTTGAAGAAGGGGAGAGCAACTCCTGCTATCGGTGAGTGATGTTGGTGCTGCCGCCGTTGCCGCTTGCGCAGACCCGAGTCTTTGCCGCCGCCAGTGCTAAGAACCGAGGAGGGGGTTGTCCTAGAGCAAGAGGCGGACGAGTTAATGGGAATGAGCCTAGATTTTGCACCATCCTACACCGGCAGATTACGGTCTCCCACCATCTTCGCACCGGGTCCCCCCTGCACCGCCACGCACACCGTCCGACTTTTTGTGCCCGACTCAGCTTGGCTCGCTAGAAACGGCCGATTAGAGCATTCCTAGCGAGATAGGCCGTGGGCTGCTTTATGGTTCATGCACGTGCGCGCCAGGCCCCCATGTATGCTACCAAACACGTTCTTTTGCACCCACTCGGCTTGTTTTGGGGTATGCAGGTAACCAAACGCATCCTAAGAGCATCTAGAACCGAATATCCCATATCCTTCCTCAAAGTCTTGGAGCTTGACTCGTTGCTGCCAAGATAGTAATTTGTCACCCAATTTGATCCCGCATAGTTCGCGCAGACGTCTAGGTTAATCAACACTTCCCATACCTAGCCCATATGTGGGGTGGGCATGGGGACGCCCGACTACGTTCGTCACGTCGGATCTGGCCCATGCGGGCCCATCCTAACCCTACAAATATGTTTCCCTTTCTGTATCTTGTATTAAACCCTAGCCACTCCACTTAGGCTCCTCTCCGCACTGCTCCGTCCCCAAGTCCTCTTTGGCGATCTTCGGTCTTCTTTGGCATGGCAGGTAGCAGATCCGAGTCCGGCAACTTTGGATCCCGTCGACTGGGACCTCGTCCCATGAGAGGACGAGGAGTTATTTGTCTGGATAACTCTCCGCCGGTCCCAGGAGGAAACCTCAGCTCCGCAATCATAGTCGCTCCGGTAGGAATCCATTGCATCCGCGCAAGTGGTGCTTGGATCCGACGGCGCCAGCGGCTCAAGGCGTGTTACCACGGCGATGTTGGGGGTGGCGGGCATGGGCTGGACGTGCCGCTACGCCCAACCGGACGGCCCCGGGCCGGCGGCACAAACCCTACGACCAAGCCTTGTCCCCGCGATGTTGAGCTCCAAGTTCGAGGTCAACGCCGCCAGATGGCACGGCCACAACCATGGATGTGCCAAGGACTGACATGCCCTTCATGTGACGGAGAAGGTAAGGGCGGTCGCGGAGGCCGAGCCACATGTGTCGACCCAGGATGCAATGCATGCCATCATCCTTGCTAAGCGTCAACCCTGGACGGTGCGTGTCCTCCAAAGGAGAAATCTCGAGCGGTCCATGCCCTCATCGGACTGCCTAGACAGCTCCGACAATGAGCAGATCAGGCTCAATCTATATTCCGTCTTCGACCAGTACGTCCGTGACGAAGACGGCAAGGGAAGGGCAACCGTGGGTGAACTTTCTCCATAGCTCTATTTTTTAGGACATGTCAATTTTGAGTGTATGGATTTGAGGGCTTGCTACGGGGAAGACGGCTATGGACGCGGGCATTTGAGGGGGGCTGGTCACTCTCCGCGTGCGATCAGTAGGTGTTTGGGGCTCGCTTTTGCCCGATGAAGTTGTTGATGCTCTAACAGTCATCCATCAATTTTGTCTGAACATAGTATAAACATAGATGCTCACAAACACGCACATAAGATACTGAGTCGGAACAATATCTTGAGATCGAGAAAGTCACCACATGTGCCACCATACTAGATGGGAGTGTGTCTTCTCTTAGTGAAAGAACATTGGCAGAAAGTCTGGAATAAATAGAAAAAATGCAAGCACGAGTGTCAACTCTAGAAAATGCCCCGCCCCTTGTTTGTTTGTCATTGGGGATTCATTGCTCGTTCTGTGGTTGTATGTAACATCAATCTACTAATCTTTTCTATGTAGATTCAAAGATAATGTAATAGAAAGATTTCCAAAGCCACCATATCGCTCTTTCCTTTAGGAATGGGGGCTAGGGTTATGAACTTATAATCATGGAATCCATAAGGTAGCGAAATTCCATGTCACATAAGTAGCGACCTGTGCGGGTAACTCATTTTCCTCAGTGGGTTCAAAACCTACTCTTACAAGTGACTAATGTGAAAATATAGAGAAAGTTAAAAAAACAAAGAAAAAAGGCCGCTTTCAATGTGGGTGGAAGGCTATGGTTGTCCGGATGGTTGAATGTTGTTAATGAGAATAGTAATTCACTTTTGTATACCAAAATTTCTTGGGGTCCCTTGGGGATTCTTGATTGAGGGAGGGCTGAACACGATGTATTGAAGGGTTCGCTTTTGCTGGTCAGCACCAGTCTTTCCTGCGGTGAATTTCCCAGGTCGGGAGGGGGCCTTTCCTATTAGGTTCTACGGTAGGGTACGTCGACTGCAAATTAAAATTTTCCTACGCGTAGAACAACCAAGAACATGCTATGGGAGATGGATCACAGATCGTTACCACTAGACGCGTAGTGTTGTGCAGCGGAAGTAGAGTTGGGGCAGCGCGTCTCCGGAGTCGTCTCCTCCACGTCGATCTCCCACATAGCCAATTGGACCCTGCGAATAGGCTCACTGGAGCTGCGCAAATGCACCGCCTCTAACGGTATTCGCATGTGCAGGAGAAACACCATCCGGCGGACTGCTAGATCCGATCACACAGTCGACGGCGAGTGGAGGTGGCTACTTGCAACACATGCAAAGCCCTAGTGACGGCGCCGAAGCGATCAACCGAATGAGTGTGCCGCACCTCCACTATATATAGGCGTCCGTCGCGGGCCGAACACTTGGGCCTCGCACGGACCCTAAAGCCCAAAATCTGTTCGGCCGGGATTCGTGTCCGAGTAG
The DNA here is from genome assembly GCF_056163025.1 of Triticum urartu. NCBI lineage: Eukaryota > Viridiplantae > Streptophyta > Magnoliopsida > Poales > Poaceae > Triticum > Triticum urartu. The sequence continues at coordinate 493,491,782 of NC_141876.1, read as the reverse complement.
GATCACATCTGAATCATGGAGTCGGATCGGGCCTCACAGGTTCCTTTCCTTAAGCACGCGACCCCTTAGGTTCAAGTCGGTTGGTCGCAGGTCGGATCACCTCTGACTTGCTCGGCTGGTAGCGGCATCTAACAAGGCGTGCCGACCACCAAGTAGACAATGAAGCCGGTTGGCGAACCTGTACGACATGTCACACTTCCGTTCCCTTTGCCACACGATCTATGTTGTCGGGCTCAAGGCAAATCTCTCATCCTTGTACTAGCCCGACCTCTTTCTCGTTCCAGTGATGCCGACCACAAAGCAGATTAGCTCATAATCCTTGCCGCATGGCCATGCTTATCTTGGTCGGATCACACAAGGACCCTAGAGTATATCTCTCCTGATTGGAGGGGCAAATCCCATTTTGCTCGACCATGTCTCGCGACATGGGTCTGGACAAGCCCGAAAACTGCATTCGTAACTACCCAGTCACGGAGTAGCGTTTGTTGGCCCAAAGCAAGTCTGTCACCAGCCCGAGTACATGCGCCAACTCGGGTTTCAGGATATAGAATGTATGTTATACTAGAGACTCGCAGATGACACATTGCTGCGTCTCAAGTTGGGTCTGTCCAACTCAGACCTTATCTCGACTCGGATCCGACTATGTCGGATCCGACCAGATCATTCCGAGTCCATATTATCCGGTTAGACAAAGCCATCGACCGTGTCATATGCTAGTCTAGTCGGCTGCGCGTTCATACAGCCCTTTCGGCTAGGGACCTTTTAGGACAGGCATCATGCAGCATAGTCCCACAAACAAGTCACGTACTTGTTGATACACATCATTGATAGTGTCCGAGGACTATTTTTATTCATAAACACATATAAAATATCATCATACATGATTGTCTCCAGGGCATATCTCCAACATTTCCTTCTACCTTACCGAGCCCATTCACCAATGATTGGATCACCCGGGGATGGTTTCGGAGTAAGAAAAGTGTTGAGTCCATACGCATTATGGTATGACTCATACTGAGTTAGCCAGGATCAAACGAGCCATTTCTCTGCTGGCAAATATGAATGGGGATATGTTATGCACCCGGAGGGTTTGAAGCATACCTACTACCCCTCCTCTGAGCTTAGTTCAGAGTTGCATCAGCACACTCGAGAGCCAACTTCAACAAGATATGCAAGTGAAAGAGAATGTTCCTGGGGGCGTGTTCTATGAAAGCAGATGGGCTGCTTTTTAGAAGTTCGGATAGAGGAAGGACCCTCCAACTAGGAAAACAGGGAAGTACGTACGAAACTAAAGGGTTAGTACATAATGACCAAGGCCAACTTTGATTTGTTAATTTGATTAGTTCATCTACAGTTAGCAAGTATGATGGTTTTATAATGCTCTAATTAGACATTAAAAATAGATTAGTGCAGGAAATGTTGGGTTTTCATATAAGTGGAAACTTGAATCCTGATGGGTTGGTTACATCGGATAAGAAAACTCTACCGATTCGGGAATCATGCCGCGTCCCGTGAGGGCAAAATTTCATGTTTTGACCCTTTTGACAAACAATTTCAGGATCTGACCCTCGTTTGAAATTTTTTCGGGATTTGACCCTTTTTCTTACCGCCAGAGCCTCTGGCGGTAGGGTTAGATAGCCTACCGCCAGGGCCCCTGGCGGTAGGGTACTTATCCACGTCAGCACGCGGAAATGGCCATCGTCCCCCTCCGTCACACCCTACTGCCATGGCACCTGGCGGTAGCCTGTCTAACCCTACCGCCAGAGCCCCTGGCGGTAGGGTCTGGGGCGGTTATTTCCACCGAAACCCTCGCGCCCCTGCCCATCTCCCCACCCCTCCCCCTCCCCCTCGTCGGCAGTTCTTCTTTTTCTCCCCCAAGTCGCCCCTCTCTCCCTCTCTCATCTCCTCCACTCCCCCCTCGGATCTTCACCGTTTGTTGATCATTTTTGCGGATCGAGATGGCCCCGAAGAGAGAAACGTAAGCTCCTCCAATCCCTCCAATTAGTTTTTACAAACTTGCTTCCGGTTCGACGCATTATTTGCTTGAAATCCCTCATATTTTTGAACTTAGATTGGATTTTTTTCACCTAAGATTGATTGTAGTTGTAGTTCTTAGTTATTTAGTAACTAGTGGTATTGGATATGAACTCTAATCAATAGTTCATATGTTAGTGTGAAGATGAACCCTAGTTCATAATTTTTTTTGTTAAAAAAATTATGATGTAATGTTGATATGAGGATGAACCCTAGTTTGATGATGCATGTTGATATAATGATATGATCTAGTGTGAAGATGAACCCTAGTTTGATGATGCATGTTGATATGATGATATGAAGATGTTGTTTGGAAAATTTTATTTAAAAATATGATGATATGATGTATGTTGGAGGATTTTTTTGATATGATGCATGTCGATATGATTTGATCCATCATGTGTAGTAGTTGTTGTTGGAGGAATATGCTTAAAATTTTATTTTGATATGATGCATGTTGATATGATTTGAGTTCATTTTTTGTTTATGTATACTTTATGCTTATGGTGGTTTTGTTTATGAAATTTTATTAAGGCGGCCACCTCTTGCGGACAACATCGGCCCATGGTACTCCATGCTGGACTGGGCATTCGACAAGGGTCATCGTGCCCGGTTCATAGAGAACGGAGAGGTAAGTGATATGAATGAAATTTTGATGAAAGTTTTTGGATTGATGAAAATAATTTCCTAACTTTTGGCATTCACTTTTTGACAGATGCTCCAGCCACAGCGCATGAGGGTTCACGGGGTTCATGGGGATATGGACTACGATGAGCGCTACGCGCCGTTCTTCAAGAGAGCCCGTCTGTTGGGTTTTGTGTTGCAGTTCAAGCGTCAGCCGTCGACGCTTGTCCACGCAGCTCTGACGGTGTTGATTGACCGGTGGCGACCGGAGACCCATTCTTTCCATCTACCATGCGGGGAGATGACGGTGACCCTCGAGGATTGGGCGATGATTACCGCCATGCCGATCGAGGGTCATGCACTCACCGGGCGAGTGGAGAGGACCAACTGGCAGCAGAGGGTTGCCACCCTCATCGGCGACTGCCCCGCTGTCAAGGGTAACCGTACATCCGCTGTGCCGTTGACCTGGCTCTCGGAGCACCGGCAGAAATGCCCCGACGGCGCCGACGAGATGACCGTGGAGTGGTACGCGAGGGCCTACCCGTGGTATCTTCTCACGGAGGTCGTGTTTCCAGACAGCTCCGGGAACTCTACCAACTGGTCGTATCTCTTCTTCCTAGCGGACTAGGAGGCAGGGTACAGTTGGGGGACCACATCTCAAGCCTACCTATACCGTTCGGTAAGAGAGGATCTAATTGCCTACCTACCTCCAAAAGTGTGTCCATGACATTTTCTTATATCTGATCCTCATCTGATGTTTTGCAGCTTGACAACGCAACTGAAGGAAATATGCCCTAGAGGCAATAATAAAGTTATTATTTATTTCCTTATATCATGATAAATGCTTATTATTCATGCTAGAATTGTATTAACCGGAAACATAATACATGTGTGAATACATAGACAAACAGAGTGTCACTAGTATGCCTCTACTTGACTAGCTCGTTGATCAAAGATGGTTAAGTTTCCTAACCATTGACATGGGTTGTCATTTGATTAACGGGATCACATCATTAGGAGAATGATGTGATTGACTTGACCCATTCCGTTAGCTTAGCTCTTGATCGTTTAGTTTGGTGCTATTGCTTTCTTCATGACTTATACATGTTCCTATGACTATGAGATTATGCAACTCCTGTTTAACGGAGGAACACTTTGTGTGCTACCAAACGTCACAACGTAACTGGGTGATTATAAAGGTGCTCTACAGGTGTCTCCAAAGGTACTTGTTGGGTTGGCGTATTTTGAGATTAGGATTTGTCACTTCGATTGTCGGAGAGGTATCTCTAGCCCTCTCGGTAATGCACATCACTTAAGCCTTGCAAGCATTGCAACTAATGAGTTAGTTGCGGGATGATGTATTATGGAACGGGTAAAGAGACTTGCCGGTAACGAGATTGAACTAGGTATTGAGATACCGACGATCGAATCTCGGGCAAGTAACATACCGATGACAAAGGGAACAACGTATGTTGTTATGCGGTTTGACCGATAAAGATCTTCGTAGAATATGTAGGAGACAATATGAGCATCCAGGTTCCGCTATTGGTTATTGACCGGAGACGTGTCTCGGTCATGTCTACATAGTTCTCGAACCCGTAGGGTCCGCACGCTTAACGTTTCGATGATAGTTATATTATGAGTTTATGAGTTTTGATGTACCAAAGGTTGTTCGGAGTCCCGGATGTGATCACGGACATGACGAGGAGTCTCAAAATGGTCGAGACATAAAGATTGATATATTGGAAGCCTATATTTGGATATCGGAATTGTTTCGGGTGAAATTGGGATTTTACCGGAGTATCGGGGGTTACCGGAACCTCCCCGGGGGCTTAATGGGCCTACATGGGCCTTAGTGGAAATAGAGGGAAGCAAGGGGAGTGTGGGGAGTGCCCCCCCCTAAGGCCCAAACCGAGTTGTTTAGGGCAAGGGGGGCCGGCTGAAGGAAATATGCCCTAGAGGCAATAATAAAGTTATTATTTATTTCCTTAGATCATGATAAATGTTTATTATTCATGCTAGAATTGTATTAACCGGAAACATGATACATGTGTGAATACATAGACAAACAGAGTGTCACTAGTATGCCTCTACTTGACTAGCTCGTTGATCAAAGATGGTTATGTTTCCTAGCCATAGACAAAGAGTTGCCATTTGATTAACGGGATCACATCATTAGGAGAATTATGTGATTGACTTGACCCATTCCATTAGCATAGCACTTGATCGTTTAGTTTATTGCTATTGCTTTCTTCATGACTTATACATGTTCCTATGACTATGAGATTATGCAACTCCCGTTTACCGGAGGAACACTTTGTGTGCTACCAAACGTCACAACGTAACTGGGTGGTTATAAAGGTGCTCTACAGGTGTCTCCGAAGGTACTTGTTGGGTTGGCGTATTTCGAGATTAGGATTTGTCACTCTGATTGTGGGAGAGGTATCTCTGGGCCCACTCGGTAATGCACATCACTATAAGCCTTGCAAGCATTGCAACTAATGAGTTAGTTGCGGGATGATGTATTACGGAACGAGTAAAGAGACTTGCCGGTAACGAGATTGAACTAGGTATTGAGATACCGACGATCGAATCTCGGGCAAGTAACATACCGATGACAAAGGGAACAACATATGTTGTTATGCGGTTTGACCGATAAAGATCTTCGTAGAATATGTAGGAGCCAATATGAGCATCCAGGTTCCGCTATTGGTTATTGACCGGAGACGTGTCCCGGTCATGTCTACATAGTTCTCGAACCCGTAGGGTCCGCACGCTTAAAGTTTGATGACGGTTATATTATGAGTTTATGTGTTTTGATGTACCGAAGGAGTTCGGAGTCCCAGATGAGATCGGGGACATGACGAGGAGTCTCGAAATGGTCGAGATGTAAAGATCGATATATTGGACGACTATATTCGGACATCGGAAAGGTTCCGAGTGATTCGGGTATTTTCGGGAGTACCGGGGAGTTACGGGAATTCATATTGGGCCTTAATGGGCCATATAGGAAAGGAGAGAAAGGCCTCAAAGGTTGGCCGCACCCCTCCCCATGGGCTGGTCCGAATTGGACTAGGGAGGGGGGCGCCCCCTTCCTTCCTTCTCCTTTTCCCTTCCCTTTCCTTCCCTCCTACTCCTACTACTTGGAAGGGCTCCTAGTTCTACTAGGAAAGGGGGAATCCTATTCCCGGTGGGAGTAGGACTCCCCTAGGGCGCGCCATAGAGAGGGCCGGCCCTCCCCCTCCTCCACTCCTTTATATACGGGGGCAGGGGGCACCCCAAAGACACAACAATTGATCCCTTGGATCTCTTAGCCGTGTGCGGTGCCCCCTCCACCATAATCCACCTCGGTCATATCGTAGCGGTGCTTAGGCGAAGCCCTGCGTCGGTAGAACATCATCATCGTCACCACGCCATCGTGCTGATGGAACTCTCCCTCAAAGCTCGGCTGGATCGGAGTTCGAGGGACGTCATCGAGTTGAACGTATGCAGAACTTGGAGGTGCCGTGCGTTCGGTACTTGATCGGTCGGATCGTGAAGACGTACGACTACATCAACCGCGTTGTGCTAACGCTTCCGCTTCCGGTCTACGAGGGTACGTAGACAACACTCTCCCCTCTCGTTGCTATGCATCACCATGATCTTGCGTGTGCGTAGGAATTTTTTTTGAAATTACTACGTTCCCCAAGAGTGGCATCCGAGCCAGGTTTTATGCGTTGATGTAATATGCACGAGTATAACACAAGTGAGTTGTGGGCGATATAAGTCATACTGCTTACCAGCATGTCACACTTTGGTTCGGTGGTATTGTTGGATGAAGTGGCCCGGACCGACATTACGCGTACGCTTATGCGAGACTGGTTCTACCGACGTGCTTTGCACACAGGTGGCTGGCGGGTGTCAGTTTCTCCAACTTTAGTTGAACCGAGTGTGGCTACGCCCAGTCCTTGCGAAGGTTAAAATAGCACCAACTTGACAAACTATCGTTGTGGTTTTGATGCGTAGGTAAGAACGGTTCTTGCTAAGCCTGTAGCAGCCACGTAAAACTTGCAACAACAAAGTAGAGGATGTCTAACTTGTTTTTGTAGGGCATGTTGTGATGTGATATGGTCAAGACGTGATGAGATATAAGTTGTTGTACAAGATGATCATGTTTTGTTGAACTTATCGGCAACTGGCAGAAGCCTTATGGTTGTCTCTTTATTGCATAAGATGCAATCACCAAATAATTGCTTTACTTTATCGCTATGCGATAGCAATAGTTGGCGAGACGACCATGTGACGACACATTGATATAGATTAAGATGATGGAGATCATGGTGTCATGCCGGTGACGATGGAAATCATGACGATGTTTTGGAGATGGAGATCAAAGGCACAAGATGATGATGGCCATATCATGTCACATATTTTGATTGCATGTGATGTTTACCTTTTATGCATCTTATTTTGCTTTGCTTAGTTCGACGGTAGCTTTATAAGATGATCTCTCACTAAATTTCAAGATAAAAAGTGTTCTCCCTGAGTATGCACCGTTGCCAAAGTTCATCGTGACCAGACACCACGTGATGATCGGGTGTGATAAGCTCTACGTCCATCTACAACGGGTGCAAGCCAGTTTTGCACACGCAGAATACTCAGGTTAAACTTGACGAGCCTAGCATATGCAGATATGGCCTCGGAACACTGAGACCAAAAGGTCGAGCGTGAATCATATAGTAGATATGATCAACATAGTGATGTTCACCATTGAAAACTACTCCATTTCACGTGATGATCGGTTATGGTTTAGTTGATTTGGATCACGTGATCACTTAGATTATTAGAGGGATGTCTATCTAAGTGGGAGTTCTTAAGTAATATGATTAATTGAACTTTAATTTATCATGAACTTAGTCCTGGTAGTATTAGCATATCTATGTTGTAGATCAATAGCTCGCGATGTTGCTCCCCGTTTAATTTTTATATGTTCCTAGAGGAAACTAAGTTGAAAAATGTTAGTAGCAATGATGCGGATTGGATCCGTGATATGAGGTTTATCCTCATTGCTGCACAGAAGAATTATGTCCTTGATGCACCACTAGGTGACAAACCTATTGCAGGAGCAGATGCAGATGTTATTAACGTTTGGCTAGCTCAATATGATGACTACTTGATAGTTTAGTGCACCATGCTTAAACGGCTTTGAATCGGGACTTCAAAGACGTTTTGAACGTCATGGACCATATGAGATGTTCCAGGAGTTGAAGTTAATATTTCAAGTAAATACCCGAATTGAGAGATATGAAGTCTCCAACAAGTTCTATAGCTAAAAGATGGAGGAGAATAGCTCAAGCAGTGAGCATGTGCTCAGATTGTCTGGGTACTACAATCGCTTGAATCAAGTGGGAGTTAATCTTCCAGATAAAATAGTGATTGACATAATTCTCTAGTCACCATCACCAAGTTAGTAGAACTTCATGGTGAACTATAATATGCAAGGGATAACGGAAACGATTCCCAAGCTCTTCGTGATGCTGAAATCGACGAAGGTAGAAATCAAGAAAAGCATCAAGTGTTGATGGTTAACAAGACCACTAGTTTCAAGAAAAGGGCAAAGGGAAGAAGGGGAACTTCAAGAAGAATGGCAAGCAAGTTGTTGCTCAAGTGAAGAAGCCCAAGTCTGGACCTAAGCCTGAGACTAAGTGCTTCTACTGCAAAGGAACTGGTCACTGGAAGCGGAACTACCCCAAGTATTTGGCGGATAAGAAGGATGGCAAAGTGAACAAAGGTATATTTGATATATAGATTATTGATGTGTATATTACTAGTGTTCGTAGCAACCCCTCGGTATTTGATACTGGTTCAGTTGCTAAGAGTAGTAACTCGAAACGGGAGTTGCAGAATGAACAGAAACTAGTTAAGGGTGAAGTGACGGTGTATGTTGGAAGTAGTTCCAAGATTGATATGATCATCATCGTACACTCCCTATACTTTCGGGATTAGTGTTGAACCTAAATAAGTGTTATTTGGTGTTTGCGTTGAGCATGAATATGATTTGATCACGTTTATTGCAATACGGTTATTCATTTAAGTTAGAGAATAATTGTTGTTCTGTTTACATGAATAAAACCTTATATGGTTACACACCCAATGAAAATGGTTCGTTGGATCTCGATCATAGTGATACACATATTCATAATATTGAAGCCAAAAGATGCAAAGTTAATAATGATAGTGCAACTTATTTGTGGTGCTACCGTTTAGGTCATATTGGTGTAAAGTGCATGAAGAAACTCCATGCTAATGGGCTTTTGGAATCACTTGATTATGAATCACTTGATGCTTGCGAACCATGCCTCTTGGGCAAGACGACTAAAACGCCGTTCTCCGGAACAATTGAGCGAGCAACAGATTTGTTGGAAATCATAGATACTGATGTATGTGGTCCGATGAATATTGAAGCTCGCGGCAGGTATCATTATTTTCTGATCTTCATAGATGATTTGAGCAGATATGAGTATATCTACTTGATGAAACATAAGTCTGAAACATTTGAAAAGTTCAAAAACCTTCAGAGTGAAGTGGAAAATCATCGTGACAAGAAAATAAAATTTCTACGATCTGATCGCAGAGACAAATATTTGAGTTACAAGTTTGGTCTTCAATTAAAACAATGTGGAATAGTTTCACAAAATCGTGCCACCTGGAACACCACAGCATAATGGTGTGTCCAAACGTCATAACCGTACTATTATTGGATATAGTGCAATCTATGATGTTTCTTACCGATTAACCACTATAGTTTTGAGGTTATGCATTAGAGACAGCTACATTCACGTTAAATAAGGCACCATCTAAATCCGTTGAGATGACACCGTATGAACTATGGTTTGGCAAGAAACCTAAGCTGTTATTTCTTAAAGTTTGAGGTTGCAACGCTTGTGTGAAAAAGTTTCAACCTGATAATCTCAAACCCAAATCGGAGAAGTGCGTAATCATAGGATACCCAAAAGAAAATGTTGGGTACACCTTCTATCACAGATCCGAAGGCAAGTTATTCATTGCTGAGAATGGATCCTTTCTAGAGAAGGAGTTTCTCTCGAAAGAAGTGAGTGGGAGGAAAGTAGAACTTGATGAGGTAACTGTACCTGCTCCCTTATTGGAAAGTAGTTCATCACAGAAATCTGTTCCTGTGACTACTACACCAATTAGTGAGGAAGCTAATGATGATGATGATGTAACTTCAGATCAAGTTGCTACCAAACCTCGTAGGTAAACCAGAGTGGTATGGTAATCCTGTTCTGGAGGTCATGTTACTTGACCATGACGAGCCTACGAACTATGAGGAAGCGATGATGAGCCCAGATTCCGCGAAATGGCTTGAGGCCATGAAATTTGAGATGAGATCCATGTATGAGAACAAAGTATGGACTTTGATTGACTTGCCCATTGATCGGTGAGCCATTGAGATTAAATGGATCTTCAAGAGGAAGACGGACGCTGATAGTAGTGTTACTATCTACAAAGCTAGAATTGTCACAAAAAGGTTTTCGACAAGTTTAAGGTGTTGACTACGATGAGAGTTTCTCACTCGTATCTATGTTTAAGTCTGTCCGAATCATGTTAGCAATTGCCGCATTTTATGAAATCTGGCAAATGGATAAACAAAACTGCATTCCTTAATGGATTTATTAAAGAAGAGTTGTATATGATGCAACCAGAAGGTTTTGTCGATCCAAAGGGAGCTAACAAAGTGTGCAAGCTCCAGCGATCCATTTATGGACTGGTGCAAGCCTCTCGAAGTTGGAATAAGCGCTTTGATAGTGTGATCAAAGCATTTGGTTTTGTATAGACTTTTGGAGAAGCCTGTATTTACAAGAAAGTGAGTGGGAGCTCTGTAGCATTTCTGATATTATATGTGGATGACATATTATTGATTGGAAATGATATAGAATTTCTGGATAGCATAAAGGGATACTTGAATAAGAGTTTTTCAATGAAAGACCTCGGTGAAGCTGCTTACATATTGAGCATCAAGATCCATAGAGATAGATCAAGACGCTTGATAAGTTTTTTCAATGAGTACATACCTTGACAAGATTTTGAAGTAGTTCAAAATGGAACAATCAAAGAAAGAGTTCTTGCCTGTGTTACAAGGTGTGAAGATGAGTAAGACTCAAAACCCGACCACGACATAAGATAGAGAGAGAATGAAAGTCATTCCCTATGCCTTGGCCATAGGTTCTATAAAATATGCCATGTTGTGTACCAGATCTATTGTATACCCTACACTGTTTTTGGCAAGGGAGTACAATAGTGATCTAGGAGTAGATCACTGGACAACGGTCAAATTATCCTTAGTGGAATAAGGATATGTTTCTCGATTATGGAGGTGACAAAAAGGTTCGTCGTAAAGGGTTACGTCGATGCAAATTTTGACACTGGTCCAGATGACTCTAAATCTCAATCTGGATACATATTGAAAGTGGGAGCAATTAGCTAGAATAGCTCCGTGCAGAGCATTGTTGACATAGAAATTTGCAAAATACTTACGAATCTGAATGTGACAGACCCGTTGACTAAACTTCTCTCACAAGCAAAACATGATCACACCTTAGTACTCTTTGGGTGTTAATCACATAGCGATGTGAACTAGATTATTGACTCTAGTAAACCCTATGGGTGTTGGTCACATGGCGATGTGAACTATGGGTGTTAATCACATGGTGATGTGAACTATTGGTGTTAAATCACATGGCGATGTGAACTAGATTATTGACTCTAGTGCAACTGGGAGACTGAAGGAAATATGCCCTATAGGCAATAATAAAGTTATTATTTATTTCCTTATATCATGATAAATGTTTATTATTCATGCTAGAATTGTATTAACCGGAAACATGATACATGTGTGAATACATAGACAAACAGAGTGTCACTAGTATGCCTCTACTTGACTAGCTCGTTGATCAAAGATGGTTATGTTTCCTAGCCATAGACAAAGAGTTGTCATTTGATTAGCGGGATCACATCATTAGGAGAATGATGTGATTGACTTAACCCATTCCATTAGCATAGCACTTGATCATTTAGTTTATTGCTATTGCTTTCTTCATGACTTATACATGTTCCTATGACTGTGAGATTATGCAACTCGCATTTACCGGAGGAACACTTTGTGTGCTACCAAACGTCACAACGTAACTGGGTGATTATAAAGGTGCTCTACAGGTGTCTTCGAAGGTACTTGTTGGGTTGGCGTATTCCGAGATTAGGATTTGTCACTCCGATTGTCGGAGAGGTATCTCTGGGCCCACTCGGTAATGCACATCACTATAAGCCTTGCAAGCATTGCAACTAATGAGTTAGTTGCGGGATGATGTATTACGGAACGAGTAAAGAGACTTGCTAGTAATGAGATTGAACTAGGTATTGAGATACCGACGATCGAATCTCGGGTAAGTAACATACCGATGACAAAGGGAACAACGTATGTTGTTATGTGGTTTGACCGATAAAGATCTTCGTAGAATATGTAGGAGCCAATATGAGCATCCAGGTTCCGCTATTGGTTATTGACCGGAGACGTGTCCCGGTCATGTCTACATAGTTCTCGAACCCGTAGGGTCCGCACGCTTAAAGTTCGATGACGGTTATATTATGAGTTTATGTGTTTTGATGTACCGAAGGAGTTCGGAGTCCCGGATGAGATCGGGGACATGACGAGGAGTCTCGAAATGGTCGAGACATAAAGATTGATATATTGGAAGCCTATATTTGGATATCGGAATTGTTTCGGGTGAAATCGGGATTTTACCGGAGTACCGGGGGTTACCGGAACCTCCCCGGGGGCTTAATGGGCCTACATGGGCCTTAGTGGAAATAGAGGGAAGCAAGGGGAGTGTGGGGCGCGCCCCCAAGGCCCAAACCAAATTGGTTTAGGGCAAGGGGGGTCGGCCCCCTCATTCCTTCTCCTCCTCTCCCTTTCCTCCCCCCTCTCCTACTCCTACTAGGAATAGGAGGAATCCTACTCCTAGTGGGAGTAGGACTCCCCCTTGGCGCGCCTCTCCCTGGCCGGCCGCCTCCTCCCCTTGCTCCTTTATATACGTGGCCAGGGGGCACCCCATAGACACAACAATTGATCTCTTGATCTCTTAGCTGTGTGCGGTGCCCCCCTCCACCATAATCCACCTCGATCATATCGTAGCGGTGCTTAGGCGAAGCCCTGCGTCGGTAGAACATCATCATCGTCACCACGCCGTCGTGCTGATGGAACTCTCCCTCAAAGCTCAGCTGGATCGGAGTTCGAGGGACGTCATCGAGTTGAACGTATGCAACAGGTAAACTGGTGGTCGTATCATGACCGAGAGTGGGACTTTGATCTGAACGTGATGTGCGATGCGGACCATGGTCTCTGGAGGTGCATCGTGCCCATGATCTGTGTGTACGCCGTCGAGTGGCCCTTGCCACACCGCGTGGCCACGCAGTTTGGGATTTATCAGCATACCCCACCGGGCCAGCCCACCGATACCGGCGGCCACGCGCTCCACCTGTGAGCGCTTTGTTCTCCGTGCCCATGATTTCATTATGCTTATCATGTTTCTTGTTGCTTATGATGATCTCATTGCGCTTATGATGATTCTTGTTGCTTATGCCTTGCAGGATGAGCTGGCAGAAGAATCAGTCGATCACAGACTTGGGAGAGGAGCATAAAACTCATGTGACGGAGTGGAACCAACGGAGGTATCATAAAGACATGGAGAGGAAAGTGACTGACTGGGGTGCTTACCTGAGCCGACACATGAGGTGGTACGATGATGGCCAGAAGCACCGTCTTCGTCTCAGACCTCGGTGGACGGCGGAAGACATCGCGGAGCTGGAGAGGGATGACCCCGAGGAAGAGGCCTACCAGACCGGCATCAGAGACATGCACAGTGGATTTAGGGAGTTTGCACCCCTCATCAACAGAGTGGTAAGTTTGAACCGACGGTTGTATTTAAATTAGTTTATTCGTCATCGTGACAGACTTATGCTGTTGCAGTCTGGTGAGTTGAACAGATGCATCTTTGAAGCCTCAGATGCACTACGTGATCTCCCCGGGAGCATAGAATCTGAGAACAAAGTGAGGGGGCGATGAAGGTACAATTTCAGCCTCCTCGGAACAGATGCATCTTGTTCACTTGCAATCAGTCGATCTGATACTTATTATGCCCTTATTTCATTGTGAGTGCAGAAGTTCGTGAAGTGTTGTCGCAAGATGGTAGGGCTGCTTGGGTGTGCTGGAGCTGGGTCAGTTGATGCTTATCAGCCTGTAGCCACACAGGGTCTCATCGGCTCATCGATCCATGCTCCCTCGTCGTCTAGGTTGGTTGGGGAGGAGGAGGAGGAGGCCACACATGAAGAAGGGGAGGAGGAGAGCAACGGGGAGGAGGATGCTACCTCTTGAGCACTTGCGTTGGTTTTCCCTTGAAGAGGAAAGGGTGGTGCAACAAAGTAGCGTAAGTATTTCTCTCAGTTTTTGAGAACCAAGGTATCAATCCAGTAGGAGGCCACGCACGAGTCCCTCGCACCTACACAAACAAATAAATCCTCGCAACCAACGCGATAAGGGGTTGTCAATCCCTACACAGTCACTTACGAGAGTGAGATCTGATAGATATGATAAGATAATATTTTTGGTATTTTTATGATAAAGATGCAAAGTAAAATAAAAGGCAATAAAAATAACTAAGTATTAGAAGATTAATATGATGGAAGATAGACCCGGGGGCCATAGGTTTCACTAGTGGCTTCTCTCGAGAGCATAAGTATTCACGGTGGGTAAACAAATTACTATTGAGCAATTGACAGAATTGAGCATAGTTATGAGAATATCTAGGTATGATCATGTATATAGGCATCACGTCCGTGACAAGTAGACCGAAACGATTCTACATCTACTACTATTAGTCCACACATCGACCGCTATCCATCATGCATCTAGAGTATTAAGTTCAAGAGAACAGAGTAACGCTTTAAGCAAGATGGCATGATGTAGAGGGATAAACTCATGCAATATGAAATAAACCCCATCTTGTTATCCTCGATGGCAACAATACAGTACGTACCTTGCTGCCCCTACTGTCACTGGGAAAGGACACCGCAAGATTGAACCCAAAGCTAAGCACTTCTCGCATTGCAAGAAAGATCAATCTAGTAGGCCAAACCAAACTGATAATTCGAAGAGACTTGCAAAGATAACCAATCATGCATAAAAGAATTCAGAGAAGATTAAAATATTGTTCATAGATAAACTTGATCATAAACCCACAATTCATCGGTCTCAACAAACACACCGCAAAAGAAGATTACATCGAATAGATCTCCACAAGAGAGGGGGGAACTTTGTATTGAGATCCAAAAGGAGAGAAGAAGCCATCTAGCTAATAACTATGGACCCGTAGGTCTGAGGTAAACTACTCACACTTCATCAGAAGGGCTATGGTGTTGATGTAGAAGCCCTCTGTGATCGATGCCCCCTCCGGCGGAGCTCCGGAACAGGCCCCAAGATGGGATCTCATGGGTACAGAAAGTTACGGCGCTGGAATTAGGGTTTTTGGCTCCGTATCTGGTAGTTTGGGGGTACGTAGGTATATATAGGAGGAAGGAGTACATCGGTGGAACAACAGGGGGCCCACAAGGGTGGAGGGCGCGCCCCCCTACCTCATGGCCTCCTGGTTGATGTTTTGACGTAGGGTCCAAGTCCTCTGGATCATGTTCGTTCCAAAAATCACGTTCCCGAAGGTTTCATTCTGTTTGGACTCCGTTTGATATTCTTTTTCTATGAAACCCTAAAATAGGCAAAAACAACAATTCTGGGCTGGGCCTCCGGTTAATAGGTTAGTCCCAAAAATAATATAAAAGTGTATAATAAAGCCCAATAATGTCCAAAACAGAATATAATATAGCATGGAACAATCAAAAATTATAGATATGTTGGAGACGTATCAGAGGAGTACGATGAAGATTGTGGACCTCCACCGACTCAAACATCTCAAGCATCTCAGCTACCGAAGAGGAATCCGAAGAAGAACGATTTGCTGAGTCCGGACCCTTTCCAGAGACCGGTTCCTCGCCGGCCCAAGAAGAAGACCGAAGAGACTCGTTCAAAGAGTAACGAGGGCCGTACCTCCAAGAGGGGAAGGAGCAACTGATTATGCTCTTTGATACTTGGCTCTTTTAGTTTGGTTGAACTTCATTTGGTTGAACTTGTCTAGTGGTTGTGAAACTACGTGAAACTATGTGTTTGCTATTTGTGGATCTATGTGTTTGAAATGTTCTATGCACTTCAAGTTATCTTAATATGGATCTATGTGATGCCCAAGTTTAATTGTATAAAATCTGTGATATTGCTGTCATATTTGTGAAACTTGTTGTGATATTGTTGTCATATTGAACTTGAGAACAAGCAACCAAATGAACTTGAAAAAACAAAACAGAGGACCCTACCGCCAGGCACCCTGGCGGTAGGGTTAGACAACCTACCGCCATCCCCATGGCGGTAGGGTGAACCTACCGCCAGGGCCCTTTCATATTTCGTTACAGAAGCTATATACGGCAAATCACAAGACCCTACCGCCAGGGGTCCTGGCGGTAGGGTCAGACAACCTACCGCCATGGGGGCTGGCGGTAGGGTGAACCTACCGCCAGGGCCCTTGCATCTTTCGTTACAAAATGTCTGCACGGCAAAACCCTGCCACACCTTACCGCCAGAGGCACTGGCGGTAAGGTTAGACAGGCTACCTGTCGGGGGGATGGAACCCGGGCAAGCAATGGAACCCGGATCCTCCTCAAAAAACAACGGGGTTGGCACTGCCCCTCAATACCGGCACGCGCTTGGCCGGGTCGCTCGACCCGGCCAAGCCCCGCAAGCTGGCCAGACAAGCCGACCCGGCAAGACGCGTCGACTCGGCCCCAACAACTAGCACAAGACAGCCGAACCTGGCACAACCAAAGCCTCCTTAAAAAGCCAGCACCACCCGTGGCGTGCTACGCAATCTAGCCATGGGTCAACTCCCGTCCCATCCAGGCCGTATGATGGGACGAGACTTCAATCAATGATGACCGAGGTAACAGTGCCCCGGCCATGCCTCTGGTCAGCAGGAACGTGGCAACAGTGCCCCTCACCTACCCGCTGACCAGGGCTGGCGTGGCTACAGTATGCCCGCCTTCACCGCTGATGACAGCAAGTGGCAACTTGACGGAGAGCACTGTACACGACTCGACTCGTCCACGCCCTGACGATCGACAAGACGGCACACAGTCCCCCTAGGCATGCGGGGCCCGCACCTAGGGGAACCCGGTAAACCACAAGCCCTCAGCGGGACCCAGCCCGGGTTCCCGGGCACCGACAATACGGACCCACCAACTCCTAACATTACCATTGTACCCCCGGGGGTTGGACTATAAAACCCCCCGGGAGCCCGCGATCGTGAGACAACAGAACAAGAGAGAAAGCAGAAGACACATACGAGAGAAAGGCAAGCAGGGGAGAAAGCAGAAGACACATACGAGAGAAAAGCAAGCAAGCATAGGACTAGCCACAAAACAGCGACACCGGAGAGAGGGAGCAGCCCAAGCCTTGGCCAGCTTCCTTCCTCCTCCATACAGCTCCAGGAGCAACATTGTACTATCGATCATCCAACTACACTCGGCAGGACTAGGGGTATTATCTCTCCGGAGAGCCCCGAACCTTGGTATGCCCGGCGTCCCGCGCCCGCTCATGCCAACCTCGCCTCTAGAGCCTACCAGCGCCCTCGATCCTCCTCCTCTCTTTAGCCATCCCTTGGCATCTGCCATGCGTCCACCACGACAGTTGGCGCCCACCGTGGGACAGCTCGAGGAGCTGGCCGGGAACATGCTTCAGACGGGGCCCTTCTCCTACACCGACGAGTCTGTCGTGCTGGCGGACGACGTCGTCGGCGTGCTTGTCGCCTCCTTCGCCTCACTGCGCATCTCCGATGCGTTCGCGGCCGGCGAGTACCCCAGCGAGGTGCTCAGCTACTCCGACTCTCCCCTCTCCCTCGGCGGCGGCATTTCCGCCGGGGCAATGGACGTCCACGTGGAGGTCTTTGTCACCGGCGACGGCGCCTCCTCCTCGTCGAGCAAGACGAGGAAGGCCGCCGAAGCTAGGGCCGCAGCGGATCGGATCGAGCCGTTTGATCCGTTGCGCGCCGCGATGCAAAGCCTCCGCATCCCCATCGGCACCGACGTCGACGCCACCAACGTCGCCGAGGTCCGAACCCAGCTCAAGGAAAGGCGCCAGCAGATTCTGGACCTGTCCAAGACGCTTGCCGCCACTCAGCATCGCCTGGACGCGCTCAGCTAGAGCGCGATGCCGCCTACGGATTCACGCCCGCCGCGGCCGACCCAAGCCGGGTCGCCGACGTGCGTGCCCGGGGAGGAGCGATCGGCCGGGCCCTCGGCGCCGTCCCAACCATCTACGAGACCCCAACAAAGAATATGCGCGCTGCCCATGCAGCCGCAGCCGGCCTGGACCAGCTCGCGGGTGAGGAGCTGAAAGAGCGCATCGGGCGGATGCGCGAACTCCTCCACGTCGCCAACACCCAGCAGGACCGCCTCAACCAGTTCGCCAAGCCGGCGGGATCCGGATCCGCCCGCCTTGGCGGGCCTGGCAAACTTCTGCACACCGCTTCCTCGCCACCTGGCGAGGCGCACTCTGGCCGAGCCCGGACTCGGCGCGACCCGGCCGCTACAGCCGCCGGCGGATTGGGCGACGAGTCCGTCCTAGAGATCCAGCGCGGACCCGGCCAGCATGGCCGGCGTCCGGCTCCAACCGACCCGCCCCCCCGTGGCCTGGCCGCAAGTCGACTTGGCCCGCGCGCCATCAACGACGCCGACGCTCGGCACCGCCTCGATCGGCTCGCACGCTCCCTGGAGGTGGAGGAGAGCGGCGCTATCGGGCCGGCGTGCTTTGGCCCGCGCATCCGGGAGGAGCCCTTCCCCAAAGGATTCATGCTCCCCCGCTACACCCCAAAGCACAATGGGATGGTGAAGCCAGAAGACTAGCTCACCGACTACACGACGGCCATTGGCATCACCGGTGCCAATCGTCGTCTCGCCGTGCGCTACGCACCGCTCATGCTCCAAGGGTCGGCCAGCACGTGGTTGAACAGCCTGCCGATGGGCAGCATCAACACGTGGGTGGACTTCAAGGAAGCATTTGTTCGCAACTTCATAGGGACCTACAAGCGGCCCGGCCGCCCTAGCCAGCTCGCCATGTGCGTGCAATGGCCTACGGAAACCGGTCGCGAGTACCTCACACGCTGGACCGAGCTCCGGAACAGCTGCGAGGGCGTCCCTGAAGTCCAGGCGATCCAGTACTTCGTCAGCGGGTGCCGAGACGACACCCTCCTCAAGCACTAGCTCTTACGCTCTGAGCCGGCCACCATGTCCGCGCTCATGGTGACGGCGAACAAGTACACCACCGCCGACTCCGCTATGAAGATCCATGTGGCGTTGGATGAAGCCGGCAAGACAAAGCCGGTTCCCCCTCCGAAGCCGGCCGGCGAAAGCAGCCGGCAGCAGCATCACCAGAACAACAAGCGCAAGGCCGACCAGTCGGCGCCGCGTCACGACAACCGGCTCGTCGCGGCCGCCGAGCTCGCGGCGGACCCGGCGGCGAAGCACTGACAAACCGGCAAGAAGGCATGGCAACCCGCCATGAGCTTCGAGTAGATGCTCGACGCCCCCTGGAAGCACCACAGCGGCGCAAAACCCTCCACGCACACGCTTCGGCAGTGCGCCATCACCAAGCACATCATGAGGGGCGACGTCCCGCCCCCTCCGGCTCCGGCTCCCAGCGCGGGACAACCGCCTCCGCCTACACCGCCGCCTATAGCTGGCGGCGCGATGCGCGACGACGCCTACCCGGACCAGAACGTGGCCTACGTCGTCTTCACCAGCCTCGGTGACGACTGCTACATCTTGAGCTTGCATTGGTTTTCCCCGAAGAGGAAGGGATGATGCAGCAGAGTAGCGTAAGTATTTCCCTCAGTTTTTGAGAACCAAGGTATCAATCCAGTAGGAGCCCACGCTCAAGTCCCTCGTACCTGCACAAAGCGATAGCTACTCGCAACCAACGCGATTAGGGGTTGTCAAGCCCTTCACGGTCACTTACGAGAGTGAGATCTGATAGATAGAATATTTTTGGTATTTTTGATATAAAGATGCAAAGTAAAAAGTAAAAGCAAAGTAAATAGCAAAACAATATAAAAGTGATGGAGACTGATATGATGAGAATAGACCCGGGGGCCATAGGTTTCACTAGTGGCTTCTCTCAAGAGCATAAGTATTCTACGGTGGGTGAACAAATTACTGTTGAGCAATTGATAGAATTGTGCATAATTATGAGAATATCTAGGCATGATCATGTATATAGGCATCACGTCCGTGACAAGTATATCGAAACGATTCTGCATCTACTACTATTACTCCACTCATCGACCGCTATCCAGCATGCATCTAGAGTATTAAGTTAAAAACAGAGTAACGCCTTAAGCAAGATGACATGATGTAGAGAGATAAATTCATGCAATATGAAATAAACCCAATCTTGTTATCCTCGATGGCAACGATACAATACGTGCCTTGCTGCCCCTTCTGTCACTGGGTAAGGACACCGCAAGATCGAACCCAAAGCTAAGCACTTCTCCCATGGCAAGAACTACCAATCTAGTTGGCCAAACCAAACGGATAATTTGAAGAGACTTGTAAAGATAACCAATCATGCATAAAAGAATTCAAAGAAGATTCAAATATTATTCATAGATAGGCTTGATCATAAACCCACAATTCATCGATCTCAACAAACACACCGCAAAAAGAAGATTACATCGAATAGATCTCCACGAGAGAGGGGGAGAACTTTGTATTGAGATTCAAAGAGAGAAAAGAAGCCATATAGCTACTAACTATGGACCTGAAGGTCTGAGGTAAACTACTCACACTTCATCGGAGGGGCTAGAATGATGTAGAAGCCCTCCGTGATGACGGCCCTCTTCCGGCGGAGCTCCGGAACAGGCCCCAAGATGGGATCTCGTGGATACAGAAAGTTGCAGCGGTGGAATTAGGGTTTTGGCTCCTGTTCTGATCGTTTGGGGTACGTGTGTGTATATATAGGAGGAAGCAGTACGTCGGTGGAGCACCGAGGGGCCCATGAGGCAGGGGGCGCGCCCTAGGGGGGGCCCACCCTCGTGACCACCTCTTTGATCCCTTGCAGTAGGGTCCAAGTTTCCTGGATCACGTTCGGTGAGAAAATCACGTTTCCGAAGATTTTATTCCGTTTGGACTCCGTTTGATATTTTGTTTATCCGAAACACTGAAATAGGCAAAAAACAGCAATTCTGGGCTGGGCCTCCGATTAATAGGTTAGTCCCAAAAATAATATAAAAGTGGAAAATAAAGCCCAATATAGTCCAAAACAGTAGATAATATAGCATGGAGCAATAAAAAATTATAGATACGTTGGAGACGTATCAGGCATCCCCAAGCTTAATTCCTGCTCGTCCTCGAGTAGGTAAATGATAAAAAGAGAATTTTTGATGCGGAGTGCTACTTGGCATAATTTCAATGTAAATCTTCTTAATTGTGGTATGAATATTCAGATTAGAAAGATTCAAGACAAAAGTTTATATTGATATAGAAAATAATAATACTTCAAGCATACTAACAAAGCAATTATGTCTTCTGAAAATAACATGGCCAAAGAAAGTTATCCCTACAAAATCATATAGTCTGGCTATGCTCCATCTTCCCCACACAAAGTATTTAAACCATGCACAACCCCGATGACAAGCCAAGCAATTGTTTCATACTCTAACTTTTTCAAAACTTTTTCAATCTTCACGCAATACATGAGCGTGAGCCATGGATATAGCACTATAGGTGGAATAGAATGGTGGTTGTGGAGAAGACAAAAAGGAGAAGATAGTCTCACATCAACTAGGCGTATCAACGGGTTATGGAGATGCCCATTAATAGATATCAATGTGAGTGAGTAGGGATTGCCATGCAATGGATGCACTAGAGCTATAAATGTATGAAAGCTCAACAAAAGAAACTAGTGGGTGTGCATCCAACTTGCTTGCTCACGAAGACCTAGGGCAATTTGAGGAAGTCCATCATTGGAATATACAAGCCAAGTTCTATAACGTAAAATTCCCACTAGTATATGAAAGTGACAACATATGAGACTCTCTATATGAAGAACATGGTGCTACTTTGAAGCACAATATATCAGACTCACTATATCATGGTGCTACTTTAAAGCACAAGTGTGGAAAAAAGGATAGTAGCATTGCCCCTTTTTATTTATTTATATTTTTTTGGGGCCTTTTTTTTCTTTGGCCTTTCTCTTTTTTTGGGGGACAATGCTCTATTGAATGATGACCATCACACTTCTATTTATTTACAACTCAATGATTACAACTCGATACTAAAACAAAGTATGACTCTATATGAATGCCTCCGGTGGTGTACCGGGATATGCAATGAATCACGAGTGACAAGTATGAAAGAATTATGAACGGTGGCTTTGCCAAAAATACTATGTCAACTACATGATCATGCTAAGCAATATGACAATGATGGATATGTCATGATGAACTAGATGGTGGAAAGTTGCATGGCAATATATCTCAAAATGGCTATGGAAATGCCATAATAGGTAGGTATGGTGGCTGTTTTGAGGAAGGTATGGTAGGTGTATGATACCGGAGAAAGTTGCATGGTATTAGAGAGGCTAGCAAGGGTGGAAGGGTGGGAGTGCGTATAATCCATGGACTCAACATTAGTCATAAAGAACTCATATACTTATTGCAAAAATTGAGAAGTTATCAAAGCAAAGTATTACGCGCATGCTCCTAGGGGGATAGATTGGTAGGAAAAGACCATCGCTCGTCCCCGACCGCCACTCATAAGGAAGACAATCAATAAATAAATCATGCTCTGACTTCATCACATAACGGTTCACCATACATGCATGCTACGGGAATCACAAACTTCAACACAAGTATTCTTTAAATTCACAACTACTCAACTAGCATGACTTTAATATTATCACCTCCATATCTCAAAACAATGATCATGCTTCAATCTTTTCTTAGTATTCAACACACTCAAAAGAAAGTTTCACAAATCTTGAATACCAAGCATATTATTATTAGGCAAATTACCATGCTATTAAGAGACTCTCAAATTAATTTAAGTGAAGCATGAGAGATCAATAGTTTCTTTAAAACGAATCCACCACCATGCTCTAAAAGATCTAAGTGAAGCACATAGAGCAAAATTATAACGCTCAAAAGATATAAGTGAAGCACATAGAGCAAAATTATCTAGCTCAAAAGATATAAGTGAAGCACATAGAGCAAAATTATCTAGCTCAAAAGATATAAGTGAAGCACATAGAGAAAAATTATCTAGCTCGAAAGATATAAGTGAAGCACATAGAGCAAAATTATCTAGCTCAAAAGATATAAGTGAAGCACATAGAGCAAAATTATCTAGCTCAAAGGATATAAGTGAAGCACATAGAGCAAAATTATCTAGCTCAAAAGATATAAGTGAAGCACATAGAGCATTCTATCAAATTTTAATTCATGTATGGCTCTCTCAAAAGGTGTGTACAGCAAGGATGATTGTGGCATACTAAAAAACAAAGACACAAATAATACAAGACGCTCCAAGCAAAACACATATCATGTTGGTGAATAAAAATATAGCTCCAAGTAAATTACCGATGGAAGTGGACGAAAGAGGGGATGCCTTCCGGGGGATCCCCAAGCTTTGACTTTTTGGTGTCCTTGGATTATCTTGGGGGTGCCATGGGCATCCCCAAGCTTAGTCTCTTGCCACTCCTTGTTCCATGATCCATCAAAAGAATTCACCCAAAACTTGAAAACTTCACAACACAAAACTCAAAATAGAAAACTCGTGAGCTCCGTTAGCGAAAGAAAACAAAAGACCACTTCAAGGTACTGTAATGAACTCATTATTTATTTATATTGGTGTTAAACCTACTGTATTACAACTTATCTATGGATTATAAACTATTTTACTAGCCATAGATTCATCAAAATAAGCAAACAACACACTAAAAACAGAATCTGTCAAAAACAGAACAGTCTGTAGTAATATGTAGCTAGCGCAAGATCTGGAACCCCAAAAATTCTAAAATAAATTTCTGGACGTGAGGAATTTATCTTAAGCATCTGCAAAAATAATTAACTAAATAGCACTCTTCAAATAAAAATGACAGCAGTTCTCGTGAGTGCTAAAGTTTCTGTTTTTTACAGCAAGTTCAACAAGACTTTCCCCAAGTCTTCCCAACGGTTCTACTTGGCACAAACACTAATTAAACACAAAAAACACAACCAAAACAGAGGCTAAATAATTTATTTATTACTAAACAGGAGAAAAAGGCAAGGAATAAAAATAAAATTGGGTTGCCTCCCAACAAGCGCTATCGTTTAACGCCCCTAGCTAGGCATAACAAACAAGGATAGATCTAGGTATTGCCATCTTTGGTAGGTAATCCATAAGTGGCTCTCATGATAGTTTCATATGGTAATTTTATTTTCTTTCTTGGAAAGTGTTCCATGCCCTTTTTAATTGGAAATTGAAATCTAATATTCCCTTCCTTCATATCAATAATCGCACCAACCGTTCTAAGGAAAGGTCTACCAAGAATAATAGGGCAAGAAGGATTGCAATCTATATCAAGAACAATGAAATCTACGGGCACATAATTCCTATTTGCAACAATAAGAACATCATTAATTCTTCCCATAGGTTTCTTAATAGTGGAATCCGCAAGATGCAAGTTTAGAGAGCAATCATCAAAATTACGTAAATCTAGTAAATCACACAAAGTCTTGGGAATAGTAGAGACACTAGCACCCAAATCACACAAAGCATAAAACTCATGATCTTTAATTTTAATTTTAATAGTTGGTTCCCACTCATCATAGAGTTTTCTAGGGATAGAAACTTTCAACTCAAGTTTTTCTTCATAAGATTGCATCAAGGCATCAACAATATGTTCAGTGAAGGCTTTATTTCGACTATAAGCATGTGGAGAATTTAGCACGGATTGCAACAAGGAAATACAATCAATCAAAGAGCAATTTTCATAATTAAATTCCTTGAAATCTAATATAGTGGGTTTAGCAACATCTAGATTTTTATTTCTTTCAATCCCACTTTCATCAATTTCATCATTAAGATCTAAACACTCCGAATTTTTAGAACGCCTTCTAGGTAAAGGAAGATCATATTCAGTTTCATCAAGATTCATATTGCAAAATAAATATTTAATTGGAGACACATCAATAACTTTTAGGTCTTCATCTTGATTTTCATAGGAATTGGAAGAACAAGCTTTAATAAAGGCATCTTTGGAAGCACGCATCCTAGCGGTTCTTTCCTTACACTCATCAATTGAAATTTTCATGGCTTTTAGAGACTCATTAATATCATGCTTAGGTGGAATAGATCCAAGTTTCAAAGCATCAACATCAAGAGCAATTCTATCAATGTTCCTAGCCAAATCATCAATCTTAAGAAATTTTTCTTCAATCATAGCATGCAAATTCTTTTGCAAAGAAATAAATTCTTCAATATTAGATTCAAAATCAGAGGGCATCTTATTATAATTTCCATAAGAGTTGTTGTAGGAATTCCCATAATTATTAGAAGGATTACTAGGATATGGCCTAGGATTAAAATTCCTTCTATAAGCGTTGTTACGAAAATTATTCCTACCAACAAAATTCACATCCATAGATTCATTATTATTCTCAATCAAAGTAGACAAAGGCATATCATTAGGATCAGAAGAAACACTTTCAGTAGCAAATAATTTCATAAGTTCATCCATCTTTCCACTCAACACATTAGTTTCTTCTATCGCATGCACTTTTTTATTAGAAGTTCTTTCAGTATGCCATTGAGAATAATTAACCATAATATTATCTAGGAGTTTAGTAGCATCTCCTAAAG
Organism: Triticum urartu; assembly: GCF_056163025.1. Taxonomy (NCBI): domain Eukaryota; kingdom Viridiplantae; phylum Streptophyta; class Magnoliopsida; order Poales; family Poaceae; genus Triticum; species Triticum urartu. The sequence goes on along the minus strand of NC_141876.1, from coordinate 493,466,081 downwards.
TGATTTCCATAAAAGTGCCTCCCGCGGCCGAATCTAAAAGATTTCTAGAAGTAAAATTCAATCCAGCATAAAATTTTTGTATAATCATCCACAAATTCAAACCATGAGTAGGGCAATTACGTATCATTAATTTCATTCTCTCCCAAGCTTGTGCAACATGTTCATGATCAAGTTGTTTAAAGTTCATAATATCATTTCTAAGAGAGATGATCTTAGTGGGAGGAAAATACTTAGAGATAAAAGCATCTTTGCATTTGTTCCATGAATCAATACTATTCTTAGGCAAAGATGAAAACCAAGATTTAGCACGATCTCTAAACGAAAAAGGAAATAGCTTCAATTTAACGACATCATTATTGACATCTTTTTTCTTTTGCATATCACATAAATCAACGAAGCTATTCAGATGAGTAGCGGCATCTTCACTAGGAAGGCCGGCGAATTGATCTTTCATAATAAGATTCAACAAAGCAGTATTAATTTCACAAGATTCAGCATTGGTAAGAGGAGCAATCGGAGTGCTAAGGAAATCATTATTATTGGTATTGGTGAAGTCACACAATTTGGTAGCATCTTGAGCCATCGCGACAAACAAGCAAACAAACTAGCACACGAGCAAACAAAAAGGCAAGCGGACAAAAAGAGGCAAATAGACAGGGAGGATAGGGAGAGAGAGGGCGAATAAAACGGCAAGGGTGAATTGGGGGGAGAGGAAAACGAGAGGCAAATGGCAAATAATGTAATGCGAGAGATAGGGATTGTGATGGGTACTTGGTATATGACTTATTGCGTAGACTCCCCGGCAACGGCGCCAGAAATCCTTCTTGCTACGTCTTGAGCTTGCGTTGGTTTTCCCTGAAGAGGAAGGGATGATGCAGCAGAGTAGCGTAAGTATTTCCCTCGGTTTTTGATAACCAAGGTATCAATCCAGTAGGAGCCTACGCTCAAGTCCCTCGTACCTGCACAAAGCGATAGCTACTCGCAACCAACGCGATTAGGGGTTGTCAAGCCCTTCACGGTCACTTACGAGAGTGAGATCTGATAGATAGATTATTTTTGGTATTTTTGATATAAATATGCAAAGTAAAAAAGTAAAAGCAAAGTAAATAGCAAAACAATATAAAAGTGATGGACATTGATATGATGAGAATAGACCTGGGGGCCATATGTTTCACTAGTGGCTTCTCTCAAGAGCATAAGTATTCTACGGTGGGTGAACAAATTATTGTTGAGCAATTGATAGAATTGTGCATAATTATGAGAATATCTAGGCATGATCATGTATATAGGCATCACGTCCATGACAAGTAGATCTAAACGATTCTGCATCTACTACTATTACTCCACTCATCGACCGCTATCCAGCATGCATCTAGAGTATTAAGTTAAAAACAGAGTAACGCCTTAAGCAAGATGACATGGTGTAGAGAGATAAATTCATGCAATATGAAATAAACCCCATCTTGTTATCCTCGATGGCAACGATACAATACGTGCCTTGCTGCCCCTTCTGTCACTGGGTAAGGACACCGCAAGATCGAACCCAAAGATAAGCACTTCTCCCATGGCAAGAACTACCAATCTAGTTGGCCAAACCAAACGGATAATTCGAAGAGACTTGCAAAGATTACCAATCATGCATAAAAGAATTCAGAGAAGATTCAAATATTATTCATAGATAGACTTGATCATAAACCCACAATTCATCGGTCTCAACAAACACACCGCAAAAAGAAGATTACATCGAATAGATCTCCACGAGAGAGGGGGAGAACTTTGTATTGAGATTCAAAGAGAGAGAAGAAGCCATCTAGCTACTAACTATGGACCCGAAGGTCTGAGGTAAACTACTCACACTTCATCGGAGGGGCTAGAATGATGTAGAAGCCCTCCGTGATGACGGCCCTCTTCCGGCGGAGCTCCGGAACAGGCCCCAAGATGGGATCTCGTGGATACAGAAAGTTGCGGCGGTGGAATTAGGGTTTTGGCTCCTGTTCTGATCGTTTGGGGGTACATGTGTATATATAGGAGGAAGGAGTACGTCGGTGGAGCACCGAGGGGCCCACGAGGCAGGGGGCGCGCCCTAGGCGGGGGCGCCCCCACCCTCGTGACCACCTCTTTGATCCCTTGCAGTAGGGTCCAAGTCTCTGGATCACGTTCGGTGAGAAAATCACGTTTCCGAAGATTTTATTCCGTTTGGACTCCGTTTGATATTCTGTTTATCCGAAACACTGAAATAGGCAAAAAAACATCAATTCTGGGCTGGGCCTCCGGTTAATAGGTTAGTCCCAAAAATAATATAAAAGTGGAAAATAAAGCCCAATATAGTCCAAAATAGTAGATAATATAGCATGGAGCAATCAAAAATTATAGATACGTTGGAGACGTATCAACGACAAGCGCAACGAGCGCCTCCTTCAGCAGGAGGTGAACACCGTCGTCCCGACCAAGCCAGAGTTCATGCATTGGTCGGATCGCCCGATCACCTGGACCCGGGAGGATCACCCGGCAGTCATGCCGAGTCCAGGTGGTTACGCCCTCGTCCTCAACCCCACCATCATCGTGCGGCGCACATGCAAGTTTTCCCGAGTCCTCATCGACGGCGGCAACTGCATCAACATCCTCTACCGTGACACGATGACCAAGCTCGGCCTCAAGGCCGAGGACCTGGAGCCGACCCGAACAATCTTCCACGGCATCGTGCCCAGCCTCTCCTGCTCCCCCGTTGGTCGGGTCCGGCTAGATGACATGTTCGGTGACAGCAGCCACTTCCGGCGCGAACCGATCTGGTTCGAGGTGGTGGACCTGTCCAGCACGTATCACGCGTTGCTGGGCCGGCCCGCGCTCGCCAAGTTCATGGCGGTTCCCCACTACGCGTACCTAAAGATGAAGATGTCGAGTACCAAGGGCCTCGTCACCATCATCGACGATTACCGCAAGTCCCTGGAGTGCGCCTGAGACGGCCAAGTTGGCCGATTCGCTGGTCATTGCCGAGGAGCGACGCCAGCTCGACCGGATCGTCGCCCTAGCAGGCGAGGCCTCCGCCGCGTCGATCCCGACCCCGGACCCGGCCGACGAGGCCGCCTTCAAGCCCTCCAAGGAGACCAAGAAAGTGAAGCTCAACCCAGAAGACCCCAGCTGCAGCAAGTACGTTGTCATAGCCCCCGCCTCGACAGCAAATAGGAAGGCGAGCTCATCGACTTCCTCCGTGAGAATCGGGATATCTTCGCATGGACCCCCAAGGACATGCCGGATATCCTGAGGAAGTACGCTGAGCACAAACTTCACATCCGCAAGGAAGCCAAGCCTGTCCGTCAACCCCTACAACAATTTTCCGAAGAGAAGAGAAGAACCATTGGTGAAGAGGTCGCCAAGCTTTTGGCGGCCGGCTTCATAATGGAAGTGTTTCACCCCGAGTGACTGGCCAATCCAGTCCTCGTCCTGAAGAAGAACAAGACCTGGTGCATGTGTATCGACTACACTAGCCTCAACAAGGCCTGTCCCATCTCAATACCTAGTTCAATCTCGTTACCGGCAAGTCTCTTTACTCGTTCCGTAATACATCATCTCGCAACTAACTTATTAGTTGCAATGCTTGCAAGGCTTATGTGATGTGCATTACCGAGAGGGCCCAGAGATACCTCTGCGACAATCGGAGTGACAAATCCTAATCTTGAAATACGCCAACCCAACATGTACCTTTGGAGACACCTGTAGAGCTCCTTTATAATCACCCAGTTACGTTGTGACGTTTGGTAGCACACAAAGTGTTCCTCCGGCAAACGGGAGTTGCATAATCTCATAGTCATAGGAACATGTATAAGTCATGAAGAAAGCAACAGCAACATATTAAATGATCGGGTCCTAAGCTAATGGAATGGGTCATGTCAATCACATCATTCTCCTAATGATGTGATCCCATTAATCAAATGACAACATATGTCTATGGTTAGGAAACATAACCATCTTCGATTAACGAGCTAGTCAAGTAGAGGCATACTAGTGATGTTTGGTTTGTCTATGTATTCACACAAGTATTATGTTTCCGGATAATACAATTCTACCATGAATAATAAACATTTATCATGATATAAGAAAATAAAATAATAACATTATTATTGCCTCTAGGGCATATTTCCTTCAGTCTCCCACTTGCACTAGAGTCAATAATCTAGATTACACAGTAATGATTCTAACATCCATGGAGCTTTGGTGCTGACCATGTTTTGCTCGTGGAAGAGGCTTAGTCAACGGGTCTGCTATATTCAGATCCGTATGTGTCTTGCAAATCTCTATGTCTCCCACCTGGACTAGATCCCGGATGGAATTGAAGCGTCTCTTGATGTGCTTGGTTCTCTTGTGAAATCTGGATTCCTTTGCCAAGGCAATTGCACCAGTATTGTCACAAAAGATTTTCATTGGACCCGATGCACTAGGTATGACACCTCGATCGGATATGAACTCCTTCATCCAGACTCCTTCGTTTGCTGCTTCTGAAGCAGCTATGTACTCCGCTTCACATGTAGATCCCGCCACAACGCTTTGTTTAGAACTGCACCAACTGACAGCTCCACCGTTTAATGTAAACATGTATCCGGTTTGCAATTTAGAATCGTCCGGATCAGTGTTAAAGCTTGCATCAACGTAACCATTTACGATGAGCTCTTTGTCACCTCCATATATGAGAAACATATCCTTAGTCCTTTTCAGGTATTTCAGGATGTTCTTGACCGCTGTCCAGTGATCCACTCCTGGATTACTTTGGTACCTCCCTGCTAGACTTATAACAAGACACACATCAAGTCTGGTACACAGCATTGCATACATGATAGAGCCTATGGCTGAAGCATAGGGAACATCTTTCATTTTCTCTCTATCTTCTGCATTGGTCGGGGATTGAGTCTTACTCAATTTCACACCTTGTAACACAGGCAATAATCCTTTCTTTGCTTGATCCATTTTGAACTTCTTCAAAACTTTGTTAAGGTATGTGCTTTGTGAAAGTCCAATTAAGCGTCTTGATCTATCTCTATAGATCTTAATGCCCAATATGTAAGCAGCTTCACCGAGGTCTTTCATTGAAAAACTCTTATTCAAGTATCCTTTTATGCTATCCAGAAATTCTATATCATTTCCGATTAGCAATATGTCATCTACATATAATATCAGAAATGCTACAGAGCTCCCACTCACTTTCTTGTAAATACAGGCTTCTCCAAAAGTTTGTACAAAACCAAATGCTTTGATCACACTATCAAAGCGTTTATTCCAACTCCGAGAGGCTTGCACCAGTCCATAAATGGATCGCTGGAGCTTGCACACTTTGTTAGCTCCCTTTGGATCGACAAAACCTTCCGGCTGCATCATATACAACTCTTCTTGCAGAAATCCATTCAGGAATGCAGTTTTGACATCCATTTGCCAAATTTCATAATCATAAAATGCGGCAATTTCTAACATGATTCGGACAGACTTAAGCATCGCTACGGGTGAGAAGGTCTCATCGTAGTTAATCCCTTGAACTTGCCGAAAACCTTTTGCGACAAGTCGAGCTTTGTAGACAGTAATATTACCGTCAGTGTCAATCTTCTTCTTGAAGATCCATTTATTCTCAATTGCTTGCCGATCATTGGGCAAGTCAACCAAAGTCCATACTTTGTTCTCATACATGGATCCCATCTCAAATTTCATGGCTTCAAGCCATTTTGCGGAATCTGGGCTCACCATCGCTTCTTCATAGTTCGTAGGTTCATCATGATCTAGTAGCATGACTTCCAGAACAGGATTACCGTACCACTCTGGCGTGGATCTTACTCTGGTTGATCTACGAGGTTCAGTAGTATCTTGTTCTGAAGTTTCATGATCATTATCATTAGCTTCCTCACTAATTGGTGCAGGCGTCACAGAAACTGGTTTCTGTGATGTACTACTTTCCAATAAGGGAGCAGGTATAGTTACCTCGTCAAGTTCTACTTTCCTCCCACTCACTTCTTTCGAGAGAAACTCCTTCTCTAGAAAGTTTCCGAATTTAGCAACAAAAGTCTTTCCTTCGGATCTATGATAGAAGGTGTATCCAATAGTTTCCTTTGGATATCCTATGAAGACACATTTCTCCGATTTGGGTTCGAGCTTATCAGGTTGAAGTTTTTTCACATAAGCATCGCAGCCCCAAACTTTCAGAAACGACAACTTTGGTTTCTTGCCAAACCACAGTTCATATGGCGTCGTCTCAACGGATTTTGATGGTGCCCTATTTAACGTGAATGCGGCCGCCTCTAGAGCATATCCCCAAAACGATAGCGGTAAATCAGTAAGAGACATCATATATAGCACCATATCTAGTAAAGTACGATTACGACATTCGGACACACCATTACGCTGTGGTGTTCCGGGTGGCGTGAGTTGCGAAACTATTCCACATTGTTTTAAATGTACACCAAACTCGTAACTCAAATATTCTCCTCCACGATCAGATCGTAGGAATTTTATTTTCTTGTTACGATGATTTTCAACTTCACTCTGAAATTCTTTGAACTTTTCAAATGTTTCAGACTTATGTTTCATTAAGTAGATATACCCATATCTGCTTAAGTCATCTGTGAAGGTGAGAAAAAAACGATATCCGCCACGAGCCTCAACATTCATCGGACCACATACATCTGTATGTATGATTTCCAATAAATCTGTTGCTCTCTCCATAGTTCCGGAGAACGGTGTTTTTGTCATCTTACCCATAAGGCACGGTTCGCAAGTACCAAGTGATTCATAATCAAGTGGTTCCAAAAGCCCATTAGTATGGAGTTTCTTCATGCGCTTTATACCGATATGACCCAAACGGCGGTGCCACAAATAAGTTGCACTATCATTATCAACTCTGCATCTTTTGGTTTCAACACTATGAATATGTGTGTCACTACTATCGAGATTTAATAAGAATAGACCACTCTTTAAGGGTGCATGACCATAAAAGATATTACTCATGTAAATAGAACAACCATTATTCTCTGATTTAAATGAATAACCGTCTCGCATCAAACAAGATCCAGATATAATGTTCATGCTTAACGCTGGCACCAAATAACAATTATTTAGGTCTAATACTAATCCCGAAGGTAGATGTAGAGGTAGCGTGCCGACTGCGATCACATCGACTTTGGAACCGTTTCCCACGCGCATCGTCACCTCGTCCTTAGCCAATCTTCGCTTAATCTGTAGTCCCTGTTTCGAGTTGCAAATATTAGCAACAGAACCAGTATCAAATACCCAGGTGCTACTGCGAGCATTAGTAAGGTACACATCAATAACATGTATATCACATATACCTTTGTTCACCTTGCCATCCTTCTTATCCGCCAAATACTTGGGGCAGTTCCGCTTCCAGTGACCAGTCTGCTTGCAGTAGAAGCACTCAGTTTCAGGCTTAGGTCCAGGTTTGGGTTTCTTCTCTTGAGTAGCAACTTGCTTGTTGTTCTTTTTGAAGTTCCCCTTCTTCTTCCCTTTGCCCTTTTTCTTGAAACTAGTGGTCTTGTTGACCATCAACACTTGATGCTCCTTCTTGATTTCTACCTCCGCAGCTTTCAGCATTGCGAAGAGCTCGGGAATAGTCTTATTCATCCCTTGCATATTATAGTTCATCACAAAGCTCTTGTAGCTTGGTGGCAGTGATTGGAGAATTCTGTCAATGACGCAATCATCTGGAAGATTAACTCCCAATTGAATCAAGTGATTATTATACCCAGACATTTTGAGTATATGCTCACTAACAGAACTGTTCTCCTCCATCTTGCAGCTATAGAACTTATTGGAGACTTCATATCTCTCAATTCGGGCATTTGCTTGAAATATTAACTTCAACTCCTGGAACATCTCATATGCTCCATGACGTTCAAAACATCGTTGAAGTCCCGATTCTAAGCCATAAAGCATGGCACACTGAACTATCGAGTAGTCATCAGCTTTGCTCTGCCAGACATTTATAACATCTGGTGTTGCTCCAGCAGCAGGCCTGGCACCCAGCGGTGCTTCCAGGACGTAATTCTTCTGTGCAGCAATGAGGATAATCCTCAAGTTACGGACCCAGTCCGTGTAATTGCTACCATCATCTTTCAACTTTGCTTTCTCAAGGAACACATTAAAATTCAACGGAACAATAGCACGGGCCATCTATCTACAATCAAACATAAACAAGCAAGATACTATCAGGTACTAAGTTTCATGATAAATTTAGGTTCAATTAATCATATTACTTAAAGAACTCCCACTTAGATAGACATCCCTCTAATCCTCTAAGTGATTACGTGATCCAAATCAACTAAACCATGTCCGATCATCACGTGAGATGGAGTAGTTTCTTTGGTGAACATCACTATGTTGATCATATCTACTATATGATTCACGCTCGACCTTTCGGTCTCCGTGTTCCGAGGCCATATCTGTATATGCTTGGCTCGTCAAGTATAACCTAAGTATTCTGCGTGTGCAACTGTTTTGCAACCGTTGTATTTGAACGTAGAGCCTATCACACCCGATCATCACGTGGTGTCTCAGCACGAAGAACTTTCGCAACGGTGCATACTCAGGGAGAACACTTCTTGATAATTAGTGAGAGATCATCTTATAATGCTACCGTCAATCAAAGCAAGATAAGATGCATAAAAGATAAACATCACATGCAATCAATACAAGTGATATGATATGGCCATCATCATCTTGTGCTTGTGATCTCCATCTTCGAAGCACCGTCGTGATCACCATCGTCACCGGCGCGACACCTTGATCTCCATCGTAGCATCGTTGTCATCTCGCCAGTCTTATGCTTCCACGACTATCGCTACCGCTTAGTGATAAAGTAAAGCATTACAGCGCGATTGCATTGCATACAATAAAGCGACAACCATATGGCTCCTGCCAGTTGCCGATAACTCGGTTACTAAACATGATCATCTCATACAATAAAATTTAGCATCATGTCTTGACCATATCACATCACAACATGCCCTGCAAAAACAAGTTAGACGTCCTCTACTTTGTTGTTGCAAGTTTTACGTGGCTGCTACGGGCTTAAGCAAGAACCAATCTTACCTACGCATCAAAACCACAACGATAGTTTGTCAAGTTGGTGCTGTTTTAACCTTCGCAAGGACCGGGCGTAGTCACACTCGGTTCAACTAAAGTTGGAGAAACTGTCACCCGCTAGCCACCTTTGTGCAAAGCACGTCGGGAGAACCGGTCTCGCGTAAGCGAACGCGTAATGCCGGTCCGGGCCGCTTCGTCCAACAATACCGCCGAACCAAAGTATGACATGCTGGTAAGCAGTATGACTTATATCGCCCACAACTCCCTTGTGTTCTACTCGTGCATATAACATCAACACATAAAACCTAGGCTCGGATGCCACTGTTGGGGAACGTAGTAATTTCAAAAAAATTCCTACGCACACGCAAGATCATGGTGATGCATAGCAACGAGAGGGGAGAGTGTGATCTACATACCCTTCTAGACCGACAGCGGAAGCGTTAGCACAACGCGGTTGATGTAGTCGTACGTCTTCACGGCCCGACCGATCAAGCACCGAAACTACGGCACCTTCGAGTTCTAGCACACGTTCAGCTCGACGATGATCCCCGGACTCTGATCCAGCAAAGTGTCGGGGAAGAGTTCCGTCAGCACGACGGTGTGGTGACGATCTTGATGTACTACCGTCGCAGGGCTTCGCCTAAGCACCGCTACAATATTATCGAGGATTATGGTGGAAGGGGGCACCACACACGACTAAGAATATGATCACGTGGATCAACTTGTGTGTCTAGGGGTGCCCCCTGCCCCCGTATATAAAGGAGCAGGGGAAGGTGCGGCCGGCCAGGAGGAGGGCGCGCCAGGAGGAGTCCTACTCCCACCGGGAGTAGGATTCCCCCCCTTTCCTAGTTGGAATAGGATTCGGGAGGGGGAAAGAGGAGAGAGAGAAGGAAGGGGGGGCGCCCCCCCCTCTCCTTATCCTATTCGGACTAGGGGGGGAGGGGCGCGCGGCCCAGCCCTGGCCACCTCTCCTCTCTTCCACTAAAGCCCACTAAGGCCCATATACCTCCCGGGGGGTTCCGGTAACCTCCCGGTACTCCGGTAAAATCCCGATTTCACCCAGAACACTTCCGATATCCAAATATAGGCTTCCAATATATCAATCTTTATGTCTTGACCATTTCGAGACTCCTCGTCATGTCCGTGATCACATCCGGGACTCCGAACAAACTTCGGTACATCAAAATGCATAAACTCATAATATAACTGTCATCAAAACCTTAAGCGTGCGGACCCTACGGGTTCGAGAACAATGTAGACATGACCGAGACACGTCTCCGGTCAATAACCAATAGCGGAACCTGGATGCTCATATTGGCTCCCACATATTCTACGAAGATCTTTATCGGTTAGACCGCATAACAACATACGTTGTTCCCTTTGTCATCGGTATGTTACTTGCCCGAGATTCGATCGTCGGTATCTCAATACCTAGTTCAATCTCGTTACCGGCAAGTCTCTTTACTCGTTTCGTAATACATCATCTTGCAACTAACTCATTAGTTGTAATGCTTGCAAGGCTTATGTGATGTGCATTACCGAGAGGGCCCAGAGATACCTCTCCGACAATCGGAGTGACAAATCCTAATCTCGAAATACGCCAACCCAACATGTACCTTTGGAGACACCTGTAGAGCTCCTTTATAATCACCCAGTTACGTTGTGACGTTTGGTAGCACACAAAGTGTTCCTCCGGCAAACGGGAGTTGCATAATCTCATAGTCATAGGAACATGTATAAGTCATGAAGAAAGCAACAACAACATATTAAACGATCAGGTGCTAAGCTAATGGAATGGGTCATGTCAATCACATCATTCTCCTAATGATGTGATCCTATTAATCAAATGACAACATATGTCTATGGTTAGGAAACATAACCATCTTCGATTAACGAGCTAGTCAAGTAGAGGCATACTAGTGACGTTTGGTTTGTCTATGTATTCACACAAGTATTATGTTTTCGGATAATACAATTCTAGCATGAATAATAAACATTCATCATGATATAAGGAAATAAAATAATAACATTATTATTGCCTCTAGGGCATATTTCCTTCAATATCCACATGTACGTGGACGACATCGTGGTGAAGACCAAGCAGCACCTCATGCTCCTCGACGATTTGAAGGAAACATTCGCCAACATCCGCGAATACAAGGTCAAGCTTAACCCAGAAAAATGCGTCTTCGGCGTCCCGGCCAGAAAGCTACTCGGCTTCCTCGTCTCGGAACGCGGCATTGAGGCGAACTCGGAGAAGATCAAGGCCATCGAGCACATGTGCAAGCCGGCTCGGCTGCGCGATGTCCAGAAGTTCACTGGATGCTTGGCCTCGGTCAGCCGGTTCCTAAGCCGGCTGGGCAAGAGGGCGCGCTACCCCTGTACCAGCTGATGAAGAAGACGAGCCCGTTCGAATGGAACGTCAAGGCAGACGAGGCCTTCCAAGACCTCAAGCGCATGCTCTCCATCGCACCAGTCCTGGTCACGCCGACCGACAAGGAGCTGCTGCTGCTCTACATAGCCGCGACCTTGCGGGCGGTCAGCACGGTGCTGGTGGTCGAGCGACCAGAGAAGGGCAAGGTCCAAGCCGTCCAGCACCCAGTCTACTACCTGAGCGAGGTGCTCTCCAACTCCAAGCAGAACTACCCGCACTACCAGAAGATGTGCTACGGCGTGTACTTCACCGCCAAGAAGCTGAAGCAGTATTTCCAAGAGCACGTTGTCAACGTGGTCAGCACGGCGCCTATCGGATAAATCATCGGGTGCCGGGATGCCTCTGGCCGGGTTGCCAAGTGGGCGATCCTCCTAGCCGGCCACACCATTCTCTACGAGCCCCGCACCACGTTCAAGTCTCAAGCCCTGGCTGACTTCCTCATCGACTGGACCGAGACCCAGTACTTGCCGCCGCCTCCCGACTCGACGCATTGGCGCATGCACTTTGACGGGTCCAAGATGCGACTCGACTTAGGGGCTAGATCCACTTTGCCACCTCCGACAACGTCGCCGAGTATGAAGCCCTTGTGCATGGCCTCCGGCTTGCCAAGGAACTCGGCATCCGGCGCATCCTGTGCTACGGCGACTCGGACCTGGTGGTGCAGCAGTGCTTCGGCGAATGGGACGCCCGCAACTCCAACATGGCAAGCTACCGCTTCCTCGTCCAGAAGCTGTCTGGATCCTTTGAGGGCTGCGAGTTCCTCCACGTCCCGCGTGCGGAGAATGAAGCATCCGACACGCTCTCCAAGATCGCCTTGTCATGGCAAGACATCCCATCCAGTGTCTCCCTCGAGCACCTGCGCAAGCCGCCCGTCAAGCCATCACCGGACTCCGAGTCCATCCACGTTCCAGACGACCCGGCCGCACCTCAATCCGGCCTGAGGGCTCCTGAACCCTTCCCGGGGACTGTTGAACCCGGCCCGGGGGCTGCTCAGCTCGACCCGGCCACCATCGTCCCAGACCCGGCCGTCGCCATCCCCGACCCGGGGGCTACCGACTCGGAACCCACCCTAGTGGCCGTCTTCGCCGTGGTTACGGCTCCATCTTGGGCCCTCCCAATATCAAAATTTCTGGAGAACGAGGTTCTCCCCATGGGCGAGACCAAAGCTCGGCAAGTGCAGCGCCGGGCGTCCGCCTACAGCATCATCAACAATGAGCTCGTCAAGCACAGCTCCACCGGCGTGTTCCAGCGCTGCATCGAGCAGGAACGGGGCATCGACATCCTCCTCGACATACATCAGGGCAAGTGCGGGCACCACGCCGCATCACGATCCCTAGTGGCCAAGGCATTGCTCCATGGTTTCTACTGGCCCATGACCCTCCAGGATGTCGAGTCGCTCGTCCTCAAGTGCGAGGGATGCCAGCACTTCAGCAAACGCAGCCACCAGCCGGCGTCAGCACTCCGCACCATACCGATCGCCTGGCCCTTCGCGGTTTGGGGACTCGACATGGTGGGACCCTTCAAAACCGCTCGAGGTGGAATGACGCACTTGCTGGTGGCAGTGGACAAATTCACCAAGTGGATTGAGGCAAGACCAATCAAGAAACTGGACGGGCCAACAGCCGTCCGGTTCATCAAGGACATAGCAGTGCGCTACGCCTGAAGGAAATATGCCCTAGAGGCAATAATAAAGTTATTATTTATTTCTATTTCATGATAAATGTTTATTATTCATGCTAGAATTGTATTAACCTAAAACATAATACATGTGTGAATACATAGACAAACAGAGTGTCACTAGTATGCCTCTACTTGACTAGCTCGTTGATCAAAGATGGTTAAGTTTCCTAACCATAGACATGAGTTGTCATTTGATTAATGGGATCACATCATTAGGAGAATGATGTGATTGACTTCACCCATTCCGTTAGCTTAGCACTTGATCGTTTAGTTTGTTGCTATTGCTTTCTTCATGATTTATACATGTTCCTATGACTATGAGATTATGCAACTCCCGTTTACCGGAGGAACACTTTGTGTGCCACCAAACATCACAACGAAACTAGGTGATTATAAAGGTGCTCTACATGTGTCTCCGAAGGTACTTGTTGGGTTGGCGTATTTTGAGATTAGGATTTGTCACTCTGATTGTCGGAGAGGTATCTCTGGGCCCACTCGGTAATGCATATCACTATAAGCCTTGCAAGCATTGCAACTAATGAGTTAGTTGCGGGATGATGTATTACGGAACAAGTAAAGAGACTTGCCGGTAACGATATTGAACTAGGTATTGAGATACCGACGATCGAATCTCGGGCAAGTAACGTACCGATGACAAAGGGAACAACGTATGTTGTTATGCGGTCTGACCGGTAAAGATCTTCGTAGAATATGTAGGGGCCAATATGGGCATCCAGGTCCCGCTATTGGTTATTGACCAGATAGGTGTCTCGGTCATGTCTACATAGTTCTCGAACCCGTAGGGTCCGCACGCTTAACGTTCGTTGACGATATAGTATTATATGAGTTATGTATGTTGGTGACGAATGTTGTTCGGAGTCCCGGATGAGATCACGGACATGACGAGGAGCTCCGGAATGGTCTGGAGGTAAAGATTCATATATTGGATGATATGGTTTGGCCAAGGGGTCAGGCTCATGGGGCTATAAGTCGGTGCAAAAGGAGTTTTGCGGAGGCCAGGGGGCCAAACGCCGGAGATCCTGGCGTCTGGCTCTGGGCCAGACGCCGAGGCCCATGGCGTCTGGGCCAGACGCCAAGGATTGTGGCGTTTGGTCCTGGAGTCCGTGTGGGACTCTTGCCTTTCGGGCAAAACTGACTTTGAGGAGGCTTTTGCTCCAAGTTTCGACCCCAGGGCTCAACATATAAATAGAGTGGCAGGACTAGCACCAAAGAGACATCAAGAAACACCAAGCCGTGTGCCGGCAACCCCGTCCCCTCTAGTTTTTCATCTGTCATAGTTTTCGTAGTGCTTAGGCGAAGCCCTGCGGAGATTGTTCTTCACCAACACCGCCACCACACCGTCGTGCTGCCGGAACTCATCTACTACTTCGCCCCTCTTGCTGGATCGAGAAGGCGAGGACGTCACCGAGCCGAACATGTGCAGAACTCAGAGGTGCCGTGCTTTCGGTACTTGGATCGGTCGGATCGTGAAGACGTTCGACTACATCAACCGCGTTGATATAACGCTTCCGCGAATGGTCTACGAGGGTACGTAGACAACACTCTCCCCTCTCGTTGCCATGCGTCACCATGATCCTGCGTGTGCGTAGGAAATTTTTGAAATTACTATGTTCCCCAACAATGGCATCCGAGCCAGTTTTTATGCGTAGATGTCTTATGCACGAGTAGAGCACAAGTGAGTTGTGGGCGATATAAGTCCTACTGCTTACCAGCATGTCATACTTTGGTTCGGCGGTATTGTTGGATGAAGCGGCGCGGACCGACATTACGCGTACGCGTACGCGAGACTGGTTCTACCGACGTGCTTTGCACACAGGTGGCTGGCGGGTGACAGTTTCTCCAACTTTCGTTGAACCGAGTGTGGCTACGCCTAGTCCTTGCGAAGGTTAAAACAGCACCAACTTGACAAACTATCGTTGTGGTTTTGATGCGTAGGTAAGAACGGTTCTTGCTAAGCCCGTAGCAGCCACGTAAAATTTGCAACAACAAAGTAGAGGACGTCTAACTTGTTTTTGCAGGGCATGTTGTGATGTGATATGGTCAAGACATGATGCTAAATTTTATTGTATGAGATGATCATGTTTTGTAACCGAGTTATCGACAACTGGCAGGAGCCATATGGTTGTTGCTTAATTGTATGCAATGTAATCGCCCTGTAATGCTTTACTTTATCACTAAGCGGTAGCGATAGTCGTAGAAGCATTAGATTGGCGAGACGACAACGATGCTACGATGGAGATCAAGGTGTCGCGCCGGTGACGATGGTGATCATGAAGGTGCTTCGGAGATGGAGATCACAAGCACAAGATGATGATGGCCATATCATATCACTTATATTGATTGCATGTGATGTTTATCTTTTATGCATCTTATCTTGCTTTGATTGACGGTAGCATTATAAGATGATCCCTCACTAAATTATCAAAGTATAAGTGTTCTCCCTGAGTATGCACCGTTGCAAAAGTTCTTCGTGCTGAGACACCATGTGATGATCGGGTGTGATAGGCTCTACGTTCAAATACAACGGGTGCAAAATAGTTGCACACACGGAATACTCAGGTTAAACTTGACGAGCCTAGCATATAACAGATATGGCCTCGGAACACGGAGACCGAAAGGTCGAGCGTGAATCATATAGTAGATATGATCAACATAGTGATGTTCACCGTTGAAACTACTCCATCTCACGTGATGATCGGACATGGTTTAGTTGATATGGATCACGTGATCACTTAGAGGATTAGAGGGATGTCTATCTAAGTGGGAGTTCTTAAGTAATATGATTAACTGAACTTAAATTTATCATGAACTTAGTACTGGTAGTATTAGCATATCTATGTTGTAGATCAATAGCTCGCATTTAGCTCCCCTGTTTTATTTTTTGATATGTTCCTAGAGAAAACTAAGTTGAAAGATGTTAGTTGCAATGATGCGGATTGGATCTATGATCAGAGGTTTATCCTCATTGCTGCACAGAAGAATTATGTCCTTGATGCACCGCTAGGTGACAAACCTATAGCAGGAGCAGATGTTATATATGATGACTACTTGATAGTTTAGTGCACCATGCTTAAACGGCTTAGAATCGGGACTACAAAGACATTTTAAACATCATGGACCATATGAGATGTTCCAGGAGTTAAAGTTAATATTTCAAGCAAATACCCGAGTTGAGAGATATGAAGTCTCCAACAAGTTCTATAGCTAAAAGATGGAGGAGAATAGCTCAAGAAGTGAGCATGTGCTCAGATTGTCCGGGTACTACAATCGCTTGAATCAAGTGGGAGTTAATCTTCCAGATAAAATAGTGATTGACAGAATTCTCTAGTCACCATCACCAAGTTAGTAGAACTTTGTGATGAACTATAATATGCAAGGGATAACGGAAACGAGTCCCAAGCTCTTCGTGATGCTGAAATCAACGAAGGTAGAAATCAAGAAAAGCATCAAGTGTTGATGGTAAACAAAACCACTAGTTTCAAGTAAAGGGACAAAGGGAAGAAAGGGGAACTTCAAGAAGAACGGCAAGCAAGTTGTTGCTCAAGTGAAAAAACCCAAGTTTGGACCTAAGCCTGAAACTGAGTGCTTCTACTGCAAAGGGACTGGTCACTGGAAGCGGAACTACCCCAAGTAATTAGTGGATAAGAAGGATGGCAAAGTGAACATAGGTATATTTGATATACATGTTATTGATGTGTACTTTACTAGTGTTTATAGCAACCCCTCAATATTTGATACTAGTTCAGCTGCTAAGAATAGTAACTCGAAACAGGAGTTGCAGAATGAACAGGGACTAGTTAAGGGTGAAGTGACGATGTGTATTGGAAATGGTTCCAAGATTGATATGATCATCATCGCGCACTCCTTATACTTTCGAGATTAGTGTTAAACCTAAAGTAAATGTTATTTAGTGTTTGCGTTGAGCATGAATATGGTTGGATCATGTTTATTGCAATATGGTAAGTTAGAGAATAATTGTTGTTCTGTTTACATGAATAAAACCTTCTATGGTCATACACCCAACGAAAATGGTTTGTTGGATCTCGATCGTAATGATACACATATTCATAATTTTGAAGCCAAAAGATGCAAAGTTAATAATGATAGTGCAACTTATTTGTGGCACTGCCGTTTAGGTCATATTGGTGTAAAGCGCATGATGAAAATCCATGCTGATGGACTTTTGGAATCACTTGATTATGAATCAGTTGATGCTTGTGGACCATGCCTCATGGGCAAAGATGAGTAAGACTTCGTTCTCTAGAACAATGGAGCGAGCAACTGACTTATTGGATATAATACATACTGATGTATGAGGTTCGGTGAGTGTTGAGGCTCGCGGCGGGTATCGTTATTTTTATGACCTTCACAGATGATTTGAGCAGATATGGGTATATCTACTTGAAGAAACGTAAGTCTGAAACATTTGAAAAGTTCAAAGAATTTTAGAGTGAAGTCGAAAATCATCGTAACAAGAAAATAAAGTTTCTACGATCTGATCGCAGAGGCGAATATTTGAGTTACGAGTTTGGCCTTCAATTAAAACAATGTGGAATAGTTTCACAAAACTCAAGCCACCTGGAACACCACAGCGTAATGGTGTGTCCGAATGTCATAATCGTACTTTACTAGATATGGTGCGATCTATGATGTCTCTTACTGATTTACCGCTATCATTTTTGGGTTATGCTTTAGAGACGGCTGTATTCACATTAAATAGGGCAGCATCAAAATCCGTTGAGACGACGCCTTATGAACTGTGGTTTGGCAAGAAACCAAAGTTGTCATTTCTTAAAGTTTGGGGCTGCGATGCTTATGTGAAAAAGCTTCAACCTGATAAGCTCGAACCCAAATCGGAGAAATGTGTCTTCATAGGATACCCATAGGAGACTGTTGGGTACACCTTCTATCACAGATCCGAAGGCAAGACATTCGTTGCTAAGAATGGATCCTTTCTAGAGAAGGAGTTTCTCTCGAAAGAAGTGAGTGGGAGGAAAGTAGAATTTGATGAGGTAACTGTACCTGCTCCCTTATTGGAAAATAGTTCATCACAGAAATCTGTTTCTATGAATCCTACACCAATTAGTGAGGAAGCTAATGATGATTATCATGTAACTTCAGATCAAGTTACTACCGAACCTCGTAGGTCAACCAGAGTGAGATCCGCACTAGAGTGGTACGGTAATCCTGTTCTGGAGATCATGTTAATTGACCATGACGAACCTACGAACTATGAGGAAGCGATGATGAGTCCAGATTCCGCGAAATGGCTTGAGGCCATGAAATATGAGATGGGATCCATGTATGAGAACAAAGTGTGGACATTGGATGACTTGCCCGTTGACCGCAAGACATAGAAAATAAATGGATCTTCAAGAGGAAGACGGACGCTGATAGTAGTGTTACTATCTATAAAGCTATACTTGTCGAAAAAGGTTTTGACAAAGTTCAAGGTGTTGACTACGTTGAGATTTTCTCACTCGTATCGATGCTTAAAGTCTGTCCGAATCATGTTAGCGATTGCCGCATTTTATGAAATTTGGCAAATGGATAACAAAACTTCAATCCTTAATGAATTTATTTAAGAAGAGTTGTATATGATGCAACCAGAAGGTTTTGTCAATCCTAAAGGTGTTAACAAAATATGCAAGCTCCAGCGATCCATCTATGGACTGGTGCAAGCATCTTGGAGTTGGAATATATGCTTTGGTAAGTTGATCAAAGCATATTGTTTTATACAGACTTGCGGTGAAGCCTGTATTTACAAGAAAGTGAGTGAGAGCACTATAGCATTTCTGATAAGTATATGTGAATGACATATTGTTGATCGGAGATAATGTAGAATTATTCTGCAAAGCATAAAGGAACGTTTGAAAGGAGTTTTTCAAAGAAAGACCTCGGTGAAACTGCTTACATATTGAGCATCAAGATCTATAGATATAGATCAAGACGCTTGATAAGTTTTTCAATGAGTACATACCTTGACAAGATTTTGAAGTAGTTCAAAATGGTACAGTCAAAGAAGGAGTTCTTGCCTGTGTTACAAGGTGTGAAGTTGAGTAAAGACTCAAAACCCGACCACGGCAGAAGATAGAGAGAGAATGAAAGTCATTCCCTATGCCTCAGCCATAGGTTCTATAAAGTATGCCATGCTATGTACCAGACCTATTGTATACCCTACCCTGAGTTTGGCAAGGGAGTACAATAGTGATCTAGGAGTAGATCACTAGACATTGGTCAAAATTATCCTTAGTGGAGTAAGGATATGTTTCTCGATTATGGAGGTGACAAAAGGTTCATCGTAAAGGGTTATGTCGATGCAAGTTTTGACACTGATCCAGATGACTCTAAGTCTCAATCTGGATACATATTGAAAGTGGGAGCAATTAGCTAGAGTAGCTCCGTGCAGAGCATTGTTGACATAGAAATTTGCAAAATACATACGGATCTGAATGTTGCAGACCCGTTGACTAAACTTCTCTCACAAGCAAAACATGATCACACCTTAGTACTCTTTGGGTGTTAATCACATAGCGATGTGAACTAGATTATTGACTCTAGTAAACCCTTTGGGTGTTGGTCACATGACGATGTGAACTATGGGTGTTAATCACATGGTGATGTGAACTATTGATGTTAAATCACATGGCGATGTGATCTAGATTATTGACTCTAGTGCAAGTGGGAGACTGGAGGAAATATGCCCTGGAGGCAATAATAAAGTTATTATTTATTTCCTTATTTCATGATAAATGTTTATTATTCATGCTAGGATTGTATTAACTGGAAACATAATACATGTGTGAATACATAGACAAACGGAGTGTCACTAGTATGCCTCTACTTGACTAGCTCGTTGATCAAAGATGGTTAAGTTTCCTAACCATAGACATGAGTTGTCATTTGATTAACGGGATCACATCATTAGGAGAATGATGTGATTGACTTGACCCATTCCATTAGCTTAGCACTTGATCGTTTAGTTTGTTGCTATTGCTTTCTTCATGACTTATACATGTTCCTATGACTATGAGATTATGCAACTCCCGTTTACCGGAGGAACACTTTGTGTGCCACCAAACATCACAACGTAACTTGGTGATTATAAAGGTGCTCTACAGGTGTCTCCAAAGGTACTTGTTGGGTTGGCGTATTTCGAGATTAGGATTTGTCACTCCGATTGTCAGAGAGGTATCTCTGGGCCCACTCGGTAATGCACATCACTATAAGCCTTGCAAGCATTGCAACTAATGAGTTAGTTGCGGGATGATGTATTACAGAACGAGTAAAGAGACTTGTCGGTAATGAGATTGAACTAGGTATTGAGATACCAACGATCGAATCTCGGGCAAGTAACATACCGATGACAAAGGGAACAACGTATGTTGTTATGTGGTCTGACCGATAAAGATCTTTGTAGAATATGTAGGAGCCAATATGGGCATCCAGGTCCCGCTATTGGTTATTGACCAGAGAGGTGCCTCGGTCATGTCTACATAGTTCTCGAACCCGTAGGGTCCGCACGCTTAACGTTCGTTGACGATATAGTATTATATGAGTTATGTATGTTGGTGACCGAATGTTGTTCGGAGTCCCGGATGAGATCACGGACATGACGAGGAGCTCCGGAATGGTCCGGAGGTAAAGATTCACATATTGGATGATATGGTTTGGACAAGGGGTCAGGCCCATGGGGCTATAAGTCAGTGCAAAAGGAGTTTTGCGGAGGCCAGGGGGCCAAACGCCGGAGACCCTGGCGTCTGGCCCTAGACCAGACGCCGAGGCCCATGGCATCTGGGCCAGACGCCAAGGATTGTGGCGTTTGGTCCTGGAGTCCGTGTGGGACTCTTACCTTTCGGACAAAACCGACTTTGAGAAGGCTTTTGCTCCAAGTTTCGACCCGAGGGCTCAATATATAAATAGAGGGGCAGGGCTAGCACCAAAGAGACATCAAGAAACACCAAGCCGTGTGCCGGCAACCCCGTCCCCTCTAGTTTGTCCTCTGTCATAGTTTTCGTAGTGCTTAGGTGAAGCCCTGCGGAGATTGTTCTTCACCAACACCGTCACCACGCCGTCGTGCTGCCGGAACTCATCTACTACTTCGCCCCTCTTGCTGGATCGAGAAGGCGAGGACGTCACCGAGCCGAACGTGTGCAGAACTTGGAGGTGCCGTGCTTTCGGTACTTGGATCGGTCGGATCATGAAGACGTTCGACTACATCAACCGCGTTGATATAACGCTTCCGCGAACGGTCTACGAGGGTACGTAGACAACACTCTCCCCTCTCGTTGCTATGCATCACCATGATCCTGCGTGTGCGTAGGAATTTTTTAAAATTATTACGTTCCCCAACAACGGCATGCCGAACAGCATCATCACTGACAATGGCACCAACTTCGCCAAGGGCGCGCTCAAACAATACTGCTCCGTCTCCAGCATCCGCCTCGACCTGGCCTCTGTTGCGCATCCGCAGTCCAACGGGCAGGTCGAGCGGGCCAATGGACTCATCTTGTCCGGTGTCAAGCTGCGACTCGTCGAGCCACTCATCCGCTCACCCGGCAGCTGGCTTGACGAGTTGCCAGCCATTCTCTGGAGTCTATGCACCACGCCGAATCGGTCGACCGGGTTCACCCCGTTCTTCCTCGTCTACGAAGCCGAAGCCGTCATCCCGACCAACGTCGAGTTCGACTCGCCGCGCGTCGCGATGTACACCGAAGCCGAAGTCAGAGAAGCCCGCAAAGATGGCGTCGACCTGCTCGAAGAAGCACGCCTCCTGGCACTCAGTCGCTCAGTCATCTACCAGCAAGGCCTGAGACACTACCACAGCAAGAAGATCAAGCCCCTTGCGTTCCGCGAGGGCGACCTTGTCCTTCGACTCGTCCAGGAGCAGGCAGGCCAGCACAAGCTGTCCGCTCCATGGGAGGGCCCATTCATCGTGAGCAGGGCCTTGCGCGGCCGCAACGCCTACTACCTCATCGATGCACGCAAATCAAGGAAGCGGAAGAAGGACACCGCCGGTGAAGAAACGACCCGACCGTGGAACGTGGAACTCCTCCGCCCGTTTTACAGTTAGCCGCACGAGCGTATGTATCATCGCCTTTTGTAAACGCATGAAACTACAGGGTCCTCGAACAAGACTCGGGAGCTGCCTTTTGTCGACCAATTTATTGTTTCCTATTTTCTTGCATCACTATACCACTTAACCCGGCCACCGGTCCGACTCGCTCGACCCGGGGGCTCGGTGGCTGGCCGGCTCGGTCGCCGCCCCGCCGCCTTACGTGGTGATTCCTGATAAAGTTAGGATGTCGCGGTCCCCCACTTCGCCCTAAAGCCACAGATCCAGCTTTGGCTGTCAGCTGGCAAGCACAACGGGCCAAAGCTCCTTTACGCTTCATACACCAAGTCAAAGACTGCCGGGTCGATCAACCCGGCTAACCATTCATAAAATGAACAGTCGCACGACCGGTTGCTTGCCAACCGGCTT
The DNA here is from genome assembly GCF_056163025.1 of Triticum urartu. Taxonomy (NCBI): domain Eukaryota; kingdom Viridiplantae; phylum Streptophyta; class Magnoliopsida; order Poales; family Poaceae; genus Triticum; species Triticum urartu. The sequence goes on along the minus strand of NC_141876.1, from coordinate 493,443,387 downwards.
CGCCGGATTGCCGCCAACCGGCCCAGTGGGTGTTTCGCTCGCGCTCAACGTTTCGAGGGACCCAAGTCCTACGCGCTCCTCTCAAAGAACCGAACTCTTTGTCACGGACCAGAGCCTCGGCCGTCTGACTCGCGGGGGGGGGGAGGTTTGAGAAAGGAAAAACGCATGAAATCGGTCCAAAAAAACGGAAGGCAAAAAGCAAAAGCACCCACGACATCTACACAAGTATTTACGAAAAGGCCCACGGCCCGAGTTCATTACACCCTAAAACCCCCAGTGGGTGGGTGGACCTGCTATTTAACAAATTATTACACAAAGTGTCTCAGGCATCTCCAGCGCCGCGTCATGACATCGATGTCTCTCCCCTGGCGGCCTCCGGATCCAGCGAGGCGCCGGTGTCCTCCTCAGCACCCGCGTCGCGGTAGACGCCCGTCTCCTCCGAGCTCCCCTCTGGATCATGGAGGAGCAAGCCGTAGTCTTCACCGTCCACGGCCCTGCCATCTTCCGTCCACTCCGGATGGAACTCATCGTGGAAGGCGAACTCGGTGATGTAGCTGGCTCGGGAGGCGATCCGGCCGGCTTGCTCCTGCAAGTGTTGCTCCGAACCGGCCCGCTGGCCCATCAACGCGTCGAGCTGTAGGTCCGAATGCCAGGACAACGCGAACCAGAGCGCCATCTCAGCACCAGCACGAGTGGCAGAGACGCGCCACTCGCCAAGCCGGTCCGGCCCCATCTCAAACCAACGCGCCAGGCACGAGAAGCTGCTCGGTTGGACGGAGTCCGGTCATAGGGCCGCCGTCATTGCGGTGCCGGCCTGGGACAGCCGCCCCAACTGTGTTCCCAGGACCTGCAGTCGGGCCTCAGCGGCGGCGATGATCTCTGGGAAGGTCCAGGCCACCCGCGGATCCGTCCCGGACCCAACGACGTCGGTCGGGTAGCGCTGATGGCGGACGGCTTCCTTCACCAGCTGCTGCGTCTCCGAGAAGGCCCCTGCCTCAAAGGAAGAAGCAAGTTAGAAGAAGACACAACAAGGAATAAAGACTGGATCCCGACCCGGCGAACGACAAGAAAAATCACTTACTGGAGAAGGACTCTTCCAGGTGCTGTGCCTCAAGCAACGTACCACGCCGCTCCTGTTCGATGGCGCGATCGCACTCCTTGAGCGCCTTCTCCAGATCGGCCGCCTTGGCAAGGGCCGCCTTCAGCTCGGCGTCCTTGTCTTCGGCCGCCTTATCGGCCGCCTCGCGGCGACGGGCCCCGTCCTGGCGGGCCCCCTCAGCCGTGGTGACCTGCGCCCGCGGGCGATCCGCCTCGGCCTGGAGCCGGCCCTTGTCGTCGGCCAGCTGGCCGCGCTGCTGGTCCGCCTCCACCAGGGCCTGCTGCGCCTCTGCCACCTTGGCGGCTTCTGCCTTAAGGTGTTCCAACTCGGCCTCGAGGCGGCTCTTGTGACCCGCCAGCTGCTCATGCAGCCGGTTGGCCTCGTCAAGAGACCGCCGAGTCGCGGTCGCCTCCGCCCTCGCCTGCGCCGCCTCGACGCCAAGACGGCCGGTGTCGGCAATGAGCCGGTCGTAGTGATGACCGGCCCGGAGCAGACGAGTCCGGCAGGACAGCACCTCGGCCGCGAAAAAGAAGGACTCAGCAGAAGAAAAAAGCAAGATTTAAGATTTGGCTCAACTGTTACACAGTTGGCCTGAATCTCGGGGGCTACACCCAGTGAGTGCGCTAGCGCCCCCCACTAGAAAAGAGCACAAGAATACCTGCGGCGACGCGGAGCTCCTCCTCCTTGGCGGCAAGCTGCTCCTTGAGCTCCCGGTGCTTGCCCAGGAGACGATTGTAGGCGGCGACCCGGCAAGCGTCGAGATGCTGAAGAAAGCAGAAGTCAGAATAAGGCCAACACTCTAAAGATTCGACCCAACTACTACGTAGTTGGCCCGAACCTCGGGGGCTACACACAGTGGGTGCGCTGGCGCGCCCCCACAAAGAAGAAATTACAAGAAAACTTACCAGAACGGCGCACTCCAGGTCGCGCGTCCGCTCCACCTCGGCCTGGGCGAAGGCCTCAGGCCATTTCCGTCCGGCCTCGCACGCGGCGACTGACGGCGTCCAGCGCTGCCTCCTCCTGGGTCTGAGGCCCGAAGACAACGGCGCTCCCGCTCCGCGCCGGCTGCGGCACGGCAGCTCGGCGCCCTCCCTGCCGGGGCACCAAGGCGTACTCCCCGCTGGCCCGCTCGCGACGCGGCCAGCACCTCCTCCGACGCCCCTCCCGGCGCCGACGACGACCCGGACGCCGGGACGCCCTGCGTCACCGTCTCCGGCCCAGCTGCCGGGGCGGCCTCCGGCACCGCCGCCCACGGTGCCTCCTCCAAAACCGGCGGCGCCTCCAACACCGCCACCCGCAGTGTCTCTTCCAAAATGGTGCCGCCTCCACCACCATCAGCCCCCGTTCGCCCGACCACGTCGGCCCGCGGCGGGGAGTCATCCGCCACCTCCACGACCGCCCGGTCGGCGATCACCATCGCAGCCCGGCCTCCACGGCTGCGCTACCTCGCCAGCGACGGCTCAAAGACTGTTGCCGCCACCACCGTGCCCTCCGGCATCTCACGCCAGGTCGGCTCCGCGCCGCCTCGCGCCCATGCCGCCGCCGCGTCGGTCCAAGCATGGACCGATGCCGCCTTCAGCTCCGCCTCGGCCCGGTTCCTGTCCCGTCAGGCCATGGCTTCGGCGTCATTCGGATCTAGGCCAAGGTCCGAGTCGGCCTGTTCCTCCACCTCGGCCTAGTCGGCGAGGTCGGACCGGCTCCTGCGGAACTCGGCCCCTTCGGCGGCCGCAGCTTCTGCCGCCGCCCACGCCAGCGCGATTGGCGACCTGAAGAAGAAGACAGAATAAGCAGAAAAGAAACAAGACTAGCTCAAGGAAAAAATCGGAGCGCGAACAAGAGATGAAGCCTACCCCGCCAAGACCGGGACCAGGGTTGGCCTCCCGTCCCTGCCGTCGCGCTTCCTCTTGGTCGGCCTCCCGGCCCTGGCCGGGTCCGTCGTATGCTTCGGGGCATGGGGTCGCAGTGCAACGCTGTCTTTCCCATGCGGGTGGCTCGACGCCATCCCATGCGAGGACCCGGCTCCGCCCGCGTCGCCGCCTCCCTCGCTCAATGCCACTACACCAACAACTGGCGTCAGCATCGGCCGTTTCGTGCCGCGGTCAGCAATTCAAGACACATGAAGAAAAACACGAGACTTGCCTGCGCGACGCCCAGCGCTGGCGTCGGGCTCGGCTTCATCCTCCCCGCCATGAGCCGTGGGCTCCTCTGGCGCCACCAGCGCCACCTGCGACAGGGCCCGGGCGTAAGGATGGCGAATCACATTCAGAAGTACCACCCGCGTCGCGTCAGGACGGATGAAAAGGTGTGCGGCAGCAAAGTAAGAAGGCCAGACACTCACCTGCGGCGCCGGGTTCGACTGGTTGTACGGCGCCTTGCCGAACCGCCAGTCCTCCCCAAGGTTGGCCTTGGAGATGCCATTCACGTCGCGCGCAATCTGCTCCACGGACAGCCGTGTCGCCCCCATGCGGTTGGGGTCTTGAAGGCCGACCATTTCGCCGATGAGGCAGGAGCGCGCCTGAAGTGGAAGGACCCGGCACCTGACGAATGCGGCGAGGAGGTCGGTGCCGGTGAGCCCCTCCTGCACCTCATCACCGTCACCCTCTCGCAGAGATTGATGATCTCCTGCGACGGGCGCCTGGGCGAGTGGCCCCAGTTCATCTTCGCCCGCGGCGGCACGATGGTGAAGGCCGGAAGATTGATGCGATCCGCGCCATGGTTGTGGATGTAGAAGGAGTTCTGCCACTTCTTGGCAGAATCCTCCAGCGGGATCTTGGGGAAATCCGCCCCCGACCATTTCGAGATGACGGTGGCGCCGCAATCGGCGAACTCCCCGGCCGACGGGCCCTGCTGCTTCAAGGAGAAGAAGCGCGCCAGAGGTCGATCGAAGGCTCGACCCCCAGGTACCCCTCGCAAAGGGTGACGAAGCCGGAGAGCTGGACGATGGCGCCGGCGCCAAGATGATGCGGCTGGAGCCCGAAGAACTCCAAGAACGCGCGGAAGAAGGAGCTCACCGGCAGCCCGAACCCGCACTCGAAGTGCGTGAGGAAGACCACGCGTTCCTGCCCCTCAGGCCGAGGCCTCTGCTCGCCGCGCGGCAGGAGGACGCCGACGTCCGTCTCCCGTGGCAGGCGTCGCGTCACCCGGAGTTGGGTGATGTCCTCAGAGGTGACATTCGAAACCATCCAGGAGCCCGATGGCAGCGACATGATCGAAGGAAGAAGAAGGAAGACGGGGAGAGGGAGTTCTGCTCGAAGCAGCGGGCGCCGTAGTACGTCAGTTGGAAAGAGCGGAGCGAGAGCAAAGGGACGGGAGGGCGCGAGCGAGAATAATGTCCGCCGCCCCCTGCCCCCCAATTTATAACCCTCGGTTTGAACGTGGGGAAGTGGGATCGTCTGCACACGCCCGTTCCACTACCCCGCATTAAGTGCGCACGTACACGTGCAGTAACTGCCCGGGGAAGAGCAACCAGCCCCCGGACGCCGCAATAAATCCGCGCGCTTGGGCCGAGGGCGCGCGGCGGTGGGCCCCAACCCGTCGCCCGGTCCCGTCACACGCGTGGCCTGTCAGGCCCCTCCGACTTCTGGGCACCACGTGGCACCCGCGCGAAGCCCGAGGGATTGCCCCGAGATTCAGCGGACTTCTCGGTTCCCGACACGGCCGGGATGCCACGATCCGGTTTCCGAGAAAGCCGGCACACAGTGGGTGTTGCCGGACCCGGCGTTCGCAGGATCCACCTTGCTGAAGGGGGAAACTACGAAGGCCCACTCATCCGAAGACGGCGGACCTTCACAGCTTCGGGGACTACTGTCAGGGGGATGGACCCCGGGCAGGCAACGGAACCCGGATCCTCCTCAAAAAACAACGGGGTTGGCACTGCCCCTCAATACCGGCACGCGCTTGGCCGGGTCGCTCGACCCGGCCAAGCCCCCAAGCCGGCCAGACAAGCCGACTCGGCAAGACGCGTCGACTCGGCCCCAACAACTAGCACAAGACAGCCGAACCCGGCACAACCAAAGCCTCCTCAACAAGCCAACACCACCCGTGACGTGCTACGCAATCCAGCCACGGGTCAACTCCTGTCCCATCTAGGCCGTATGATGGGACGAGACTTCAATCAACGATGACCGAGTTAACAGTGCCCCGCCCATGCCTCTGGTCAGCAGGAACGTGGCAACAGTGCCCCTCACCTACCCGCTGATCAGGGTTGGCGTGGCTACAGTACCCCCGCCTTCACCGCTGATGACAGCAAGCGGCAACCTAACAGAGAGCACTGTACACGATTCGACTCGGCCATGCCCTGACGATCGACAAGACGATGCACAGTCCCCCTAGGCATGCGGGGGCCGCACCTAGGGGAACCCGGTGAATCACAAGCCCTCAGCGGGACCCAGCCCGGGTTCCCGGGCACCGACAATACGGACCCACCAACTTGTAACATTACCATTGTACCCCCGGGGGTTGGACTATAAAACCCCCCGGGAGCCCGCGATCGTGAGACAACAGAACAAGAGAGAAAGAAGAAGACACATATGAGAGAAAGGCAAGCAGGGGAGAAAGCAAAAGACACATACGAGAGAAAAGCAAGCAAGCATAGGACTAGCCACAAAACAACGACACCGGAGAGAAGGAGCAGCCCAAGCCTTGGCCAGCTTCCTTCCTCCTGCATACAGCTCCAGGAGCAACATTGTACTATCGATCATCCAACTACACTCGGCAGGACTAGGGGTATTATCTCTCCAGAGAGCCCCGAACCTGGGTATGTCCGGCGTCCCGCGCCCGCTCATGCCAACCTCGCCTCTGGAGCCCACCAGCGCCCTCGAGCCTCCTCCTCTCTTTAGCCATCCCTTGGCATCTGCCGTGCGCCCACCACGACACTACCGCCAGTGCCCCTAGCGGTAAGGTACTTATGCACGTCAGCACGCGATGACGGCCGCCGTCCCCTCCGTCACACCCTATCGCCAAGGACGCTGGCGGTAGGCTGTCTAACCCTACCGCCAGACGCACTGGCGGTAGCAAAAGGGTCAAATCCCGAAAATATTTCAAACCGGGGTCAGATTTTGATTTTGTTTGGCAAGAAGGTCAAAACATGAAATTTAGCCTTCCGTGAGCCGTGAGCGCCGATGCACATTGAGATTTTTGCCATCAGCACGATGATGCTGCTATAAGCTAGTACAATGTGTACGCAGAACTCTTCGATAAAAATATGTCAAATTCGTGCGAGAATTGAAAATGAGATAGTACGACGACCAGAGATAATAAGGCCAACTGATAATAAGGCCAACTCCACCGCACGACCCCAAACGGACGTCCGGATTGGCCGGATTCTGTCCGTTTGGGGCGCCGATGGGTTCGCCCGTGTCCCGCTTTGTCAGATGGGTCGTGCGTGCGCGCACCGCGCGGCCGCACCCCAAATCGTGTCTGGGGTGGACGTGAATAAAAAAATATAAAAACTGAAATGAATAACTAAAAAGGTAAATAAACACATTTAAAAAACATAAAACATATATAGGGGTCGGCCACAAAACGGTCCAGTTTCCACGGCCACTTAAAAGGCCCAGTTTCATAATTAACATATAAAAACAAAAAAAACTCCTCCCGCGCGCTCCTGCCGCGCCCGTTGGTGCCGTGGCCATCGCCGTCTTCACTGGCCGCCGCTGTCGTCGTCGTCGCTGACGAGGTCGACGTAGGCCGGTGGCGTCCACAGGTGGGCTGGACGGCCGGAGGTGCCTGCACCACCTCCTCCTGTGGCGACGCCTCCCGCTCCGGTGAGCGCGGCGGAGTGGGGCACAAGTTCACGCCCACGCCGGCGGCCATCTCCGGAGCAGTGCAGGACCAGCCCCACCCCTGGCCCAGCAGCTGCTGGAACGCGGCCGGCGGGTCCTCCTCCATCGCCTCCTCCGTGACGGCCGCCATCTGCAACTCCGGGAAGGCGACGTCCCCGGCGGCAGAGAGCGCCATGGCCTCCTCCAGGCCGTTGCACTGCCGCTCGTCGTGCGTGTTCATGGAGTCGTCCATGACACGCTGCAGGAGACGGGCCTCCTCCTCCGCTGTCATGCGAGGAGGTGGAGGGGGTGACGGAGACGGCGAAGGCGACGGCGTGGGCGTCAGGCCGCGCACCCGCGTACGCCCGCGCGCCTCTGCACGTGTCCTCCGCGGCCCCGACACGGTGCCGACGAAGTAGGACGTGCGCCGTGTGTCGTGCTCGTCCTGGAGCCATGTGTCCCACAGCGGGGAGTCGGGGGCATACCTGTCGTCGTAGTACAGGTCGTCGGGGAGGAGGCGGCGGCGGCGCGCGATCTCATCGCACCGGGCACGGCCGGTCGGCGGCACTGGCGGGATGGGGACCCGGTCCGCGGAGAGGTGCCATCCGTTGGGGAGGTGGGCGTCGCTCCACCGGACCGGCGTCCTCGTCTCCCAGTACCTCCGGCACACGTCCGCGCAGATGTACTGCCGGCCGCGGTAGCCGGCGGGCCTGGGGGCAATGGTGAAGGCGGCCAGTGCGGGGGCTCGATGGGAGAAGCGCGGCAGTGACGCGGGGGCTCGACGGGAGGAGCGCGACGGTTACGCGTTCTGCTCCTCCTTCACGAATCCGCGGCGGCGGCCCGAGGAGGAGCCGGCCTCGCGGTCGTGCTTCCCCTTGCGGCCGTAGTTCCAAAGGCCCATGGCTGCGGCCGGCCGGCGAGTTCGAGGACGGGGAGTGGCTAGGGTTTCTAGGGTGTCGGCTTTCGAGGGGGCAGAGAGGGGCCGGAATGGGAAGTGAGGATGACGACCGGTCCACGGGTCCCATTTAGAAAGGACGGCGACCTTCCACTGGGCCGATGACAGATGGGGCCGGCCGCCCGTGCGCATTGATGTTGACGGGTGGAAGGTAGGTGGCCGCTCCGCCACGCGGCCAGACGCGGACGAGCGGCGCGTCCGTTCGGTGTCCGCGGCGACCCAAACCCGGCGCAAGTTTGCGCTCGAAATGGGTCGGCCCGGACACAAAACGGACTAGATGGGTCCGGGCCGTCGCGCGCTGAGCCGTCTCGCTTGTCCATTTTACGCCAAACGGACGGGGTGGACAGGATAGAGTGGCGCGGTGGAGTTGGCCTAATGAACATCATCGTGCAATGCCAACGGTACCGAGACCAGTTTGACGATGGCCACACCGTCACGCCTTGTAGCATGGGCACAGACAGTGCGCTGTCCAAACAAGAAAAAAAATGCACACAGCAGCAGCATGTACAGTAGCTCCAACCTTTCCTTCAAGAGCTAGCTACAAAGCGTGCTGTTGATGACACCCCCCATCAGCAGCAGCAGCAGGGTTGTGCGAGAGAGCGGAGACAGACGGACGGACGGATGGATGGCCTGACGTAGTGGCGTCCGCTGCGCGGGCACAGTGGCGAACCGTACACGCCTCCGTCGTCAGACGTGAGATGCCCGGACGCATGCCGGCATGGGCGACAGAGGGAGAGCTCGCCCGCTGCTCAGGCCTGCCCGGTCAGCCCGGCTCATCCCGTGTCAGCAGCGCGTGGGGCGTGCGCTGCCGCTCCCCTCGTCATTCGCGCCGGCCGGCGTCAGAGGTCCGGGAGTCACGCGCGCAGACGCAGCGGCGTGGCGGTCCAGTCCGGTCTAGCGGTGGCTTGTTTGACTGGCGGGTCAATAGGCCTCGCTCTGACCGGCGCTCCGGTTCGCTTGGCCGCTGGGTCGCCGGTCCCGTCGCACCGTTTGTCCCCCCCCCCCGCCGACGCGACGTGGCCGTGGAAAAAAGGGGCGAGGTTCAGCCGCGGGGGAAGGGGCTCCATTGCTCCAAGGTCCAAGCTGAGGCGTCACACGCACGGAGGGTACCTCGTGCCCTCGGCCGGTCCCGGTGCCGGCGCGATCGAGGTGGGGTCCCGACACCGAGGCATCTGCGGGTTTACTGTACTGCGGTCAACGGAACTGCGGGGGCCTGGTGCAGCGGACTGTAGCTGATCCTATCCTCGTCCTGTAGGATTGCGGCCCCCGTTGCTCCCACGTCCGGAAATACGTTAGTAGTACATGTCTGTGCGGCGACGCTAGTATTTCGACGTTTTATTTATGTCTCGGCGTACGTACCACAGAACCATGATGTTTTCTCCTTGACAGGGAAAGCTCAGTGAAAACACTTCATGCACCGCTCAACTGATGGCTTCAAAGGTTAGGGCATCTCCAATGCTATCCTCAGAAACAAACACGCTATCCTAGAAAACGAACACGCTGTATGTCTGTGGATTAGTGTCCCAACGCCGTCTGCGGACATTATATTAGAGCAGGTCATCCAACCTTATTCCGCAATTATCCGTCTATATTAACTTTTCAAAAATAAACTATAATTTAGTACTTCCTAATGTAGATGTTTTTTAACACTAGACGCTAGTGTTAAAAAACGTCTTACATTATGAGATAAAGGTAGTAGCTTTTTGTTTGACGGAAGGCCATTAATCAGGGCACATTTGTAGCTTCCGCCAAATCTAGTCGTCAAATGGCTTTCGCCAGATGAAAAGCCAAACGAAGCATTTGAACAAAAATGAGAAAAAAGTGAAACAAAGCTATTAGTCACTTTCGTTGTTCATCAAACATGCTATCCGTCAAATGCCAAACATGCTAATCACCTCCCGCCAAATCCAAATAGCAGCGCAACAACAGTCTTCCACCATCTGAGAAAGGTATGTGATGCCTTTTGATTGACCAGACTCCCGCAAACCTTCCAAAAGTTTGCTTCCGGTTTGCGGGAGTTTGGACATGCGGACTGGTAAGCAAACAAGTAGGGGTCCTCTAGGATTGAATAAGTGTCTAGAGTAGGGTAAATAGACAACTAACACAAGCCAATGATCAATTTTAACATTTTTTACATTTGAGCAGATTTTGGCACAAGCTAGATAGCAACAAGTACACACTATAAATGCATTTTTGGAGTATTGGGAGCGGAAAGTAAAGATCATGCACGTGCAATTTGGGACGTATAGTTTTTGCATCCGAGCTCATATGATCCCTTATGAATAGTAAAATCAAAAATAGTAAAAAAAGAAAAGAAAATTCTTAAAAAAATTATAAACATTGATGAAAGTTTTCATTGCATGGAAAAAATGTGACGAAATGACATTCATGAAAATGTGGGAAAAAAATTAAAATTGATGCTTCAAAAAGACTATTGTTGGAAGCATTTTGGAGCATTGATTCTTTTGCCCGCATTTCCACGATGTCATTTTATCACAAATTTTTGCACGCAGTGGAAACTTTCATCAATGTTTATCACCAAAATAAAATTTGATTTTTGATTTTTTTATACTATGTGTTTTTGATTTTACTGTTCATGAGTGAGCATATGAGCTTGGGATCAAAAGAACACTTTAAGTAGAGTTTAGGACAATCGCAAACAATGGTTGATACGGAGGATTTTTGACCCGTGGTTCTGACGCTATCGTACGTTAATGTTGATGGAGGCTTCAGTCACAAGGATTACGACTTCAGATTCCACAGAGGAACCGAGTCCACGAAGGGCTCACACCCATGAATGGTACATGAAGAAGTAACATTGCCTATCCCACCATGGCTCACACGTACGAAGAGTCCACGAAGAAGCAACATTCTATCCCATCATGGCTTACACCCACGAAGGGGTAGCCTCAATCGGGTAGATCTTTACGAAGTAGACGATCTCCTTGCACTAACAAACTTCTTGGTTTTCTTCACACGATTTGAAGACTCCCAAGCACACCTTATCCAATCAAAGAGGCACCACCCTTCAAAAGGTAATGGATGGTGTTTGTTGATAATAAACCTCATACTCTTGTGCTTCAAAAGATAATCTCCTCAACACTTAAACACTATCTCATAGATTTTAGCTTTCTTGTAGAAGAGGATTTGGATGGAAAATAATGATATGCCTAGAAATAAAGGATCAATGGTTGGAGAGGAATCCCTTTGAAACCAGCACAAGGAGTGAGAACTCTCTCTCTCTCTGAAATATGGATGTGTAATGTGTATGCTTTGAGAGACAATGATGAAGCGGGTGGGGGTATATATAGGCATCACAGAAAATATGATTGTCGCTCACCTTTTAGCACATTTCAGTCAGACCGACTAAAACACTCGGTTGGACCGAACAATACAAAAGATTCAAAGTTCAGACATTTCTGTGACTCCTGATGAAATTGTTTGGTGGCTCCCAGTTGTAATGACCTAAGCACTTTCCACACTTTGGTGACTGAGACAGTTCGGACATTCCAAACGAATTTTAGTAGGCAACAGAAGGTTGACAAGAGCTCTTCAGTGAGGTCGAAGGGTTTAGGACATCGGCTATAACAACGTGACTCGGTGACTCCGGTGTATATGGGTTTGGTGAGTCTGAGTTGAACTTTTGGTTTGTGATATAGTGGAAATTTGGGAATTTGTCCGAGGCTTTTGGAGTTTGAGCACTTGAGCAATGAACTCAACATCTCAACATCATACCCTTTTGATAGTATTAACATATCTATGGACTCAGTGTGATCTTTGATCACTAAAATAGAAATGCAGTCTTGAGGCTTAATCCAACACTTGTCTTTAGCATATTGAGATGATGGGTTCATTTGATCATATGTAGTTTGCGTGTATGGATTTGATGCAGATATGTTCATGTGATCGCCTGACAAGGTACAATGGTAATGCAGATTCGGTGTAATGATTTTTTTCGTTTTTCCAAGCATGATTATGTGTAATGATTTGTTTTTTTTTTCAAAATCCATCATAGATCCTTAGAAATTTTGATCTTTGCAAAAGTTGTACCAAGGAGTGATGTCTTGTAAGTGTATATTATTAATTGCTCGACTGAATACCATACACGACTACTACTTGCTCTAAATCCAATACATCATTTTCTATTATCAGCAGCCGTTGTCTCACGATATAGTTCTTCAACCCGACCAACCGTAGTTCGTAGGAATCGGGGGTTTTCTTCCGTTAAACACACGGGGTAGAAATTTCTGTCGAGAGCCCCCCACAAACAAAAAAAGAAACTTCCTTCAAGAGAATTCAGGAACGACATCGCCACAATTGATTAGTTTTATGTATCTTTTGTTATTCAGCAGCATTTGTATCAAACATATTTAATATTGACGTATTCCATGTTAGTGCTAATAAAAGGGATCCCCTAAATAAAAATGAACATCTTGGCAGCTGGGTACTAAGCTCGGAGATGTTCTGCTATCTTTTCAGTTTTGTCATATCGGTTTTTATGTGACTTATACTTTATTCTTCATGATATGAATGAGACACGTATGACCATAAAAAGAAAAAGAACATCCTGGCAGCTGTTAGTTTTTTTTATATGAATGCAGTTTTTTTTTCTGTTGGTAAAATTCGGAAACTGCATTCTGGTCCGTTCTGCGGTCCTTTATAACGGACTGCTTGGGCCATGCTACTGCCTACTGGCCGCAGAGTTTATGCGTAGGAGACCCGCGTATGGCGCGGTCAGGATACAAAGCTGTCTTCCACTGGAGCAACCGCTAAACCCTTTCGAAAGAATCCCCAAATCTCGCACGCTCCAAAGGCCCGAAACCCTAGCTCTCTGCTTTCATCCCCGCCACCGTCCCCATGGCGCCAGGGCTCAAACGCCTCACCGACGTCGCGGTAGACGGCACGCCCCGCCTCGACGACGCCGCCGGCGAGGAGCTCGTGTGCGTGGAGCGCGCCGCCTCGGTCGCCCTCGGCAGCCGCGCGCCGGAGCCCCCGGGAACCCTCTTCATCACCACCAGGTAGAGAGCGAGCCGATGGATTTCGGCGCCCTCCTGCCGCACCGGCACCGCGGCCATCTCTTCCGACGCCTTACTTTTCTTGCCCGTTTGCGTTTCTGTTCCCAGGAGGGTGATTTGGCTCAGCGGGGCGGAGAAGGGCAAAGGATACGCGGTGGGCTTCCTGGACATCACGCTCCACGCAGTGTCGCGCGACCCGGAGGCGTACCCCTCGCCGTGCCTCTACACTCAGGTGATTGAGGGTACAACCGCCCTGTTTGAATTTTGTGGTGTTGGTGACTAATTTGGGAAAAACAGTTGATCAGTTGCATTTCATGTTTTAACATTTGTGGCTTGTTTGAAGTTGGGGTGTGCTTCGACCGACCTGGATCAGTCTTCTGGCCCTGATGTTCTGTTGGTATTTTTTGCCGCAGTTTGTTTTGGTGGCTGTATTGTTAGTTCCCTCAGCAGTCAGCACACAACACGCATGTCAGGGGCCTCATTTGAGCATAGAAAGATTTGTTTGCCGTTTCGTTTATATTAGTGCGTTGTAGCTTGGAGGAATAAGGAGATTTAGGTCGTGGGCAATTTAATGTGGCACATAAGTCATTTAGTGTAAGATTTGTGTCACATGCTGACATGCATTATGTTTATTTTGATATTTGATAATTATAGTGATATGTATGTAACATAAAGCATTGTTTGGCACCATTATGCCTTTGGAATGTCACTTGGTTCAGTGGGATGTTAAGCATGAGAAAATTGATTGGGCTGAATCGTGTGGTTGACCAAATTAGTTACTTAAAACGCAGCTCAGCTCATATAGTTCTGTGGTTGGAGTGGACTAAATTCAACATCACACGGTTCTTGACTCGGATTTACTCTCTGTAATATGCACATGGACCACCGAATGCAGGCTTTGTGTCTCTTCTCTTGATAGCTAGCAGTGATCAGTGCTATCTCACATTGACTTCGCTATTTGCAGCCTTTGTGTCTCTTTTCTTGATAGCTAGCAGTGACCTGTGTTATCTCTCATTGACTTTGCCATTTGCAGCCTATTTGTTAGTCCGCTGCTAGTGTCTTAGGACTTGTATCAGCCCTAGTGTTTGGATGATTGAAGTTTTAAAAAGAAAACTAGTTCTGTCTGTATGCAAAATAAATCTAGTGTTGGTAAAAACGTAAGTTTGTTACTACATTTATACTGATTTTTGGTTGGTTCTGATTTTGATCTTTGTGGTCACTGTTCAGTAGCTAGCTAGCAATAATCTCCTTTTTTAGCGCTATTAGCTCTAATGCGTAACACCCCTCTTTATATTTATAGATTGAAGCCGAAGCTGACTCTGATGAAGAGGATGGTGATTTTGACTCTGAAGCAGGTGGTGACTCACAGCTACCAAAAATCTCTGAGATGCGTATTATATTGGCAGATGCTGCCCAACGTATCCTTCTAAAATTTTCATATATTTTTGCACATTATGGCTGATGCTTTTATCTTGCAATGCCATTTTCTCTGATTTCACTGTTAACATAAAAACCAGTGGACTGATTTAGGCTGCCCTCTTTTTTTTTGCAGTAAATTCCCATTTTTCCATTGTTTACTGTAACAGTGACGCTTTGACTTTCTGTTTTTCCAGTGACTTATCCAGTTAAGCAATTAGTTGTAGAGCAGACATATGGAATTCAAATCTTTCTGTTTTTATCACTGAAGTTTGTCAGTTATGTTTTAAGTTCATTTGCATTGATGGGGAACACTGCATTCTGATTGTGTTTCCATCATTTCCTATTTTCGGGAAATCAAGTCATGGATGGAACATAGTAGTAATATGGATAAAACTATGTAGTGAACTAGTCATATAGATAAATCTCTTATATTTTTTAAAGCAGTTTGCGAGCTAATCAGTTCCTGGGTGCATTATGCAGTGCAAATTAAGAGCCCTGTTTTGCAATGGAGTGGTTTATGACAATCTCATCGGTTTTGGATTTGTTATTTTTTCCTGAATTAAGCTGCAAACTGTTATATATATGTTCTGGATAACATAAAATGCAGTGCGAATATGAGAGGAATGAGCATTGGATAACAGAGGCCCAGTTCTTTTGGCCGATTCTCCCAAAATCTGGATAATCGACCCTCCACCCAGCTTCTCTCAGAATCTTGAACTCATATTTTTTTGATAATCCTAGCTGTTTACATCCTAACTAGCTAGGATTGTGAAAAAGATATGGGTTCAAGATTCTGGGAGAAGCTGGGTGGAGGGTCGATTCTCAAGATTCTGGGGGAAACTGCCAAAAGAACCGGGCCAGAATTAGTTTCCACGGCAGCTTTTAAAATAAGCATCACCCGATATACACTAGCAAGCCCAACTAACCCTAAATCTTGGATGTTTCTTTGGATAACATCATTCAGTTGAAATCATTCGAGCAGACATACACCATTCTTGTAACTCAGTGCCATAGTGACCCGGGAGAATAACTTGTAGGCTCGACACTTTATTTAACTCCCTGTACATTTTTGCTATGAATTATAAAAGCAGCGTTCACCTTCTCGTAAAAATTCATGCTTGATATCCTTGACAGAAGTTCAGTAGATTCACTTTTTAATGCCTTCTGCCATTGTGCTGAACTGAACCCTGATCCTACTGCTGGTAAGTAATTTGAGTTGCAGTTAATACTTGAAAACTGATGTTCAGAAGAACTGTACTAAAATGTGTGTGTTCTTTCAAACTCCAGAAGAAAATGAAGACAGTGACTTGTTCCATGGTGGGGATATGACCAATGGTGGTTGGATTCATGGCGATGAAGATGAACACATGGTTGATGGTAAGTTTTCACAGTACATTTTATTTACATTTTCAGCTATTGTCTGAGCAGAGCTCTGACTTCTTACCTTTCATGCAGGAATCGACCCTGAGTTTTTTATTCCCAACCCGATAGGTCAAAATGGTGGAGATGACCTCAGTTCTTCAGTACTTGAGGTATGCTTTGACGGGATTGATGCTGTTATATTTGTAATGATCAATATCTGAGATGCGTAACCCGCGTTGACCATGGTCCGCATTACAGTGGTATATCTGAGTTTAACTCGCCGTGAAGACAATTAGTAGCATGATTTTATAGAGCTCATGTTTCATGGTTTTGAGCACGTGTGTTTAATTAGAATCACTAGATATTAGTGTAAAAAAGAAAAATCACTTTGTATTATGAAACTATAGTTAGTCGTTGATACCGGCATATTATATTGTATGATCCACTGCAACTTCTAAAATTATTACTCCCTCCGATCCATACTACTTGTCGCTCAAACGGATGTATCTAGACGTATTTCAGTGCTAGATACGTCTGTTTGAGCAACAAGTAATTTGGATTGGAGGGAGTGGCTAAAAACTTGTGCCTTGGTATGGAAGTTAAAATGCTTGCATTGCTATAGATTATTTTGTTGCATGAGTTATTTGTGGTTCAATCTAGTCCTTAACTTTGTGCAAATAAAAATATATGAATACACATTGATTTAATCAAGTAATCAAAAGATTGTGCTAAGACTATATGATATTTGTGGTGATTGATTTCCTGGCAACTTGATAGGCAATCTGGGTGAACATACCGCAACCTACTCAGAGCTTTATAAGAGTGAAGACGAGTTTAGATCTACTTTGTGCCAGTGACCGACTAATGTTGTTATTTATAACTGCAGCTTCAAATCAATGACCAGCGTTTCGAGGATGCGGATGAAGAGGAGGCCCGTGAAAATGGGCATTAGAAGCAGATATATGCTCGTTTTACTTATCATGATCCTCGTGAGGACCATGTCATTAGTTTGGTTGAAGATTGCTGTAGATGCAGCTTGGTTCGCCTCATGCTGTTGTGTCCCACACTTTCCTTTTGTCCTTTAATAGACGCTGCTATAGGATCGAGGACTCTGAGGGCAACCGTGTAGAGTTGCGTCGATGGTAACTTTTATGGGAGAAGGTCTTGCTTACTGGTCAAGAATGTAACATGTAGAGCTTGGTGGAGAATCCGATTGATGGATTTCAATAACTTTTGATCTAACAAATGGAAGGGGGAGATGGGGGAAAGTAGTAGTAACTCTTTTCGAAGGCGTTCTTCTGCCCTAATATCTGTCATGGTGGAAATGTTGTTTGTTGCTGCAGTTCGAACAGCTGAACCATGCTGACGAGTTGTCACGTATAACTCCAGTTGGCCATGAATTGTTTTTCAGCTGACGAATTGCTGCAGGACAGTTCAAGGGGAAAAAGCTTTGCTTGGAACACTGCAGTTTTTGGTTGGGGAGTTGAACAACCGTGCCAGAAAACATCAGCCGCGCCCAGGCAAGGAGCCAGACATCGAGAGCCAGGTAGGTTTTCCCTCTCGTTAGGGTTTAGGTTTTCTCCGAGGTGTTCCGCCGCCGACTGGAGTTTGGCCGTCCCTGCTGTCGCCAATTAACCTCCTCGGCTCGCCCTCGCTGCCCTTGTTGGGGGACGGGTCTGGCTTGCGAGAGAGGGGTGCTCCTAGGGTTCCCTTGTTCTCGACCCGATCTGACCCATCGGGTGAGATTTCGACATGGCGTCCGAAGAAAACCCTAGGGCTACCGGGGTCAGTGACGTAGAGAAGATGATGCAAGAGCTGGGGCTCAAGGAAGAGGATCTGGACGATGTAGTTTTCGACGAGGCTGACATCCCTGAAGACGCAGCTCGCTGGGTTGCTATCGCGAAGGTGAACTCTGTGAAAACCTACAGCCAGACTTGGTTTTTTCGCAATATGAGATCTGCCTGGGACCTTGCCCAGGAGGTCAAATTCAGGCCTTTGGAAGATAATCTGTACACTATCCAATTTTCTTGCCTGGGTGATTGGGAGAGGGTGATGCAAGAAGGGCCTTGGCACTTCAGGGGAGATGCTATCATTATCAAACCATATGATGGGGTGACGAAACCGACTACTATCAAGTTGGATACAATTGATATCTGGATCCAGATCCATGACGTCCCTGACTTGTTTGCTCACCTCATTGAACCGCTTGCTGCCAGGGTTGGAGAAGTTTTGTTTGCTGAACCTCCTTCACAGGATTTTGCTGGAAATTTCCATCGTGTTTGGGTTAGAATCGATGTGACGAAGCCTCTGAAGAATGCGGTGTCAATGGTGAGGGGAGGGAAGCGCCAGATCTATCGGGTGAATATGAGAAGCTGCCCGACTGGTGCACAGTTTGTGGGATGCTGGGCCATCTCTTCAAAGAACATGGGACAGGCTTGCATCCACACTCAGCCTTGGTGTTCAAAGACCTGAGGGCGGGCTGGTACATGAGAACTGGCAGAGGGCCTGTTGGTGGCCGAGGCCGTCACGGTGGCCGAAGAGGTGGACGCATGGGGGGACGAGGGCAGCACCCAGGCAATAACAGCTTCGACGGGGATGCTGGGGAGAACCAGACACATGATGAAGATCAGCTAGAACCGGCTCAAGATACAGACATGGAGGAGGCCTCCCGTAAAAGGGCCAGTGGAACAGGGCAAGCCAGCAACGCTCCAGCTACCAATCATGGGTCTGACTTGGGACCTGATCAGCTCGCCTTAGTGCCTGCGGGGAGCAGCTCAGTGATCAGCCCACCCCCGAAAAGAGATCCCAAATGAACAAGATTGGTGACCACTGGTCAGGAAGGTTTCAATATTTCTGTTAAGAAGTTGGCGGACTCCCTAGAGGAGGACCGCCGGGCCCAATGAGTGCCTTTTGTTGGAACTGTCGTGGAGTGGGTAAACCTGCGACAGTTCGAGAGATTCGCGAGTTCGCGATGAAGTTTACCCCTACCGTGCTATGCATTGTTGAAACACAGTTAAGTGGTGCACGTGTAGAAGCTTTAGCTGGAACTTTGGGTTTTGACAATTCGTATGCAATAAACAGTCAAGGGAGGAGTGGAGGACTTGGTATGTTTTGGAATAACAATTGTGAAGTTGAAATTTTGGGAGATTATGTGTACCACATTGATGCTAGGGTCACGGAAACGGGTCAGGATCCCTGGCGCATCACTTGTGTGTATGGGGAGGCCCGGACACACTTAAGGCACCAGACCTGGGATATCCTTAAGGGAATTAGTACTATGAGCAATTTTCCATGGCTTTGCTTTGGCGATTTCAACGAAGTGCTACTTCCAGAAGAGCACGATGGAGTCGCGGACAGAAGTAACGCGCAAATACAAGCTTTTCGGGATGCTGTTGACGTGTGCATGCTCATGGATCTTGGCTATCAGGGACGGCCCTGGACTTTTGAGAAAAAGGTTACAGGAGGGAACTATTGTAGAGTTCGCCTTGACAGGGCTTTGGCTTCGGCTAGCTGGACAGCTCGGTTTCCACTAGTTACGTTATATCACCTAGACGGATCCACATCAGATCATGGCCCGATTCTGCTGAGGTTCGATGGAACTCAACATGATACAATGAAGAGAAAGATGTTCAGATATGAAACCATGTGGGAGTCGCACGAGGCATGGACGGAGAAGATAACTGACAGCTGGAGTACTCTTGCACCGGGCTATGGTGTGGGCGATTTTCGGGATAAGCTTCTCAGGATTAGTACGGACCTGGCAACGTGGGACAGAGATACGTTTGGAAGTGTTCGGAAGGAAATGAAGGAGATCAAGGCAAAGCTGGAGCAACTGCGAGGCGATCCAATTCGTACTGGCCCGACACATGCTGAACTGAAACTTAACGAGAGGCTAGTGGAACTTCTCCACAGGGAGGAACTCATGTGGCGTCAGAGATCTCGGCTAGAGTGGCTTTCAGCGGGGGATAAAAATACCAGATTTTTTCATATGCGGGCTAGCTTGAGGCGCAAGAAGAATATGATTCGAGCATTATCAAACTCCCTTGGCGTGGTGACAGATGATCCGGCCGAACTTCGGAACATGGTCCAAGATTTCTATACGACATTGTATACGTCTGAGGGAGTGAGCGGAATGGAGGAAGTGCTTCAGCATGTACCCCGCAAGGTTACGCAGGAGATGAACAACACATTAGAGGTGCCCTACTCGAATGCTGAGGTGAAGACGTCACTTTTTCAAATGTTCCCGACCAAAGCCCCGGGTCCCGACGGCTTTCCGACCCACTTTTACCAAAGACATTGGGACCTATGCGGTGATGAAGTGACAACGGTGGTTTTGCGGATCATTAAAGGGGAGGAGAGCCCTGAGGGAGTCAATGACACAGTGTTAGTTTTGATACCAAAGGTTGCTAGTCCGACCCTTTTATCTCAGTTCAGGCCAATAAGCCTTTGCAATGTCTTATATAAAATCGCCTCGAAGGTCGTTGCCAACAGATTGAAGAAGATCTTGCCTGATATTATTTCCGAAGAACAGTCTGCTTTTGTGCCTGGGAGACTTATCACAGATAATATTATTTGTGCTTATGAATGCTTGCACTTCATGAAGAGGAACAAATCTAAGACAAATAGTCTATGTGCCTTGAAGCTAGACATGATGAAAGCGTATGATAGGGTTGAGTGGGATTACCTACATGTGATCATGCTGAAATTGGGCTTCTCCTCAACATGGACTGATATTGTAATGGGAATGGTAAAATCAGTGTCTTTCTCGGTTTTGTTCAACGGAGAAAAGTTGGAGCAATTTAAACCATCCAGAGGTATAAGGCAGGGAGATCCCATTTCCCCTTACCTATTCTTATTGGCAGCAGAGGGCCTTTCGTGCCTCTTAAAAAATAGTTCTCAATCATCGGTGCTTGGTGGCGTGAGGGTGGCACCCACAGCTCCTGTGGTGAATCACCTTCTGTTTGCGGATGACAGCCTGTTGCTATTTAAGTCTAGTGTGGAGGGAGCAAATGCGGTATCAAACCTACTTCGTACTTATTGCGACGCATCCGGCCAAAGAATCAACACTGACAAGTCCTCAATATTCTTTAGCAAAGGGTGCCCCGAGGTTTTGAAGAACCAAGTAAAAAACATCCTTCATGTTTAGAATGAGTCCCTTAGCGAAAAATATCTGGGGATGCCTATAGAGGTTGGTCAGTCAAAGAATGGCACATTCCGTTATCTGAGGGATAGAGTGTGGGAAAAAGTGAAGGGGTGGATGCAGAAACTATTGTCAGCAGCAGGTAAAGAGGTGTTGATAAAATCAGTTGCACATGCCATACCCGTTTTCTCTATGTCTTGCTTCCGCCTCCCGAGGGGTCTATGTGATAGTGTAACGTCAATTATTCGGCAATTTTGGTGGGGCTCAAAAAATGGGAGGAGGAAACCTGCATGGGTATCTTGGGACGTCATGACAAACCCCAAAAACTTGGGTGGTCTTGGTTTTAAGGATATGGAAGTTTTTAACCTGGCTCTACTATCTAGATAGGCTTGGCGGTGCCTGACAGAGCCGCTCTCCTTGAGTGCACGCATTCTAAAGGCGGCTTATTACCCCAACTCATCCATCTTCGAGGCAGAGTTGGGCTCACACCCATCACAGATATGGAGAGCAATTGTTGATGGAAGGGACATAATGAAAATGGGTGCGATTATGCGGATAGGAGATGGGCGCTCGACCAATATTTGGCCGCACAATTGGATTCCAAGGGCAGGTATGATGAGGCCGATTTCTTCCTTGATCCATAACCCTCCAGAAGTAGTTTCAGACTTAATTGATGCATCATCCGCTTCTTGGAGGGAAGGTTTGACCAGGCAAGTTTTTGCTCCAATGGATGCCGAGGCTATCCTGAGGATTCCCATTTGCACCCGTCAAGTTGATGATTTTTGGGCGTGGTCCGAGGACCCGAGAGGCCTTTTCTCTGTCAGGACAGCGTACAAAATGATATACCGCATAAAGAGTGGAAGAGAAGCATGGTTAGAGGAAGGAGAGCATACCTCCAATCTTCGGGGTCTGATGTCGAGTTGGTCGGCCTTATGGAAGCTACAGGTGCCGTCGAAGTTCAAAGTTTTCACTTGGAGACTTGCCCAACACTCACTACCGACAGGAGACTTGCTACAGCACAGAAAGATGTCCACGGCGGATAACTGCGGCGTGTGTGGGGCGCAGGATAGCTGGCGCCACTCACTTCTGGACTGCACCCTATCCAGGAGCATATGGGCTTTGTCAAATGAGGATATGGTGCAGCATATGTCTATGAACCAAAGCGACAATGCAAGAGAGTGGTTATTCTCCATGTTCGAGTCTCTACCGAAGGACGAGCTTGTCACAATGATCGCCACCCTATGGGTGATTTGGGCTGCACGGAGGAAGTTAATACATGAGGGGATTTTCCAAACACCCTTTTCAACTCATGGTTTCATATCAAGCTACCTGTCGGAGCTACAATTTTGGGAGAAGCCAGAGAAGGAGAAGAAGGCACCGGCCCCTAGACCGAATCAGTGGACCCCCCCGCCTGAAAATCACATGAAAATCAACGTTGATGCGGCTGTTGCGCGACATGGTGGTTTTGGGACGGTTTCGGCCATATGCAGAGACGGGAGCGGGGAGTACCAAGGAGCGTCGGTGATCCGTTTCAATAATGTTGATGATCTAGAGATGTTGGAGACCTTGGCGATTCGTGAAGCTTTGGCCCTTGCTGAGGACCTGCTCTTCCATGATATTTCAGTGGCATCGGACTGTAAAGTGGCGGTCGAAGCAATCAAGAGAGGTACAAGTGCACAATATGGAGCCGTGATACATGAAATAATAGACCGCTCTAGAGTTTTTTCTTCTTGTTTGATTAATCATGAGTTTAGGACCTCGAATGTTGAGGCTCACAAGCTTGCAAAGCATGCATTATCCCTGGGTTTTGGCCGCCATGTCTGGTTAGGTCACCCAGGAAATTTGGATTTCGTCCCTGTAAACATTTGTGACGGATGAATAAAAGCTTTGCGAGTTTGTCTAAAAAAAAGACATCGAGAGCCAGGCAACGGAGCGAACCCCACTGCGTCGAGACGGATAAGAACAAAGCAATGGTAAACCACAAACATGGCGCTAGTTGTGCTCCAGATTGCTAGCTTCCGTTATACGCAGCGTGTACTGGTTAATTGCAGTGGAGCTGTTTGTGACGCTTGCTTGCATTTGGGCCAACTAGGCCCGCGCGGGATGGAAACCAGTTGTTTGGTTGACTGGGCTGCACCATGTCCTGACCCGCACGAAACTTAAAGCAGTGCTGCGCCAGGCTTGCGAGCTAGTGCCGAATCGGCAATTTCTTCATAGCTAGGCTGAGCGCGGCCACATGTGCCTCCTCGCTACATGCCTCGGGAAGCGGGGAGACAGACCCGACGGCTCATAACTCCTCTCTCTCGTGTCACTGCCCGCTCTCTTTCACACAATGCTTTCTTACTCCTCTCACCGCCCGTTTCTCTTCTCTCCTCTCCTCTACTTCGATGAGTCACATGTCGCCGCGTCGTCTGCTGTCCCTCATCAGCGCCGGCAACAAGCTCATCCATGAACGGTGGGTTGCCGGCTTGGCGAACTCTGGGGTCGATCTCATGCGGGCTCTACACGCGCCGTCTCCTATCTGCACCAGGCCGCCTCGTCCGGTTAATGCGGTGCCGACCGCTCTGGATCCGTCGCCGTTACCGGACCTCGTGGTACTGGGTTCAGTAGCATTGCCGGTGGTGGCCGCCCCGCCCCGCCGTTGGAGCCCCGTTGGGTGGGGGCGGTTTCTTTACCCCCATCTAAGGGTTTTCTCCGGGCATCGCAGAAGGCCCATGGACAATGACGCCATCCTCCTTGACCGCGTGCGAGGGCATGAGCACCGTCGGCATTGGCGGCTCCTCCTCTTCGCCCGCCATCTCCTTCTCGCCGGGGTTTTCTTCCCGGCCGACGTACGCTCTAGCTCCACCCGCTCAGGTAAGAACCAAAAATCTCCCTTTGCTCGTAGATGTGTAGATTAGGGTTTTCATCATCAGCATGCCATTGAATCGATTCGAATCGATCCGATCTGATTCGATTCGATTCCAATCGAATCGAATCTCGATCTCTTCGTTTGCAGTATTGTTCGTAGGCAAGGTAGTATTCATGCTTTGCTCTATGTTTGATGTGCATGCCTAGTAGTGTTCATAGGCATGCAAGATTGGAGTGTGCTTAGTGCTCATGATGTAGAATGTGTTATGGGGCATGCTTGATAGGTGTTGTGTTTGATGTTCATGCTTAGTAGTATTCATAGGCATGCAAGATTGGAGTGTGCTTAGTGCTCATGATGTAGAATGTGTTCATGGGCATGCTTGATATGTGCTGTGTTTGATGTTCATGCTTAGTAGTGTTCATAGGCATGCAAGATTCGTGTGTGCTTAGTGCTCATGATGTAGAATGTGTTCATGGGCATGGTAGATTGTGTTTGATATTCACGATTAATGCTCATGCGCAGCAATGTGTTCATGATGCTAGCCATATTGTTGTTGTCTTTGATGTTCTTGCTAAGTTTTCATGTGCATGTTATCTAGATTGGTGTGTGTTTCATGTTCATGTTTAGGGTTCATGGGCATGCTAGCTATATTGGTGTTGTGTTGTTTTTGTGAAGGAAATATGTCCTAGAGGCAATAATAAAGTTGTTATTTATATTTCCTTATATCATGATAAATGTTTATTATTCATGCTAGAATTGTATTAACTGGAAACTTAGTACATGTGTGAATACATAGACAAACAGAATGTCACTAGTATGCCTCTTCTTAACTAGCCCGTTAAATCAATGATGGTTATGTTTCCTAACCATAGACATGAGTTGTCATTTGATTAACGGGGTCACATCATTAGAGAATGATGTGATTGACTTGACCCATCCGTTAGCTTAGCACGATGATCATTTAGTTTGTTGCTATTGCTTTCTCCATAACTTATACATGTTCCTATGACTATGAGATCATGCAACTCCCGAATACCGAAGAAACACTTTGTGTGCTACCAAACGTCACAACGTAACTGAGTGATTATAAAGGTGCTCTACAGGTGTCCCCGATGGTGTTTGTTGAGTTGGCATAGATCGAGATAAGGATTTGTCACTCCGATTGTCGAAGAGGTATCTCTGGGCCCTCTCGGTAATGTACATCACTATAAGCCTTGCAAGCAATGTAGCTAATGAGTTAGTTACGGGATGTAGCATTACGGAACGATTAAAGAGACTTGCCGGTAACGAGATTGAACTAGGTATTAAGATACCGACGATCGAATCTCGGGCAAGTAACATACTGATGACAAAGGGAACAACGTATATTGTTATGCGGTTTGACCGATAAAGATCTTCATAGAATATGTGGAAGCCAATATGAACATCCATGTTCCGCTATTGGTTATTGACCAGAGACGTGTCTCGGTCATGTCTGCATAGTTCTCGAACCTGTAGGGTCCGCACGCTTAACGTTCAGTGACGATCGGTATTATGAGTTTATATGTTTTGACGTACCGAAGGTTTTTCGAAGTCCTGGATATGATCACAGACATGACGAGGAGTCTCGAAATGGTAGAGACATAAAGATCGATATATTGGATGACTACGTTTGGACACCGGAATGGTTCCGGGTAAGTTCAGGCATTAACCGGAGTACCGGGGGTTACCGGAACCCCCCCGGGGAGTATATGGGCCCTAATGGGCTTTAGGGGAGAGAGGGAGGGGCTGCCTAGGGCAGGGCACGCGCCCCCCAAGGCCTAGTACGAATTGGACTAGGGGGGAGGGGCGGCGCCCCCTCCTTCCTTCTCTTCTCTCTTCCCTTTCCTTCTCTCCTACTCCTACTACATGGAAGGGGGGAATCCTACTCCCGGTGGGAGTAGGACTCCCCATGGCACGCCATAGTAGAGGGCTGACCCTCCCCCTCCTCCACTCCTTTATATACGGGGGAGGGGGGCACCCCATAGACACACAAGTTGATCATTGATCTCTTAGCCGTGTGCGGTGCCCCCCGCCACCATAATCCACCTCGGTCTTATCATAGCGGTGCTAGGCGAAGCCCTGTTCCGGTAGCATCATCATCACCGTCATCATGCCGTCATGCTGACGAAGCTCTCCCTCCACACTCTGTTGGATCGTGAGTTCGTGGGACGTCACCGAGCCGAACGTTGATATGTCTCCAACGTATCTATAATTTTTGATTGCTCCATGCTATATTATCTACTCTTTTGGACTATATTGGGCTTTATTTTCCACTTTTATATTATTTTTGGGACTAACCTATTAACCGGAGGCCCAGCCCAGAATTGCTGTTTTTTTGCCTATTTCAGTGTTTCGAAGAAATGGAATATCAAACGGAGTCCAAACGGAATAAAATCTTCGGGAACGTGATTTTCTCACCGAACGTGATCCAGGAGACTTGGACCCTGCTCCATGGAACAAAAGAGGCGGTCACGAGGGTGGGGGGCGCCCCCCCTAGGGCGCGCACCCTGCCTCATGGGCCCCTCGTTGCTCCTCCGGCGTACTTCTTCCTCCTATATATACACACGTACCCCCAAACGATTAGAACAGGAGCCAAAAACCTAATTCCACCGCCGCAACTTTCTGTACCCACGAGATCCCATCTTGGGGCCTGTTCCGGAGCTCCGCCAGAAGAGGGCCATCATCACAGAGGGCTTCTAAATCACCATAGCCTCTCCGATGAAGTGTGAGTAGTTTACCTCAGACCTTCGGGTCCATAGTTAGTAGCTAGATGGCTTCTTCTCTCTCTTTGAATCTCAATACAAAGTTCTCCCCCTCTCTCATGGATATCTATTCGATGTAATCTTCTTTTTGCGGTGTGTTTGTTGAGACCGATGAATTGTGGGTTTATGATCAAGTCTATCTATGAATAATATTTGAATCTTCTCTAAATTCTTTTATGTATGATTGGTTATCTTTGCAAGTCTCTTCGAATTATCCGTTTGGTTTGGCCAACTAGATTAGTAGTTCTTGCCATGGCAGAAGTGCTTAGCTTTGGGTTCGATCTTGCGGTGTCCTTACCCAGTGATAGAAGGGGCAGCAAGGCATGTATTGTATCGTTGCCATCGAGGATAACAAGATCGGGTTTATTTCATATTGCATGAATTTATCTCTCTACATCATCTCATCTTGCTTAAGGCGTTACTCTGTTTTAACTTAATACTCTAGATGCATGCTGGATAGCGGTCGATGAGTGGAGTAATAGTAGTAGATGCAGAATCGTTTCGATCTACTTGTCGCAGACGTGATGCCTATATACATGATCATGCCTAGATATTCTCGTAATTATGCACAATTCTATCAATTGCTCAACAGTAATTTGTTCACCCATCGTAGAATACTTATGCTCTTGAGAGAAGGCACTAGTGAAACCTATGGCCCCCGGGTCTATTCTCATCATATCAATCTCCATCACTTTAATATTGTTTTGCTATTTACTTTGCCTTTACTTTTTATCTTGCATCTTTATATCGAAAATACCAAAAATATTCTATCTATCAGATCTCACTCTCGTAAGTGACCGTGAAGGGCTTGACAACCCCTAATCGCGTTGGTTGTGAGTTTCTATCGCTTTGTGCAGGGACGAGGGACTTGAGCATGGCCTCCTACTGGATTGATACCTTGGTTCTCAAAAACTGAGGGAAATACTTATGCTACTCTGCTGCATCATCCCTTCCTCTTCGGGGAAAACCAACGCAAGCTCAAGACATAGCAAACGTGTGCAGATCGCGGAGGTGCCGTACTTTCGGTACTAGGATCGGTCGATCGTGAAGACATACGACTACATCAACTGCGTTGTCATAACGCTTCCACTTACGGTCTACGAGGGTACGTGGACAACACTCTCCCCTCTTGTTGCTATGCATCACCATGATCTTGCGTGTGCGTAGGATTTTTTTTTAAATTACTGCATTCCCCAACAGTGGCATCCGAGGCAGGTTTATGCGTAGATGTTATATGCACGTGTAGAACACAAAGGAGTTGTGGGCATGGGTATATACATATTGCTTGCCGTCACTAGTTGATTCTTGATTCAGCGGTATTGTTGGATGAAGCGACCCAGACCGACATTACGCTTATGCGAGACTGGTTCTACCGACGTGCTTCACACACAGGTTGCTGGTGGGCGTCAGTTTCTCCAACTTTAGTTGAATCGGATTCAATGAACAGGGTTCTTTCTGAAGATCAAAAAGCAATCACTATACCGCGTTGTGGTTTTTGATGCGTAGGTAAGAATGGTTCTTGCTTAGCTCATAGCAGCCACGTAAAACTTGCAACAACAAAGTAGAGGACGTTTAACTTGTTTTTGCATGGCATGTTGTGATGTGATATGGTCAAGACATGATGCTAAATTTTATTGTATGAGATGATCATGTTTTGTAACACAGTTATCGGCAAATGGCAGGAGCCATATGGTTGTCGCTTTATTGTATGAAATGAAATCGCCATGTAATTGCTTTACTTTATCACTAAGCGGTAGCGATAGCCGTAGAAGCAATAGTTGGCGAGACGACAACGATGCTTCGATGGAGATCAAGGTGTCAAGCCGGTGACGATGGTGATCATGACGGTGCTTTGGAGATGGAGATCAAAGGCACAAGATGATGATGGCCATATCATATCACTTATATTGATTGCATGTGATGTTTATACTTTATGCATCTTATTTTGCTTAGTTCGGCAGTAGCATTATAAGATGATCTCTCACTAAATTTCAAGGTATAAGTGTTCTCCCTGAGTATGCATCGTTGCTACAGTTCGTCGTGCCGAGACACCACGTGATGATCGGGTGTGATAAGCTCTACGTTCACATACAATGGGTGCAAGCCAGTTTTGCACACACGGAATACTCGGGTTAAACTTCACGAACCTAGCATATGCAGATATGGCCTCGGAACACTAAGACTGAAAGGTCGAGAGTGAATCATATAGTAGATATGATCAACATAGTGATGTTCACCATTGAAAACTACCCCATCTCACATGATGATCAGACATGGTTTAGTTGATATGGATCACGTGATCACTTAGATGATTAGAGAGATGTCTATCTAAGTGGGAGTTCTTAAGTAATTTGATTAATTGAACTTTAATTTATCATGAACTTAGTACCTGATAGTATTTTGCATGTCTATGTTGTTGTAGATAGATGGCCCGTGCTGTTGTTCCGTAGAATTTTAATGCATTCCTAGAGAAAGCTAAGTTGAAAGATGATGATAGCAATTACACGGACTGGGTCCGTAACTTGAGGATTATCCTCATTGCTACACAGAAGAATTACGTCCTGGAAGCACCGCTAGGTGACAAATCCGCTGCGGAGCAACGCCAGATGTTGTGAACACCTGGCAGAGCAAAGCTGATGACTACTCGATAGTTCAGTGTGCCATGCTTTACGGCTTAGAACCGAGACTTCAACGACGTTTTGAACGTCATGGAGCATATGAGATGTTCCAGGAGCAAATGCCCGGATTGAGAGATATGAAGTCTCCAATAAGTTCTATAGCTGCAAGATGGAGGAGAATAGTTCTGTCAGTGAACATATACTCAGAATGTCGGGGTACCACAACCACTTGACTCAGCTGGGAGTTAATCTTCCTGATGATAGTGTCATTGACAGACTTCTTCAATCACTTCCACCAAGCTACAAGAGCTTCGTGATGAACTATAATATGCAAGGGATGGATAAGATGATTCCTGAGCTCTTCGCAATGCTAAAAGCCACAGAGGTAGAAATCAAGAAGGAACATCAAGTGTTGATGGTCAACAAGACCACCAGTTTCAAGAAAATGGGTAAAGGGAAGAAAGGGAACTTCAAGAAGAACAACAAGCCAGTTGCTGCTCAAGTGAAGAAACTGATACGTCTCCAACGTATCTACAATTTTTTATTGTTCCATGCTATATTATATTATGTTTTGGACATTATTGGGCTTTATTATACACTTTTATATTATTTTTGGGACTAACCTATTAACCAGAGGCCTAGCCCAGAATTGCTGTTTTTTTGCCTATTTTAGGGTTTCGCAGAAAAAGAATATCAAACGGAGTCCAAACGGAATGAAACCTTCAGGAACGTGATTTTCGAAACGAACATGATCCAGAGGACCTGGACCCTACGTCAAGAAATCAACGAGGAAGGCACGAGGTAGGGGGGCGCGCCTACCCCCCAAGCGCGCCCTCCACCCTCGTGGACCCCCTGTTGCTCCACCGACATACTCCTTCCTCCTATATATACCTACGTACCCCCAAACTACCAAATATGGAGCCAAAACCCTAATTCCACCGCCGTAACTTTCTGTATCCACGAGATCCCATCTTGGGGCCTTTTCCGGAGCTCCACCGAAGGAGGCATCGATCACGGAGGGCTTCTACATCAACACCATAGCCTCTCCGATGAAGTGTGAGTAGTTTACTTCAGACCTACGGGTCCATAGTTATTAGCTAGATGGCTTCTTCTCTCTTTTTGGATGTCAATACAAAGTTCTCCCCCTCTCTTGTGAAGATCTATTCGATGTAATATTCTTTTGCGGTGTGTTTGTTGAGACCGATGAATTGTGGGTTTGTGATCAAGTTTATCTATGAACAATATTTGAATCTTCTCTGAATTCTTTTATGTATGATTGGTTATCTTTGCAAGTCTCTTTGAATTATCAGTTTGGTTTGGCCTACTAGATTGATCTTTCTTGCAATGGGAGAAGTGCTAGGCTTTGGGTTCAATCTTGCAGTGTCCTTTTCCAGTGACAGTAGGGGCAGCAAGGCACGTATTGTATTGTTGCCATCGAGGATAACAAGATGGGGTTTATATAATATTGCATGAGTTTATCCCTCTACATCATGTCATCTTGCTTAAAGCGTTACTATGTTCTCTTGAACTTAATACTCTAGATGCATGATGGATAGCAGTCGATGTGTGGAGTAATAGTAGTAGATGCAGGCAGGAGTCGGTCTACTTGTCTCGGACGTGATGCCTATATACATGATCATACCTAGATATTCTCATAACTATGCTCAATTCTGTCAATTGCTCAATAGTAATTTGTTCACCCACCGTAAATACTTATGCTCTTGAGAGAAGCCACTAGTGAAACCTATGGCCCCCAGGTCTATCTTCCATCATATTAATCATCCAATACTTAGTTATTTCCTTTGCCATTTATTTTACTTTGCATCTTTTATTTCTCTTTACCATAAAAATACCAAAAATATTATCTTATCATATCTATCAGATCTCACTCTCGTAAGTGATTGTGTAGGGATTGACAACCCCTTATCGCGTTGGTTGCGAGGATTTATTTGTTTGTGTAGGTGCGAGGGACTTGTGCGTGGCCTCCTACTGGATTGATACCTTGGTTCTCAAAAACTGAGGGAAATACTTATGCTATTTTGTTGCATCACCCTTTCCTCTTCAAGGGAAAACCAACGCAAGTGCTCAAGAGGTAGCAAGAAGGATTTCTGGCGCCGTTGCCGGGGAGGTTCACGCAAGACAAGTCAAGATTTGGCTCCCGACAAGGAGTCACTTGTGGCGCGTTTGCAAGTCAAGACATACCAAGTACCCATCACAAACCCTTATCTCCCGCATTACATTATTTGCGATTTGCCTCTCGTTTTCCTCTCCCCCACTTCACCCTTGCCGTTTTATTCGCCCTCTCTCTCTCCGTCCTCCATCTCTTTCTCTATTTGCCTCTTTTTGCCCGTTTCTTGTTCGCTTGTGTATTGGATTGCTTGCTTGTCATTATGGCTAGTCCCCTATCTTCTCCGTTGTCTTCCGAAAATGAAGTTCTTAATTTTAAGCACAGGGAAGGAGAAAACCTAAAAGACGCTTGGTATATAATTTGCAATGCTCAAAATAGATCTACTAGGAAGCAATCTACTTCTATTCTTCTTCGCAATTTTTATGTAGGTGCTATTCCTTGGCACAGATATGTCCTTGATACCATTACCGGAGGGAACTTCTTGGGTAGTGTAACACCCTGGATATGATTTACCTAATATGTAATCCAACTCTTGCCGTTTCCGGTGTTAAGTTATTTTATTTTCTCGGGTTCGGGTTTTTGTCTCCGTTTGTTATTGTCATTGTCATGCATCTCATATCATGTCATCATGTGCATTGCATTTGCATACGTGTTCGTCTCATGCATGCGAGCTTTTTCCCCGTTGTCCGTTTTGCATTCCGGCGCTCCGTTCTCCTCCGGTGATCATTTCTACCTTTCTTTCATGTATGAGGATTAAACATTTCCGGATTGGACCGAGACTTGTCAAGCGGCCTTGGTTTACTACCGGTAGACCGCCTGTCAAGTTTCGTACCATTTGGACTTCGTTTGATGCTCCAACGGTTAACCGAGGGACCGAGAAGGCCTCGTGTGTGTTGCAGCCCAACACTCTTCCAATTTGGCCCAAAACCCACCAAAACCCTCTCCATCATCTAGAGCGTTCGATCATGATCGCGTGGCTGAAAAACGCACCTCATTTGGACTCTCCTAGCTCCCTCTACCTCTATATATAGACCCCCTCCGAAATTCTCGTTCTCCTCTACCCGAAACCCTAGATCCACCACCTCGCGCCGCGCCGGACACGTCCGGTCCGACCGGACAAAGCGCGCCGCCGCCGCCCGACGAATCGCAGGCCGCCACGTGGCCTCACCGCGCCGCCTCCCACCGCCGGCCCGCGAGGCCCGGGGCCGGCCCTCTCCTCCACCCGACCGGGCCGCGCCGGGGCGCCTCACCGCGCCGCCTCTTCCCCAGCTCCGGGCACCGAGCTGCCGTACCTCCACCTCCGGCCGCCGCGTGAAAGTGCGTTATATCGACTAGAGGGGGGGTGAATAGGTGATTTTTATGAAAGTCTTCAAAACGTGGAAGTTATGAAGACAAACGACAGAAATAAACCTATTACCCTGCAGCGGAAGGTAGACTACACTAGGCAAGCCATAGTCAAGTATTCAATAGAGTGAAAGCACAATGACTAAGAGCAGCAATGTAGTAAGGATCAAGTAGGAAGAAATTATGAAGCCAAACAGAACACGCAGTCACTCAGTGAAGATAAAAGATAGTGCAATCATACAATGTCTTCACAAGGAGTAACAGTACGTAAAGAGAAGGGAAGGATGAAACCAGTGACTTGTTGAAGACAATGATGTGTTGGACCAGTTCCAGTTGCTGTGACAACTGTACGTCTGGTTAGGGCGGCTAGGTATTTAAACCTGAGGACACACAGTCCCGGACACCCAGTCCTGAACACGCAGCTCAGGACACCCAGTTCTCACCGTATTCCCCTTGAGCTAAGGTCACACAGACCTCGCCCAATCACTCTGGTAAGTCTTCAAGGTAGACTCCCAAACCTTCACAGACTTCATTCACCGGAGATCCACAATGTCTCTTGGATGCTCAGAATGCGACGCCTAACCGGCTGGAGGATGCACAGTCCTCAAGTGTAATAAGTCTTCAGACCACACAGACAAGAAGACTTAAGTGATGCCTAATTCTCTTTGGCTTTGGGTGGTTAGGGCTTTATCCTCGCGAGGAATTCTCTCTCAAATGCTTCGAGGTGGGTTGCTCTCAAACGACAAAAGCCGTACACTAACTCTGAGCAGCCAACCGTTTATGGTTGTAGGGGGTGGGCTATTTATAGCCACTAGGAAACCCGACCTGATTTGTCCGAAATGACCCTGGGTCACTAAGGAACTGACACGTGTTCCAACGGTCAGATTTCAAACTCACACGGCAACTTTACTTGGGCTACAAGCAAAGCTGACTTGTCCGACTCTGGACAAGATTCGCTCTCATAGTCTTCACTCGAAGACATAGGTTTTGTTTAAGCATCACTTCGGTCATTCTGAATGGTTCTTTTGGACCCCACTTAACAGTACGGTGGTTCCTATGACTCAACAAAGAAGAAAAAGAACTACGAAAGATCTAAGTCTTCGAGCTCCATAGGCTTCATGCGATGTCTTCTCTTGTCATAGTCTTCAATGTGAATGTCTTCATATACCACGTTTGACTTCAATGTCTTCATACATTTTTAGGGGTTATCTCTGGTAGGAAAACCGAATCAATGAGGGACTTCTACCTGTGTTATCCTGCAATTCTCA
Organism: Triticum urartu; assembly: GCF_056163025.1. Taxonomy (NCBI): domain Eukaryota; kingdom Viridiplantae; phylum Streptophyta; class Magnoliopsida; order Poales; family Poaceae; genus Triticum; species Triticum urartu. The sequence goes on along the minus strand of NC_141876.1, from coordinate 493,409,643 downwards.
CAAACACATTAGTCCCTCAACTAGGTTTGTCGTCAATACTCCAAAACCAACTAGGGGTGGCACTAGATGCACTTATAATCTCCCCCTTTTTGGTGATTGATGACAAACTAGTTGAAGTTTTCAACGGGGAATATAATATGTGAAATTGTAAAGGATAAGGAATTGTCTTCATAAGTTGCAAGGGCTCCCCCTGAAGATGTGCATATAAGTAGTTTGCTTTTGGAATGCAAATGCACATGGCAGGTTGTGCTTGTGGAGATCCTTTTCAACCTATGATGACAATCCACTATGCATGAAAAGGGTATGTGAAGATAATGACATGCATAATGGAAAATGGACGTCTGCAAAATGATCTAAGTGCGGAATTTATCATCGCACATGCGGAATTTATCATTGCATCACAAGGTGGCAAATAGGTAGCAAACGACCATCGAGTTTTAAGTGTTACAACTCAAAGAACCAAATGTATCAAAACGAGAGTTGTAAACACGAAGCAAAATATAAAGCACCCGCCCATATGGACCCGCTTGAAGACTATCAAACTCAGCTTCTCCCCCTTTTGTCAGTAAGGACCAAAAAGGTTTGAAGACATAGAGCATCTACTCGTTCCCATGAAGAGTAGGTGAAGCAGCAGGGTCGTTGGTGGTGTTTGGTGGTGCAGAAGAGCTTGGAGCAGAGTCGAAGCGTGCTGAAGGAGGTGGCGGTGAAGTAGCATCGTCTTCATCCTCGATCACTCTGGCATTCATAGTTGCAGCAGAGGAAGAGAACCCAGAGTCTTCAAGAGATGGAGTTCGTCGCAGCACTGCCCGTCGAGGAGGTGTGGAGTCAAACTTGAAGCCCTCAGTGAAGCCATCCTCTTGAAGATCATCTTCAGAACACATCAGTGTCAGCCCTTTCCATGTGCGGCGAGAGGTTTCATGGGCAACAAAAGAATTCTTGGTGGCAAGATTGCGAATGCGATTAACATCCACCAAGAGGCTTTGCATTTGACGCTTCAGCCAGTCATGATGCCTATCCTGTTTCTGATGAAGAGCCACAAGAAGCTCTCGGTCATTGAGAACACGAGTGCGCTTCTTGGGTCGTGGAGCAGTTGTACTGTCAGTGGCTTCAGTGAGAGCAGGATGTGGTGCACGTGTAGTGCCAGCCAAAGGATACACACGAGTGACTGCTTCAACTCCTTCAATGTTCTAAGAAAAACTTTGATGCTCCGCATTCTGAAAACTTAGAGGTTCCTTGGCAGGCTCAGGATAGATGGCTTCAATAAACATATCCACATCAGGCAGAAAAATCCGATGATTGCGAGCAGATGGCTGATATGAGATAGCATAGTGAAGTTTCATCAGCCGTATTATCCATGGGGCGTAGAACTTCAAGCCAAAAAGATCAGAGCCTGATGCAGCAAGTTGGCGAATGAAGAAGTCCTGTGCATTGAAGCATTTTCCATGAAGAATATAGAAGACCAAAGTCTTCATTGCACCTTCAAGCTTGGCATGTGGAGAGTGCCCTTTGATGGGCCAGAGAGTTCGCCTTATGATGTGATAAATAGTCCTTGGCAGATACTCTAGGTCTTCAACAAAGAAATCTTTGGGATATGCAGCATCTTGGGGTAATGGCTTCATCATACTGAGCATCTGACGCATGTTAGGTTCAGGCTTCTGAAAGATGCTCTCCACAGCTTCACTGTGAAGTTGACAGCCAGATTCGTAGAGATCTCCGGGAGTGGGCAGACCAGTGAGCTCAATGATGTCAAAGGCTTTGGCTTCATGATGAACGTTTCCTGTCATCCACTTCAGGACCCAAGTCTTTGGATCTCTGTTATACCCGCGGATGTGAAGTGTGGCATAGAATTGGAGCAGCAACTCTTCATTCCAATGCTCTTGGTCAGTGACGAATGGCAGCAATCCAACTTCTTTGAAGCAATCCAGAGCTTCTTCCAGACAGGGCAGACCAGCTATAGCTTCAATGTCAAGACGCTTGTGTGGGAAGATGCGACCTTGATTGTATAGAATGCAGGAGTAATAGCTTCACTGCAGATAGCTCCAGAACTGATCAGATGATATTCTTTCCCTTGAGTAGGGGTTCCTGGAGCTATTGAAGAATGTGTTGTCTGCTCTGAAGCCATTGATATTGAAGGATCCAGGTGCTGATGCAGGACCTGGGAACCTGGGCAATCTTGGGATTGGCTTCTGTACCTGAGGCCTGTGCTCAACATGATAGTCGAACTGGGGACCGGCAGCAGGTGTAGGAACAGAAGCAGTGGGATCAGTGGCTTCGCTGACTTCTGATGCTTTTGTTGGGGAGGGCTCCACATTAGCTTCAGCCATGACAACGTCAGTGGCTTCATTGGTGGTGGTGGTGGCAGCCTCAAGATTTTCAACCTCCACTTGACAAGCTGGAGGGTCGGTCACAATCACGTTCTCCTCGAGAACCGCTTCTTGGTGGGACAGGGGAGTAGCAGCTTGTGGGACTTCTTCTTCATCAGCTGATGCAGCCGGAATATCTTTAGCAGTTTCAGCTTCAGACGCAGAGACTGGAGGCCTAGGTCCTTTGCGAAGCCTGCGCAACGCAGGCGACGCCTGTGTAGTTGGAGTTGGCTGGGCCTCAAAATCTTCTTCCTCTTGTGGGCGATCAGCCTATGAAGCATCCTGAGCGATTGGCGTCAGAGGACGATCAATGCTGATGAGTTCGCTGTGCTCGAGCTGAGGAAGGACTGCACCATCTTCTACATGGTCATGTTGACCAATGCCTTCAGCAGCGATGGGATCTGCTGCTGGAAAGTCTTCAGCTTCATGAGCCTCTGTGAAAGCAGGCTCATGGATTGTCAGTTGGCGTTCAGCGTCAGGACGAACTATGGAAATGGGTTCAACTATCAAAGGCTCTGTGGGAGCAGCCCGTTCTTTCTTGGTCTTCCTCTTTTTCTTGGAGGCGGCAGTAGGAAAGGCTTCAGGATGTTTCCTCTTCCTAGCTTCAGCCTCAGCAGTCCTCGTCTTCTTGAGCTCTGAAGCGGTTGACCGGCTTTTTGGCTTCGAGCCAGTCATTCTAGTTGGGAAGACAATGGGATCTTCTTCCTGCCTTGGTGCGTCAGGTTCAGCCGTAGCGGGCTTCTTCATCTTCTTTGCGGCCATCCTGGGGTCGATGCCAGGACGCCCAAGGGCCTTGCGCTTCTCAGCCTCATTGTAGGCCTGCACACATTTGTCAGCCAGAACCTTCATGCGCTCATGAGAACCCTGAGCTTCTGTACGTTTCTTGAGAAAGGCTTCCTTGAGCTCATGCAGCATAATCTTGAAGTTCTTCACCTCTTGCACGCTGAGCTTGGCCATATGCTTCTTGAACTGAGCCTTTCATAGTCAATCTTTTGCTTCAGTTCAACAATGCGCTGGGCGATAGCTAACTCGGAAGCAATGGCGCCATGGAAGGCGACACTGAGGCCAATGGGTAGTTGCAGATCGTCGAAGCTGATGTTTGGCGTGTCAAACCATTCATCAATGAAGTTGTGGATGATTGTTACATCAAAGAGAGGCAGATCATTGAAGATTTCTGCTTCTTCTTTGCTCTTGATGAGTTGCTCAAGAGCGTCATCTGCAAGATCTTCATCACTTGATAGATCAATGGCATCATTGCGCAGAATGGCAGCAGCTGTTAGCTCTTGGCCGGTGTGTGGCAGAGGCATCTTGACCTTCTGGGGCTTGGAGATGCGTGACAAATCTTCAGACTGCACACTGTCTTCAGGAGGTGCAGTTGCCAGTGGCTTCACCCGTGAGAGTTTTGGAGCAGAGGCAGACTTTGAAGCTTTTGGCTGCTTCTTTGGCTTCGGTGCTGCAGGCGCTTCATCTGATTCAGCGTCATCTGCGGGCTCGTTCACGGCTGTCCCTTGAACCAAGATATGGGTGATGAGACCTTCAAGGTTGTAGAAAGGACCAACGACATTGGGTTCTGCATCACGTGTGCCGTCAGCCCTTGGAGCAGAAGGACCAGGGTTGAAGTCTAGTCCCAATGTCTTCTTGTTTTGCTTTGCTGAGTTCTGGGCAAACTGGAAGTTGCACTTGAATAGAATGTCGTCACGACACCATAGCAGGGACGATGGGTCAGCATCCGCAGGTTGTGGTCCACGGACCATGCAGGGATAGAAGCCTTGTTCAATGGCTTCATCTCTGGTCCTGGGTTGAAGATTTTTGTAGAGGATGTCTCCCCATGGTCGCTTGATGGCATTTTTTTCAGCATATTCCTTGGTCACAAATCTATACTTGAACCACTGTTCTGCCCAATAGCGTCGAATCCATTGGATTCGTGTCTTGCGCTGATTGTAATCGTCTTCAGGATCTGTCTTGTACAGCTCTGAGAGGTCATCGGGCAGATCTCTTGATGTCTCTCCTCGACGCTTTCTGCCACCCTTCCTTGCTGATTTTTCCGAAGCCATGAACCTTAATCTGAAAGGCTTCAATACGTTCAGAGGCTTCAAAGGTTTTCGCTTGCTGGACAAACAGGAACTGGCTTCGGGAGAATTTATGTGATGCTGTAAGAATTCTGCAAATGAATGCAGACTATGAGAATCAAAGGATTCTCCCACGGACATGTACCTGTGACAGCATTAAGGTGCGAGGTAAGGGGAAAAGGTCATATGCATTCTCAGAAGATTTTGAAGATAAATCAGTTTAGAAGACATTGACCTCATCGTGCGAAGACATTCACTCATAGATAAGGAGTTGGTTCCAGATTTGTACGAATCCACGGATCAGTACAAGTGAGGAATCTAACTACTTTGTGAAGCATAAGTGAATATACTAGGCATGTTATGAGATGCAGTATGAAAGGGATCCAACTTGTGTGAATAGAAACTGCTTGTGGTAGAAAGTGATAAAGCTATAGGATCAAAGGGGGCCGTAAAAAGGAGGTTTTATTTACCACACGAAGAACTGCTAGACGGAGTGGAAGAGGAGGCCGAGCAGTTCGATCTTCCGTGCCCTAACTTGGCGACGGAGGACACCTACGGTGACGGCGGAGAGGACGATGTCCGCGGTCGGCGTGAAGACGGCGTCGGAGAGGTTGCGGCAGTGAAGCGCTTCGTCGCCGGCGTCGTCGAGTGCTAGCGGTGGCTCTAGGTTCGTGCGAGAGGGGAAGAAGAGATAATGACTGTGGTGAGGCGTGTATTTATAGGTACAGGGGCTGCACTGCGTTATTACACAGGTGCCCCTGGCGATTCACATCTGATGGGCACGTGGCCGTCATGCAGCATATCGGGGGTTGTTCCACGTCCCATGCACGCCTGGATTGTCGGGTAGTCGTTCCCACTTCTCCGGGTTTCAGGTGAAGGAATGAGCATTGAAAACAGACTTAATGGTTGTCTCTGTATCTTCTGCTGACAAGGATGCAGAGAAGACATTCGACAGTTTCAATAGAATGCATATGATTTGGAGAGATAGAGTCTGAGATAGAAAGCATAGAGAGGTTAGGGTCCGATCACATTCACTAAGTTCAAAAGATTCAACAAGAAGACATAGCTATAAGTGAATGCTGTAGAGGACAGAACACTAGTATATGTATATATATAATCAACATAGTGAAGATAATCATGAAGACATGTTGAGATTGAAGCCAAACCAAATGTGAAGACATAGCTAATGTAACACCATGAGTGAAGCACTTCAAACAGAAAGTTTGGTGGTGGCGTTACCCACCGTATAGGAAGTATTAGACCCAGACACGGCGCACAATTATCGTGGCTCTCTGAAGTCAAATTCCACATCAATGTATTCACACTTAGAATGTATGTCCTCATTGATTGAAGATATACTTTTCTTCGTGTGTTGCACATCTAAGTCATCAATATGCATAAGTGTTAGGATGTGTGCCTGATCACAGGACATTTGAGGATTCCAAGATATTTAGCTCACACCGTAACTTGCAAAATCTCTTGTCATCCAAGGGCTTGGTGAAGATATCTGCCAATTGCTCTTCAGTGTTGACGTGTATGATATCAATATCTTCCTTCACAACATGATCTCTGAGAAAGTGATGACGAATTTCAATGTGCTTTGTCTTCGAGTGCTGAACTGGGTTGTTGGCAACCTTGATGGCGCTTTCGTTGTCGCAGTAGAGTGGCACTTGCTTCAGATGAATGCCATAGTCCTTGAGTGTTTGCTTCATCCATAGAAGCTGAGCGCAGCAAGATCCAGTAGCAATGTATTCAGACTCAGCAGTGGAGAGAGATACACAGTTCTGCTTCTTTGAAGACCAACATACAAGTGATCGTCCCAGAAAATGACATGTGCCTGATGTAGACTTGCGATCCACCTTGTCACCAGCATAATCAGCATCCGAGAATCCAACGAGATCAAACTCTGAGCCCTTTGGATACCATAATCCTAGAGTTGGGGTGTGAGCCAAATATCGAAGAATTCGCTTCACAGCTAAGTGATGCGACTCCTTTGGTGCCGCTTGGAATCGAGCACACATGCAAACACTAAGCATAATATCTGGCCTAGATGCACATAGATAAAGTAAAGAACCAATCATGGAGCGGTATACCTTTTGATCGAACTCTTTACCATTGTCGTCGGGACCCAGATGATGTTTGGCTGGCATTGGCGTCGTGAAGCCTTTGCAGTCTTGCATACCAAACTTCTTCAGGCAATCTTTGAGATACTTCTCTTGAGATATGTAGATGCCGTTGCGTTGCTGTCGTATTTGAAGACCGAGGAAGAACTTCAGCTCTCCCATCATGGACATATGATATTGCTCTTGCATCATATATCGAAACTCTTCACTGTACTTCTCATTGGTGCAGCCGAAGATAATGTCATCCACATATATTTGGCACACAAACAGTTCACCATCATATGTCTTCGTGAAGAGAGTGGGGTCGAGGGAACCAGGTATGAAGCCTTTGCTCTTCAGGAAGTATTTGAATGTGTCATACCAAGCCTGAGGGGCTTGTTTGAGGCCATACAGTGCCTTGTTGAGCTTGTATACCATGTCAGGATGTTTTGGATCTTCAAAGCCAGGCGGTTGTGCAACATACACTTCTTCTTCAATCTTGCCATTGAGAAAAGCACTCTTCACATCCATTTGATATAGAAGTATGTTATGATGATTTGCATAGGCCAGCAGTATGCGTATGGCTTCAAGTCGGGCCACAGGAGCAAATGTTTCATCGAAGTCAATGCCTTCCACTTGAGTATATCCTTGAGCAACGAGGCGAGCTTTGTTTCTGACAACTTGACCATGCTCATCTTGCTTGTTGCGGTATATCCATTTGGTGCCAATTATGTTGTGCTTCTGAGGATCAGGACGCTTAACCAGTTCCCATACATTATTCAGCTCAAACTGTTGAAGCTCTTCTTGCATAGCTTGAATCCATTCAGGTTCCATGGAGGCTTATTCAACTTTCTTGGGTTCTGTTATTGAGACGAATGCGAAGTGCCCACAGAAATTTGCCAGCTGAGTCGCCCTTGAACGAGTAAGAGGACCAGGTTCATTGATGCTATCAATTATTCTCTCAATCTGCACTTCATTGGCAACACGAGGATGTACAGGGCGAAGATTTTGCTCTTGCTGATCATTGTCATTGTTAGTGGGATTGTCTTCAAACTGAGCATTGTCTTCAGGTTGATCAGGTGCGGAGATGATAAGTTCCTCTTCTGGTTGAGCTTCAGAGGGTATGATTTCTCCAGTTCCCATTAGCTTGATTGATTCGCTGGATGGAACTTCATCTAGCACATTTGGCTGGTGCTCTCTTTGTGAATCGTTAGTCTCATCAAATCGCACATCCACTGTTTCAACCACTTTATAGAGAAAGAGATTGAAGACTCTGTAGGAGTGCGAATCCTTTCCATATCCAAGCATAAAATCCTCATGTGCTTTTGGTGCAAATTTTGAAGTGTGATGTGGATCCTTGATCCAGCACCTGGCACCAAATACTCTGAAGTAACTGACATTTGGCTTCTTGCCAGTAAGGAGCTCATAAGATGTCTTGTTCAGAAGCTTGTGAAGATAAACACGATTGATTGTATGGCATGCAGTATCAATGGCTTCAGGCCAGAATTTTCTTGGGGTCTTGTATTCATCCAGCATCGTTCTGGCCATCTCAATGAGTGTTCTGTTCTTGCGTTCGACGACGCCATTCTGCTGTGGCGTGTACGGGGCTGAGAATTCATGTGTGATGCCCAAGGTATCAAGATATGTATCAAGGCCAGTGTTCTTGAATTCAGTGCCATTGTCACTTCTGATGTGCTTTATCTTGGCGCCATAATTGTTCATAGCTCGACTGGCGAAGCGTCTGAAGACATCCTGCACTTCAGTCTTGTAAAGGATTATGTGCACCCAAGTATATCTAGAATAATCATCAACAATAACAAAGCCATAGAGGCAAGCAGTAGTAGTAAGAGTTGAGTAATGAGTGGGACCGAAAAGATCCATGTGGAGCAGTTCAAAGGGTCGAGTGGTTGTCATGATTGTCTTCGAGGGATGTTTGGCCCTCGTCATCTTCCCTGCTTCACAGGCACCGCATAAGTGATCTTTCTTGAACTTGACGCCCTCGATGCCTATGACATGCTTCTTCTTTGCAAGGGTGTGGAGGTTCCTCATGCCAGCATGCCCTAGCCTCCGATGCCAGAGCCAGCATTCTGAAGCCTTTGCTAGAAGACATACGGCAAGCTGTGGTCCTGCCGAAAAATCTACCACGTACAAATCATCTTTCCGATACCCTTCAAACACTAGAGACTTGTCAGATTCCATTAGTACAAGGCAACAATATTTCCCAAATATTACGATCATGTTCAAATCGCAAAGCATTGAGACAGACATTAAGTTGAAGCCAAGGGATTCAACAAGCATGACTTTATCCATGTGTTGATCCTTTGAGATTGCAACTCTACCTAGACCCAATACCTTACTTTTACCAGTGTCAGCAAATGTGATGTGACTCTTGTCGGATGGACGTAAGGTTGAGTCCATAAGAAGGCTTCTTTTGCCAGTCATGTGGTTGGTACACCCACTATCAATAATCCATTCTGAAGACGCTGGTGTCGTACCCTACAGTGCAGTTAGGGGGATAGGCTTCACGAAGAGAATTGTGAAGCAAAAACATTTGACGAACCAGTGGGTTATGAAAGCTTAGATCCAGATTAGGACTGATAGGGAGAGTAGCAAGTGATTCAGGAACGAAGTACATAGTAAGACCATTCGGGCATTTGATCTTGCGCCCTACAAGATGTTTAAGGTCCCCAGCAATAGCGTCAGACGATTTTGGTTTTCTACTGGAGACCTTTCCCTGCAAAAGAGAGTTAAGCTTTCTTATCCACCCACATCTTCAAGGGTGGCTTAGAAGCAATAAGTCTAAGTGCAGCGTCTGAGAATTTTGGCTTTGGAGCCCTAGCAAAAAGTCTTGCAGGTGGACAATAGTACTCATAAGAATAAGCAGAATAGTTCTTGGTCTTATGAACATGGCGGTTTGCTGAACCGCGCTCATATTCATAGGCCTGAGTACGGTTTCCCTGCAAAACATTTGCGTTAGTGCGACTCAGGTGAGTACTCTGTCTGTATGAAGCCTTTGGACCGTATGAAGTCTATGGTGTGAGGTTTGTCTTCTTCACGTGTGGTGTCATGTTGACATTCACAGGAAGATTCTCCAGACACTTTTTCGGAACCCAGATCTTCTTCATAGGCGGTCCATTCCTGCAGTTAGTATCAATGTACCTGGCAAACACTTCACCATTTTGATTCTTAAACAGTTTATAGTTTGCATCAAAGGATTCATAAATGACAATGGGATTTGCACAAGAGAAGCCAGACAGATTGGATAGATCTGCTGAAGATTCCTTTGCAGCAACCCATGTGGTTTTGGGGTACTGCTCAGGTTTCCAGTAAGAGCCATCAGCATTCATTTTCCTTACGAACCCAACACCCTCTTTCCTCGGGTTTCGGTTCAAGATTTGCTTTCTGAGGACATCACATAGTGTCTGATGCCCTTTAAGACTTTTGTACATCCCTGTTTCAAGCAATGTCTTCAACCTAGCATTCTCATCAGCAATAGCAGTGGAATCCTCAGCAGAGGGGTTAGTTCCCACATCAACAGTTGAAGATATTGCAACAGGAGCAGCAGTAGAACATTCAGAAACAGTAGTAGCATTATCACGCTCAATGCACTTAAGACATGGTGGTTCAAATCCTTCCTGAGCGGAACTGATCTGTTTGGAGCGAAGTGACTCATTTTCTTTTTGAAGATCTTCATGAGCCACTCTCAATTTCTCAAGATCTTTCTTCCTTTGAAGATAATCATAGGAAAGCTTTTCATGAGTTGTTGAGAGCGTTTCATGACGACTTTCAAGTTCCTCATACTTAACGTGAAGATTTTTTATATCTTCAATTAAGGACTCAGAACGAGTCATTTCAGCGCCTAACAGATCATCGCTTTTGTCTAATAGTTTTTGAATATGTTCCATGGCTTTCTGTTGTTCAGTTGCAATTTTAGCAAGTGTTTTGTAGCTGGGTTTTGAACCATAATCAGAGTCATCGTCACTGGATTTTTGATAGTGAGTAGTGCATGTGTTTACCTTGGCACCACGTGCCATGAAGCAGTAGGTAGGAGTGGAGTAGTCCTTGTCATTTGCATCGGTGTTGGTGATGAGGTCATTGTCTTTAGTGTTGAAGATGGACTTGGCAACGTATGCTGTAGCCAGACTTGCGACGCCAGAATCGGACTCCTCCTCAGACTCCACCTCCGCCTCCTCAGAAGCGGACTCCTCCTCTGAATCCATGTCCTTGCCAACAAACGCACATGCCTTGCCAGATGAGCTCTTCTTGTGTGATGAAGACTTTGAAGAAGACTTGGAAGAGGACTTTGAGTATTTCTTCTTCTTCTTGTCGTCAGAGTCATATTCCTTGCTCTTCTTCTTCCTTTTGTTCTCATTGTCCCACTGCGGACACTCAGAGATGAAGTGGCCAGGTATCTTGCACTTGTGACATGTTTTCTTCTTGTAGTCATGAGCAGAAGCTTCATCATTCCTTGAGCTTGATCGGGAAGACTTTCTGAAGCCTTTCTTCTTGGTGAATTTTGAACTTCTTGACAAGCATAGCAAGTTCCCTTCCAATGTCTTCAGGATCATCCGAACTGTTGTCAGATTCTTCTTCAGATGAGGAGACAGCTTTTGCCTTCAAGGCACGAGTTCGCCCATAATTTGGACCGTAGATATCTCTTTTCTCAGAAAGCTGAAACTCATGTGTGTTGAGCCTCTCAAGTATGTCAGACGGCTCGAGTGTCTTGAAATCAGGACGTTCTTGAATCATCAGGGCTAGGGTGTCAAACGAACTGTCAAGTGATCTCAGTAGTGTCTTGACGACTTCATGCTTGGTGATCTCAGTAGCGCCAAGGGCTTGAAGCTCATTCGTGATGTCAGTGAGTCAATCAAATGTGAGCTGGACATTCTCATTGTCATTTCTCTTGAAGCGGTTGAAGAGGTTGCGAAGGACACTGATTCTCTGATCTCTCTGGGTTGAGACGCCTTCGTTGACCTTGGAGAGCCAATCCCAGACTAGCTTAGATGTTTCCAAAGCACTCACGCGGCCATACTGTCCTTTGGTCAGATGACCACAGATGTTATTCTTGGCAGTAGAGTCCAGTTGAACGAACTTCTTGACGTCAGCAGCAGTGACACCATCTCCAGCCTTGGGAACGCCGTTCTCGACGACATACCATAGGTCGACGTCAATGGCTTCAAGATGCATACGCATCTTATTCTTCCAGTAGGGATATTCAGTTCCATCGAAGACGGGGCACGCAACGGAGACTTTGATTATCCCTGTAGTCGACATAGCTAAAACTCCAGGTGGTTGAACCGAATCACACAGAACAAGGGAGTACCTTGCTCTGATACCAATTGAAAGTGCGTTATATCGACTAGAGGGGGGGTGAATAGGCGATTTTTATGAAAGTCTTCAAAACATGGAAGTTATGAAGACAAACGACAGAAATAAACCTATTACCCTGCAGCGGAAGGTAGACTACACTAGGCAAGCCATAGTCAAGTATTCAATAGAGTGAAAGCACAATGACTAAGAGCAGCAATGTAGTAAGGATCAAGTAGGAAGAAATTATGAAACCAAACAGAACACGCAGTCACTCAGTGAAGATAAAATATAGTGCAATCATACAATGTCTTCACAAGGAGTAACAGTATGTAAAGAGAAGGGAAGGATGAAACCACTGACTTGTTGAAGACAATGATGTGTTGGACCAGTTCCAGTTGCTGTGACAACTGTACGTCTGGTTAGGGCGGCTAGGTATTTAAACCTGAGGACACACAGTCCCGCACACCCAGTCCTGAACACGCAGCTCAGGACACCCAGTCCTCACCGTATTCCCCTTGAGCTAAGTGAAAGTGCGTTATATCGACTAGAGGGGGGGGGTGAATAGGCGATTTTTATGAAAGTCTTCAGAACATGGGAGTTTTGAAGACAAATGATAAAATTAAACCTATTACCATGCAGCGGAAGGTAGGCTACACTAGGCAAACCATAGTCAAGTTTTCAATGAAGTGAAAGCACAAAGACTAATAGCAGCTAGGTAGTAAGGATCAGGTAGGAAGATATTGTGAAGCCAAACAGAACACACAGTCACTCAGTGAAGACAAATGATAGAGCAAACATACAATGACTTCACAAGGAGTAACAGTGAGTAAAGTGAAGTGAAGATGAAACCAGTGACTCGTTGAAGACAATGATTTGTTGGACCAGTTCCAGTTGCTGTGACAACTGTACGTCTGGTTGGAGCGGCTAGGTATTTAAACCTGAGGACACACAGTCCCGGACACCCAGTCCTGAACACGCAGCTCAGGACACCCAGTCCTCACCGTATTCTCCTTGAGCTAAGGTCACATAGACCTCGCCCAATCACTCTGGTAAGTCTTCAAGGTAGACTCCCAAACCTTCACAGACTTCGTTCACTGGCAATCCACAATGTCTCTTGGAAGCTCAGAACGCGACGCCTAACCGGCTGGAGGATGCACAGTCCTCAAGTGTAATAAGTCTTCAGATCACACAGACAAGAAGACTTAAGTGATGCCCACTTTTATCTGGCTCTGGGTGGTTAGGGCTTTATCCTCGCAAGGAATTCTCTCTCTCAAAGGCTTCGAGGTGGGTTGCTCTCAAACGACAAAAGCCGTACTCTCAATCTGAGCAGCCAACCGTTTATGGTTGTAGAGGGTGGGCTATTTATAGCCACTTGGCAACCCGACCTGATTTGTCCGAGATGACCCTGGGTCACTAAGGAACTGACAGGTGTTCCAACGGTCAGATTTCAAACTCACACGGCAACTTTACTTGGGCTACAAGCAAAGCTGACTTGTCCGACTCTGGACAAGATTCGCTCTCATAGTCTTCACTCGAAGACATAGGTTTTTGGTTTAGGCATCACTTCAGTCATTCTGACTGGTTCTCTTGGACCCCACTTAACAGTACGGTGGTTCCTATGACTCAACACAAAAGAAAAAGAACTACGAAAGATCTAAGTCTTCGAGCTCCATAGGCTTCATATCGTGTCTTCTCTTGTCATAGTCTTCAATGTGAATATCTTCATATACCACCTTTGACTTCAATGTCTTCATACATTTTTAGGGGTCAGCTCTGGTAGTAAAACCGAATAATGAGGGACTTCTATCTGTGTTATCCTGCAATTCTCACAAACACATTAGTCCCTCAACTAGGTTTGTCGTCAATACTCCAAAACCAACTAGGGGGTGGCACTAGATGCACTTACAATATCCCCCTTTTTGGTGATTGATGGTTGAAGTTTTCAACGGGGAATATAATCTGTGAAATTGTAAAGAATAAGGAATTGTCTTCATAAGTTGCAAGGGCTCCCCCTGAAGATGTGCATATAAGTTAATTTGCTTTTGGAATGCAAATGCACATGGCAGGTGGTACTTGTGGAGATCCACTTCAACTTATGATGACAATCCACTATGCATGTGAAAGTATATGAAGATAATGACATGCATAATGGAAAATGGACGTCTGCAGAATGAGCTAAGTGCGGAATTTATCGTCGCACATGCGGAATTTATCTTCGCAAAACAAGGTGGCAAATAAGTAGCAGACGGCCATCTAGTTTAAGTGTTACAACTCATAAGAACCAAATGTAGCAAAAACGAGAGTTGTAAGCACGAAGCAAAATATAAAGCACCCGCCCATATGGACCCGCTTGAAGACTATCAATCTCATATGCTTCTCCCCCTTTTGTCAGTAATGACCAAAAAGGTTTGAAGACATAGAGCCTCTACTCGTTCCCATGAGGAGTAGGTGAAGTAGCAGGGTTGTTGGTGTTGTTTGGCGGTGCAGAAGAGCTTGGAGGTGCTGAAGCAGGTGGCGGTGAAGTGAAGTAGCATCGTCTTCTTCCTCAATAATTCTGGCAGTGACTGTGGCTGCAGAGGAAGAGAACTCAGAGTCTTCAAGGGATGGAGTTCCTAGCAGCACAGCCCTTCGAGGAGGTGTGGAGTCAAACTTGAATCTCTCAGTGAAGCCATCCTCTTGAAGATCAGCTTCAGAAAGCATCATCGTTAGCCCTTTCCATGTGCGGTGACAGGTTTCATGGGCAACGAAAGCATTCTTGGTGGCAAGATTTCGAGTGCGATTAACATCCACCAAGAGGCTTTTCATCTGACGCTTCAGCCAGTCATGATGCCTATCTTGTTTCTGATGTAGGGCCATAATAAGCTCTCGGTCGTTGAGAACACGAGTGCGCTTCTTGGGTGTTGAAGCAGTGGCACTGTCAGTGGCTTCAGTTGAAGTAGGGTGTGGTGCACGTGTAGTGCCAGCCAAAGGATACACCCGAGAAACTGCTTCAACGCCTTCAATGTTCTGCGTAAAACTCTGTTGTTCTGCATTCTGAAGACTTTGAGGTTGCTTGGCAGGCTCAGAATATATGGCTTCAGTAGACATGTCCACGTCAGGCAAGAAGATCCTATGGTTGCGGGCTGAGGGCTGATAAGAGATGGCGGAGTGTAGCTTGATCAGCCGCATGACCCAAGGGCCGTAGAACTTCAAACCAAATAGATCAATGCCTGATGCAGCAAGTTGGCGTATGAAGAAGTCCTGTGCATTGAAGCATTTGCCATGAAGTATATAGAAGACCAAAGTCTTCATTGCACCCTAAAGCTTGGCATTTGGAGAGTGCCCTTTGATAGGCCAAAGAGTTCGCCTGATGATGTGATAGATGGTTCTGGGCAGGTACTCAAGGTCTTCAACTAAGAACTCTGTGGGATACGCAGCATCTTGAGGCAAAGGCTTCATCATGCTGAGCATTTGACTCATATTAGGTTCTGGTCGCTGAAAGATGCTCTCAATAGCTTCAGCGTGCAGCTGACAGCCTTGCTCGAAGAGATCGCCAGGAGTGGGCAGGCCAGTGAGCTCAATGATGTCAAATGCATTGGCTTCGTGATGAACGTTGCCAGTCATCCACTCCAGGACCCAAGTCTTCGGATCTCTGCTATACCCTTTGATGTGAAGTGTGGCATAGAATTGTAGCAGCAGCTCTTCATTCCAATGCTCTTCATCAGTAACAAACTTCAGCAGACCCACTTGCTTGAAGCAATCCAACGCTTCTTCTAAACAGGGCAGACCAGCTACGGCTTCAATGTCAAGGCGCTTGTGTGGGAAGATGCGACCTTGGTTGTAAAGAATGCAAGAGTAATAGCTTCGCTGAGGATAGCTCCAGAACCGATCAGATGATATCCTTTCCCTTGAGTAGGGGTTCCTGGAGTTATCGAAGAACGTGTTGTCTGCCCTGAAGCCATTGATGTTGAAGGAGCCAGGTGCTGATGCAGGACCTGGAAACCTTGGCAGTCTTGGGATTGGCTTCTGGACCTGAGGCCTGTGCTCAACATGATAGTTGAATTGGGGACCGGCAGCAGACTCAGGAACAGAAGTGGCAGGATCAGTGGCTTCGCTGTCTTCTGAAGCTTTTGCTGGGGAGGGCTCCACATTAGCTTCGTTGTTGGTTGTGGCAGCCTCAAGATTTGCATCCTCCACTTGACTAGCTGGAGGGTCGGTTACAGGCACGTTCTCCTGGAGAAATGCTTCTTGGTGGAGCAGGGGAGTGGGATCTTGTGGTACTTCTTCTGCGACTGATGCAGCCGGAATGTCTTCAGCAGAGACTTGAGGCCTTGGACCTTTGCGAAGCCTGCGGAACGCAGACGACGCCTGTGGAGTTGGAGTGGTCTGGGCCTCATAGTCTTCTTCCTCTTGTGGGCGATCCGCCCATGAAGCATCCTGTGCAATTGGCGTCAGTGGACGACCAATGCTGATGAGTTTGCTGTTTTCTAACTGAGGAAGGACTGCATCATCTTCTACATTGTCATGACGACCAATGTCTTCAGCAGCAATGGGATCAGCTGCTGGAATGTCTTCAGCTTCAGGAGCCTCTGTGGAAGCAGGCTCATGAACTATCAGTTGACGTTCTGCGTCAGGATGAACCATAGAAATGGGTTCAACTATCAAGGGCTCTGTGGGAGCAGCCCGAGCTTTCTTGGTCTCTCTCTTTTTCTTGGTGGGGGCAGTAGGAGAGGCTTCAGAGTGTTTCCTCTTCCTGGCTTCAGCCTCAGCAGTTCTTGTCTTCTTGAGCTCTGAAGCTGTTGACCGGCTCTTTGGCTTCGAGCCAGTCATTCTTGTTGGGAAGACAATTGGAACTGCTTCTTGCCTTGGTGCATCAGATTCAGCCGTAGTAGGCTTCTTCTTCTTCTTTGCGGCCATCCTGGGGTCGATGCCAGGACGCCCAAGTGCTTTGCGCTTCTCAGCCTCATTATAGGCTTGCACACATCTGTCAGCCAGAGTCTTCATGCGCTCACGCAAACCCTGAGCTTCTGCACGCTTCTTCACAAAGGCTTCCTTGAGCTCGTGCATCATTGTATTGAAGTTCTTCACTTCTTGCACGCTGAGCTTGGCCATATGCTTCTTGAACTGAGCCTTTTCATAGTCAATCTTCTGCTTCAGTTCAACAATGCACTGGGCAATAGCAAGTTCTGAAGCAATGGCGCCTTGGAAGGCGACACTGAGGCCAATTGGTAGCTGCAGATCTTCAAAGCTGATGTTTGGCGTGTCAAACCACTCGTCAATGAAGTTGTGGATGATGGTGACATCAAAGAGAGGCAGATCATTGAATATTTCTGCTTCTTCTTTGCTCTTGATGAGTTGCTCAAGAGCGTCATCGGCAAGATCTTCATCACTTGACAGATCAATGTCGTCATTGCGCAGTATGGCAGCAGCTGTTAGCTCTTTTCCAGTGTGAGACAGAGGCATCTTGACCTTCTGGGGCTTGGAGACGCGTGATAAATCTTCAAACTGCACACTGTCTTCATGAGGTGCAGTTGCCAATGGCTTTGCCCTTGAGATTTTTGGAGAAGGGGCTGGCTTTGAAGCTTTTGGCTTCTTCAACTGCTTTGGCTTCGGCACTGCAGGCGCGTCATCAGACTCAGTGTCAGCCGCAGGCTCATTCACTTCAGTCCCTTGAACCAAGATGTAGGTGATGAGGCCTTCAAGGTTGGCGAAAGGACCGATGACATTGGGTTCTGCATGTCGTGTGCCATCTGCCCTTGGTGCTGAGGGACCAGGGTTGAAGTCTAACCCAAATTTCTTCTTGTTCTGATTCGCTGAGTTTTGGGCAAACTGGAAGTTGCGCTTGAACAGATTGTCGTCACGACACCAGAGTAGTGACGACGGATGTGCATCATCAGGCTGTGGCCCATGGACCATGCATGGATAGAAGCTTTGGGCAATAGCTTCATCTCTGGACCTGGGTAGAAGGTTCTTGTATAAGATGTCTCCCCACGGTCTTTTGATGGCACTTTTCTCAGCATACTCTTGGGTTGTGAAGCGGTATTTGAACCATTGTTCTGCCCAATAGCGTCGAATCCATTGGATTCGGGTCTTGCGCTGACTATAATCCTCTTCAGGATCTGTCTTATACATTTCTGCGAGTTCATCAGGCAGATCTCTGGATGTTCCGCCACGACGTTGTCTGCCCCCTTCCTTGCTGCTTTCTTTGAAGCCATAAACTTTAACTTGAAAGGCTTCAAGACGTTCAAAGGCTTCAAAGGCTTTCTTTTGCTGGACCAACAGGAACTGGCTTCAGGAGAATTTATGTGATGCTGTAAGAATTCTGCAAATGAATGCAGACTATGAGAACCAAAGGATTCTCCCACGGACATGTACCTGTGACAGCATTAAGGTGCGAGGGAAGGGGAAGAGGTCATATGCATTCTCAGAAGATTTTGAAGATAAATCAGTTTAGAAGACATTGACCTCATCGTGCGAAGACATTCACTCATAGATAAGAAGTTGGTTCCAGATTTGTACGAATCCACAGATCAGTACAAGTGAGGAATCTAACTACTTTGTGAAGCACAAGTGAATATACTAGGCATGTTATGAGATGCAGTATGAGAGAGATCTAGCTTGTGTGAACAGAAACTGCTTGTGGTATAAAGTGACAGATCAATAGGATCAATGGTGCTGTAAAAAGGGAGTTTTGTTTACCACACTGAGAACTGCTAGACAGAGTGGGAGATGAGGCCGAGCAGTTCACTCTTCCGTGCCCTAACTTGGCGACGGAGGACACCTACGGCAACGGCGGAGAGGACGATGTCCGCTGTCGGCGTGAAGACGGCGTCGGAGAGGTTGCGGCAGCGAAGCACTTCGTCGCCAGCGTCGTCGAGAGCTAGCGGTGGCGCTAGGGTTCGTGCGAGGGTGGAAGAAGAGATAATTACTGCTGTGAGTGTGTATTTATAAGCACAGGGGTGGCACTGTGCTATTACACAGGTGCCCCTGGCGATTCGCATCTGAGGAACACGTGGCCAGTATGCAGAATTTTGGGGTTTGTTCCACGTCCCACGCACGCCTGGATTGTCGGGTGGTCGTTCCTACTTCTCCGAATTTCATGTGGAGGAATGAGCATTGAACACGGACTTAATGGTTGTCTCTGTATCTTCTGCTGACAAAGACATAGAGAAGACATTCGACAGTTTCAATAGAATGCATATGACTTGGAGAGATAGAGTTTGAGATAGAAAGCATAGAGAGGTTGGGGTCCGATCACATTCACTTAGTTCAAAAGATTCAACACGAAGACATAGCTATAAGTGAATGTTGTAGAGGACAGAACACTAGCATATATATATAATCAACATAGTGAAGATAATCATGAAAATATGTTGAGATCGAAGCCAAACCAAATGTGAAGACATTGCAAGGTAACGCCATGAGTGAAACTCTTCAAAATAGAACGTTTGGTGGTGGCGTTACCCACCGTATAGGAAGTATTAGACCCAGACACGGCGCACAATTATTGTGGCGCTCTGAAGTCAAATTCCACATTAATGTATTCACACTTAGAATGTATGTCTTCATTGATTGAAGATATACTTCACTTCGTGTGTTGCACATCTAAGTCATCAATATGCATAAGGGTTAGGATGTGTGCCTGATCACAGGACATTTGAGGATTCCAGGATATTTAGCTCACACCGTAACTTGCAAAACCTCTTCTCATCCAAGGGCTTGGTGAAGATATCTGCTAATTGCTCTTCAGTGTTGACATGTATGATATCAATGTCTTCCTTCACAACATGATCTCTGAGAAAATGATGACGAATTTCAATGTGCTTTGTCTTCGAGTGCTGAACTGGGTTGTTAGCAATCTTGATGGCGCTTTTGTTGTCGCAGTAAAGTAGCACTTGCTTCAGATGAATGCCATAGTCCTTGAGTGTTTGCTTCATCCACAGAAGCTGAGCGCAGCAAGATCCAGCAGCAATGTATTCAGATTCAGCAGTGGAGAGAGATACACAGTTCTACTTCTTTGAAGACCAACATACAAGTGATCGTCCCAGAAAATGACATGTGCCTGATGTAGACTTGCGATCAACTTTGTCACCAGCATAATCAGCATCCGAGAATCCAACCAGATCAAACTCTGAGCCCTTTGGATACCATAATCCTAGAGTTGGGGTGTGAGCCAAATATCGAAGAATTCGCTTCACAGCTAAGTGATGCGACTCCTTTGGTGCCGCTTGAAATCGAGCACACATGCAAACACTAAGCATAATATCTGGCCTAGATGCACATAGATAAAGTAAAGAACCAATCATGGAGCGGTATACCTTTTGATCGAACTCTTTACCATTGTCGTCAGGACCCAGATGATGTTTGGCTGGCATTGGTGTTGTGAAGCCTTTGCAGTCTTGCATACCGAACTTCTTCAGGCAATCTTTGAGATACTTCTCTTGAGATATGAAGATGCCATTTCGTTGTTGTCGTATTTGAAGACCAAGGAAGAACTTCAGCTCCCCCATCATGGACATCTGATATTGCTCTTGCATCATATATCCAAACTCTTCACTGTACTTCTGATTGGTGCAGCCGAAGATAATGTCATCCACATATATTTGGCACACAAACAGTTCACCATCATATGTCTTCGTGAAAAGAGTGGGATCTAGGGAACCAGGTATGAAGCCTTTGCTCTTCAGGAAGTATTTGAGTGTGTCATACCAGGCCCTAAGGGCTTGTTTGAGGCCATACAGTGCCTTGTTGAGCTTGTATACCATGTCAGGATGTTTTGGATTTTCAAAGCCAGGCGGTTGTGCAACATACACTTCTTCTTCAATCTTGCCATTGAGAAAGGCACTCTTCACATCCATTTGATATAGAAGTATGTTATGATGATTTTCATAGGCCAGCAGTATGCGTATGGCTTCAAGTCTAGCCACAGGAGCAAATGTTTCATCGAAGTCAATGCCTTCCACTTGAGTATATCCTTGAGCAACGAGACGAGCTTTGTTTCTGACAACTTGACCATGCTCATCTTGCTTGTTGCGGTATATCCATTTGGTGCCTATTATATTGTGCTTCCGTGGATCAGGACGCTTAACCAGTTCCCATACATTATTCAGCTCAAACTGTTGAAGCTCTTCTTGCATAGCTTGAATCCATTCAGGTTCCATGAAGGCTTCTTCAACTTTCTTGGGTTCTGATATTGAGACGAATGCGAAGTGTCCACAGAAATTTGCTAGCTGGGTTGCCCTTGAACGAGTGAGTGGACCAGGTACATTGATGCTATCAATTATTCTTTCAATCTGCACTTCATTGGCATCGCGAGGATGTACAGGGCGAAGACTTTGCTCTTGCTGTTCATTCTCGTTGTTGGAAGGAATGTCTTCAGGCTGAGCATTGTCTTCATGTTGATCAGGTGCTGAAATGATAAGTTCTTCTTCAGGATGAGCTTCAGAAGGTATAATTTCTCCAGTTCCCATTAGCTTGATTGATTCACTGGATGGTACTTCATCTAGCACATTTGGCAGCTGCTCTCTTTGTGAACCGTTGGTCTCATCGAACCGCACATCCACTATTTCAACCACTTTGTAATGAAAGAGATTGAAGACTCTGCAGGAGTGCGAATCCTTTCCATATCCAAGCATAAAACCCTCATGTGCTTTTGGTGCAAATTTTGAGGTGTGTTGTGGGTCTTTGATCCAGCACCTTGCGCCAAATACTCTGAAGTAACTAACATTTGGCTTCTTGCCAGTAAGGAGCTCGTAAGATGTCTTGTTCAGAAGCTTGTGAAGATAAACACGATTGATTGTATGGCATGCAGTATCAATGGCTTCAGGCCAGAATTTTCTTGGGGTCTTGTATTCATCTAGCATCGTTCTGGCCATCTCAATTAGTGTTCTGTTCTTGCGTTCGACAACGCTATTCTGCTGTGGTGTGTACGGGGCTGAGAATTCATGTGTGATGCCCAAGGTATCAAGATATGTATCAAGGCCAGTGTTCTTGAATTCAGTGACATTGTCACTTCTGATGTGCTTTATTTTGGCGCCAAAATTGTTCATAGCTCGATTGGCGAAGCATCTGAAGACATCCTGCACTTCAGTCTTGTAAAGGATTATGTACACCCAAGTATATCTAGAATAATCATCAACAATGACGAAGCCATAGAGGCAAGCAGTAGTAGTTAGAGTTGAGTAATGAGTGGGACCGAAAAGATCCATGTGAAGCTGTTCGAAGGGTTGAGTAGTAGTCATGATTGTCTTCGAGGGATGTTTGGCCCTCGTCATCTTCCCTGCTTCACAGGCACCGCATAAGTGGTCTTTCTTGAACTTGACGCCCTCGATGCCTATGACATGCTTCTTCTTCGCAAGGGTGTGGAGGTTCCTCATGCCAGCATGTCCAAGCCTCCGATGCCAGAGCCAGCATTCTGAAGCCTTTGCTAGAAGACATACTGCAAGCTGTGGTCCTGCTGAGAAATCTACCACGTACAAATCATCTTTTCGATACCCTTCAAACACTAGAGACTTGTCAGATTCCATTAGTACAAGGCAACGATATTTTCAGAACATTACGATCATGTTCAAATCGCAAAGCATTGAGACAGACATTAAGTTGAAGCCAAGGGATTCAACAAGCATGACTTTATCCATGTGTTGATCCCTTGAGATTGCAACTCTACCTAGACCCAATACCTTACTTTTACCAGTGCCAGCAAATGTGATGTGGCTCTTGTCGGATGGACGTAAGGTTGAGTCCATAAGAAGACTTCTTTTGCCAGTCATGTGATTTGTACACCCACTGTCAATAATCCATTCTGAAGACGCTGGTGTCGTACCCTACAGTGCAGTTAGGGGGATAGGCTTCACCAAGAGCATTGTGAAGCAAAAACATTTGATGAACCAGTGGGTTATGAAAGCTTAGATCCAGGTTAGGACTAATAGGGAGAGTAGCAAGCGATTCAGGTACGAAGTACATAGTAAGACCATTTGGGCATTTGATCTTGCGCCCTACAAGATGTTTAAGGTCCCCAGCAATAGCGTCAGACGATTTTGGTTTTCTGCTGGAGACCTTTCCCTGCAAAAGAGAGTTAAGCCTTCTTAACCACCCACATCTTCAAGGGTGGCTTAGAAGCAATAAGTCTAAGTGCAGCATCTGAGAATTTTGGCTTTGAAGCCTTAGCAAACAGTCTTGCAGGTGGACAATAGTACTCATAAGAATAAGCAGAATAGTTCTTGGTCTTATGAACATGGCGATTTGATGAACCGCTCTCATATTCATATGCCTGAGTATGGTTTCCCTGCAAAACATTTGCGTTAGTGCGACTCAGGTGAGTCCTCTGTTTGTATGAATCCTTTGGACCGTATGAAGCCTTTGGTCTGAGGTTTGTCTTCTTCAAGTGAGGTGTCATGATGACATTCACAGGAAGACTCTCCAAACACCTTTTCGGAACCCAGATCTTCTTCATAGGCGGTCCATTCCTGCAGTTAGTACCAATGTACCTGGCAAACACTTCACCATTCTGATTCTTAAACAGTATATAGTTTGCATCAAAGGATTCATCAATGATAATGGGGTTAGCACAAGTGAAGCCAGTTAGATTGGATGGATCAGCTGAAGGTTCCTTTGTAGCAACCCACATGGTTTTGGGGTACTGCTCAGGTTTCCAGTAAGAGCCATCTGCATTCATTTTCCTTACGAACCCAACACCCTCTTTCCTAGGGTTTCGGTTCAGAATCTGCTTTTTGAGGACATCACATAGCGTCTGATGCCCTTTAAGACTTTTGTACATCCCTGTTTCAAGCAATGTCTTCAACCTAGCATTCTCATCAGCAATAGCGGTGGTATCCTCAGCAGAGGGGTTAGTTACCGCATCAACAGTTGAAGATATTGCAACAGCAGTAGCAGTAGAACATTCAGCAACAGAAGTAGCATTATCACACTCAATGCATTTAAGACATGGTGGTTCAAATCCTTCCTGAGCGGGACTGATCTGTTTGGCGCGAAGTGACTCGTTTTCCGTTTGAAGATCTTCATGAACTGCTCTCAATTTCTCAAGATCTTGCTTCCTTTGAAGATAATCATAGGAAAGCTTTTCATGAGTTGTTGAGAGAGTCTCATGACGACTTTCAAGTTCCTGATACTTAACGTGAAGATTCTTTATGTCTTCAATTAAGGATTCAGATCGAGTCATTTTAGCACCTAACAGATCATCGCTTCTGTCTAACAGTTTTTGAATATGTTCCATAGCTTTCTGTTGTTCAGTTGCAATTTTAGCAAGTGTTTTGTAGCTAGGTTTTGAACCACAATCAGAGTCATCGTCACTAGATGTTTGATAGTGAGTAGTGCGTGTGTTTACCTTGGCACCGCGTGCCATGAAGCAGTAGGTAGAAGCGGAGTAGTCCTTGTCATTTGCATCGGTGTCGGTGATGAAGTCATTGTCTTCAGTGTTGAAGATGGACTTGGCAACGTATGCTGTAGCCAGACTTGCGACGCCTGAGTCGGATTCCTCCTCAGACTCCACCTCCGCCTCCTCAGAAGCAGACTCCTCCTCTGAATCCATTTCCTTGCCAACAAACGCACGTGCCTTGCCATATGAGCTCTTCTTGTGTGATGAAGACTTTGAGGAAGACTTGGAAGAAGACTTTGAGTATTTCTTCTTCTTCTTCTTGTCGTCAGAGTCATATTCCTTGCTCTTCTTCTTCTTTTTGTTCTCATTGTCCCACTGTGGACACTCAGAGATAAAGTGGCCAAGTTTCTTGCACTTGTGACATGTTTTCTTCTTGTAGTCATGAGCAGGAGCTTCATCATTCCTTGAACTTGATCGGGAAGACTTTCTGAAGCTTTTCTTCTTGGTGAATTTTTGGAACTTCTTGACAAGCATAGCAAGTTCCCTTCCAATGTCTTCAGGGTCATCAGAACTGCTGTCAGATTCTTCTTCAGATGAGGAGACAGCTTTTGCCTTCAAGGCACGAGTTCGCCCATAGTTTGGACCGTAGATCTCTCTTTTCTCCGAAAGCTGAAACTCATGTGTGTTGAGCCTCTCAAGTATGTCAGACGGATCAAGTGTCTTGAAATCAGGACGTTCTTGAATCATCAGGGCCGGGATGTCAAACGAACTATCAAGTGATCTCAGCAGCGTCTTGACGACTTCGTGTTTGGTAATCTCAGTGGCACCGAGGGCTTGAAGCTCATTTGTGATGTCAGTGAGTCGGTCAAATGTGTGCTGGACATTCTCATTGTCATTTCGCTTGAAGCGGTTAAAGAGGTTGCGAAGGACACTTATTCTCTGATCCCAGACCTTGGAGAGCCAGTCCCAGACCAGCTTGGATGTCTTCAAAGCACTCATACGGCCATACTGTCCTTTGGTCAGATGACCACAGATGATATTCTTGGCAGTAGAGTCCAGTTGAACGAATTTCTTGACATCAGCAGCAGTGACACCATCTCCAGCCTTGGGAACGCCGTTCTCGACGACATACCATAGGTCGACGTCAATGGCTTCAAGATGCATACGCATCTTATTCTTCCAGTAGGGATATTCAGTTCCATCGAAGACGGGGCACGCAACGGAGACTTTAATTATCCCTGCAGTCGACATAGCTAAAACTCCAGGTGGTTAAACCGAATCACACAGAACAAGGGAGTACCTTGCTCTGATACCAATTGAAAGTGCGTTATATCGACTAGAGGGGGGGGTGAATAGGCGATTTTTATGAAAGTCTTCAGAACATGGGAGTTTTGAAGACAAATGATAAAATTAAACATATTACCATGCAGCAGAAGGTAGGCTACACTAGGCAAACCATAGTCAAGTTTTCAATGAAGTGAAAGCACAAAGACTAATAGCAGCTAGGTAGTAAGGATCAGGTAGGAAGATATTGTGAAGCCAAACAGAACACGCAGTCACTCAGTGAAGACAAATGATAGAGCAAACATACAATGACTTCACAAGGAGTAACAGTGAGTAAAGTGAAGTGAAGATGAAACCAGTGACTCGTTGAAGACAATGATTTGTTGGACCAGTTCCAGTTGCTGTGACAACTGTATGTCTGGTTGGAGCGGCTAGGTATTTAAACCTTAGGACACACAGTCCCGGACACCCAGTCCTGAACACGCAGCTCAGGACACCCAGTCCTCACCGTATTCTCCTTGAGCTAAGGTCACATAGACCTCGCCCAATCACTCTGGTAAGTCTTCAAGGTAGACTCCCAAACCTTCACAGACTTCGTTCACTGGCAATCCACAATGTCTCTTGGAAGCTCAGAACGCGACGCCTAACCGGCTGGAGGATGCACAGTCCTCAAGTGTAATAAGTCTTCAGATCACACAGACAAGAAGACTTAAGTGATGCCCAATTTTCTCTGGCTCTGGGTGGTTAGGGCTTTATCCTCGCAAGGAATTCTCTCTCTCAAAGGCTTCGAGGTGGGTTGCTCTCAAACGACAAAAGCCGTACTCTCAATCTGAGCAGCCAACCGTTTATGGTTGTAGAGGGTGGGCTATTTATAGCCACTTGGCAACCCGACCTGATTTGTCTGAAATGACCCTGGGTCACTAAGGAACTGACACGTGTCCCAATGGTCAGATTTCAAACTCACACGGCAACTTTACTTGGGCTACAAGCAAAGTTGACTTGTCCGACTCTGGACAAGATTCGCTCTCATAGTCTTCACTCGAAGACATAGGTTTTTTGGTTTAGGCATCACTTCAGTCATTCTGACTGGTTCTTTTGGACCCCACTTAACAGTATGGTGGTTCCTATGACTCAACACAAAAGAAAAAGAACTACGAAAGATCTAAGTCTTCGAGCTCCATAGGCTTCATATCGTGTCTTCTCTTGTCATAGTCTTCAATGTGAATATCTTCATATACCACCTTTGACTTCAATGTCTTCATACATTTTTAGGGGTCATCTCTGGTAGTAAAACCGAATCATGAGGGACTTCTACCTGTGTTATCCTGCAATTCTCACAAACACAGTAGTCCCTCAACTAGGTTTGTCGTCAATACTCCAAAACCAACTAGGGGGTGGCACTAGATGCACTTACACTAAGGTCACACAGACCTCGCCCAATCACTCTGGTAAGTCTTCAAGGTAGACTCCCAAACCTTCACAGACTTCGTTCACCGGTGATCCACAATGTCTCTTGGATGCTCAGAACGCGACGCCTAACCGGCTGGAGGATGCACAGTCCTCAAGTGTAATAAGTCTTCAGATCACACAGACAAGAAGACTTAAGTGATGCCTAATTCTCTTTGGCTTTGGGTGGTTAGGGCTTTATCCTGGCAAGGAATTCTCTCTCAAATGCTTCGAGGTGGGTTGCTCTCAAACGACAAAAGCCGTACACTAACTCTGAGCAGCCAACCGTTTATGGTTGTAGGGGCTGGGCTATTTTTAGCCACTAGGCAACCAAACCTGATTTGTCCGAAATGACCCTGGGTCACTAAGGAACTGACAGGTGTTCCAACGGTCAGATTTCAAACTCACACGGCAACTTTACTTGGGCTACAAGCAAAGCTGACTTGTCCGACTCTGGACAAGATTCACTCTCATAGTCTTCACTCGAAGACATAGGTTTTGTTTAAGCATCACTTCGGTCATTCTGAATGGTTCTTTTGGACCCCACTTAACAGTACGGTGGTTCCTATGACTCAACAAAGAAGAAAAAGAACTACGAAAGATCTAAGTCTTCGAGCTCCATAGGC
Organism: Triticum urartu; assembly: GCF_056163025.1. NCBI lineage: Eukaryota > Viridiplantae > Streptophyta > Magnoliopsida > Poales > Poaceae > Triticum > Triticum urartu. Next base: position 493,382,130 of record NC_141876.1, on the reverse strand, counting down.
TTCATGCGATCTCTTCTCTTGTCATAGTCTTCAATGTGAATGTCTTCATATATCACCTTTGACTTCAATGTCTTCATACATTTTTAGGGGTCATCTCTGGTAGGAAAACCGAATCAATGAGGGACTTCTACCAGTGTTATCCTGCAATTCTCACAAACACATTAGTCCCTCAACTAGGTTTGGTCAATACTCCAAAACCAACTAGGGGTGGCACTAGATGCACTTACACCGCGCCACCGACTCCGGCAATCGCCGTCGCCGCCACCAAGTCCCCGCGCCGGTGCAGCTCCGGCCGAGCGCCGCCCGACGCCTCTCCTCCTCCTCACCACCCGCAACTCCGGCCTCAAGTCCCTCCTCCACGCCGGCCTCCCTCGACAAGTCTGGCCACCGCGGTGCCATCTCCGACGAACCTCGGCAGCCATGCCGCTACAGTGCTTCCGGGCCAGATCTAGATCTACTTGGGATGGTTGACTTTTGCCCCGAAACCCTAACTTTTTGCGTTTTTCATCACGTTGTATCTCCACATTCGTAGCTCCGTTTTGGGCATATAGCATATCAAAATGTTCGTCTCAGAGAGCACATCATTTCATCTCATTGCATAATTTTCATTTGAGTTCATCTTGATGCCCGAAATGCTGTTGGAAGAGTGCTATTTGAGATAATTGTCGGATCTGCTGCTCCAAATAGCTATTTGTCATTTTTGCCATGATTAATGTGTGCATGATATGCCCCTGAGCTCTACATATGTTTTGTTATATGCTTTTCCATCTATCCAGAGGTGCAACCCATGTATTTTTGTGATGTGTGTGGTGACTAGCACAAGCTTGCAAAGTGGTGCATTCGTTAATGCTGATTTCAGGGACTTAGGGCTATGTCCTTGATCTGTCGTTGATTTGTTTATTTCAATATGTCATATGTTCATGTTGTTTCCTAGTGATCCGTGCCTCTTTTGAGGATGATCAGTAAGGAAGATTTGTTAATCTTGTAGTGCTCTATCCATCCATGTATTTGTTTGCAATTATGGAGCACCCTAGCTTGAGTCAATCGAGCTCTACTTTTCCTATTTCGTGAATCTGGGTAGATTGTCTACTTGTTAGCGATTTTGCCGAGGATGTTGTAGTTGATCCGTGCATGCTATACTATTGTTCTTGCCATGTCTAGCTTGTATAATGTGTATTCTTGATGGGTGTATGCTTAGATCGTCATGACTCGCTCTGTAGTGAGTGCATCAAGCTCGTAAACATGCCTACTTGATATCTGATTTGCATGCTCCAGCTTTTCACTAAGGCTGTGATCTGATTATGTTTTTTTGCCATGTTCACATGCTTGCAAATGTATTTTCTGATCCCTTTTGGCTCAAGGTCACTAAGGGACTTTTGTTAAGCTCTTTGAGTAGCTCCATGCCATGCTTTACTTTGCCATGTTCAGGCCTTGTAGCATATAGTTTTCATGCTCCAAAGTGTGCTACCTGATCTGAAATTCCAGACAAGTGTTAATTTCACTAAGTCTGAAATCTGTTTACTAAATGCACTTTTGCCATGCTTGTTTGAACCTGTTAATGGATGAATTGGCCGTAGCTCAGTGTTCATCTTTTGTTAAGCATCATGATTGCATCCGTTGTCATATTTGAATTGCTTGCCATTTCCAAACCGTGACTCCGATTCCGGCGTTCTTTATATCGTTTTCAATAGAAATCATCTCACCTTTCCAGTGGCACACTTGGTTTTACAAGTTGAGGCCAGTTTCATTCATTCCTTGTCAAATCTTGCATATGCATCACATATCGCATCCCGCATAGCATACCATATTTGCATCATGTTGTTTGAGCCTTGCACGTGGTTGATTGTGTCCTTGTTGATTGTTTGTCTTGTTTGGGTAGAGCCGGGAGACGAGTTCGCTAACGAGGATCCCGTTGAGTTTGCTTTCGAGGATCCAGTCAACTCTGACAACTTTGCAGGCAAGATGATCACACCCTCGAAATCACTACTATTTTTGCTTTGCTAGATGCTCGCTCTTTTGCTATGCCTATGCTACGATGCCTACTACTTGCTTATCATGCCTCCCAAATTGCCATGTCAAACCTCTAACCCACCATGTCCTAGCAAACCGTTGATTGGCTATGTTACCGCTTTGCTCAGCCCCTCTTATAGCGTTGCTAGTTGCAGGGGAAGATTGGAGACCATTCCTTGTTGGAACATTACTTATTTGTTGGGATACCATTATATTGCCTTGTTATCTTAATGCATATATATACTTGGTAAAGGGTGGAAGGCTCGGCTTTTTTCCTAGTGTTTTGTTCCACTCTTGCCGCCCTAGTTTCCGTCATATCGGTGTTATGTTCCCGGATTTTGCGTTCCTTACACGGTTGGGTGATAATGGGAACCCCTTGATAGTTCGCCTTGAATAAAGCTTTTCCAGCAATTCCCAACCTTGGTTTTACCATTTGCCACCTAGCCTCTTTTTCCCTTGGGTTTCCGGAGCCCGAGGGTCATCTTATTTTAAACCCCCCCGGGCCAGTGCTCCTCTGAGTGTTGGTCCACCTGTCAGCTGCCGGTGGCCACCAGGGGCAACTCTGGGCTGGCCTACCCGTACCTAGGACAATCTGAGTGTGCCCTGAGAACGAGATATGTGCAGCTCCTATCGGGATTTGTCGGCACATTCGGGCGGTGTTGCTGGATTTGATTTAACTTGTCGAAGTGTCTTGTAGAACCGGGATACCGAGTCTGATCGGAATGTCTCGGGAGAAGTTTTATTCCTTCGTTGACCATGAGAGCTTGTCATGGGCTAAGTTGGACTCCCCCGCAGGGATTTGAACTTTCGAAAGCCGTGCCCGCGGTTATGGGCAGATGGGAATTTTTTAATGTCCGGTTGTAGATAACTTGAACCTTAACTTAATTAAAAAGAATCAACTGTGTGTGTTACCGTGATGGTCTCTTCTCGGTGGATCCGGGAAGCGAACACGGTGTTGGAGTAATGCTTGCCGCAGGTTGTTCTCTAGTTATTCGTTCGCGCTTTGCCTTCTCTTCTCGCTCTCTTTTGCGAACAGGTTAGCCACCATATATTCTAGTCGCTTGTTGCAGCTCCACATATTTACCTTGCCTTACCTATAAGCTTAAATAGTCTTGATCGCGAGGGTGCGAGATTGCTGAGTCCCTGTGGCTCACAGATTACTTCCAAACCAGATGCATGGCCTGATGACTCCGTTCCAGATGACGCGCTTGAGCTCAAGTGGGAGTTCGACGAGGACTGACGCCGTTACTATGTGTCTTTCCCTGATGATCAGTAGGGGTGCCCAATTGGGGCGATCGGGACCGTGTCGCATGTTGGGTTGATCTTTTATTTTGGCGCCGTAGTCGGGCCATGAGTGTTTGATTGATGTAATGCTATTTATGTACTTTGATTGACATGGCGAGTGTAAGCCAACTATGTTCCTTCCCCCTTTATTATTTATATTACATGGGATGTTGTGAAGATTGCCTAACTTGCGACATTGCTTTCAATGCGGTTATGCCTCTAAGTCGTGCTTCGACACGTAGGAGATATAGCCGCATCGAGGGCGTTACAAGTTGGTATCAGAGCCTTCCCCGACCTTAGGAGCCCCATTGCTTGATCGTTATTAGCGGCCGAGTTGTGTCTAGAAAAATGTTTTTGAGTCATTTAGGAATTATATATCGGAGAGTTTAGGAATTATTTTTACTCCCCAGTCTCCTCATCGCTCTGGTAAGGCATCCTGACGTAGAGTTTTGAATCTTCTCTTCTCAAATTTCACAAAAAAAAATTATGATCACGCGAGTATCTTGGAATCGTTCCGATGGTTTTGTGACGAGAACATTGTTCTTGGTGTCTCCTGTCATTTAGGGGTTGTGGCAGTGTCCCGGGGAGTTGAGCTCTGAGGTGTTGTCGTCACAATTTTATCGTTGCAGTTTTGGAATACCTGAGTTTAGTACGCCGACATAAAAAATCTCTTTTATGCAGTTCGTTGGTGAGATAACCTCGACGCCACCCAGTACTGGGGCGGGAGTTCGGGAGTATTGCCATAACTTGTATAACGGATGTTTTTCGAAGGTTGAGGTAGATGGTTTCTGAAGTTTTTCTCGGTTATGTGTTGAAGGATGGATACAGCTGGATGTAGGAATTGCTAGATTTGGGTGAGATATTATGCTTCCCCTGTATCCCCAACACCTGATTGCATAACCGGAAAGGTTCGAGAGTTTCATAGGTGGGAATTTTTGTGGCTCTAGTTCTTCTTCCACGGATATTTGGTTTGAGATTGGGTTTTCTTACCGAGTATTCGTTCTTGCTCCGTACCTTGTTGATTTATTCCTCTACCTAAATTCTAAGTGGCTTCTCAATTTATGGATATGTGACCATTTCAAGTGGAATGCATTCGTTCTTTTGTTCGGATGTGAAGACTATATGTTGCAATTTCATCCCGCTTGATTCAGCTTCAAATTTTTTATCTATCAATGTGCTAACGGATGTCACCCTCTTCAGGATGGCTCCCGCTAAGAGCAGCAATCAAAATCAGAATCAGAATCAGGATCCGCCACCACCTCCCCCTCCTCCGAAGGCATGGCAAGCTGTGATGGCCGCAACCAATGCAAACACGCAGTTGATCATGCAAATTCTTCAAGAGCGCAACCAAGCGAACCAAGGCAACAATCAGAATCACTTGGCTACACTCAACCAGTTCCTTGCTAACGGGCCAAAGACTTTCAGCAATTGTGTTGAGGCAACTGATGCTGACGATTGGCTCGTGGACTTGTGCAAGCATTTCAAGTGCAGTAACGTCAGGCCTGAGGACTTTGTCAAGTTCGCTTCCTTTCAACTAAAAGACCAAGCTGCAGAGTGGTTCCAGCAGTACAAGGATTCCAGAGGAGGCCGTGTGATTACCTGGGATGAATTCCGTCAAGATTTCAAAGCTCATCATATTCCTGAGAGCATGGTTGAAAGCAAGCATGAGGAATTCCGCAACCTGAAGCAAGGCTCTTTGTCTGTCTATGACTACAACAAGTTGTTTCAGAAGCTCGCCCGCTTTGCTAAGCAGGACATCCCTGACGAGAAGAGCATGATATACCAGTTCAGGGGTGGTCTCAGAGAAGAAATCCAGCTAGCTCTTGTTCTCTTTGAGCCCTTGAGGTACGATGAGTTCTACAACATGGCATTGAAGCAAGAGGCTGTTCAACTGAGGTGTGATGCTTCCAAGAAGCGAGTCAGAGATGCTACTCCTTCTTCCTCTACTCAAGTGGCCAAGCAGCAGAAGTTTTGGCTTCCTCCTCCTCCGTTCCGTCAGCCGTATCAGCAGAAGAGCAAAGGTGGCAGTGGATCTTCCCACCCACCCAACCCTGGCTTTCAGAACAAGACTTCGTCTCAAGCTCCAAGATCGAGTGCTCCGTATCACCGTCCGCTTTCAGAGGTCACGTGCAACAAGTGCCAACAGAAGGGTCACTATGCCAACAAATGCTTCAATCAGAGGCGCCTCCCTCCTCCTCCTGTGAGATCGGAAAGTACAGCTGTGGTCAAGCATAACCCCAAGCACGCCAAGGTCAATTTGATGAATGCAGCTCAGGCAGAGGACTCATCAGATGTCATCATGGGTAACCTCCCTGTTAACGATATTACAGCTAAAGTTCTTTTTGACACAGGTGCATCGCATTGTTTCATCTCAAGACCGTTTACATCTAGGCATGAATTGACTTTGCAAGTTTTGCCTAGTCCGTTAGCAGTTGTCTCTCCCGGTAAGCACATGCATGCTAACTCCATCGTTCCGGATGTTACTATCACCTTGGGCGACTACAAGTTTCTGGTTTCTCCAACGGTTCTTGGTGACTCAGACATTGATCTTATTCTTGGAATGGATTGGCTTTCTAAGCACAAGGCTCAGCTTGATTGTGCAGCCAGGCAGATTCAATTGACTCATTCATCTGAGGATGTAATTGTCTTTGCCGCTCGTGATGATACAATCCGGCTGTTTTCTCTTAATGAGAAGGGTGAACTCGATGCCATCTCTCAAATCCCAGTCGTTTGCGATTATCAAGACGTCTTTCCAGAAGAGCTTCTAGGAATGCCTCCGCACCGGCCAGTTGAATTCGTCATCGATCTTAGAGCCTGGCACAGAACCAGTGTGCAAGTGTCCTTACAAGCTCGGACCTGAAGAGTTGAAGGAGCTGAAGAAGCAACTCGATATTCAAGAGTGAATGGGTCTCATCCGACCTAGTTCCTCTCCGTGGGGTTGTGGTGTTCTTTTTGTGAAGAAGAAGGATGGAACGGACCGACTTTGTGTTGACTACCGTCCATTGAACAAGAAGACTATCAAGAACAAGTACCCACTTCCCAACATCAACGAGCTGTTCGAACAACTCAAAGGTGCCCAAGTATTCTCCAAGCTTGATCTTTGTATGGGTTATCATCAGATTCGTATCTGCGAGCAAGATATTCCCAAGACGGCTTTCAGGACAAGCCATGGTTCATATGAATACATTGTCATGTCTTCTGGCCTCGTCAACGCTCCTCCGACTTTCTCTCGCATGATGAACTTCATCTTCAACGCCTACACCAATGACTTTGTTTTGGTCTATCTCGATGACATTCTGGTCTTTTCGAAGAACAAGGAAGATCATGCCAAGCACTTGCGTTTGGTACTCGATAAGGTGAGGGAACACCAGTTCTACGCCAAGTTCTCCAAGTGCGAATTTTGGCTCGATGAGGTTCTTTATCTTGGGCATATCATCTCTGCCAAGGGCATTGCGGTGAATCCTGAGAAGGTGTCTGCAATTGTGAATTGGGAACCACCTCAGAACGTGAAGCAACTCCGTAGCTTCCTCGGTCTCGCAAGCTACTGTCGAAGATTCATTGAAAACTTTTCAAAGATCGCGAAGCCTCTCTCAAATCTTCTCCAGAAGCACGTCAAGTACGTTTGGTCTCCGGAATGTGACATTGCTTTCAACACTTTGAAAGAGAAATTGGTCACTGCTCCAGTTCTGACTCCTCCTGATGAATCCAAACCGTACGAGGTCTTTTGCGATGCCTCTCTCCAAGGTCTCGGTGCAGTGTTGATGCAAGAGAAGAAAGTTGTGGCTTATACCTCTCGCCAGTTGAAGCCCAACGAGAAGAACTACCCCACTCATGACCTCGAGTTGGCGGCAGTTGTGCATGCTCTTTTGACTTGGAGACATCTCTTATTGGGAAGAAAAGTGGACATCTTCACTGACCACAAGAGTCTCAAGTACACCTTCACTCAGCCTAATCTCAACCTCAGGCAGACTCGATGGGTCAAAATGATTCAAGAGTATAATCTGAGTATCGAGTATACTCCAGGCAAGGCCAATGTGATTGCTGACGCATTGAGCAGGAAGGCTTATTGCAATAGTCTGATTCTCAAGCCTTATCAACCCGAGCTTTGTGAAGCTTTCCGCAAACTTAATCTGCAAGTTGTTCCTCAAGGTTTCCTCGCCAACCTTCAAGTCTCTCCTACCTTGGAAGACCAGATTCGCCAAGCCCAGCTTCTTGATGCTATGGTGAAGAAGGTGAAGATTGGGATTGCCAAGAGTCAACCCAAGTACAAGTGCTACCGCCTTGATGACAAGGATACTCTCTTCTTCGAGGATCGTATTGTTGTGCCCAAAGGTGACCTTCGTAAAGTGATCATGAACGAGGCTCACAATTCTCTCCTCTCCATCCACCCTGGGAGCATGAAGATGTATCAGGACCTCAAGCAGGCTTATTGGTGGACTCGAATGAAGCGCGAGATTGCTCAGTTCGTGAATGAATGTGATGTATGCAGAAGAGTGAAGGCAGAACACCAAAGGCCAGCTGGTCTCCTCCAACCTCTTGCCATTTCAGAATGAAAGTTTGACCACATTGAGATGGACTTCATGACTGGGTTTCCAAAGTCCAAACGTGGCAATGATGCTATATTCGTTGTCATCGACAAACTCACTAAAGTGGCTCATTTTCTGCCTATCAAAGAGTCTATCACTGCAGCTCAATTGGCGGAGCTGTATACCTCTCGGATTGTCTCGCTGCACGGTATTCCATAGGTGATCTCTTCAGACCGTGGCAGCATCTTTACCTCCAAGTTTTGGGATTGTTTTCAGAAGGCCATGGGCACCAACATCCGCTTCAGCACAGCTTTCCATCCTCAAACCAGCGGTCAAGTCGAGCGTGTCAACCAGATTCTTGAAGATATGCTTAGGGCTTGTGTGATCTCCTTCGGCATGAAGTGGGAGGATTGTCTTCCTTATGCTGAATTCTCCTACAATAACAGTTTTCAAGCAAGTTCGGGCAAGGCCCCATTTGAAATGTGTAAAGTCATTCGAGATAACCTCAAAGCAGCCCAATCCCGCCAGAAGAGCTACTATGATAGTAAGCACCGTGATTTGGCTTTCGAGATCGGAGATCATGTTTACCTCCGCGTCTCTCCAGTGAAAGGTACCCGTCGCTTCGGTATCAAAGGGAAGCTTGCCCCTAGATACGTGGGACCTTTCAAGATCGTCAGCAAGAGAGGCGATCTCGCCTATCAACTCGAGCTTCCTTCAAACTTTGCAAATGTGCATGATGTGTTCCATGTCTCTCAGCTCCGCAAGTGCTTCAAGACTCATGACCGCACCGTCAACTTCGAAGACATTAAGCTCCAAGAAGATCTCTCTTATCGTCAGCACCCCGTGGCTATTCTTGAAGAGACTAAACGCAAGACTTGCAACAAGTCAATCAAATTCCTCAAAGTCAAGTGGTCACACCATTCCGACCGTGAAGCCACCTGGGAACGTGAGGATCACCTCCGTTCTGAATAACCGGCGTTCTTTTAGTCCTAGATCTCGGGACGAGATCCTTTTGTAGTGGTGGAGTGTTGTAACACCCCGGATATGATTTACCTAATATGTAATCCAACTCTTGCCGTTTCCGGCGTTAAGTTATTTTATTTTCTCGGGTTCGAGTTTTTGTCTCCGTGTGTTATTGTCGTTGTCATGCATCTCATATCATGTCATCATGTGCATTGCATTTGCATACGTGTTCGTCTCATGCATGCGAGCTTTTTTCCCGTTGTCCGTTTTGCATTCCGGCGCTCCGTTCTCCTCCGGTGATCATTTCTACCTTTCTTTCGTGTGTGGGGATTAAACATTTCCGGATTGGACCGAGACTTGTCAAGCGGCCTTGGTTTACTATAGGTAGACCGCCTGTCAAGTTTCGTACCATTTGGACTTCGTTTGATGCTCCAACGGTTAACTGAGGGACCGAGAAGGCCTCGTGTGTGTTGCAGCCCAACACCCTTCCAATTTTGCCCAAAACCCACCAAAACCCTCTCCATCATCTAGAGCGTTCGATCACGATCGCGTGGCCGAAAACTGCACCTCATTTGGACTCTCCTAGCTCCCTCTACCTCTATATATAGACCCCCTCCGAAATTCTCGTTCTCCTCTCCCCGAAACCCTAGATCCACCACCTCGCGCCGCGCCGGACACGTCCGGTCCGGCCGGACAAAGCGCGCCGCCGCCGCCCGACGAATCGCAGGCCGCCACGTGGCCTCACCGCGCCGCCTCCCACCGCCGGCCCGCGAGGCCCGAGGCCGGCCCTCTCCTCCACCCGACCGGGCCGCACCGGGGCGCCTCACCGCGCCGCCTCTTCCCCAGCTCCGGGCACCGAGCCGCCGTACCTCCACCTCCGGCCGCCGCGCCACCGACTCCGGCCCAGCGCCGCCCGACGCCGCTCCTCCTCCTCACCGCCCGCAACTCCGGCCTCAAGTCCCTCCTCCACACCGGCCTCCCTCGACAAGTCTGGCCACCGCGGTGCCATCTCCGACGAACCTCGGCAGCCATGCCGCTACAGTGCTTCCGGGCCAGATCTAGATCTACTTGGGATGGTTGACTTTTGCCCCGAAACCCTAACTTTTTGCGTTTTTCATCACGTTGTATCTCCACATTCGTAGCTCCATTTTGGTCATATAGCATATCAAAATGTTCGTCTCAGAGAGCACATCATTTAATCTCATTGCATCATTTTCATTTGAGTTCATCTTGATGCCCGAAATGCTGTTGGAAGAGTGCTATTTGAGATAATTGTCGGATCTGCTACTCCAAATAGCTATTTGTCATTTTTGCCATGATTAATGTGTGCATGATATGCCCCTGGGCTCTACATATGTTTTGTTATATGCTTTGCCATCTATCCAGAGGTGCAACCCTTATATTTTTGTGATGTTGTGGTGACTAGCACAAGCTTGCAAAGTGGTGCATTCGTTAATGCTGATTTCAGGGACTTAGCAATTCCACTAAGTCCTTGATCTGTTTATTTCAATATGCCATATGTTCATGTTGTTTCCTAGTGATCCGTGCCTCTTTTGAGGATGATCAGTAAGGATGATTTGTTAATCTTGTAGTGCTCTATCCATCCATATCTTTGTTTGCAATTATGGAGCACCCTAGCTTGAGTCAATCGAGCTCTACTTTTGCTATTTCGTGAATCTGGGCAGATTGTCTACTTGTTAGCGATTTTGCCGAGGATGTTGTAGTTGATCCGTGCATGCTATGCTATTGTTCTTGACATGTCTATCTTGTATAATGTGTATTCTTGATGGGTGTATGATTAGATCGTCATGACTCGCTCTGTAGTGAGTGCATCAAGCTCGTAAATATGCCTACTTGATATCTGATTTGCATGCTCCAGTTTTTCACTAAGCCTGTGATCTGATTATGTTTTTTTGCCATGTTCACATGCTTGCAAATGTATTTTCTGATCCCTTTTGGCTCAAGGTCACTAAGGGACCTTTGTTAAGCTCTTTGAGTAGCTCCATGACATGCTTTACTTTGCCATGTTCAGGCCCTGTAGCATATAGTTTTCATGCTCCAAAGTGTGCTACCTGATCTGAAATTCCAGACAAGTGTTAATTTCACTAAGTCTGAAATCTGTTTACTAAATGCACTTTTGCCATGCTTGTTTGAACCTGTTAATGGATGAATTGGCCGTAGCTCAGTGTTAATCTTTTGTTAAGCATCATGATTGGATCCCTGCCATGTACTTGTTGTCATGTTTTGGTGCTGTAGCATGTTTAACTTGTTGCATTTAGATGGCTACTTGCTGTATATCGCAGACCGTTGTCATATTTGAATTGCTTGCCATTTCCAAACCGCGACTCCGATTCCGGTGTTCTTTATATCGTTTTCAAGCGAAATCATCTCACCTTTCCATTGGCACACTTGGTTTTCCAAGTTGAGGCCAGGTTCATTCATTCCTTGTCAAATCTTGCATATGCATCACATATCGCATCCCGCATAGCATACCATGTTTGCATCATGTTGTTTGAGCCTTGCACGTGGTTGATTGTGTCCTTGTTGCTTGTTTGTCTTGTTTGGGTAGAGCCGGGAGACGAGTTCGCTAACGAGGATCCCGTTGAGTTTGCTTTCGAGGATCCAGTCAACTCTGACAACTTTGCAGGCAAGATGATCACACCCTCGAAATCACTACTATCTTTGCTTTGCTAGATGCTCGCTCTTTTGCTATGACTATGCTAGGATGCCTACTACTTGCTTATCATGCCTCCCAAATTGCCATGTCAAACCTCTAACCCACCATGTCCTAGCAAACCGTTGATTGGCTATGTTATCGCTTTGCTCAGCCCCTCTTATAGCGTTGCTAGTTGCAGGTGAAGATTGGAGACCGTTCCTTGTTGGAACATTACTTATTTGTTGCGATACCATTATATTGCCTTGTTATCTTAATGCATCTATATACTTGGTAAAGGGTGGAAGGCTCGGCTTTTTGCCTAGTGTTTTGTTCCACTCTTGCCGCCCTAGTTTCCGTCATATCGGTGTTATGTTCCTTGTTGGAACATTACTTATTTGTTGCGATACCATTATATTGCCTTGTTATCTTAATGCATCTATATACTTGGTAAAGGGTGGAAGGCTAGGCTTTTTGCCTAGTGTTTTGTTCCACTCTTGCCGCCCTAGTTTCCGTCATATCGGTGTTATGTTCCCGGATTTTGCATTCCTTACGCGGTTGGGTGATAATGGGAACCCCTTGATAGTTCGCCTTGAATAAAGCTTTTCCAGCAATTCCCAACCTTGGTTTTACCATTTGCCACCTAGCCTCTTTTTCCCTTGGGTTTCCGGAGCCCGAGGGTCATCTTATTTTAAACCCCCCCAGGCCAGTGCTCCTCTGAGTGTTGGTCCACCTGTCAGCTGCCGGTGGCCACCAGGGGCAACTCTGGGCTGGCCTACCCGTACCTAGGACAATCTGAGTGTGCCCTAAGAACGAGATATGTGCAGCTCCTATCGGGATTTGTCGGCACATTCGGGCGGTGTTGCTGGATTTGATTTAACTTGTCGAAGTGTCTTGTAGAACTGGGATACCGAGTCTGATCGGAATGTCTCGGGAGAAGTTTTATTCCTTCGTTGACCGTGAGAGCTTGTCATGGGCTAAGTTGGACTCCCCCGCAGGGATTTGAACTTTCGAAAGCCGTGCCCGCGGTTATGGGCAGATGGGAATTTTTTAATGTCCGATTGTAGATAACTTGAACCTTAACTTAATTAAAATGAATCAACTGTGTGTGTTACCGTGATGGTCTCTTCTCGGTGGAGTCCGGGAAGCGAACACGGTGTTGGAGTAATGCTTGCCGCAGGTTGTTCTCTAGTTATTCGTTCGTGCTTTGCCTTCTCTTCTCGCTCTCTTTTGCGAACAGGTTAGCCACCATATATTCTAGTCGCTTGCTGCAGCTCCACATATTTACCTCGCCTTAACTATAAGCTTAAATAGTCTTGATCGCGAGGGTGCGAGATTGCTGAGTCCCTGTGGCTCACAGATTACTTCCAAACCAGATGCATGGCCTGATGACTCCGTTCTAGATGACGCGCTTGAGCTCAAGTGGGAGTTCGACGAGGACTCACGCCGTTACCATGTGTCTTTCCCTGATGATCAGTAGGGGTGCCCAGTTGGGGCGATCGGGACCGTGTCGCATGTTGGGTTGATCTTTTATTTTGGCATCGTAGTCGGGCCATGAGTGTTTGATTGATGTAATGCTATTTATGTACTTTGATTGACGTGGCGAGTGTAAGCCAACTATGTTCCTTCCCCTTTTATTATTTATATTACATGGGATGTTGTGAAGATTGCCTAACTTGCGACATTGCTTTCAATGCGGTTATGCCTCTAAGTCGTGCTTCGACACGTAGGAGATATAGCCGCATCGAGGGCGTTACAGGTAGCCACACTTTTGAATCCTATAATGCTATGATAGATTTATTTGGCTCACCCCCTCTTTTGGTTAATGGAACCATGTTAAGTTTGGAGCATGTAATGCAAAAACTTGAAATTATAGAAAATAAAGTTGCTACCATTGAGTTAATTGAAAATTTCGATGAAAAGATCCACAACCAAATTACCCAATATGGATCTAAAGTAGGAGTAACTTTGAAAAATATTAAAGAGAAGGAACCTATAATTAATGAAAGAATAAATCATGATTCCACTAGAATCGATAAACTTGAGGGTATCATTACCAACTTGTGAACCGCCTTTTCTTCCGTAAAGAATACTCCAAGTCCTCCAACTAAAATTGCCAAGCTTATGTATGTTCCTAAAAATAAGGGTGAATCCTCTAGCAAAGAAACTCCGGATCTCAAATCTATAAGTATTAATCCTAATCTTTTTGCTATCATTAAGGAACCATTTGCTGCTAATGATTTTTTCGATCTTGTGCCTAGAAGTTTGATTATTGATAAAAGGAAAGAAACTCCTAAAGGTTATAGATGTCTCATTAAAGAATTACCAACTAAAGATACCTAGATCTATCCTTGCTCTTATGCCTAGCTAGGGGCGTTAAACGATAGCGCTTGTTGGGAGGCGACCCAATTTTATTTTTATTCCTTGCTTTTTGCTCCTGTTTAGTAATAAATAATTTATCTAGCCTATGTTTTTTTTGTGTTTTTTGTGTTTAATTAGTGTTTGTGCCAAGTAGAACTGTTGGGAAGACTTGGGAAAAGTCTTTTTAATCTTTCAGTAAAAAACAGAAACTTTAGTGCTCACAAGAATTGCTGCCATTTTTATTTGGAAAGTGATATTTATTTAATTATTTTTGAAGATTATTAATAGATAAATTACTCACGTCCAGCAATTTATTTTAGAATTTTTGGGGTTCCAGATCTTGCGTTAGCTACAGATTACTACAGACTGTTCTGTTTTTGACAGATTCTGTTTTTCGTGTGTTGTTTGCTTATTTTGATGAATCTATGGCTAGTAAAATAGTTTATAAACCATAGAGAAGTTGGAATAAAGTAGGTTTAACACCAATATAAATAAAGAATGAGTTCATTACAGTACCTTGAAGTGGTGTTTTGTTTTCTTTCGCTAACGGAGCTCACGAGATTTTCTACTTTAAGTTTTGTGTTGTGAAGTTTTCAAGTTTTGGGTAAAAGATTTGATGGATTATGGAACAAGGAGTGGAAAGAGCCTAATCTTGGGGATGCCCATGGCACCCCAAGATAATCTAAGGACACCTAAAATCCAAAGCTTGGGGATGCCCCGGAAGGCATCCCCTCTTTCGTCTACTTCCATCGGTAACTTTATTTGGAGCTATATTTTTATTTACCGCATGATATGTGTTTTGCTTGGAGCGTCTTGTATTATTTGAGTCTTTATTTGTTAGTTTTACACAATCATCCTTGCTGTACACAGCTTTTGAGAGAGACACACATGATTCGGAAATTGTTAGAATACTCTATGTGCTTCACTTATATCTTTCGAGTTATATAGTTTTTGCTCTAGTGCTTCACTTATATCTTTTAGAGCACGTCGGTGGATTTGTTTTATAGAAACTATTTTTCTCTCATGCTTCACTTAGATTATTTTGAGAGTCCTACAAAACAGCATGGTAATTTTCTTTAATTATGTTAGGCATTCAAGATTAATAAAATTTTTCTTATGAGTGTGTTGAATACTATGAGAAGTTCGATACTTGATAATTGTTTTGAGATATGGAGATGGTAATATTAGAGTCATGCTAGTCGAGTAGTTGTGAATTTGAGAAAAATTTGTGTTAAAGTTTGTGATTCCCGTAGCATGCACGTATGGTGAACCGTTATGTGATGAAGTTGAAGCATGATTTATTGATTGATTGTCTTCCTTATGAGTGGCGGTCGGGGACGAGCGATGATCTTTTCCTACCAATCTATCCCCCTAGGAGCATGCGCGTAATACTTTGCTTTGATAACTTGTAGATTTTTGCAATAAGTATATCAGTTCTTTATGACTAAGGTTGAGTCCATGGATCATACACACTTTTCTTCCTTCCACCATTGCTAGCCTCTCTAATATCGCGCACCTTTCCCCGGTATCATACACCCACCATATACCTTCCTCAAAACAGCCACCATACCTACCTATCATGGCATTTCCTTAGCCATTCCGAGATATATTTCCATGCAACTTTCCACCGTTCCGTTTACTATGACACGCTCCATCATTGTCATATTGCTTTGCATGATCATGTAGTTGACATTGTATTTGTGGCAAAGCCACTGTTCATAATTCGTACATTTCACTCTTGATTCATTGCATATCCCGGTACACCGCCAGAGGCATCCACATAGAGTCATTTTTTGTTCTAAGTATTGAGTTGTAATTGTTGAGTTGTAGGTAAATAAAAGTGTGATGATCATCATTTTTAGAGCATTGTCCCAGTGAGGAAAGGATGATGTAAACTATGATTCCCCCACAAGTCGGGATGAGACTCCGGAAAAAAAAGAGGCCATAAAAAAGAGGAAAAGGCCCAAAAAAATATATATGAGAGAACAAGAGAGAAGGGACAATGCTACTATCCTTTTACCACACTTGTGCTTCAAAGTAGCACCATGATCTTCATAATAGAGAGTCTCTTATGTTATCACTTTCATATACTTGTGGGAATTTTTCATTATAGAACTTGGCTTGTATATTTGATAACCCACAAGTATAGGGGATCAATTGTAGCCTCTTTCGATATGTAAGAGTGTCGAACCCAACGAGGAGCTAAAGGTAGAACAAATATTCCCTCAAGTTCTATCGACCACCAATACAACTCTACGCACGCTTGACATTCGCTTTACCTAGAACAAGTATGAAACTAGAAGTACTTTGTAGGTGTTTTTGGGTAAGCTTGCAAGAAAGTAAAGAACACGAAAATAAAAGCTAGGGGTTGTTTAGATAAAGACACAACTAAATTAGTTTTAGTAGAGAGCTTTTGTCAACAAGAAGGTTATTGGTCCCTAGGCAATCGATAACTAGACCGGTAATCATTATTGCAATTTTATTTAAGGGAGAGGCATAAGCTAACATACTTTCTCTACTTGGATCATATGCATTTATGATTGGAAATCTAGCAAGCATCCGCAACTACTAAAGATTCATTAAGGTAAAACCCAACCATAACATTAAAGCATCAAGTCCCCTTTATCCCATACGCAAACAACCTACTTACTCGGGTCTGTGCTTCTGTCACTCACGCCACCCACCATAAGCAAATCATAAGCATATTGCAAACCCTACAGCGGGAGTCCCTCACTCTTGCGCGACACGGAGAGCACCATAGGACAGCACCAATAATAAAACATACAACTCAAACCAATCACGATCATCAAATAGCCATTAGGACAAAACAGATCTACTCAAACATCATAGGACAGCCATACATCATTGGGAAATAATATATAGCGTTGAGCACCATGTTTAAGTAGAGATTACAGCGGGTAAGAGAGGTTACACCGCTGCATAGAGGGGGGAAGAGTTGGTGATGATGGCGGTGAAGTTGTTGGTTCAGATGGCTGTGATGATGATGGCCCCGGCAGCGCTCCGGCGCCACCGGAAGCAAGGGGGAGAGGGCCCCCCTTCTTCTTCTTCTTCCTTGACCTCCTCCCTAGATGGGAGAAGGGTTTCCCCTCTGGTCCTTGGCTCCCATGGCGTGGGAGGGGCGAGAGCCCCTCCGAGATTAGATCTATCTCTCTGTCTCTCTCTGTTTCTGCGTTCTCCTCTGGCTCTGTTTCACCGTTTCGTATATATATGGAGATCCGTAACTCCGATTGGCCTGAAACCTTCGCCGTGATTTTTTTCCAAATATTAGCTTTCTTGCGGCAAAAGAAGAGCGTCAACCGCCTTACGGTGGGCTCACGAGGATAGGGGCGCGCCCTAAGGGGGGGGCGCCGCCTGCCTCGTGACCACCTCGGGCACTGGTTCGCGTTGATTTTCCTTCCAAATTTTCCATATTTTCCAAAAATAAGCTCTGTCCGTTTTTATCCTGTTTGGACTCCGTTTGATATGGCTATTCTGCGAAACCAAAAACATGCAACAGACAGGAACTGTCACTGGGCACTGGATCAATATGTTAGCCCAAAAAATAGTATAAAAAGTTGCCAAAAAGTATATGAAAGTTGAATAATATTGGTATGGAACAATCAAAAATTATAGATACGACAGAGACGTATCAGCATCCCCAAGCTTAATTCATGCTCATCCTCGAGTAGGTAAATGATAAAAAAGATAATTTTTGATGTGGAATGCTACCTAGCATAATCTTGATCATATGTCTAATCATGGCATGAATATTAAGACACGAGTGATTCAAAGCAATAATCTATCCTTTGACATAAAGACAATAATATTTCAAGCATACCAACCAAGCAATTATGTCTTATTGAAATAACATAGCCAAAGAAAGCTCATCCCTACAAAATCATATAGTCTGGCTATGCTCCATCTTCACCACACAAAGCATTCACATCATGCACAACCCTGATGACAAGCCAAGCAATTGTTTCATACTTTTGATGTTCTCAAACCTTTTCAACTTTCACGCAATACTTGAGCGTGAGCCATGGACATAGCACTATAGGTGGAATAGAATATGATGATGGGGGTTATGTGGAGAAGACAAAAAAGGAAGAAAGTCTCACATCAACTAGGCGTATCAATGGGCTATGGAGATGCCCATTAATAGATATCAATGTGAGGAGTAGGGATTGCCATGCAACGGATGCACTAGAGCTATAAGTATATGAAAGCTCAAACTGAAACTAAGTGGGTGTGCATCCAACTTGCTTGCTCATGAAGACTTAGGGCATTTGAGGAAGCCCATCGTTGGAATATACAAGCCAAGTTCTATAATGAAAATTCCCACTAATATATGAAAGTGATAACTCAAGAGATTCTCTATATGAAGAACATGGTGCTACTTTGAAGCACAAGTGTGGTAAAAGGATAGTAACATTGCCCCTTTTTCTTTTTTTCCTTTTTTGCGGGCTTCTTTGGCCCCCCTTTATTTTTTTATTTAGGATTCTTTGGCCTCTCTTTTTTTGGGCAATGCTCTAATAATGATGATCATCACACTTTTATTTACTTACAACTCAAGATTACAACTCGATATCTAGAACAAGGATATGACTCTATATGAATGCCTCCGGCGGTGTACCGGGATGTGCAATGATCTAGCGTAGCAATGACATCAAAAAACGGACAAGCCATGAAAACATCATGCTAGCTATCTTACGATCATGCAAAGAAATATGACAATAAATGCTCAAGTCATGTATATGATGATGATGGAAGTTGCATGGCAATATATCTCGGAATGGCTATGGAAATGCCATGATAGGTAGGTATGGTGGCTGTTTTGAGGAAGATATAATGAGGCTTATGTGTGATAGAGCGTATCATATCATGGGGTTTGGATGCACCAGCGAAGTTTGCACCAACTCTTGAGGTGAGAAAGGGCAATGCACGGTACCGAAGAGGCTAGCAATGATGGAAGGATGAGAGTGCGTATAATCCATGGACTCAACATTAGTCATAAAGAACTCACATACTTATTGCAAAAATCTATTAGTCATCGAAACAAAGTACTACACGCATGCTCCTAGGGTGATAGATTGGTAGGAAAAGACCATCCCTCGTCCCCGACCGCCACTCATAAGGAAGACAATCAATAAACACCTCATGCTCCGACTTCGTTACATAACGGTTCACCATACGAGCATGCTACGGGACTTGCAAACCTCAACACAAGTATTTCTCAATTTCACAATTACTCGACTAGAATGACTCTAATATCACCATCTTTATATCTCAAAACTATTGCAAGGAATCAAACATATCATATTCAACGATCTACAAGTTTATGTAGGATTTTATGACTAACCATGTGAATGACCAGTTCCTGTCATCTCTCTAAACAGATATAAGTGAAGCACGAGAGTTTAATTCTTTCTACAAAAGATATGCCCGTGCTCTAACAAATATAAGTGAAGCAAAAGAGCATTCTACAAATGGCGGTTGTCTAAGTGAAGAGAAACAGGCAATCCAAACTTCAAATGATATAAGTGAAGCACATGAAGCATTCTATAAAGCCATACTCAAAAGATATAAGTGAAGTGCAATGAGCATTCTATAAATCAACCAAGGACTATCTCATACCAGCATGGTGCATAAAAAGAAAAATAAAAACCTAAATGCAAAAGACGCTCCAAGACTTGCACATACCGCATGAACGAAACGAATCCGAAAACATACCGATATTTGTTGAAGAAAGAGGGGATGCCTCCCCGGCATCCCCAAGCTTAGACGCTTGAGTCTCCTTGAATATTTACTTAGGGTGCCTCGGGCATCCCTAAGCTTGAGCTCTTGCCTCTCTTCCTTCTTCTCACATCGAAAGCTTCTCAATCATCGAACACTTCATCCACACAAAACTTCAACAAAAAACTCGGTAAGATCCGTTAGTATAATAAAGCAAATCACTACTATAAGTACTATTGCAAACCAATTCATATTTTGTTTTTGAATTGTGTCTACTGTAATATAACTTTTTCATGGCTTAATCCACTGATATAAATTGATAGGTTTATCAAAACAAGCAAACTATGCATCAGAAACAGAATCTGTCTAAAACAGAACAGTCTGTAATAATCTGAAAATTCACCATACTTCTGATACTTGAAAAATTCAGCCAAAATTAGGAAAAATAAAAAAATACAGCAAGACAGTGCAAAAAGAATCAGAACCATTCGACGTTCCAGTAAAAGATTAAAATTCACGCACTACAGCCAAAGTTTCTGTTCTGCACCGCACAAACCAACAAGCATCGTAAACATCCTAAAGGCAAACCTTGGAACATTATTTTTATAATACAATGGAATTGTACAAGGGGATGATTATTTCTGTTGAAAAGTTTCTGTAATCAATATTCATAAAGTTGCCGTGAGCATGAACAAAGTTCAAGGCTAGCTCCCACTTCAACAATGCTTGTCTCTCTCACTTTCGCTTTTCTTTTTGAAAAAGATTTGGGTTCCCCTCTTTATTTTTGTTGTTTTTAAACTATATGAAAGCACTCAACAGAAATAAATGACTCTCTAAAACTTCCAGGTTGTCTCCCTGGCAGCGCTTTCTTTAAAGCCATTAAGCTAGGCATATGGTGCTCAAGTAATGGATCCACCCGGATCCCAAGGTATATCAAAGCCAATTTTAATTAACAATGATTTGTAATTTAGTGGTGAGCACAAGGTAACATATATCATGTAATGACAAAGTCTAACTCTCTTCCTATGCATCGGCATGTCATAAAAGAACAATTCATGCACACAAAGTAAAGGCCAATGCATAGTATAAACAGTTTCTTGCAATTTTATCATATTGGAAACAGAGAGAGGTGGAGATATAGTTCCTCTCTCATAATAATTGCAAGTAGGAGCAGCAAGCACATGCATATTATATTCATCAAAATCATCATGTGCAACGGTAAAAGGCTACCCATCAATATAATCCTTAATAAGTGCAAACTTCTCTGATATAGTGTAGTTTGGAGAATTCAAAAAGATAATAGGACTATCATGTGTGGGTGCAATAGCAACAATTTCATGTTTAACATAAGGAACTATAGCAAGTTCATCTCCATAAGCATAATTCATATTGGCATCTTGGCCACAAGCATAGCAAGCATCATCAAAAAGGGATATTTCAAAAGAATCAATGGGATCATAACAATCATCCTCCGGTAAGCACGAAGGGAAATTAAACAATGTATGAGTTGAAGAGTTACTCTCATTAGAAGGTGGGCACAGGTAGCTAATCCGCTCTTCCTCCTTTTGTTCTTCACTCTCCTCATCATCTTTTTCATCCAATGAGCTCACAATTTCATCAATTTCTTCTTCCATAGACTCCTACAAAATATTAGTTTCTTCTTGGGCAGCGGAGTACTCCTCAATATATTGTTTAACATAGGCATTAGAAGCATAATTCTCATAACAATATTCAAGTATGGCAAAATTTTCAGATTTGTAAAGAGTAGCATCATACTTTTCAATCAAAGAAGCAATTTCAAAAGCACCCTTAAAAGCAACAAATTCTTCAATTTGTTGAACATCATAGTAACTATAAGCACCTTTAGCATACGAAGATACGATTACATTATCACTAAACTCACATTGGTAGGGAAGGTGTTTCTTAGGGTTTTCAGAACAACAAGTAAAATCATAATAATAGCATAAATTCCAAGCATATCATTGCATAGTATTAATTTGATGATGTAAAAGTTTCCCTTTTTGAGATATACGGTGTCGCACATAACAAGCACGCTCATCTAAAGATTTTCCCTCAACTAAGCTAGTTGGGGTTTTAGCACGAGCACATAGGGATCGAAGATGATCCAAGTAATAAGCTTCAGCAGTGTGATAGATTTTGATTGGTTCTTCAACCATTGGTTCAGTAGGTACAACTAATTTTTTTTGGTATTTTGCGTTTCCTACCCATAACTAAAGCTAGGAAACAACTAAGAACAACAAATAAAAATTACTTAGTGATAAAGCAAACAAGCACACACGAGAATATTCACCCCACGCTATTGCTCCCCGGCAACGGCGCCAGAAAAAGGTCTTGATAACCCACAAGTATAGGGGATCAATTGTAGCCTATTTCGATAAGTAAGAGTGTCGAACTCAACAAGGAGCTAAAGGTAGAACAAATATTCCCTCAAGTTCTATCGACCACCGATACAACTCTACGCACGCTTGGCGTTCGCTTTACCTAGAACAAGTATGAAACTAGAAGTACTTTGTAGGTGTTTTTGGGTAAGCTTGCAAGAAAGTAAAGAACACGAAAATAAAAGCTAGGGGCTGTTTAGATAAAGACACAACTAAATTAGTTTTAGTAGAGAGCTTTTGTCAACAAGAAGGTTATTTGTCCCTAGGCAATCGATAACTAGACCGGTAATCATTATTGCAATTTTATTTGAGGGAGAGGCATAAGCTAACATACTTTCTCTATTTGGATCATATGCACTTATGATTGGAACTCTAGCAAGCATCCGCAACTACTAAAGATTCATTAAGGTAAAACCCAACCATAGCATTAAAGCATCAAGTCCCCTTTATCCCATACGCGAACAACCTACTTACTCGGGTCTGTGCTTCTGTCACTCACGCCACCCACCATAAGCAAATCATAAGCATATTGCAAACCCTACAGCGGGAATCCCTCACGCTTGCGCGACACGGAGAGCACCATAGGACAGCACCAATAATAAAACATACAACTCAAACCAATCACGATCATCAAATAGCCATTAGGACAAAACAGATCTACTCAAACATCATAGGATAGCCATACATGATTGGGAAATAATATATAGCGTTGAGCACCATGTTTAAGTAGAGATTACAGTGGGTAAGAGAGAGGTTACACCGCTGAATAGAGGGGGGGAGAGTTGGTGATGATGGCGGTGAAGTTGTTGGTTCAGATGGCGGTGATGATGATGGCCCCGGCAGCGCTCTAGCGCCACCAGAAGCAAGGGGGAGAGGGCCCCCCCTTCTTCTTCTTCTTCCTTGACCTCCTCCCTAGATGGGAGAAGGGTTTCCCCTCTGGTCCTTGGCTCCCATGGCGTGGGAGGGGCGAGAGCCCCTCCGACATTGGATCTATCTCTCTGTCTCTCTCTGTTTCTGCGTTCTCCTCTGGCTCTATTTCACCGTTTCGTATATATATGGAGATCCGTAACTCTGATAGGCCTGAATCCTTCGCCGTGATTTTTTTCCGAATATTAGCTTTCTTGCGGCAAAAGAAGAGTGTCAACCGCCTTACGGTGGGCTCACGAGGGTAGGGGCGCGCCCTAAGGGGGGGCGCCCCCTGCCTCGTTACCACCTCGGGCACTGGTTCGCGTTGATTTTCCTTCCAAATTTTCCATATTTTCCAAAAATAAGCTCCGTCCGTTTTTATCCCTTTGGACTCCGTTTGATATGGCTATTCATGCGAAACAAAAAACATTCAATAGACAGGAACAGGCACTGGGCACTGGATCAATATGTTAGCCCCAAAAATAATATAAAAAGTTGCCAAAAAGTATATGAAAGTTGAATAATATTGGCATGGAACAATCAAAAATTATAGATACGACGGAGACGTATCAATATTCCAATGATGGGCTTCCTCAAAATGCCCTAGGTCTTCGTGAGCAAGTGAGTTGGATGCACACCCACTTTGTTCCTTTTGTTGAGCTTTCATATACTTATAGCTCTAGTGCATCCGTTGCATGGCAATCCCTACTCACTCACATTGATATCTATTGATGGGCATCTCCATAGCCTGTTGATACGCCTAGTTGATGTGAAACTATCTTCCCTTTTTTGTCTCCTCCACAACCACCATTCTATTCCACCTAAAGTGTTATGTCCATGGCTCCTGCTCATGTATTGCGTGAAGATTGAAAAAGTTTGAGAACACCAAAAGTATGAAAACAATTGCTTGGCTTGTCATCGGGGTTGTGCATGATTTAAATACTTTGTGTGGTGAAGATAGAGCATAGCCAGACTATATGATTTTGTAGGGATAACTTTCTTTGGCCATGTTATTTTGAAGAGACATAATTGCTTAGTTAGTATGCTTGAAGTATTATTATTTATATGTCAATATTGAACTTTTGTCTTGAATCTTTCGGATCTAAATATTCATACCACAATTAAGAAGAATTACATTGAAATTATGCCAAGTAGCATTCCACATCAAAAATTCTGTTTTTATCATTTACCTACTCGAGGACGAGCAGGAATTAAGCTTGGGGATGCTTGATACGTCTCCAACGTATCTATAATTTTTGATTGTTCCATGCTATATTATATTCTGTTTTGGACATTATTGGGCTTTATAATACACTTATATATTATTTTTTGGACTAACCTATTAACCGGAGGCCCAGCCCAGAATTGCTGTTTTTTTGCCTATTTTAGGGTTTCGCAGAAAAAGAATATCAAACGGAGTCCAAATGGAATGAAACCTTCGGGAACGTGATTTTCGAAACGAACATGATCCAGATGACTTGGACCCTACGTTAAGCAATCAACGAGGAAGGCACGAGATAGGGGGGCGCGCCCTCCACCCTCGTGGGCCCCTTGTTGCTCCACCGACGTACTCCTTCCTCCTATATATACCTACGTACCCCCAAACTACCAGATACGGAGCCAAAACCCTAATTCCACCACCGTAACTTTCTGTATCCACGAGATACCATCTTGGGGCCTTTTCCGAAGCTCCGCCGGAGGAGGCATCGATCACAGGGGCTTCTACATCAACACCATAGCCTCTCCGATGAAGTGTGAGTAGTTTACTTTAGACCTACAGGTCCATACTTATTAGCTAGATGGCTTCTTCTCTCTTTTTGGATCTCAATACAAAGTTCTCCCCCTCTCTTGTGGATATCTACTCGATGTAATCTTCTTTTGCGGTGTGTTTGTTGAGACCGATGAATTGTGGGTTTATGATCAAGTTTATCTATGAACAATATTTGAATCTTCTCTGAATTCTTTTATGTATGATTGGTTATCTTTGCAAGTCACTTCAAATTATCAGTTTGGTTTGGCCTACTAGATTGATCTTTCTTGCAATGGGAGAAGTGCTAGGCTTTGGGTTCAATCTTGCGGTGTCCTTTCCCTGTGACAGTAGGGGCAGCAAGGCACGTATTGTATTGTTGCCATCGAGGATAAAAAGATGGGTTTATATCATATTGCATGAGTTTATCCCTCTACATCATGTCATCTTGCTTAAAGCGTTACTCTGTTCTCTTGAACTTAATACTCTAGATGCATGCTGGATAGCGGTCGATGTGTGGAGTAATAGTAGTAGATGCAGGCAGGAGTCGGTCTACTTGTCTCGAACGTGATGCCTATATACATGATCATACCTAGATATTCTCATAACTATGCTCAATTCTATCAATTGCTCAACAGTAATTTGTTCACCCATCGTAAATACTTATGCTCTTGAGAGAAGCCACTAGTGAAACCTATGGCCCCCAGGTCTATCTTCCATCATATTAATCTTCCAATACTTAGTTATTTCCTTTGCCATTTATTTTACTTTGCATCTTTTATTTCTCTTTATCACAAAAATACCAAAAATATTATCTTATCATATCTATCAGATCTCACTCTCGTAAGTGACCGTGTAGGGATTGACAACCCCTTATCGCGTTGGTTGCAAGGATTTATTTGTTTGTGTAGGTGCGAGGGACTTGTGCGTGGCCTCCTGCTAGATTGATACCTTGATTCTCAAAAACTGAGGGAAATACTTACGCTACTTTGCTGCATCGCCCTTTCCTTTTCAAGGGAAAACCAACGCAAGTGTTCAAGAGGTAGCAGAAACCCAAGTTTGGGCCTAAGCCCGAGACTGTGTGCTTCTACTGCAAATGGACTGGTCACTGGAAGCGGAACTGCCCCAAGTATTTGGCGGAGAAAAAGGATGGCAAGTGAAAGGTATATTTGATATACATGTTATTGATGTGTACCTTACTAATGCTCACAGTAGTGCATGGGTATTTGATACTGGTTCAGTTGCTAACATTTGCAACTCGAAACAGGGGCTACGGATTAAGCGAAGATTGGCTAAGGATGAGGTGACGATGCGCGTGGGAAATGGTTCCAAAGTCGATGTGATCGTCGTCGGCACGCTACCTCTACATCTATCTTCGGGATTAGTTTTAGACCTAAATAATTGTTATTTGGTGCCAGCGTTGAGCATGAACATTATATCTGGATCTTGTTTGATGCGAGACGGCTATTCATTTAAATCATAGAATAATGGTTGTTCTATTTATATGAGTAATATCTTTTATGGTCATGCACCCTTGATGAGTGGTCTATTTTTACTAAATCTTGATAGTAGTGATAAACATGTTCATAGTATTGAAGCCAAAAGATGCAGAGTTGATAATGATAGTGCATCTTATTTGTGGCATTGCCGTTTAGGTCATATTAGTGTAAAGCGCATGAAGAAACTCCATTCTGATGGACTTCTGGAATCACTTGATTATGAATCACTTGGTACTTGCGAACCATGCCTCATGGGCAAGATGACTAAAACTCCGTTCTCCGGAACAATGGAGCGAGCAACAGAGTTATTGGAAATCATACATACTGATGTATGTGGTCCAATGAACGTTGAAGCTCGTGGCGGATATCGTTATTTTCTCACCTTCACAGATGATTTTAGCAGATATGGGTATATCTACTTAATGAAACATAAGTCTGAAACATTTGAAAAGTTCAAAGAATTTCAGAGTGTAGTGGAAAATCATCGTAACAAGAAAATCAAGTTTCTGTGATCTGATCGTGGAGGTGAATGATACGTCCATTTTGCATCATGCTTTTATATTGATATTTATTGCATTATGGGCTGTTATTACACATTATGTCACAATACTTATGCCTATTCTCTCTTATTTAACAAGGTTTACATAAAGAGGGATAATGCCAGCAGCTAGGATTCTGGGCTAGAAAAGGAGCAAATATTAGAGACCTATTCTACACAGCTCCAAAAGTCCTGAAACTTCACGGAAGACGTTTTCCAAATATATAAAAAATACCGAGAGCAAGAACTTCACCAGGGGGCCACACCCTGCCCACGAGGGTGGGGGCGCGCCCTACCCCCCTGGGCGCACCCCCTACCTCGTGGGTCCCCTGGTGGCCCTCCGGTGGCCATCTTCTGCTATATGAAGTCTTTCGATGGGAAAAAAATAACAAGCCATCTTCTCGGACGAAACTCCGCCTCCACGAGGCGGAACCTTGGCGGAACCAATCTAGGGCTCTGGCGGAGCTGTTCTATCGGGGAAACTTCCCTCCCGGAGGGGGAAATCATCGCCATCGTCATCATCAACGCTCCTCTCATCGGGAGAGGGCAATCTCCACCAACATCTTCATCAGCACCATCTCCTCTCAAAACCCTAGTTCATCTCTTGTATCCAATTCTTGTCTCCAAGTCCGGGATTGGTGCTAGTAGGTTGCTAGTAGTATTAATTACTCCTTGTAGTTGATGCTAGTTGGTTTAATTGGTGGAAGATCATATGTTCAGATCCTATAAGCACATTAATACCCCTCTGATTATGAATATGTTTATGCTTTGTGAGTAGTTACTTTTGTTCATGAGGACACGGGAGAAGTCTTGCTATTAGTAGTCATGTGAATTTGGTATTCGTTCGATATTTTGATGAGATGTATGTTGTCTCTTCTCTAGTGGTGTTATGTGAATGTCGACTAAATGACACTTCACCATTGTTTGGGCCTAGAGGAAGGCATTGGGAAGTAATAAGTAGATGATGGGTTGCTAGAGTGACAGAAGCTTAAACCCTAGTTTATGATTTGCTTCGTAAGGGGCTGATTTGGATCCATATGTTCTATGCTGTGGTTAGGTTTACCTTAATACTTTTGTTGTAGTTGCGGATGCTTGCAATAGAGGTTAATCATAAGTGGGATGCTTGTCCAAGTAAGGGCAGTACCCAAGCACCGGTCCACCCACATAACGAATTATCAAAGTACCGAACGCGAATCATATGAGCGTGATGAAAACTAGCTTGATGATATTCCCATGTGTCCTTGGGAGCGCTTTACATCATATAAGAGTTTGTCCAGGCTTGTCCTTTGCTACAAAAAGGATTGGGCCACCTTGCTGCACCTTATTTACTTTTGTTTCTTGTTGCTCGTTACAAATTATCCTATCACAGAACTATCTGTTACCACTTATTTCAGTACTTGCAGAGAATACCTTGCTGGAAACCGCTTATCATTTCCTTCTGCTCCTCGTTGGGTTCGACACTCTTACTTATTGAAAGGACTATGATAGATCCCCTATACTTGTGGGTCATCAAGACTCTTTTCTGGCGCCGTTGCCGGGGAGTGAAGCGCCTTTGGTAGGTGGAATTTGGTAAGGAAAAATTTATACAGTGTGATGAAATTTACTGTCACTTGTTACCATGGAAAGTAATCCCCCGAGGGGCTTGTTTGGGGTATCTTCACCCCGACCAGTAGAGCAAAGAGTTGCTCCTCAACCTACTCAACCTACTGAAAATGAAAATGAAAATGAAAATGTCTGCTTTGAAATTCCTTCGGGTATGATAGAAAAACTACTAGCTAATCCTTTTTTAGGAGATGGAACAAAACATCCTGATGAGCATCTAATATATGTGGATGAAGTTTTTGGATTATTTAAGCTTGCAGGTGTACCCAGAGATGTTGTTAAGAAGAAGATATTCCCTTTATCTTTGAAGGGAGATGCATCGACATGGTATAGGCTATGTGATGATATGGGGTCTTGGAATTACAAACGATTGAAATTGGAATTTCATCAGAAGTTTTATCCTATGCATCTTTTTCATCATGATCGCAATTACATATATAAATCTTGGCCTCGCGAAGGAGAAAGCATCGCTCAAGCATGGGGGAGGCTTAAATCAATGTTATATTCATGCCCCAATCATGAGCTCTCAAGAGAAATGATTATTCAAAAAAATTATGCTTGGCTTTCTGAAAACAATCGCACCATGCTTGATACTTCTTGTGCTGGCGCTTTTATGATGAAGACTATTGAATTCAAATGAGATTTATTGGAAAGAATTAAACGCAACTCCGAAGATTGGGACCTCGACAAAGGTAAGGAGTCAGGTATGACACCTAGTTTTGATTGTGTTAAATATTTTATGGATACCGATATTTTTCGTAAATTTAGCACTAAATATGGACTTGACTCCGAAATAGTAGCTTCTTTCTGTGAATCTTTTGCTACTTATGTTGATCTCCCCAAGGAGAAGTGGTTTAAATATCATCCTCCCATAGAAGTAAAAGTAGCAGCACCTATTAAGTTGAAGAAAAGATTGTCACTTATAATGATCCAATTGTTCCTACTTCTTATGTTGAGAGACCACCTTTTCCTGTTAGGATAAAGGATCATGCTAAAGCTTCAACTGTGGTTCGTAAAAGCAATATTAAAACTTATACACCTCATGAGCACATTAAAGTTGAACCTGATATTGCTATTGTTAAAGATCTCTTGTTTGATAATATTGATGGGCATGTTATTTATTTCTGTGATGAAACTGCTAGAATTGCTAAACCGTGTGCTAAAGACAAACCTAGACCTGTGGTAGGCATGCCTGTTATTTCTGTTAAAATAGGAGATCATTGTTATCATGGCTTATGTGATATGGGTGCTAGTGCTAGTGCAATACCTTATTCCTTATACAAAGAAGTTATGCATGATATTGCACCTGCTGAGATGGAAGATATTGATGTCACAATTAAACTTGCCAATAGAGATACTATTTCACTAATGGGAATTGTTAGAGATATTGAAGTCTTGTGTGGGAAAACTAAATATCCTGCTGATTTTCTTGTTCTTGGTTCCCCATAAGATAGCTTTTGTCCCATTATTTTTGGTAGACCCTTCTTAAATACTGTTAATGCTACCATAGATTGCAAAGGGGATGTTGTTACTATCAGTTTAGATGATATGACTCATGAATTTAATTTCTCTAAATTTAGTAGACAACACCGTGAAGAAGAATTACCTAGTAAGGATGAAATTATTGGCCTTGCTTCTATTGCCGTACCTCCTAGTGATCCTTTAGAACAATATTTGCTAGACCATGAAAATGACATGTTTATGAATGAAAGAAGGGAATTAGATGAAGTATTCTTTAAACAGGAACCTATTCTGAAAAACAATTTGCCTGTTGAAATCCTAGGGGATCCTCCTCCACCCAAGGGTGATCCCGTGTTTGAGCTTAAACCATTACCTGATACTCTTAAATATGCTTATCTTGATGAGAAAAAGATATATCATGTTATTATTAGTGCTAACCTTTCAGAGCATGAGGAAGAGAGATTATTGAAAACTCTGAAGAAGCACTGTGCTGCTATTGGGTATACTCTTGATGATCTTAAGGGCATTAGTCCCACTCTATGTCAACATAAAATTAATTTGGAAGAAGATGCTAAACCAGTTCATGATCATCAACGCTGGCTGAATCCTAAAATGAAAGAACTGGTAAGAAAGGAAATACTAAAGCTCCTTGAGGCAGGTATAATCTATCCCGTTGCTGATAGTCAGTGGGTAAGCCCTGTCCATTGTGTCCCTAAGAAGGGAGGTATTACTGTTATTCCTAATGATAAAGATGAATTGATCCCTCAAAGAATTATTACTGGTTATAGGATGGTAATTGATTTCCGCAAATTAAATAAGGCTACTAAAAAGGATCATTACCCCTTACCTTTTATCGACCAAATTCTAGAAAGATTATCCAAACATACACATTTTTGCTTTCTAGATGGTTATTTTGGTTTCTCTCAAATACCGGTGTCAGCTAAAGATCAACCAAAGACAACTTTTACATGCCCTTTTGGTACTTTTTCTTGTAGACGTATGCCTTTTGGTTTATGTAATGCACCTGCTACCTTTCAAAGATGCATGATGGCTATATTCTCTGACTTTTGTGAAAAGATTTGTGAGGTTTTCATGGATGACTTTTCCGTCTATGGATCTTCTTTTGATGATTGCTTGAGCAACCTTGATCGAGTTTTGCAGAGATGTGAAGAAACTAATCTTGTCTTGAATTGGGAAAAGTGCCACTTTATGGTTAATGAAGGTATTGTCTTGGGGCATAAAGTTTCTGAAAGAGGTATTGAAGTTGATAAAGCCAAAGTTGATGCTATTGAGAAGATGCCATGTCCCAAGGACATCAAAGGTATAAGAAGTTTCCTTGGCCATGCCGGATTTTATAGGAGGTTTATTAAGGACTTCTCAAAAATTTCTCGGCCTCTGACTAATTTATTACAAAAATATATACCATTTGTTTTTTATGATGATTGTGTAGAAGCATTTGAAATACTTAAGAAAGCATTGATCTCTGCACCTATTGTTCAGCCACCTGATTGGAATTTACCCTTTGAAATTATGTGCGATGCTAGTGATTATGTTGTACGTGTTGTTCTAGGACAAAGAGTTGATAAGAAATTAAATGTTATTCAATATGCTAGTAAAACCCTAGACAATGCTCAAAGAAATTATGCCACTACTAAAAAGGAATTCTTAGGAGTTGTATTTGCTTGTGATAAATTCAGGCCTTATATTGTTGATTCTAAAGTAACTATTCACACTGATCATGCTGCTATTAAATATCTTATGGAAAAGAAAGATGCTAAACCTAGACTTATTAGATGGGTTCTCTTGCTACAAGAATTTGATTTGCATATTGTTGATAGAAAGGGAGCTAAGAACCCCGTTGCAGACAACTTGTCTAGGTTAGAAAATGTGCTTGATGACCCGCTTCCTATTGATGATAGCTTTCCTGATGAGCAATTAAATGTCATAAATGCTTCTCATACTGCTCCATGGTATGCTGATTATGCTAATTACATTGTTGCTAAGTTTATACCACCTAGTTTCACATACCAGCAAAAGAAAAAGTTCTTCTATCATTTGAGGCATTACTTTTGGGATGACCCACATCTTTGTAAAGAAGGAGTAGATGGTGTTATTAGACGTTGTGTACCTGAGCATGAACAGGAACAGATCCTGCGCAAGTGTCACTCCGAAGCTTATGGAGGACACCATGCTGTAGATAGAACTGCACATAAGGTATTGCAATCTGGTTTTTATTGGCCTACTCTCTTCAAGGATGCCCGTAAGTTTGTCTTATCTTGTGATGAATGTCAAAGAATTGGTAATGTTAGTAGACGTCAAGAAATACCTATGAATTATTCACTCATTATTGAACCATTTGATGTTTGGGGCTTTGACTATATGGGATCCTTTCCTTCCTCTAATGGATATACACATATTTTAGTTGCTGTTGATTACGTTACTAAGTGGGTAGAAGCTATTCCAACTAGTAGTGCTGATCATAACACTTCTATTAAAATGCTTAAAGAAGTTATTTTTCCAAGATTTGGAGTCCCTAGATATTTAATGACTGATGGTGGTTCACATTTTATTCATGGTGCCTTCTGTAAAATGCTTGCTAAATATGATGTTAATCATAGAATTGCATCCCCTTATCATCCTCAGTCTAGTGGTCAAGTAGAATTGAGTAATAGAGAACTCAAATTAATTTTGCAAAAGACTGTTAATAGATCTTGAAAAAATTGGTCCAAGAAACTTGATGATGCATTATGGGCCTATAGAACTGCATATAAAAATCCTATGGGTATGTCTCCGTATAAAATGGTATATGGAAAAGCATGTCACTTACCTCTCGAACTAGAACACAAGGCATATTGGGCTATTAAAGAACTCAATTATGATTTTAAACTTGCTGGTGAGAAGAGGTTATTTGATATTAGCTCACTTGATGAATGGAGAACCCAAGCCTACGAAAATGCCAAGTTGTTTAAAGAAAAAGTTAAACGATGGCATGATAAAAGGATACAAAAGCGTGAGTTTAATGTAGGTGATTATGTATTACTATACAACTCTCATTTAAGATTTTTTGCAGGAAAACTTCTCTCTAAATGGGAAGGTCCTTACATTATCGAGGAGGTCTATCATTCCGGTGCCATAAAAATCAACAACTTCGAAGGCACAAATCCGAAGGTGGTGAACGGTCAAAGAATCAAACACTATATCTCAGGTAATCCCATAAATGTTGAAACCAATGTTATTGAAACTGTAACCCCGGAGGAATACATAAGGGACACTTTCCGGAACGTTTCAGACTCCGAAAAGGAATAGGTATGTGGTATGGTAAGTAAACCGACTCCAAAACAGTTTTAAGGCAATATTTCTCTGTTTTGGAATATTTAGAAAAATAGAAAAATAAGAAGCAGTCTGGGAAGGACACGAGGCCTCCACGAGGGTGGAGGGCGCGCCCTACCCTACTGGGCGCGCCCCCTACCTTGTGGGCACCTCGTGTGCTCTTCGGACTCCGTTTTCATACACGACACGTATTTTGGTCGGTAAAAATTCATTATATAATCTCCCGAAGGTTTTGACTCCCGTATCATGCAAAAATCTTCTATTTGTGTTTCGAGCTGTTGCTATTGCAGATTAGAGCAGGATGTCTTTGCAAGAGTCAGTTGGGGAGAGCCGGGTGTCTCATCCGGCACCGAGATCAATGACAAACAACAATGTTGACCTCTTTGGGCCAGCAACGGAGGAAGAGATGGAGGCCGAATTGAAGAGGATAGATGCCATGGAGGAGGATCAAGAAGTCACTTCCCGCTTCCGAGCTGGATTCACCATGGGAGAACTGCAGAGCTCGGCTATTCCAAACTCGGTTATCCCTTCCAATGTTAGATTTCTTTCTTATGAGAATATGAAACAGAGCGTCATTGGTTCTCCCGCAGCTATGCAGCACCCTTGGGTGCAGGGAGCTTTGGTTGTTACAGGAAAACTCCGAAAGGAAATAATGGACCTCAAGCAGCAAGTCAATAAGCTCGAGGAGGAGAATCGTATCCTGAGAGGCATCATCGCCAAGAACATCACATCACCACCCACGAAATGAGAGACACAATCATCTGGGTATGGGCACTCCCCTTGGCAACTGCCAAGCTTGGGGGAGTGCCCCGGTATCGTATCACCATCACTTTTATCTTTACCGTTTTTCTTAGTTCGATCCTTTTGGTAATATCTTGATCTAGTAGAATAAAAGTTCTTAGTATGATCTAGTTGTGATTTTTGCTTTATAATCCTTCTATGTAATCAAGTCCGTGAGCTATATAATAAAGATTAGTGTTGAGTCAAGGGCTTGATTATTTTGCCATGATCCTAAAGAAATAAAAGAAAAGAGAAAGAAATAAAAAGAAACAAAGAGATCATGTGAGCCTTATGGAGAGTAATGAGCTCACATCGAAAAAGTATGATGAATAAAAGTTGTTGAGAGTTGACAAACATAGTTTTGGTCATTGTTGCAATTAATAGGAAGTAATAAAGAAAGAGAGGTCTTCACATATAAATATACTATCTTGGACATCTTTTATGATTGTGAGCACTCATTAAAATATGACATGCTAAAAGAGTTGACGTTGGACAAGGAAGACAACGTAATGGGTTATGTTTTCTTACATCTGAGATAAATTATATTGTCATGGATCATCCAACATGGTTGAGCTTGCCTTTCCCCCTCATGCTAGCCAAATTCAACGCACCAAGTAGAGATACTACTTGTGCTTCCAAATACCCTTAAACCAGTTTTGCCATGAGAGTCCACTATACCTACCTATGGATTGAGTAAGATCCTCCAAGTAAGTTGTCATTGGTGCAAGCAATAAAAATTGATCTCTAAATATGTATGACTTATTAGTGTGGGAGAAAATAAGCTTTATACGATCGTGTGATATGGAAGAAATAAAGGCGACAGACTGCATAATAAAGGTCCATATCATAAGTGAAGGAAATATGCCCTAGAGGAAATAATAAAGTTATTATTTATTTCCTTATATCATGATAAATGTTTATTATTCATGCTAGAATTGTATTAACCAGAAACATAATACATGTGTGAATACATAGACAAACAAACTGTCACTAGTATGCCTCTACTTGACTGGCTCGTTGATCAAAGATGGTTATGTTTCCTAACCATAGACATGAGTTGTCATTTGATTAATGGGATCACATCATTAGGAGAATGATGTGATTGACTTGACCCATTCCGTTAGCATAGCACTTGATCGTTTAGTTTGTTGCTATTGCTTTCTTCATGACTTATACATGTTCCTATGACTATGAGATTATGCAACTCCCGTTTACCGGAGGAACACTTTGTGTGCTACCAAACGTCACCACGTAACTGGGTGATTATAAAGGTGCTCTACAGGTGTCTCCGAAGGTACTTGTTGGGTTGGCGTATTTCGAGATTAGGATTTGTCACTCTGATTGTGGGAGAGGTATCTCTGGGCCGTCTCGATAATGCACATCACCTAAGCCTTGCAAGCATTGCAACTAATGAGTTAGTTGCGAGATGATGTATTACGAAACGAGTAAAGAGACTTACCGGTAACGAGGTTGAACTAGGTATTGAGATACCGACGATCGAATCTCGGGCAAGTAACATACCAATGACAAAGGGAACAACGTATATTGTTATGCGGTTTGACCGATAAAGATCTTCGTAGAATATGTGGGAGCCAATATGAGCATCCAGGTTCCACTATTGGTTATTGACCGGAGACGTGTCTCGATCATGTCTACATAGTTCTCGAACCCGTAGGGTCCGCACGCTTAAAGTTCGGTGACGATCGTAATAAGAGTTTTTGTGTTTTGATGTACCGAAGGTTGTTCGGAGTCCCGGATGAGATCGGGGACATGACGAGGAGTCTCTAAATGGTTGAGACGTAAAGATTGATATATTGGATGACTATGTTTGGACATCGGAAGGGTTCCGAGTGGTTCAGGCATTTTTCCGGAGTACCGGGAGGTTACCGGAACCCCCGGAAGAAGTTATGGGCCTTATGGGCCATAAGAAGGAAGCACACCAGCCCACAAGGGGCTGGTGCGCCCCCTTTGGGCAGGAGGCCGAATTGGAGAAGGTTTGGGGGGTGCGCCCCCCCCCCCTTTCCTTCTCTCCTACTCCTCCTTCCCTTCCTCTCCTACTCCAACTAGGGAAGGGAGGAATCCTACTCCCGGTGGGAGTAGGACTCCTCCAGGGCGCGCCATAGGGGCTGGCCCTCTCCCCCTCCTCCACTCCTTTATATACGGGGGTGGGGGCACCCCATAGACACACAAGTTGATCTTCGTGATCGTTCCTTAGCCGTGTGCGGTGCCCCCTTCCACCATATTCCACCTCGGTCATATCGTAGCGGTGCTTAGGCGAAGCCCTGCGTCGGTAGAGCATCATCACCATCATCACGCCGTCGTGCTGACGAAACTATCCCTCAACACTTTGCTGGATCGGAGCTCGAGGGACGTCACCGAGTTGAACGTGTGCAGAACTCGGAGGTGCTGTATGTTCGGTACTTGGATCGTTTGGATCGGGAAGACGTACGACTACTTCCCCTATGTTGTGTCAACGCTTCCGTCGCTGGTCTACGAGGGTACGTAGACAACACTCTCCTCTCTCGTTGCTATGCATCACCATGATCTTGCGTGTACGTAGGAAATTTTTTGAAATTACTGCATTCCCCAACAATAAGTGGCAATATAAAGTGACGTTCTTTCGCATTAAGATGTTGTGCATCCAACCAT
This sequence comes from Triticum urartu, assembly GCF_056163025.1. Classification (NCBI taxonomy): domain Eukaryota; kingdom Viridiplantae; phylum Streptophyta; class Magnoliopsida; order Poales; family Poaceae; genus Triticum; species Triticum urartu. The sequence goes on along the minus strand of NC_141876.1, from coordinate 493,345,689 downwards.
AAAAGTGTATGACAACCTCTGCTTCCCTCTGCAAAGGGCCTATCTTTTATTTCTATCTCCTACCTTGCATAAGAGTCATGGTGATCTTCACCCTTCCGTTTTACATTTTATCCTTTGGCAAGCACAGTATGTTGGAAAGATCCTGGTATATATGGCTAATTGGATGTGAGTTTTCATAAACTATTACTGTTGACATTACCCTTGAGGTAAAACGTTGGGAGGCAAAACTATAAGCCTCTATCTTTATCTGTGTCCGATTAAAACTCCATACCCATAAGTATTGCATGAGTGTCAGTAATTGTGAAAGACTATATGACAGTTGAGTATGTCGACTTGCTGAAAAGCTCTTATACATTGACTCTTTCCTATGTTATGATAAATTGCAATTGCTCCAACGACTGAGATTATAGTTTGTTAGTTTTCAATGAAGTTTACTATTCATACTTGAGATTGTGATTGAATTATTACTCTAGCATAAGAAATCATATGCCAAGAATTATATAAGTTGTTGTCCTAAGAATGATCATGATGCCCTCATGTCCGTATTTTATTTTTATCGACACCTCTATCTCTAAACATGTGGACATATTTTTCGATTTCGGCTTTTCGCTTGAGGACAAGCGAGGTCTAAGCTTGGGGGAGTTGATACGTCCATTTTGCATCATGCTTTTATATCGATATTTATTGCATTATGGGCTATTATTACACATTATGTCACAATACTTATGCCTATTCTCTCTTATTTTACAAGGTTTACATAAAGAGGGAGAATGCCGGCAGCTGGGATTCTGGGCTGGAAAAGGAGCAAATATTAGAGACCTATTCTGCATAGCTCCAAAAGTCCTGAAACTTCACGGAATACGTTTTCCAAATATATAAAAAATACTGAGAGCAAGAACTTCACCAGGGGGGGCACACCCTGCCCACGAGGGTGGGGGCGCGCCCTACCCCCCTAGGCGCGCCCCCTACCTCATGGGCCCCCTGGTGGCCCTCCGGTGGCCATCCTCTGCTATATGAAGTCTTTCGATGGGAAAAAATAACAAGCCATCTTCTCGGATGAAACTCCACCGCCACGAGGCGGAACCTTGGCGGAACCAATCTAGGGCTCTGGCAGAGCTGTTCTGTCGGGGAAACTTCCCTCCCAAAGGGGGAAATCATCGCCATCGTCATCACCAACCCTCCTCTCATTGGGAGAGGGCAATCTCCATCAACATCTTCATCAGCACCATCTCCTCTCAAAACCCTAGTTCATCTCTTGTATCCAATTCTTGTCTCCAAGTCCGGGATTGGTGCTAGTAGGTTGCTAGTAGTGTTAATTACTCCTTGTAGTTGATGCTAGTTGGTTTAATTGGTGGAAGATCATATGTTCAGATCCTATATGCACATTAATACCCCTCTGATTATGAACATGTTTATGATTTGTGAGTAGTTACTTTTGTTCCTGAGGACACGGGAGAAGTCTTGCTATTAGTAGTCATGTGAATTTGGTATTCGTTCGATATTTTGATGAGATGTATGTTGTCTCTTCTCTAGTAGTGTTATGTGAACGTCGACTACATCACACTTCACCATTGTTTGGGCCTATAGGAAGGCATTGGGAATTAATAAGTAGATGATGGGTTGCTAGAGTGACAGAAGCTTAAACCCTAGTTTATGCGTTGCTTCGTAAGGGGCTGATTTGGATCCATATGTTTCATGCTATGGTTAGGTTTACCTTAATACTTTTGTTGTAGTTGCGGATGCTTGCAATAGAGGTTAATCATAAGTGGGATGCTTGTCCAAGTAAGGGCAGTACCCAAGCACTGGTCCACCCACATACCAAATTATCAAAGTACCGAACACGAATCATATGAGCGTGATGAAAACTAGCTTGAAGATATTCCCATGTGTCCTTGGGAGCGCTTTACATCATATAAGAGTTTGTCCAGGCTTGTCCTTTGCTACAAAAAGGATTGGGCCACCTTGCTGCACCTTATTTACTTTTGTTACTTGTTTCTCGTTACAAATTATCCTATCACAAAACTATCTGTTACCACTTACTTCAGTACTTGTAGACAATACCTTGCTAGAAACCGCTTATCATTTCCTTCTGCTCCTCGTTGGGTTCGACACTCTTACTTATCGAAAGGACTACGATAGATCCCCTATACTTGTGGGTCATCAGTGAATATCTGAGTTATGAGTTTGGACTTCATTTTAAACAATGCGGAATAGTTTCGCAACTCACGCCACCTGGAACACCACAACATAATGGTGTGTCCGAACATCGTAACCGCACTTTATTAGATATGGTGTGATCTATGATGTCTCTCACTGATTTACCGCTATCGTTTTGGGAGACTGAAGGAAATATGCCCTAGAGGCAAAAATAAAGTTGTTATTTATATTTCCTTATATCATGATAAATGTTTATTATTCATGGTAGAATTGTATTAACTGGAAACTTAGTACATGTGTGAATACATAGACAAACAGAATGTCACTAGTATGCCTCTTCTTAACTAGCTTGTTAAATCAATGATGGTTATGTTTCCTAACCATAGACATGAGTTGTCATTTGATTAACAGGGTCATATCATTAGAGAATGATGTGATTAACTTGACCATCCGTTAGCTTAGCACAATGATCGTTTAGTTTGTTGCTATTGCTTTCTCCATAACTTCTACATGTTCCTATGACTATGAGATCATGCAACTCCCGAATACCGGAGAAACACTTTGTGTGCTACCAAACGTCACAACGTAACTGGGTGATTATAAAGGTGCTCTACAGGTGTCTCCGATGGTGTTTGTTGAGTTGGTATAGATCGAGATTAGGATTGGCACTCCGATTGTCCGAGAGGTATCTCTAGGCCCTCTCGGTAATGTACATCACTATAAGCCTTGCAAGCAATGTAGCTAATGAGTTAGTTATGGGATGTAGCATTATGGAATGAGTAAAGAGACTTGCCGGTAACGAGATTGAACTAGGTATTGAGATACCGATGATCGAATCTCGGGCAAGTAACATACCGATGACAAAGGGAACAACGTATATCATTATGAGGTTTGACTGATAAAGATCTTCATAGAATATGTGGGAGCCAATATGAACATCTAGGTTCCGCTATTGGTTATTGACCAGAGACGTGTCTCGGTCATGTCTACATAGTTATCGAACCTGTAGGGTCCGCACGCTTAACGTTCGGTGACGACCGGTATTAGGAGTTTATATTTTTTGATGTACCGAAGGTTGTTCGGAGTCCCGGATATGATCACAAACATGACGAGGAGTCTCTAAATGGTCGAGACATAAAGATCGATATATTGGATGACTATGTTTGACATCGGAATGGTTCCGGTAAGTTTGGGCATTAATTGGAGTACCGGGGGTTACCGGAACCCCCCGGGGAGTATATGGGCCCTAATGGGCTTTAGGGGAGAGAGGGAGGGGCTGCCTAGGGCAGGCCATGCGCCCCCCAAGGCCTAGTCCGAATTGGACTAGGGGGGAGGGGCGCCGCCTGTCGTGGTTCTAAGTCTGACAGTAATGTAGGGGGGTAAGTATGGAGAGGCAAGATCTTAGCTATGGAGAAGTTGTAAGCACACGAGGTTTACGAGTTCAGGCCCTTCTCGGAGGAAGTAACAACCCTACGTCTCGGAGCCCGGAGGCGGTCGACTGGATTATGTGTGTATGAATTACAGGGGTGCGAACCCTTTACACTGAGGAGGGGGTGGCTTATATAGAGTTCGCCGGACCCCTCCGGCCCTCAGTTATGCAGGGTTTAATATACATTAAGGTCGGGCGTTACTGGTAACGCCCTTAATAAAGTGTTATAATGACCATAAAAGCTACTTAATAACCGACCGTTAGCATGCGGAGTGCCTTTAGGTCTTCTCCCCATCGAGTGGTTTGGTCTTGGTCGAGTGATCGCTTCTTGGTCGAGTGTCTTCGAGTCTGTTGAGTGGAACACCTCCAAGTCGATTGAAAGGTGATTTCTTCTAGAGATGTCCTTGGGTAGGGCAGTTTGGACAGGTCCATGACCCTACCCTAGGTACATAGCTTCATCATTAGCCCCCGAATGGATCGAGGTTTGAGTGGGGAAGGAGTTGAGAATTTCCCCGACTCATTTTTCATGCCATGAGCATATCTGGTTTCGGATCAATGAACCTGAGTGATGACAACAACTTCCTTTTCAGTCGCCTTGATCCATTCTTAGTTTTTTTTGTCGAGTGAGTTTCTCTACTTGATAGGCTCCGAGTGATGGTGTGGAGGAGATCTTCGGTCTGACAAGTTGTTCTGTTGCCCGCAGATTTCACGGGATCTGATTTTTGGGAAGCGCGTGGGACGGGAGGCCGCAGTAATCGGATGGGATAGGGCGGAGCCGCCTCGATCCCCGCGCCACCTTTTTCGCCACGTATCGCGCGCGTGATTGCTACGAGATTTGACAGGACCGCCCGGGCCTACCAGTCAGCCACTCGGAAGCGGCCTCATATAAGGCGTCGGACCGGGGTCTCTCGAACAGTGCATCCCCATTATCTCTTCTCCTCTTCAGACTCCTTCGTCGCGCTCGCTCTCGCCCCAGCGCCACCATTCCGGACGCGTCTCGCCGGTGACGATGGGGAAGGAGAAGACGGCGGCTCTGGAGCGGGCGAAGAAGGTGACGGCAAGGGCGAAGGGGAAGGCGACCAGTCGGGGTGGATCTTCCTCGCGAACCGGCCTGCCGAAGGGCTGGATCCAGGGCGACTGGATCCGCTCGACGATCACCCAAGAGGACCTCGATGACCTAGCCGAGGGAGGGCTGATTCCCTATGAATCAGCGCAGCTTCCGAGGAAGGAATCCGAGCCGCAACCTCGGGAGGGTGAGCGCATTCTCCTTGCCACCCACGTCGACCGTGGATTTTCCTTGCCTCCTCACCCTTTCTTTCAGGGATTTCTGAACTTCTTTGGGGATCAACTCCACCACTTCACTCCCAACACAATCGTTTATCTCGCCGCTTTCGTTTCTTTGTGTGAGAATTTCCTGGGTTGTCGGCCTCACTAGGGCCTTTTCAAGCACATTTTCACTTGTCGCTCCCAGACGATGAAAAAGGCCAATCCGAGTGATGAGAGGACTCAAGTGATTCAGATGTGTGGGGGTCTTGGTGTTCAGATGAGAGGGAAAAGTTCCTTTCCGGCCATGATTCTTCCCGACTCGGTTCGGGGATGGTAGTCGACCTGGTTTTACTGCAAAGACCAATCGACGCCAGGGCAGTCGACTGGCCTCCCTCCCTTTACCATGGACCGAGTGAGGAAACCCTCCCCTTTGAAGGTGCTCCCGGAGGAGAAGGTGCGGGTGAGGGTGCTGGTTGAGCGAGTGGTCCAGCTTATCCGTGATGGGGTCACCGGTATGGATCTCTTGGAGGTCTTCCTTCAGCGGCGCATCTAGCCTCTTCAAGCTCGAGACCATCCGATGTGGATGTATTCGGGCTTGAAGACTCCACTCGGATTCACCCGGAAGAGGTCGATGACGACACACTGGAGAAGTGGCTGTCGGGCATGACCGGAAACAAGGACAACCCCAGGGGAGCCAGGAGAGTTCCTCCATTCGACCAGTCCCATGTACCAGAGAAGGTCCGATTCTGAGCTTTTGTTTGTAATCTGAATTCACTCGCGCAGCTGCCTATACTGCGTCGACTAACTTTGTTCTCCCTGCTTTCTTTCAGGCCATTATTGAAATGTATTCAATGCCCAACGGAGAGCAAGAGCAGGACCCGGAAGGAGAGGCGAGCGGCGGCGACAGTGGCGAATGGGATTCTGACGGTGGAGGGGACGAAGAAAGCGACGACCCAAGTGACGAAGAAGAAGTCGAGTCGCCTCCTCACAGGGAGAGGCGGTCCAAACTTGACCGAGAACGACCGAGCGCCCATGAAAAGGCGATTGCTCAAGCTGGTCAGTCTTCAAAGCGTCCTCGGACCTCTTCACCAACTCCAACTCAAAAAGCGTCAAAGCATCCCAAAGTCGCAGAGCCAAAGCTTCGGAAGGCGTTGCCGAAGATTAAGATTGACATCCCCGTCGCTTCTGCATAAGTGTCTCCCTTTATATTCACTCGACGTCCTGTGCTATTTGTTTTTCTTTATTTAACCGGACGAACTTTGGAACTGGCAACGCTGCTACTTCCGGGACCTCAGCTTACAGGGACGATGATGAGGTGATGGAGGATGCGGTCACTTCTAATCTGGGTATGATTTCTGCCATTCTGTCTTTATTTTGGTCGATTCAACTACAATGTGTACCATTGGGTGATGTGATTTTGTCGATTGAACTTTGAACAGCCCCTAACATTATTGACCTCCCTGATGATGATGATGAAGAGCCCGAGAGGCCTTTGACGAGGAAAAATAGGCAAGCTCCTACAAGCGAGGTGCCACAATCGACGCCGAGGGCAGAACCAGTCGTTCAGGACGCTGGTGATGCCAATCGGGGTTGTGTTACCTTCGCCGTGCCATTGTCGAGTGCCTTGCCTTCTTCGTCGACTGCCCAGGCCCCTGTCGACCCACCTTCAGTTTTTGCGACCCATCATGTCCCAGAGGACGAAGTGAATGCTGCCAAGGAAGCCATACGCCAGGCGGGCATTATGATGGAGAAGATGAAGACGGTGCGGGACGCCAGCCAGGCCGCCTACGATGCCAGCTCGGCTCTCCAGAGCAATGTTCAGGTTAGTTGGTCGCCGCTTGTTCTGTTAGGATATGCTATCTGAAGACTCTTTTCCTGAAAATCTTTGCATCTGTACACCCACTGGGTGCGTCGATTAAATTTTTGAACTAGTGGGGGCACGCTGAGTGCACCCACTGGGTGTAGTCCCCGAGACTACGGTGGACTGCTGGCAGTCGACTGTAGTCTTTGTATTTCGATTCTTCGCTCGATGTGGTCTGGCCGCGTCGAGTGTAAACTGAACTGGTAGTTTGTCTCTTCCGCTCGGTCTGGGCGAGTGGGATCAGAACCAGTGGGGACACGCCAAGTGCACCCACTTGGTGTAGTCCCCGAGACCGCGGTCGACTGCTGGCAGTCGACTGTGGTCTGAGTTCTATTTTCTCTTTTTTCTTCTTTTTTTTACTCCCTGCACTCGACTCCGGCGGGCCGGTCGAGTGGGATCAAAACCGATGGGGGCACACAAAGTGCACCCACTGGGTGTAGTCCCCGAGACTATGGTGGACTGCAGGCAGTCGACCGTAGTCTTAGTACTTATTGTCTTTGTCGTTTTTCGCTGTAAAATAACTTCTCCTCTTTGATTTCAGAAATCTGGTGATCTTGGAGCTCGCTTTGCTGACTTAGAGAAACAGCAGATCCAACTGAACCTTGACTTGGAGCTGGCCAAGACAGAGCTGCAAAAGGTCAAGGACGGCGCCACTGGTAAGACGAGTTTGTCGACTGGCCTGTCTTAGGCTTGAGTACCCTTCTGCTCTTTCTGAATCAAGCATCATTTCTTTGCAGAAAAACTAAGAGAAGCTCTGGCGAAGAAGGATCAGGATTTGGCTGCTGCTCGAAAGGAGGCTGACGACAGAACCGCTCTGGCTGAACAGAAACTGGCTTCGGTCGGCCAGTTGGAAGAAGAGAATACCAAGATGAAATCTGCTTTGAACGAAGCCAACAAGGAGTGCACGCGCTGGAAGAAGGACAATTTCAACCTGTGCGAGAAGATGGAAGGCATTGCTCGCAGGAGGGACGATCTGGAGAGCTATCTGAGGAGCCTTGCCAAGAAGTTGTTCATCAAGCTTGAAGGTGCACATTTTGTTCCGACTGATTTTTTTTGTGTCGACTCAGCGTACGAAAATTGACTTATCCTTGGATCGTGAATGCAGAGTTTTTCCAGAACTTCGAGGAGGAGACTGGGCGGATTGAGCCAGGTTTGGACCCAATCAATTCTCCCGTGAAAGATGAAACTGCCATGAATCTGCTCCGACTGGAATCCCGCATCGACGGTGTCATGGACTACTTGGCTCGACTGAAGGTCGCCATGTCACGGATCGACCCAGCACTTTGGCCAGAGGCCACGCTCCAGAATGACCTCGAGTCCCTGATGACTCGACTTAACGAGATCCCTGACCGAGTGCAGGAGTGGAAGAAATCTTCTGCCCGGTGTGGTGCTGATGTGGCTCTGTCTTTGGTTCGTGTCCATTGCAAGGAGGTGCGACAAGATAAGCTGGCGGCAATCAAGGTCGCCAACACCCAGAAGCATGACTTTTGATCTTTTATGGAGACTTTCATCGCCGCAGCCACTCGGATCGTCGACGGCGTCGACCTAGACGAGTTCGTCGAGCCTGCTAGTCCTCCTCCCGTGGAGTGAACAAACTTTTATGCCTCACCTTAAATTTGCCTCGGAATGCCGAGTGGTTTTTGTAACCCTTAAACTCTTTCGGGTTGAATGCCCGAGCACTTCGATCTGTGGTCCGGAACCTTTAGGATTTATCTGAACTTGGTTTATCGTTGAATATCTTCATGAATCTCCCGCCGAGTGAACTCGTTCTCCATTCGAGACGACTTTTGTATTTGTAGCGCAGCTCCGAAGGAGAAGGAAATAGTCGACCTGCACCTCGTTTCCCTTGCGGGTCGGCGATGGAGCGCGCATTGTATTTGTGGTGAAGCTCATCAGGAGAAGGTGGCAGTCGACCTGCACCTCGTTACTGCAGAGCGGGATGGAGCGCACGTTGTATTTGTGGCGAAGCTCTCCAGGAGAAGGCAGCAGTCGACCTGCACCTCGTTACTGCAGAGCGGGATGGAGCGCACGTTGTATTTGTGGCGAAGCTCTCCAGGAGAAGGCGTCAGTCGACCTGCACCTCGTTACTGCAAAGCGGGATGGAGCGCATGTTGTATTTGTGGCGAAGCTCTCAAGGAGAAGGCGGCAATCAACCTGCACCTCGTCGTCCTTGAGGATTGAGATGTGTTTCATACTTAGGCGAGTACTGGACTGCAGCTAAGCCCCCGAGTGGGAGGCTGGCTCGCCACTCGGTAGGATTTTCAAACACTTAGGCGAGTACTGGACTGCAGCTAAGCCCCCGAGCGTGAGGGTCGCTCACCGCTCGGTAGGATTTTCAAACACTTAGGCGAGTACTGGACTGCAGCTAAGCCCCCGAGCGGGAGGGTCACTCACCGCTCGGTAGGATTTTCAAACACTTAGGCGAGTACTGGACTGCAGCTAAGCCCCTGAGCGGGAGGGTTGCTCACCGCTCGGTAGGATTTTCAAACACTTAGGCGAGTACTGGACTGCAGCCAAGCCCCCGAGTGGGAGGGTCGCTCACCACTCGGTAGGATTTTAAAATACTTAGGCGAGTACTGGACTGCAGCCAAGCCCCCGAGTGAGAGGGTCGCTCACCACTCGGTAGGATTTTAAAATACTTAGGCGAGTACTGGACTGCAGCTAAGCCCCCGAGTGGGAGGGTCGCTCACCACTCGGTAGGATTTTCAAATACTTAGGCGAGTACTGGACTGCAGCTAAGCCCCCGAGTGGGAGGGTCGCTCACCACTCGGTAGGATTTTCAAATACTTAGGCGAGTACTGGACTGCAGCTAAGCCCCCGAGTGGGAGGGTCGCTCACCACTCGGTAGGATTTTCAAATACTTAGGTGAGTACTGGACTGCAGCTAAGCCCCCAAGTGGGAGGGTCGCTCACCACTCGCTAGGATTTTCAAATACTTAGGCGAGTACTGGACTGCAGCTAAGCCCCCGAGTGGGAGGGTCGCTCACCACTCGGTAGGATTTTCAAATACTTAGGCGAGTACTGGACTGCAGCTAAGCCCCCGAGTGGGAGGGTCGCTCACCACTCGGTAGGATTTTCAAATACTTAGGCGAAACGGGTTCGCAGCTAAGCCTCTGAGTGGGAGACTGGCTCACCACTCGGTAGGAAATTATTTTTACGAACTTAGGCGAAGCGGATTCGCAGCTAAGCCACCCACTGGGGGATTTCTCCCGCAAACAAAAACAATAACAATCACTGGGAAAATTATAACGCTCTTGTCTTTGATAAATAAACTACAGGAGTTTTTCTTATTACATCTCATCCGAGTGAGAATTCAAGTATAAAAGGGGCGGAGTAGCTCCGCATTCCAGGCTCGTGGCTCATCAATCTGGCGATCGACATTGTAGAGGTGGTACGCTCCATTGTGGAGGACTCTGGTGACTATGAAGGGGACTTCCCAAGTAGGAGCGAGTTTGTGTGGTTTCTGCTGATCCACTCGGAGGACTAAGTCTCCTTCTTGGAAGGCTCGACTCTTCACATTTCTGGCATGGAATCGACGCAAGTCTTGCTGATAGATGGTCGATCGGATCATGGCCATTTCTCTTTCTTCTTCCAGGAGGTCGACTGTGTCCTGCCGGGCTTGTTCTGCTTCGTCTTCAGAGTAGAGCTCGACTCGGGGGGTGTTGTGAAGCAGGTCACTCGGCAAGACTGCTTCGGCTCCGTAGACCAGAAAGAATGGGGTTCTTCCGGTCGATCGGTTCGGGGTTCTCCTCAATCCCCAAAGAACTTATGAAAGCTCGTCGACCCATGCTCCTGCTGCGTGCTTGAGATCGCGCATCAATCAAGGTTTCAGTCCTTTGAGAATTAAGCCGTTCGCTCTTTCCGCTTGTCCATTTGACTGGGGATGAGCGACTGAAGCGTAGTCGACTCGTGTGCCCTGAGAGGCGCAAAAGGCCCTGAATTTGTCGGAATCGAAGTTTGACCCATTGTCAGTGATGATGCTGTGCGGAACTCCATATCTGAATGTCAACTCTCTGATGAAACTGATAGTGGTGCAAGCATCAAGATTCTTGATAAGCTTAGCTTCAATCCATTTGGTGAACTTGTCGACTGCTACTAGCACATGAGTGAAGCCGCTCCTGCCTGTTCTCAGTGGTCCAACCATGTCCAGCCCCCAAACAGGGAAGGACCAGACGAGTGGAATGGTTTTCCGGGCTGACGCGGGCTTGTGCGACATATTGGAGTAATACTGACATCCTTCACATTTGTCGACTATCTCTTTCGCCATTTCATTCGCTCTTGGCCAGTAGAATCCCGCTCGGTATGCTTTAGCCACAATGGTCCGAGAGGACGCATGATGACCACAGGTTCCCGAGTGGATATCATCAAGGATCATCTGACCTTCTTCTGGTGTAACACACTTCTGACTGACTCCAGTTGCGCTTTCTCTATATAACTGTCCTTTTATGACTGTAAAGGCCTTGGATCGACGGACGATCTGTCGAGCCTCTTCTTCATCTTCTGGGAGCTCTTTCCTTAGGATGTACGCGATGTACGGTATTGTCCAGTCGGGAGTGATGACCAAGACTTCCATGATCAGGTCGACCACAGCTGGAACTTTAACTTCAGTCGGATCTGTGGCACTTTTTTGGCTGCGGGGCCTCTTCAGTGAAGGGATCCTCCTGAACTGATGGTGCGTGGATGTGTTCCAAAAACACATTGCTGGGAATGGCTTCTCTTTTGGAACCTATTTTTGCCAAATCATCAGCTGCTTGATTTTTCAGTCGGGGTATGTGATGAAGTTCTAACCCCTCGAATTTCTTCTCCAGCTTTCTCACTGCATTGCAATAACCAGTCATGGCTGGACTTTTGACATCCCACTCCTTCATCACCTGATTAACCACCAAATCTGAGTCGCCATAGACCATGAGGCGACGGACGCCGAGTGAAATGGCCATGCGCAACCCATATAAAAGTGCATCATATTCTGCCTCGTTATTGGAGGAATCAAAGTGGATTTGAAGAACATATCTGAGCTTATCTCCTCGGGGGGAGACCAACACCACTCCGGCACCGGAACCATTCAACATCTTGGAACCGTCGAAGAACATGGTCCAATGCTCCGAGTGAACCTGAGTCGGCAGTTGCTGTTCAATCCACTCGGCGACGAAATCTGCGATTGCCTGGGACTTGATAGCTTTCTTTGCCTCAAACTTGATATCTAGAGGAAGCAGTTCAATCGCCCATTTTGCCACTAGACCAGTTGCATCTCTGTTATGCAGGATCTCTAACAATGGAGCGTCGCTGACGACTGTAATGGAATGATCAGAGAAGTAGTGAGCAACTTTCTTTGTGGTCATATAAATCCCATATACAAGCTTCTGATAATGAGGATATCTTTGCTTCGACGGGGTCAAAACTTCAGAAATATAATATACTGGGCGCTGAACTTTGAAGGCTTTTCCTTCTTCTTCCCGCTCGACCGTAAGTACCGTACTGACGACTTGTCCCATGGCTGCGATGTAAAGCAGCAAAGGCTCCTTGCTGATTGGGGCAGCAAGCACCGGCTGGGTGGAGAGCAGAGCTTTGAGCTCTGCAAACGCTGCATCAGCTTCAGGAGTCCACTCGAACTTGTCGGACTTCTTCATCAATCGGTAAAGTGGCAATGCCTTTTCACCGAGACGAGATATGAATCGACTTAAAGCGGCCAAGCAACCAGTAAGCTTCTGGACATCGTGCACTCATACAGGACTTTTCATTCGGAGTATTGTACCGACTTTTTCTGGATTGGCGTCGATTCCCCGTTCGGAAACGAGAAAACCGAGTAATTTTCCGCCAGGGACTCCGAATGTGCACTTTGATGGATTGATCTTGATATCATACCTCCTGAGGTTGGCAAAGGTTTCAGCAAGGTCAGTCAGCAGGTCGAAACCCTTCCGTGACTTGACCACGATATCATCCATGTATGCTTCCACATTTCGACTGATTTGAGTGAGCAAACACTTCTGAATCATCCTCATGAATGTGGCTCCGGCATTCTTGAGGCCGAACGGCATGGTAACGTAACAGAAGCACCCGAATGGAGTGATAAAAGCTGTTTTGATCTCATCAGGTCCATATAAACGGATCTGATGGTACCCGGAATAGGCGTCTAAAAAGGCAGTCGCTCACATCCCGCAGTCGAGTCGACTATCTGGTCGATGCGGGGGAGAGGAAAATGTTCTTTCGGGCAGGCCCGATTGATATGTTTAAAGTCAATGCACATGCGAAGTGACTTGTCCTTCTTGGGGACCATGACAACGTTGGCGAGCCACTCGGAGTGGTAGATTTCTCGGATGAACTCTGCTGCTAAGAGCCGAGCCACCTCCTCGCCAATAGCCTTTCTCTTCTGGACGGCGGATCGTCGGAGATGCTCTTTGACAGGTTTTACTTTTGAGTCGACTCTTAGGCGGTGCTCAGCCAGCTCCCTGGGAACACCCGGCATGTCAGAAGGCTTCCATGCGAAAATGTCCCAGTTCTCACGGAGGAACTGGATGAGCGCTTCTTCCTATTTGGAGTCGAGCGTTGTTGAGATATGAGTTGGAGCAGCGCTGGGATCGGTCAGGTGAATGTGAGCTGTCTTCGTTTCGCCAGACGACTGAAAAGCTGATTCTGTAGCGGGCTTCTTGGCTCGCAACAAATCACTCGGGTCTGTAGTCTTCTGGTATTCCTACAGCTCCACCACTGCCATCTGAGCATCAGTGATCTTTGAACCTTTCTAAAAACATTCTTCTGCTTTCTTCTGATTGCCCGTAACAGTGATCACACCTTTGGGGCCAGGCATCTTCAATTTGAGATACACATAACATGGTCGGGCCATGAAGCGTGCATAGGCCGGCCTGCCCAGAATAGTGTGATAGGCACTCTGGAAGTCTACAACTTGAAACGTCAACTTTTCTTTGCGGTAATTCTTGAAATCACCGAAAACCACATCAAGAGTAATCTGGCCGAGTGATTCAGCCTTCTTCCAAGGAATGACCCCATGGAAACTCATGTTGCTGGTACTGAGTCTGGACATCGGAATGCCCATCCCTTTCAACGTCTCAGCATATAGTATGTTCAAATCACTGCCACCATCCATCAAGACTTTGGTCAGTCGAGTGCCTTCAACAACTGGGTCGACCACCAAAGCTTGCCTCCCGGGGGTGGCAATGTGCGTTGGGTGATCTGACCGGTCGAATGTGATGGCAGTCTGAGACCACTTCAGATAACTGGGTGTTGCCGGAGCAACCATATTCACCTCTCGGTTGATAACTTTCAGTCGACTTTTGCTTTCAACATCAGCAAAAATCATCAGGGTGGAATTGACCTGGGGGTATCCATCATCACTATCTTCCTTGTCCTCAACTTTGTCCGACTCCTTTTCCTTATCTTTGGGCTGCTTGCCCTGGAACTACTGGATCAAGAGTCGACACTGTCGAGTGGTATGTTTCGGGTAAATGAAATTACCCTCTTCATCTTTCTTGGTGTGGATGTGACATGGCAAATCCAACACATCATTTTCGTCCTGGTCTTTAACTTTCTTGGGGTTCCAAGGTCCTTTGGGTTTCCCCTTAAACTTTCCTTGAGTTATAGCCAAGGCTTCCCCAGGAGCACCTGGCTCGGCTTTTCGCTTCTGTTTCCGATTGGAATTTCCTCCAGTTTCTTGAGCGACTGGCTTGAGCTTGCCACTCCTGAGTCGATCCTCATCTTCACCATTAGCGTACTTGCTGGCAATCTCCATCATCCGATTCAAAGACATATCCCCGGTTCGACCGAATTTCAGATTCAGTTCTCTGTACTTGACGCCTTCTTTGAAGGCACAGACTGCTTGGTGGTCAGGCACATTCTCTACTGTGTGATGTAACATGATCCATCTCTGGATGTAATCCCTCAAAGTTTCATTCGGCTTCTGCATGCAAGACCGCAGTTCCGTCAGCCCTGCCGGTCGCTTGCATGTTCCTTCAAATGTGGTGACAAACACTTGGGCGAGATCTTCCCAAGTGTAAGTGCTGCTGGGTGCTAACTGGTTCAGCCACGCTCTGGCCGAGCCCTCCAACATGATAGGCAGGTGCTTCATGGCCACTTCGTCATTGCCGCCGCCAATCTGGACGGCCACTCGGTAGTCTTCAAGCCAAGTATCGGGCTTGGACTCACCAGTGAACTTACTGACTCCAGTCGCCAACCTGAAGTTGGGAGGAATCACAGCGGCCCTGATGGCTCTACTAAAGCACTCTGGCCCTGAAACATGTACTCTGCTGCTGGTAGGTGCATCTCTGTCGTGACCTTCTCGGTGAGCTCTGTTCCTGTCGACCAAACCTTGAACGAGAATGGATCTCGCATCAAAGCCTGGCTCCCTGGGGTCGACTGGAACCCTTCGCCCAACACTATGAGGGCGCCTGTCATCCTGCTGTTCAGGCGCATATGACCCGCTCTTCGGGGGAGGGGTGGGCACTCGACGTCGATCGTCACGATCGAATCGGTGATCATATTGCTCACGGTTACCGTACTGATTACGCCGATCCCCATGTCCCTCATGCCTCGGGGGCGATCTTGGGCTATGAGCGGACTGGACTGTGTCCGCAGCAACGGATCTGCTATGAATCATGTTCCGTGACTAAGAAACAGCGGAATTCTGGTCTCCTGCTGCCCGGAGTAACGCTCTGATCTGCAGCAAGCCGCTGCCAGCCTCCGACTGGGAAGGCTGAATCGACTCTGCTATACGGGCTGCAGCTGCTAAATTCTGAATCGGAGTTCGATATACCTGCGGGGGCGGAAAGAGCTGACATCGACTGGATTCTGGAACCCGCTGTCGCGCACGCTCGTCGAGTGCTCGCTGGAGGTTCTCCAGTCGAGTGCGCTCGGCCAAGTTCGCCAGGCACGCGTCCTCCAAGGCACGAGCCTCGGGGGTTTCTCCAACGATAGGAGTGTGCAGCGCATCCATGTTTCGGCGACGAAGTTCTTCTCTCTGCAGCGACGTGAGAGGCTCGGGGAGATATTCCTCATGGGGACGCGACGTGTCGCCTCCACCTGCGCCTCCGTCGGTGCGGGGAAAACCGGGAGGACTAGGTGGTCCATCGACCATCAGAACCTCCGCCACCGGATCACTGCTGTCACACTCGGATGCGGTCTCTGTGGAGCCAGTCGACAGATCGAACAAGCCGTAGAGGGATTCGTCGGGCTCGATCGTCGTGACTTGAGGGGTGGCCGACTGGCGTGCCACTGCGTGTCTCACCCACCGCTGAAGTCTCGACCGACCGGAGCGCTTGTGCCGGCGGGAAACAGGGAGGGAAGACAACACAGGAGTCGACCGGTAGGGGGTCGATGGTTGCCGCAAGAGAACGCCGCGGACGCATGCGCTAAAGTGCGTTGCCCCGCGGACGGGGAGTGCGTCCACGTCGAGCGGAGCCTCCTGAAGCCAAGCGGAGTCGTCGGCGATGAACGTGAGCGCGCCGAGACGGATCTCGCGGCCCTCCACCAAAACTCCGCCAGAAACCATGATGATTTGGATCGGAAAAGATCGCAACTCCTCCAACAAATCGCTAAAACACCGGCCCCAAGGTGGGCGCCAACTGTCGTGGTTCTAAGTCTGACAGTAATGTAGGGGGGTAAGTATGGAGAGGCAAGATCTTAGCTATGGAGAAGTTGTAAGCACACGAGATTTACGAATTCAGGCCCTTCTCGGAGGAAGTAACAGCCCTACGTCTCGGAGCCCGGAGGCGGTCGACTAGATTATGTGTGTATGAATTACAGGGGTGCGAACCCTTTACACTGAGGAGGGGGTGGCTTATATAGAGTTCGCCGGACCCCTCCGGCCCTCAGTTATGCAGGGTTTAAGATACATTAAGGTCGGGCGTTACTGGTAACGCCCTTAATAAAGTGCTATGATGACCATAAAAGCTACTTAATAACCGACCTTAGCGTGCGGAGTGCCTTTAGGTCTTCTCCCCGTCGAGTGGTTTGGTCTTGGTCGAGTGATCGCTTCTTGGTCGAGTGTCTTCGAGTCTGTCAAGTGGAACACCTCCAAGTCGATTGAAAGGTGATTTCTTCTAGAGATGTCCTTGGGTAGGGCAGTTTGGACAGGTCCATGACCCTACCCTAGGTACATAGCTTCATCAGCGCCCCCTCCTTCCTTCTCTTCTCTCTTCCCTTTCCTTCTCTCCTACTCCTACTACATGGAAGGGGGGATCCTACTCCCGGTGGGAGTAGGACTCCCTAGGGCGCGCCATAGTAGAGGGCCGGCCCTCCCCCTCCTCCACTCCTTTATATACAGGGGAGGGGGCACCCCATAGACACACAGGTTGATCATTGATCTCTTAGCCGTGTGCGGTGCCCCCCTCCACCATAATCCACCTCGGTCATATCGTAGCGGTGCTTAGGCGAAGCCCTGTTTCGGTAGCATCATCATCACCGTCATCACGCCGTCATGCTGACGAAGCTCTCCCTCGACACTCTGCTGGATCGTGAGTTTGTGGGACGTCACCGAGCCGAATGTGTGTAGATCGCGGAGGTGTCGTACTTTCAATACTAGGATCGGTCGATCGTGAAGACGTACGACTACATCAACCACATTGTCATAACGCTTCCACTTACGGTCTATGAGGGTACGTGGACAACACTCTCCCCTCTCGTTGCTATGCATCACCATGATCTTGCGTGTGCGCAAGATTTTTTTTGAAATTACTGCGTTCCCCAAAACTTTGACGTTCCTGCTTAAGGTTTCTAGTACAAATGTGCATACTAGGTTTACGTGCATAGTTCTCATGGTGGGTAGGACCAATGTGTTCGCTACTTTAGGCACTAGTACAAATGTAGCAATGCTGCCAATGCCATGTTACTTATCCATGTCATCTTACCTGACAAGGTGATAGACGGAGTGGGACAGGGCTAGTGGAGGATCCCATGTCGTCGCGGTGCAGAGGCCGTCGTGGACTTCATCCCACGAACTGCTAGCTCAGGAGGGCGAACCTGCTTGGCAGGGTCGCCTTCATGAGCCATCCACGTTCAAGGGGACTAGCTCCTAGGACCAGCCACGAGGAGGGGTCCCGAGAGCCGCTTATGTTTTACGTGCAAATCATGGATGAGTAGGATCTGGCCATGCTCGTCATCCCTCCCAAGTTCCAGGAGGTGATGAGGCAGTGGCTCGTGCTTAAGACCAAGCATGTCGTCAGGTTGTCTGCCAACAAGTGGTGCGAATTTTGGGCGCATGTTCAGACCTTCGAGGGGCAGATGATGCTTGGTCGGGGCTGGCAGTACTTCTATCGTAGCCACATGATCGTCCCCGGCGACCTCGTCATGCCGTGCATCTACGTCCTAGGCCTCAAGGTCCAAATCTACAACCACGACAGCTCCATCGGGTGCAGGGTGCGCTGACGCAGCCACAACTGCATCGGTGACCTTGAATTTTCCCTCTGAACTAGTTAATATGAACTTGTAGTTAGTTTGCTGCGGTGATGAGAGAACTTGGCGCGAACCTGTTAATACTTTTGTCGAGGGTTAAGCACTGTGTGGTGAAGCAGGAGGCATGTGATGCCCCCGCTGTCTTTAAACTTATGTCTATTTAGCAGATCTGCTGTTTAGTTGCATGTTTGTCTGTTGTTAGCTTATTTACCTGCTAGTTTTTGTGATGTTAGTGCTTTGCCTAATGTGGTGGTAAGGCCACCACATTTGAATGGGATGAACAGAACACAAAAGTGTATGCAGCCAAATAGCTGTGGTTTGCATCTGTTCATCCCTTAAGCACAAATGCGGGCAACCAAATAGTCGGGCTTAAAGTGACCATTGATGCAATGCAGGCAACCAAACAACATGCAGATGTTGATTTGTTGCCTTTTTTGCTTAACCAGACTCTGGTGAGATGTGGCTGAAATGCACGCACTATTTACTCGAGGCAACCAAACACATCCTTGATGTTTCATTGATACTTCCTTTATCTCAGTTTACAAGTCCTGCACATGTATTTAGGTCGTCAATTTAACTTATATAAATCAATTGTTTAACATCAAAATTATATCATTAGAAAATAGAATATCTAAAGTTTCTAGTAATATATTTTTTGTAATGTATGCCTCTTACTAAGTTGATCAAATTAGAGCAACTCCAACGGGCTGACCCAAACGGACGGCGTTTTTATCCTCTTTTTGTCCGTTTGGGTCGGCCGGCCGTCCGCCGTCTGCTCTTTTTTAGTTTTGGGTCGGCAGTGCGCCCAACGGGCCGACCCATTTCATAGCCGTGCGCGCTTTAGATCATGCCAGCGGCCATGCCGTCGCCCTAGTTTTGGCGCTCCAGCACGCGGGAAAGGTTCACGCGCGCGCGGGAAAGCGACCTAGCGCGCGCTGGTTTTCACGCTCCAGCGCGCGGGAAAGGTTCGCGCGCACCGCAGCCGACGCTCGTTATAAGAAGGCGCTCCCTCCACACTCTGCCCGCCGCCCACTCGTCTCTCCCCCTCTCACTAGCCTCGCCGTCTCTGCGCCACCATGTCGATCCGCCGCCTGGGTGCTTCGGATTTTCGCGGAGTCCGCGAGCGCCGCTCCGGCGCCTTCTCCTTCGAGATATGGTTTCGCGAGAAACATCTCATCCTCGGCACTTTCGACACCGCAGAGGAGGCGACCCGCGTGCACGTCGGGATATGAATTTTCCCGACGTGTCGAGCCAGCGGGCGCAGGATCTGGCGCCTCTCCCGCGGCTTTTCACCGACGAGGATCATCGTGTCCACCGGAGGCGGCAGTGTCGCCTCGCCATCGCTGATATGGACGTGGAAGCCATGGTGGTGTGGCACGAACGCTTCCCGCAGGACATCGTCGACGAGCGCCAGTTCTATAAGCAAAGGAGGTTGGAGAGGGACGCGAGGAGGACAGAGCGAGCCGCCTATCGGGAGGACAAGCGTTCGCGGAAGCAGGCCGCTCAATTGAAACTGAAGCTACGAGAAACGTCGGGTTGGGCCTTTGAAGACGAGCAGCATACTGACGCCTGCATTCAGACGTCGGAGGAGGACATTACCGAGTCGGAGTCAGAAAGCGACGAGTAGTGGTCTTTTCTTTTATCTGTGTACGCTAGTACTATCTATGTATCCATTTTATCGGAAAAATGGCATGCGGCGTCGGCAACGAAGCAGGCGGGCAAAAGTGTGTTGTTTGATGTGGAGAGGCCAATCCAATGTGTCACCGACCAGCGGGCCCGGTGAGAAAAGAGGGCGAGTGCGCGCGCGTCCGTTTTATGTCCGCGCCGATGTAAATCCGGCTCAAAAATGGGCTAGGAATGTTTCGGCAGGTGGACGAAAGCGAACGCACGTCCGTTTGGATCGGCGCGTTGGGCCTACTTTTTTATCCGCGCCGATCAAAACGGACGGCCGCGGACGAAATGAGTCGCCTCATTAAAGTTGCTCTTAACGATTAAAACTTGTAGGCCTCCTTTGGTTTAGAGGAATTTCATAGCAACTCTAGAGGATAGGATTCTTATAGGATTTTTTCCTTTAGAGCCCTTTGGTTTATAGGAATGAATTTCTATTCCTACATAGGATTGGTTCTATCCTTCACATTTCATAGAAAAAAAAAAGCCTAGACTCAATGAAAAAATTCCTTTGGTGTCAACTAAATAATATCTTGTTTCCTATTCGTACTCATAGGATTTGAGATACATGTCATCTTATTTCTTACAAAATTCCTATTCTATAATAATTCTATCCTATGAACCAAAAGAGACCGTAAACTGAGATGAAGGGAGTACACTGGTGTCATTTCCGAAAGAGCGGAAGAGCAGATGTCATTTCCGAAAGGGCCGATGCGTCCTTCTTATGCAGGATCGAGGCCTCAAGTGGTTGCCACACCCCCACACCGGTCTGCTGCCTATTGGACGGGAGCATATAGCGGCGAAGATTCATACTGCGTGCGGAGGATATCTCGTTCTGATCCTTCGGCGCGGACGCATGCGCACGTGTAGGCGTCACCTACCCCGAGACAAGAACGTGCACGATCGCACGGGCCAGGCCGAGCACGACAGCCGGGCCCGAGCGCGCGCGGCACGTCTCCCGCGTGCGCCCGCCCACCCACCGACCGACCACCGCCACTGCCACGGCAACACCTTCGTGCACCGACGTACTCTTCTAGTGCTCCTAGTATGCTGTAACCGTCAAGCTGTTTTACCTTTCGCCGTGCGTGCGGTGGGAGGTCTGGAGATGCGGCCGGGAACGCTGCGCGCGCTTGACCAGGCGGATGAACGATCCTCGGGTAGGTTATTCAACTCGCCGTGTGATCTGACATTGAGTGTGGAACTCCGGCACCGCCACCTGCCACCCATTGGACCGGTTGACGCTTCACCGTCAAGTCAGAATGATACAACCTCGATACGCACTCAAGCACATGATGCTCTCCCATCAATTTTTGATCAGGGAAGGAATAACAATAGCTTCACAGTATAGCCCAAACGGCATCCGATCGCTGTCCAGTTTTTATAGTGTTTCCAAGCACTACTATGCTGTGCATCAGCGGCACAGCTTATGCGCACCCATCTGAGTGCGTATCACGGCATTCCCTTTTCCCTTCTGTTGAGCGATACCTATCACGCATACATTTCCGTCCAGTTTCTAGAACAGGACGGCCAAATGCAGCCGGTGCAGGTCATGTCGTCGTGTCTCGTGTGTGATGGCAAAGCGAGACACGGATACGCAGCAGCAGAGCACATCACAATTCACAAAGATGGACGGCAACGCAATGCAACAACCGGGCCGGGCCTGCCTGATCGGCGAGAACAAAGCTGCGCCGACAGCGCTCTATCCGATTTTATTGGCCGAAATGAGAACCCGATCCTTATCCCGTGACCCGACCCTTGGTAGGGCAGCGTAGGGCCGTACGTAGGACCATCGACCCCCACTGGCCACTCCATCCCCCGGGAGCGGCACACATCTGAAAATCCCGCCAGATGATAACGATTAGCGATGATCGTGAGCACTAATCTGAACTTCTTTTTGAGGGGTGCGAGGACTAAGAGCAACTTTAATAGGGCGACCCATTCCGTCTGCGGCCGTCCGTTTGGATCCGCGCGGATAGAAAAGACGGCCCAACGCGCCGACCTAAATGGACGCGCGTCCGTTTTTTGTCCGCGGACGACCCATTCACGGTCCATTTTTAAGCCTGATTTGCGTCGGCGTGGACACGCGACAGACGCGCGTGCGGTCGCCTACTCCTATCCCCGGGCCTGCTGGTCTGTGGCACATTGGCCTTCCTCCCCCCGGCCAACAAGCAACCCTCGCCTCCCGCCTTCTCCGTCACCGACGTCGTCGTCCATTTTTGCGGCGACTCTTCCAGCTGCCGCCGCCTCGACATCCGCACAGCAACACCGCCCCTGCCCCCAGTCGTCCGCCCCGGGGAGCAAACTAGTTCCCGCCGCCGGTTTCCCCACCGCACAGCCGCCCCGCGACCAAGAAGACGCCTCGCCGGCCCCGCCACATACGACTGGCACGCTCGTCGGACGTCGTCACACTCGTCGGACGCCGCAGGGCAGCTAGCTGGTCTGTGGGCGCCGCATCTCCCCTCGCCAGCTGTCTCCTTCTTTGACGCCCGCAAACTGTTCGACAGTTTGCCAAGGTACGAAAATGGACTCCGCCGACGAGTTCTTTTTCCATAATTTCATTTGCGACTCCGACGATTCGTCGTCCGACAACGAGGAGGAGATATTGGCTGCTGTGTTGGTCCATCACCACCTCAACAAACCAGCGGCCGTTGTTCCGTGGCTCCATTCCGGACCACCTTCCGGCGTTGAATCGTAACCGAGAGAGCGGACATTTCCTTCTCTGGAAGGACTACTTTGATACAACAAACCCATTGTTCAAACATCACAAATTTCGCCGCCGGTTTCGTATGAGTAGGCATGTTTTCAACCGTATTAGAAAGGGAGTGGTCGGCTATGATGACAACTACGAGTGCAAAGAGGATGCCGTCGGCAAGATTGGTTTCTCCTCTTATCAGAAATGCACTGCCGCCATCCGAATGCTTGCATACGGAGTGTCCGGTGATCTCATTAACGAGTACGTCCGTATGAGCGAGTCTACATGCCTAGAGTCCCTGTACAAGTTCTGCAAGGCTGTGATTGCTGTGTTTGGCCCTAAGTACTTGAGAGAGCGGACAGCTGCAGATACAGCCCGTTTGTTGGCGATAAATGCTAGCAGGGGCTTCCCGGGATGCTTGGCAGCATAGACTGCATGCACTGGGAGTGAAAGAACTGCCCTTCTGATTGGCAAGGCCAGTATAAAGGGACATGTCAGGGCTTGCCCTGTTATACTAGAGGCCGTGGCGTCTCAAGATCTCTGGATCTGGCACTCTTTCTTTGGCATGACTGGATCACACAATGATATCAATGTGCTTCAGCGCTCGCCGGTGTTTGCTAGGCTTGCTGAAGGCAACAGCCCACCGATGAACTTTACTGTTAACGGCCACAACTATGACAAAGGGTACTATTTGGGTGACGGTATCTATTCTCAGTGGACCATTATTGTAAAGATAATACCCAACCCTGTTGGAGAGAAAAGGAAAAGATTTGACTAAGAGTAAGAGAGTGCTAGAAAGGATGTCGAGCCTGCCTTTGGTGTTTTGCAATATCGATGGGGCATCGTTCGGTATCCTGCTAATACTTGGAGCACGCAGAAACTATGTGAGGTGATGACTGCTTGTGTGATCATGCACAATATGATCGAAGAAGACGAGCGCCCGAAACGTCTGTACAATCAAGGCTTTCAGTTTCAGGGTGAGAATGTTGTGCCTGAGCATGGAGTAGCGGCAACATTTGAGCAGTTGAAGACATGCGTGATTGAGAAACTCACGTGCAACTGCAAAATAATTTGGTTGAGTATATGTGGACTCATGTTGGCAACCAATAGATGTATCTTCTTTTATTCGTTTGTAAAACTATGTGAAACATTTTTATTTTTATTTGGCCTGTAACTATACTATTTATTTGGGCGGACTATTTTATTTGTTAAATTTTCATTTCATAATATGTTGAATGCAATGCAAAATTGGACGATCAGCCGACCACGCCTGCACATATAGGTCGACGCGTTGGACGCACTGCCGACCCATATGAAAAACAAAGCGAACGCCGGGCGGGCGGCCGACTCAAACGGACAAAAAACGGACGAAATCATCATCCGTTTGAATCGGCCCGTTGGAGTTGCTCTAATCTGAGAGATTCCCCAACAACCAGGATGAAGCAAACTCTCGTCTCCTGGTAGGCCAGCCAGCCAGGGCCACGTTGCCACGCCCCACTTTTGGCTACAAAAGGAAGAAACGAACGATGGGGAGAAGAAAGAAGCACACACCGGCTGCTTTGCAACCACCCTGTAATCACATGTATTTCTGCTTTTGCATTTTTTAATCGTAATGATGAGATGAAGGAACCCACCCGTGTAACACACACCGGCTACTTTTGCAGTTCTTCTTCTCAAGGAGTACGTATAGAAGTTACAGTTATTTTTTATTTCTTTTTTTAGGATACTTATTTGTTTTATTTCGACGCGTTGAACGTACAAGTTGCAGACTCATCCTCAAATTTGAACGCAGAAGAAAGTAAACCTGTACGGCGTAGGTGCTAATCTTAGCGTCCGTAAATCTAGTACCAGTAGCGTTTCACGTTCCAAATTTGAAATGCGGATCCATCGGCCGGCATCACGATTTTCTCAACCGAAAAGAGAAAAGGAAAAGGAAAAAGGAAAATGGGATTATCTATTGTAGTTTACCTTCATTATACCCGTCAAAAGTACGAAAGCCCAGGCAGTCATTGGCTGGCAGGCTGGGTGGGCTCCTGGAAAATCTAAAACAAACAAACGGAACGGAACGGAACGGAGGGGAAAGGGGTCCATCCATCCATCCATCCCCACGCAAGCAGGCACGGCGATCTCTCCTCAAATGTAGCGCCGGGGAAGGGGAAAGGGAAACCAAACCAAATCGCCCCCCAATCAAGCAAAGCAAACAAACAAACAAACAAACCGAAACGAACCGAGGAGAGCACGCACGATACTGCGGGCAGGCGAGGCGAATCGAAACCATCCCTGAGAAAACGGGAAGCGGAAAAAGGGCCCTCCAAACCAAACCCAGGGGAGGGGAGGGGAGGGGAGCGCAGCCCCCCCAACCAATCCCGAGATCCAGCCAGCCAGGGTCCGCCAGCCGCCGCATTGCCGCAGATCGAGATGGCGCCGCAGCTGACCGGCGCGCCCGGCTCGGCGGCGGCGGCGGGCGGCGCCGCGGCCGTCAAGCCGCAGTTCCACCACTACCACCACCACCGCCTGCCCCCGCGCCACCACCACCCGCCCTCGCTCCTCTCCAAGCTCGCCTTCTGGTCCGTCTGCTCCCTCGCGCTGCTCCTCGCCTTCCTCCTCCTCGCCCCCTCCTCCGCCCCCGCTCCGCGCGCCGCCCCCGACTCCCCGCGCCGCTCCCTCCACGCCCGCCCCGACTCCGCCGCCGCCTGGGGCGGCGCCGCCTGGGAGAGGAAGGTGCGGGCCTCCGCGCGCGCCAGGCGCCCCGGCCTCTCCGTCCTCGTCACCGGCGCCGCGGGCTTTGTCGGCTGCCACGCCGCCGCCGCGCTGCGCCGCCGCGGCGACGGCGTCCTCGGCCTCGACAACTTCAACGACTACTACGACCCCGCCCTCAAGCGCGGCCGGGCCGCGCTGCTCGCGCGCTCGGGCGTCTACGTCGTCGACGGCGACATCGCCGACGCCGAGCTCCTCGCCAAGCTGTTCGACGTCGCGCCCTTCACGCACGTCCTGCACCTCGCGGCCCAGGCTGGCGTGCGCCACGCGCTCGTTGACCCCATGTCGTATGTGCGGGCGAACGTCGCTGGGCTCGTCGCGCTGCTTGAGGCGGCTCGCGCGGCCGACCCGCAGCCGGCGATCGTCTGGGCATCCTCGTCTTCGGTCTACGGGCTCAACTCCCATGTGCCTTTCTCCGAGCATGACAGGACGGACCGACCCGCGTCTCTCTACGCGGCCACCAAGAAGGCTGGTGAGGAGATCGCTCATGTCTACAACCACATCTATGGCCTCTCGCTCACCGCCCTCCGGTTTTTCACCGTATATGGGCCGTGGGGGCGCCCCGACATGGCATACTTCTTCTTCACCCGGGACATTCTTGCTGGTCGGCCAATCACGGTTTATGAGAGCTCCGGTGGAGGCACACACCAGACCACCATTTCCCGGGATTTCACCTACATTGATGATATTGTGAAAGGGTGTATTGGGGCATTGGATACAGCTGGGCGGAGCACAGGCAGCGGCGGCAAGAAGCGAGGGCCAGCGCCATTCAGGACATACAATTTGGGGAACACTTCTCCAGTGCCGGTGACACAGCTTGTGGATTTACTGGAGAAGATGCTCAAGGTGAAGGCCGTGAGGAGGGTTGTCAAGATGCCAAGGAACGGGGATGTGCCGTACACGCATGCTAACATCAGCCTTGCACAGCGGGAGCTTGGGTATCGGCCATCCACTGATCTCCAAACAGGGCTCAAGAAGTTCGTGCGGTGGTATCTTGAGTACTACAATCCTGAGTTGGCTGTGAAGCAGAAGCAGCATGGCAGTAGCAATGGCAAGGGTTCACGCGGTCGGAATGGCAGCACGAGCAGCGCAAGATGACTGACTGTTCAGTTTCTGGATGGCCCTCTTCTGACGGTGTGTATCAGAGTTCTAGTCCAGTACTTAATTCATCAGATTTTGAGAGGCCCGTTTTACCCAGCGCCTTCAAGTGAAACGAAACAACCATGAAGTAGTTAGTGTTGAAAACTGTTGCTTCTGTTTGCTTCCCTGTAGCTGCGCATCACTCCCTAGTTCCATTAGTTGGTTCTTAGGATGACACTGCTAGGAAGATTTTTCAATCATTTTGGGGAGCAGGCTGTGCATTGCAAAGACTACGATAGATTCTTTTAGTGACATTTGTACCACGAGAGAGAAGGAAGTATATCATGACTGTTTCTTTTGTTCAATTGAAGTAGCTTCGATCAATATTTAGTTCTCTCTGAAGTCTGAACCCTATATCTTACTGATATTCATGCTAGTTTCCTGTATGGTGGTGCATATTGCGTGCACTTGTGGTATAAAACATGTCTTTGCCATGACAATCTTAAAATCTACCTTTTCCTTTGTGGATACGAATCATGTGATTTAGTATTTGTTTTTGTCTGTACTGATCAATATTACCATGATATATTTCTTATTGGTTTATCATGGATTTGTGAGTGCTACTGTGATGCAACTTTTCTGAGACAGATTAAACGTACGCGCTTCTTTGGTCATTGGTATAGCTGATATTATTTGCAATTGCAATGTGCTCATGTCCATCTGCTTGAACTTTGGTCACTGGTATAGCTGATATTATTTGCAATTGCCACGTGCTCATGTTCATCTGCTCAAATTGTCTGATTTGGCTTTCTCATTATGAACTACTCCCTCTGTAAACTTTTATAAGAGCGTTTAGATCACTAAAGTAGTGATCTAAACGCTCTTATATTTGTTTACAGAGGGAGTACTAGATCTATTAATTGAACTGATGCTACTTATACTTTTGATATGCGGATGGTTGAATGCTATGGTATGGGAATCACCAATTGTCTAGAAAACAGAAACATAATTTCAGACTATCCAAAGGTTTACGCCGATGGGAAGATCTGATCACTTGTTACTATAGCAATCCAGTCCTTTTCTTTACTTTGGGCTAAAAATTTTGTCGGACTTTTATTCATATTGTATTGTACTACCAGGATGAGAATGAGTCTGTGAGTAAAAATGTCCATTGTGTCATGGTACCATTGTAACTGTAATTTTGCTGGAGACTGTATAACAAAAATATCAACTAACTTTACAGGAAGTGCAAGTTGGAATCATAATTTCTCTTGAGAAAACGGTGATTTATCGATCTGATTGTCTAGTGGTCGTGCATTTTCTCGTTTGGTCTTTGAAGATTTTCTTTCACTCTTTGTCCTGGAAATGGCATCGTGAACGTTGCTGATATCTTTGGATGCCATGGTTGCATTGCGAACATGTGATTTATAATTGCTCTGTGGCTTCAATCTGCATGACCATTTTGATTGTTTGTCATTGTCATGACCAACACTTAAGCAGAGGTAACCATCTTCAAGCACACTTTTAACTCTGATGTCACTGCAATTAAGTAGTATGCTATAACTGGTGCGAGCTTCGTGTTTGCTTGGCTACCACTAAGGGCCTTTCAGGCACATTTTATTCACCATCTTAATGGTTACTCCATGTAAGCATGTTTATTACCACTATAGCTTCGAATTTGCTTCATGTGCATGTGAAGGGATGAGAGGTGACGCGTGCATTAGCAACTGCATGTGAGCAGGTCTAAACATCGTGCCCACTAAGTATTCTGAAGGATAAGTTCTTTCCTGGATAGTTGACTACCAGAACTCTTGCTTGTGCGTCCGTCCTTCCGGATGTGTTCTGTCCATGTGCCTTCCTCCTTTCCAGGATTCTCCATGGGCATGTGCTCTCTCCTTTCTAATAGCTAGCTGCCCAAGGATTCGAAACCTCAAATTGCAGCCTGGGGATCATCAAAAGTCCGCAACCCCGGCACTGGCCACATCACTCTAGCTAGAATTAGCAGTTCGAGCTGAAGACCGGCCTGTTTTGAGACTGTCAGTTTGCAACTGCATCGGCGCACAAAGCTTTTGCGTGTTCGCAAAAAAAGAAAAGAAAAGCTCTCAGTTTGCAAATCATTCTAGTGCCCACGTCTGTCATATTTTTTCTGCCCAAATGGCCATTCTATGCAACACGCATTTAGCAATGAACTAGCAGAGTCTACCAGGTTATCATGTATTCTTGTCTTGTAGGTAATGCCCTGGCGTTCAGATATGAAAAAAAGTTCATGCTGTCGCTTTCAGTTTCATTATTGCTAACAGTATCCGTACCAGTAACATACGTTGATTATTTGAACTCTTTTTTTTTTGAAAAATCTGATTATTTGGACTCTGAGCTCCACTGATCATTACGCTTTTCCTCTGTATTTCTATTGTGTAGACAGGTTATCATGTTCGACCCAACTTCTTTACAGTTTCATGATTCTGATATGTCTAGCGTTGTCCTAGCTAACATGGAGCCTTGAATACTTGGCATAAAGGAAAAATAGTTTCATAAAATAATCATTTGAACAGTGTGAAGTGAAAAGATTGAATTCTAATTTTACCATGTATTTTTGTCATCGTGATAATTTTTACTGTAAGAAAAATCATGTCATTTTTATCATATTAAATAGACACAGTTCCCTTCAGTGTCAGATTTAAAGGATTCACCCATTGGTTTTCCTTTGATTCCCTTTGTTACCTCTTTTCAGCAAGCAATTCTCACCAAAAGCGATGATGAAAAATCTTCACTTTTTTTTGAAACAGTGGTGCACTAGTTATTTTTGTACGGAAAATGAAGTAGTTCTGGACAAATTCTTAGCAATACCAATTCAGTTGGTTTAATCGATCATGCAAAGGCGTGTTTGGTTGCTCGCATCTGAGCCAACCAGGCTCGTGCGAGGTGTATTTGGGCTGTTTGGTTATCTGGTCGACATCTGCTTCTCTGGCCGCACGGAATTTAAAGCAGCTTTGGGCTGTCCACGAGGGAGGGCTCGAAACGGTGGTTTTTGGCGAGCCAGGCTCACTCGGGCCATGTGTGCCCGTCCACTGCATGCATTGGGAAGCGTGGGAGACGGACAAGAGGGTGTATTTGGGCTGTTTGGTTATCTGGTCGGCATCTACTTCTCCAGCCGCACAGAATTTAAAGCAGCTTTGGGCTGTCCACGAGGGAGGGTTCGAATCGGCGGTTTTTGGCGAGCCAGGCTCACTCGGGCCATGTGTGCCCGTCCACTGCATGCATTGGGAAGCGTGGGAGACGGACAAGACGCCTTGTAACTCCTCTCCCTCTCTCTCTCTCCACTCACCTCCCACTCTCATTCACACTGCTCTCTCCATCTCCCTCACCGCCCCTTTGTGCTCTCCTCTAATGGCACGCCCGCCATCGCGCCGCCCCCACCCCCGTCATCGCCGACAACAACCCAATCCAAGATCGCTGGGTCTCCAGTCTCTCCAACAACGACACTGACCTCATGACAGCCATCTGTGCGTCCTCCCCTTTCTGCCCCAAGTCGTGTCCTTCGGCCAATGGGTGCCAGTCGTTCTGCCTCGGCCTTCTTATCCGAATCTACTGGTCCCTGGGTTCAATTGCGGCGCCGGAGGGAAGCCCATAGGTTGCGATGGCAGCAGCGGTGTTCGGAAGTTTTTTAACCCCATTCGGGGGTTTTCTCCAGGGAACGCGGCAGGGCCATGGACAACGACGCCGTCTTCCTCTACCTCGCGCGTCACCAGGAGCACCATCGCATCGGCAATGGCCCTGGGCATGGCCAAGTCATCCTCTTTGGGTCGCCCCACGTTCCTGCCAGGGTTTGCTCCTCGGCTGGCCTACGCTCCAGCGGCAACCGCTCCGGTAAGTCTCATTTTCCCCTTTGCTCGTAGATGTAGTTTAGGGTTTGGGCTTAGTGAGTACGAGGATTGGATCCAATCCGATTGCAATCGAATCGATTCGAATCCAATCGATTGTTGTTACTGATAGTGTAGATGGCAACAATCTCTTTGTGCGGATGCAAAATTGCTGCATGATCATGTGTTCATATTAGATTGTTACATTAGTGCTCCTCGGGTGTTGATGCTAGATTGGTACCGGTACAATGGTGGTGATACTTTTTTGTTCCTAGATTTGTGCTTGATGATTGTTGTTGGTGTCAAAACCGGCAGACCACGGGGCAGTGGGTGATCTCAGACAGATGGTAACAGGAAC
The DNA here is from genome assembly GCF_056163025.1 of Triticum urartu. NCBI lineage: Eukaryota > Viridiplantae > Streptophyta > Magnoliopsida > Poales > Poaceae > Triticum > Triticum urartu. The sequence goes on along the minus strand of NC_141876.1, from coordinate 493,315,165 downwards.
AGAGAGACGATGTTTTACCCAGGTTCGGGCCCTCTTAATGAAGGTAAAACCCTACGTCCTGCTCTTGTTTATATTGATATGGATGTATCAAGTACAGAGTTGATCTACCTCGAGATCGTAAGATGTGGTCTAACTCTAGGGCTAGGTGAATGATATTGTGTTGATGTCCCCTCTACGGGCTAAACCCTACGGCTTATATAAACACCATGTAGGGTATCTACGGTTACAAGGTCGGTATCCTGGCGTGGAGGCAGTAAGAGAAGTCTTGGAGTATACAACAAGTCTTCGGCAGATGCAGTCTTGATCACGCCCCATCGTGCGGCCTCCGGAGTCCATCTTGATAAGAATAAGGGCCAACTAGCCCAATCCGAGGAGTATGGGCCGACCAGGTGGGTACCCCCTAGTCCAGGACATCGTCAGTAGCCCTCAAACGGGTCTTCTGCGCGAAGGACGATTCCCTTGACGAGGACAACCTCGGATCCGAAGTCCTTGGCTCGACAGACAAGTTCCCCCTTTGTGATTTCAAGATTCCACGCTTTTAAAAGAGCGATGTAAAATGAGACCGGACCGAGCTTATGCCTTGCCCGAAGAGATGGGGTGACTTAGCCTCAAAGGCCGACCACCTAGGTGTGAATAGTTCCACCTAGTATGACAACTTTATTGAAGCGGCTGTAATGCCCCGGACACAACCGCCGGTGGTCGTTACTCCTGGCGGGATCTAGACTGGCCCCACAGATCAATACTAGTCTTTTCTGTTGTTACGACATATCTCTCTCAAGGTAGTTTTGATGATTGATGACAACATGTTTGCGGACTAATCTTGTGTGTTGAATTATTCTCAGATTCTCCTCTGGCACGAGACGCTTTCTTCCCCTCGGAGTGTATTTCAAGACGGTGTAGCTCTTTCGTTTCTTTCTAGGTGGACTAGTTGCGTAGAGGGCACCGTACTATCAAGAGGGGGTCCGCTGGGGTTTTGCTTGGGTGGAATCATCATGTACACATCAGCTTCTCACCCTCCGAGCTTTTCCTATCCATTGAAGAGATCTCTCCTCTCTTCCTTGTTCTGTCTAG